>NC_133411.1:91817500-92437916 GCF_049350105.2 Macaca mulatta
AATGGCCAATAAGGTTGGAGAGCAAGACAAGGAGTTGTGAAGATGATTAATAAAACCTTGCATCTTCAACAGCAAAATAAATATGCAGCAAACAAAAATAAAATGGATGAGCATAAAACTGAAGCCATTTTCTCAATAAAAAGTCATCATCACTTACACTTTTCCCAGATCAGAGCCACTGTTCTCTCCATTGACTGAAAAGATAACTGAGTCTACAGGAAGAGGAACCCTGTGATGTCATAATAAATCTATACAGCAAAAAGCCCCCTTTCTTTTCCTATAGCTGACTATATATTGGTAAAAAAAAAAGAATATTCAGATATTTTGAGGACTATTGGAAATAGAGTCTGAGTTCATATTAATACATTGAGAACAAAACCATCATTATGGTTTCCCTGTTAGAATGGAGGCCAAGGAAAAAGTAGAATCTTGGCCCAACAACAAAGAGTTTGTTAACTTAACAGCCCTGAGGTCAAACTTGGTCCAGCGACCTGTTATTACACTGGTGTAATTTCCTCAGCCCTTGAATGTGTAATTCAGACTGATATACTAGGCATTTGGAGAAGCTGATGTTGGATCACCACCTATATGTAAGATTAAAGCTGTCATAGTGGAGAAGAGCAAGTGGGAGTCTCTATGACTGCTGCCCCACAAAGACAAGATAAAAAAATATATATCACATTATGGGTAAATGGGAGAGGTTAGTGCCACCTTTAAAGATCTAAAGGATGTAATAGTGGTGGCCCCTGTCATATCTGTTTTGAATATACCATTATATACCTGTAGAAAACAGATAAATGAGAGAACAGTTGTAGACTACCACAATCGCAACCAAACAGTTGCCCTGAGAGTATCTTTCATGTGAGTTATGACTGTTGATAGAGAAGATTAATGCATATTCCAGAACATAGTATATATAATCATTGTTTTAGTTAATACATACTTTTCTATTACAATCAGAAAAATGGACCGAAAAGGTTTACATTTATATAAAATGGACAAAAATACACATTTGCAGTTTGACCTCAGGGCTGTTAAGTTAACAAACTCTTTGTTGACATAGTTCAAAGATTTCTGGACCATCTGCACTTCCAAATTAATATCAAATTGATTTATTGCATCAATGACAGCATGCTCATTAAGTATGAGAGATGTCTTATATGTTGGAACCCTTGATATGACGAATATATTCCAGAGAGTTGAAAACAAACCCTACAAAGATTCAAGGATTATCCATTTCAGTAAAGGTTTTAATGGTCCAATGGTAGGGAAACCCAGGACATCTTCTTCAAACTAAAAGATAACTTGCATACTTTTGCATTCTCTTCTACAAGTAAGAAAGCATAACAGCCTTTGGGTCTCTTCAGATACTAGAGGCAATGCATAATACTAATATAAATACTGCTCTTATAAATATATTGGGTAACACAAAATCTTCCCCTATTGAGTGAGGTCTGAAGAAGAAAAGGATACCAGGATCAATATCCCAAGTCTTGCTAAATGGGCCATAAGAACCAGAAGGTTTATTCTGATGGTGGTGTCAAGGTAGAAACTGATGGCAAGTGGAGTTCACAGCAAGTCTTAATAGGAGAGTCATACTATAGGCCCCTGGATTTCAGGAGTCATTCCTTACCATCTACTCCTTAGACACTCCATAAGAAAAGCTCTTGGTATGCTACTGGGTTCTGTTTCAATTGAACATCTGACCATGAAGCATCAAGTGAACATGACTTTGTCCACTATTAATGGCATCTTGTTGGACTCATCAATACATAAAGCAGTTTGTGCCTGACACCATTCCATGGTAAATTAGAAGCTATACATCTGGTCAAGCTTAAATTAGACAATTTGGGGTAGAAAGCATGTGAATGAACACATGGCAGTGGGCACAAAGTTTGACATTCTTTTCATCATGTTAACACACACCAGAAAACATACACCATGAAATAACCACTAGATAATAGGAAAAAAAATCCTTGATCTTTGTTCAGGGGTAACACTAATGATATTTTGGACATACTCATTACATTTTCATGATGGCAGAGATGGAGGTTATAATCAGACTTAAGAGCTTGATGAAATAGTTATTAAGAGCAATCTATCTAGTGACACACCTAAGTATAAACTAGTCTGCAACAGACACCAATTCTAAGATATCTGTATGACATTATTACTTATGGAAAGCAACTGGGCATTTCATGGCAAGATGACTGACTGTATCACTGACTGTGCTCACTAGGTCCTGAAAGTGTAGATAGTTTTTGCACAGAAATGAACATTTATCCCAGATATGAGTTTGTCCTTCTTGCCCACAAAGCCTCATCCAGAAATATTATCTGAAGGTTTACTGAATGCCTGATTTTCATGCATGGAATTTCACACACCATAGAATCCAAACAAGGATCTACTGGACTGTGAAGGAAGTGAGGGAGAGGGCCCATAATAATAGGATCCATTAGCCGTATCACATAACCATAGGATACGTTGCTCATATTACGTTTTGCATTAAACAGAAATAGCTGGCTTGATAGAATACTGAGATTGCCTTCTCCAGCTACAACTGAAGCACTGAGAACTGAAACAATATTCTGCAAAGATAGATTGATGTTCTACAGGTTTCAGTACACAAACTAAAGCAAAGACATTCATATGATGCTGTGTCCCAAACAGAATGGAATATATTAGTCCAGGATTCAAAGTCTGAAGCTGCCGTCGCTCCACTTCTCATTCCCAGTGATCTATTTGAGGATTTTGTGCTGTCTATTTATTCAACTCCAGCCTTTGCGGTATTATATGTTTCAGATTTCCAAATAGGCACATTCTTGAGAGTGTAAACAGCAAAGATTCCATTTAATTACAATCTAACGCTGCTGCTTCAGCACTTTAGTCTATGAAAACACAGATAAAGTACAATTCATTCTAAACTGGTAGTCAGGGCAGTCAGTCTTCACAATATTAAATGAATTTAAGTAAGAGTTTGGATATTATTTACTACTGATAAGGTCAAAATACGGATGACTACTGGCTTCAATCTAGTAAAATCAGGGAGAAAAGGGATAATTTTTCACTCCCCTCAGAAGTGCAAGCTACTAGACTCTTCGGACGGGAAGTTGAGGGTGGGGGTGGAGAGAGGAAGAAAGCTCAGGGTTTTGAAGCTCATTATTTGCTGTGAGGTAACCCTGGGTATCTACCTTATTGAGAATTTAAAAACTTTAGTTTTTATGCTCACATTAATTAATTTTTTCTTCATTAATATAGACACTAGGAAAAAATCTATTCTAATTAAATGCTAAGAAATATGCGTGAGTCAATATTTCACTCTAAACCTATTTTTCTTGTTGGAAGATATTAACACATCTTTAAAAGTAAAATTATTTTGTTTTCAACCATATGGTGCTAATAACAAAGCATAGCAAAAGTAAATTGCCATTCATCAGAAGACATCAGTTACATTTTCCCTAATTTCTCACTTCTGATAGATTCAGCATTCATTGTTTTTGTATTTTCATGGAATAAAGTTATTCTTTTTACCCTCATTGCCTGCACTGATATTTGTCCTTGGAACAAAAGCTAAAGTATGCCTCCAACGTCAGATGATTTTATTGCTATTTGGAAGTGTCAACTTTAGCAACAAGATAATTGTATTAACTGTTCATCAAGCTTTGCACTATTTGATTCTATCAAGGAAGATAATTGTAAATGCAACAATGCTTGAATTTCTCCAAAATGCCCTGCTTAGCCTATCATAGTAAAAATTCATTACTGGCTAGGAAAGCAGTAAAAGTGAATTTATTTTAATATTAATTATCCAAAAACAAGACAAACATGAGTTGGAAGACAAGAAATAATGCAGATGGTGCAGAATTATTCCACTAATTGTTTTGGCTTCCAATACTGCAGTACAGTTGTTTCAATTTCTACCTAAACAGAATGACCTATGGGCTTTGTTATCTTGAGAGAAACATATTTATCTGCTGCATTTGCAGCTTCATGGATTATTAAGATGAATTGGAACTTGTATAGACTTAGGAAACAGCATTTCCTGATTTAAGACTTTTGCAAGATTAGAAAGAACTCATTGGCAATTCCGTAACCTTAGAAACTCTGAGAAAAGAAGAAATTTTAGGCAAAGGTTAATCAAAAGAGAACCAATTAAATTTAACCAGGACACTCAAAGTGACTAGTAGATTATTTTCTCTTCAGACTAATAATGAACAATAGGAAAGAAAATAAAATTGCATCCATATTTCCAAAATCCAAAGTTAATTTTATGTATGTTATTTGCATATTAATATATGCAAATGATTTATTCATTCTTGTAGTTCACGTGTAGTAATATGTAAATTTCTTATCCAGCATTTTAACGTTAATCTGGTAGGATTAAAATGATAATTTATTGCATAGTTTTAAACATCATGTTTAGTATCTATTTTTGCTTGATATAAATCTTTAACATTTTTATGACAAGCAATTTTTCTATCTTGTATATATTTTCTGTATTTAGGAGAGATTACCCAAATTATAGTAATTATTAAAATGATATAGGTTTTTTATATTCAGCAGATGACCGGTGCCATATGGTGGTTAATTTTATAACACCTGGGTTAACAGTGAATTCGAATGGTTTGGCTCAATACATGTGAACTGAGGTTACGTTACAGTCCAACTCTGAGGTAGCCATGAAGCATAGTATTAAGGGAAATTTTCCCAAGTAGAACATGAAATTTTGAGAGTTGGTAGTTTGGATATTTGATGAGTTCTAGGTTAACCTCCTTTTTGGCAACATATGTGATGTTGGTGAAATGTAGTATACAGTGAAATCAAATTCACATTATATGGTTTGTCGTATGGGTGGTATACAGATAGAAAGAAAACCTTTGAAAGATTAAATGGTTATGGCGCTTAGTAACTTTGAGGATAATTGGTCACAATTGATGACTACAAAGACTTTGGGGCAGACTTACTGTCTGCTTCTGGCTGCCTTTAAGTACATACCTGGAGAAATACAGTAAACAAGCTTTGCATTTCTAAATACAGACTCAAGGAAAGAATCAAGAAGATTTTGTAGAACCTTAAAGAAATGCCCTTAAGTGGCAGGACAGAAAAGAATTAAACACTGAATAAGTGAATATGTGTAAGTTTGGATCAGACAAATCTAATGATACGGGTTCACTCCCGTAGAGATTAGGGATGCAATGTATTGGGAGTGGTGTTAAGAGTCTGCCAGACTGGCTAATTCGAGCCTGAACTTAATAGTCGTCTACAGCTTTTTGACTCCAAGTGTGGTCAGAGAATCAACTGGGAACATTATTTGGGAGCTTTAGCAACATGGAATTTAAGGTTTCACCCTAAGCTACCGAATTAGTCTGTCTTCCAGCTCATGTTTGTCTTGTTTTTAGGTAATTAATATTAAATACACTTTTATTGCTTTCCTAGCCAGTAATGAATATCCAAGATAGTTGTTGTGGTCTATTAAAATTTGAGAAGCAGTGTCTTTATGTCAGTGACTGATCATCTTGTAGAGGAAGGAATCCTAATAATCAGGAATGATGAATGTTGGCGTAGGTGCTCTATACCTGTCAGGTATCTTCTAAATAATACCATGTAGAAGTGTTCCTGGACACCCCTGTATTAAAGCATTATGCAATACACTAATGAGAAGAAGGACAGCATACTTGAAATGTATTAAAAATCTTTGTCATGTTATTTGTCCTTAGGCTGAGGACAATAATAAGAAATGCTGCCATAGAGTGGCATAAAACTACAATTACTAATTAGGCTTCATGACTATTATTTTTAAATAATTATTTTTTCCCTCTGTTTGTTTACTCCTTATCCCTTCTACCTTTTACAGTGAGCAGTAGTGTTAGATAATGTTGCAACTGAGGCTTTAGGTGTGAATATGAATGAATGGCTGCTTTTGTTCAACAATAGAATTGTGTAGTTATAATACAGACTTTAATGCTCATCAAAAATATGACTGTTTTATAGAAAATATCTGCTGACAACTAATCTAAGCAAATCATAACACCAAAGCTTGAGTGACAAAAAGGTTTGTGTGCTGGTTTTCCTTTTATCAAATCATTCCTCAGTGCTTCTCTGCGCTATGTCCTGGAATGCTCACCTCTAGGAAGTGCACTGCCTAAGCAAATTTTCCCTCTGGCTTCTGGTTTAATTTGAAGAATGGTAACTGCAGGCTGGGCATCAAAGTGAGAAGAGAGAGAAGCAGAGGTGTTGATCTCTCTCTCTTGCCTTTTTCTCTGTCATTTTGGTTGAGGGTTTTTGTTTTTGTTTTTTCTTCCTCTCCTCTCTCTCTCTTAATGGCTACAGCTCCTGAAAGCCTGTCTTCCACGGTGGCTACAAGAGGCTCAGGTAACATTCTCCTGTTCTTGTCTTTCAGGTCTGGTGCTGGTCTTTAAAAGCTTTATAATCAATTTTTGGTTTCCTTGGCCCTGCCAGCAACTCTGGAAATATTACTTTCGTTAAACTCTTCTCAATTAAAATTGTGATGGTTCATTTATTTTCTTCTGACACAAGCGGATCCATGCACCGCCCTGTAATGCTACCACTTTCATGTATCAGTGTAAGAATGGCTCTATCTGTATCTGAGAGCTCTGTTTTACCAATCAATTTAATTTTTTTGTCTACCCCAATACTGTACTGACCTACATATTCTGACTTTATGATTAAGCGGTAAAATACCAAGGAAGAGGTTTTGGGAGGGATTGACCTCAACATGGAGGAGAATTTTATCTCTGATACAGTTTAGAATTGCCAATCATGTTGGTAATATAAGAACAAAAGTACATTTGCTTGGTTTAACTGTTACTTTAAATCCTTTACAGATAATGCATACTTTATTGCCTTCAACCAAGGAAAACCATTCCCCACACCAACCTTGGCACACGTGTGATTAAGTATTAATCATATTGTAGAAGAAGTTACACTTCTTTTTCAAATGGATTTTCCTACTCTTGGTGGTTTAACTACTTTTCAGTATAAATTTTAATGTCACCTTATGAAATACTAGATAAAATGCTCTTTTATTTTATTTTAAATTGTATTAGATTTATACATTAATTTATTTGGCAGAATGTATATCTTGTAATATTGTATTTTGTACAAATATAGCTGAGATATCTTGCTGCTAATTTTTCAAGAAAATTTATACTTTTTGTAACCATTCTGACTATATTTTTTCACATTTCTTTCTAGTACCTAATGGTCATTATGGCTATACAAAATTGACTTATTTTTAACTTATATTTTCTGCTTTTGACGTTATAAAGAGAGAAAATAGATTTTTGTCCATTGACCTCGTATACAGACAAGTTCCTAAATTTTGAGTATTTCTAACAATGTATATGAGGACTTTCTAAGAATTTTCTACATGGGAATTTAAGTCACTTTAAAATAAAGACATTTATTTTTTCTTTCAATCTTTTTGCCTTTACTTGTCTTTTTCCTCCTTTATTTCTTCATTATACATGGGTCAAGACAATGAAATGAAAGTGGTGATATTTAACATGCTTATAATTTTAAAGGGAATGTTAGTAATTTTTCTTCATTGACAACATATTTCACTGTAGATTTCTCATAGAACTTATTACCAAGTTTAGTTTACCATCCTACTACCATATTTCATTGTAGATTTATTGTAGAACCTATTACCAAATTCCTTTCAATCTATTCCTAGGTTAACATTTTCCCCAAAATTATGCTTTGAACTTTGTCATTTTTTTTTTTTTACCGTCAAATGAAATACACACACACACACACACACACAATCTCTTACTGTGGGGAATAGCAGTTACACATTTTCTAATAATAGACACACCTTACTTGTTAAGATAAATATACTTTGGCCCAGGAGTATTATCTTTGTTTATCTTATTCCCATATGAATTGTCATAGCTTCATCTACATTTTCTAGTAGTATTGCCCTGATTACACTGTCCTTGTGAATTCTGATGTAAAAGTTAGAGTGTCCTCATAGAAAAAGTGGGAGTATGCATTTTTTTCAATTATCTATTCACCAAAAGATGTATTTTTTATGTCTGAAATGATCTGTTCTTAAAAAGAGATTAGTTGGTACTCCCACTAAACCATTGTTTAAATTTCTTTAATAGTTTAACAGTGCAGTTTTCTCTTGCTTTTAGGGATAGATTCTGAAAGTAATATTTCCTAGTAATTTTCCACATATATAGTTTAACATGCACTAGTATAAAAATCAGTCAAGGTAATTTCTCTACAGTCCCTGCTGTACCTTATGTTTTTACTCTCAATTCAGTTTATCTGTGTTCTCTCTCTGCATCTCCGTCTTCCTGTGTCCATCTCCCTCTCCAGGTTCTCTCTCTCTCTTTAATCTCACTGCAAGTTTGATATTTTATTATCCATTTCAAGTGCGGACTTGTTGATTCTCAATTTTGTGTTGGGTTTATTTGCCATTGTGTTTGTTCATTTATTTTAAAATTATCTTCTAAGTTTACTTCTGTTGTTTTCTTGTTTTCAACTTCTGAGTTAGACACTCATTAATTTTAAGCTCTTTTATTGTCTTAGGTAATTCTTTTCCAATTTATGCATTTGAAGTTATAAATTTACTTTTATCTACCCTAATTCACCATATTTTACAAAATGCAATAGTGTTTAAATTACGTTTTACTTTTCTGTGTCTTTTAAATTTGCATTACAATTTATCCTGTTATTTTTGAGATATTTAGAAATGTATTCTTGAGTTTCAATTCATTTTCTGAATGGGTGCTATATATGTTTTTTTTTTTGTTGTTGTTGTTGTTTTCTGGTGCCCAGAATATACTAACTACCTAGGACTGCCTATGCTACCTTGAAAATCCTTGGCTTAATAATGGAATCTCTTATTCATTTCCTCCAATTTGCAAATGGCCTGGGTTTAATTGTCTCATTAATAGCAACACTGGTGTCACCGTGCCTCATAAGATACCTCTAGTGTCTGCATCCTCTTCTCCTTTTCATTCTTTTTCTTTTGATGGGCCATTGTACATGTGGTGGATATATATTTTTTACTTTTTCTGAGTACAGAAATGCATTAAAATTGATTATATCCGGAATGTAATTATTTAAAAAAAGATAATCCCTTCAAGCAGATAAAATGAGACTTTTTAATTAATATACAAATATTTCCATCACTGAAGTATATGTAATTTGAGGAAAATGGTATTTAATAACGTGATAAGTGTTGGCATATATACAATTTTGTAGCGGTAGTAAACAAATTTGAGATAAAAATACAAAACATCATTAAAAGAATCATTTATTTTATTACTTGATTATAAACACAATAATCATGCTCACAAACCATCATTGAATGTGATTCTAGAAAATAGACCAGGCATATAACTGTATTAAATTTTATGCAGACTTCTCTTGGAAATATCTTGGGTATTTAAATTAGTAAAAACATACAATATTTATAATATGCTAATTATTAAAATTAATAATTGCTTCACACAGTCATTGAAGTCTCTTCCATCCCCCTCATTGGTCCTTACTCTGGGTAACTATCAATGTCTTATTTCTTCATTCCTATTTGCAAAGTTGCACGAGATTTTGTGCAAAGTATACAGCCCTCTTTTCTGTCTCCAGTAAAACTTCACAATTGAATAAATGGTAAGGTACCCCTTTTTCAGTTATAATTTTATTCACACGAATTTCATTACAGAATTTCATAAAAATTAATAATCTCAAATTCTCAACCTTAACACCACAGACTACCTCAGCTGCAGTAGATTTCATTTCTAATTTATTGAAAAATTAAAGAAAAATCATATTTACTTTCTTGGCTATGTTTTTTTTTTTTTCTTTCCTTGCTTATGGTCTCTTCCATTCTCTCTTGATCCTTTTATTTTATATTGTCACCCAATATCAAGTATTTCTACTTAGTAAGACTGACCTTTCTGGCCATGTCCACAGTTGAGTGTTCTCCCAGTTTGATGTGAGTCTTCCTTTATCACTTGTCTTTCTTTTAACTTTATTTTAAATTTCTCTTTTTCTATTATTTTTTCCTAGATCTACAAATATACTCACCAATCATAGACAGAGTGGACCAGAAAGGTTTCCTTTACAATAAGCTCCTTTCCCAATATTTTGAGATAAGAAATAATGGAATAAGAAGGCAGAGGTATAACTTTTAAAGCTTTTTTAGTTTAAAAAAGAAGTTATGTTGTGTTTAGAGATGGAAATGCTCTGTTAAAAAACTGAATTTAAAAGTCTCTGACTCATTTATAAGGAGACATAAATCCAATGAAAATCATATTTTAAAAAATTCTTAATTATGGTGCAACCTACTACAAAAATGTTACTTTATATGTTTTTAAAAGAGGCAGCCTGAGAAATGGTTAATCTACTTCTCACTCAGTGTTTCAGCATGCTTCTTGTGCCATTCACTGTTCTATACAATTTTTTTACAGAGCTGTATCAGAATATACTATTAAGTGCATTATAAAAGATTACAATGTTATTTCTTTTAGCACGCTATTTATGTTTACTACTGACTTCAAAGGACATTCAGGATGTAGAAGAGTTATTTTCCCAAGGGTACAAAGAAAAAATAATCCTATCAGCAATTCTCATAGACAAGTGATTCAGAGGCAGTTTTAGCAAACATATAGTCTCCTTTTAACCAGAAATGATTTGTGTGTTTTCTTGAGGCAATGTCTATTTGTAGCAGTGTTAACATTGACATCAGTAGCTAGAAAATGACAGCAAAAGACAAACGATCCTCAGGTGTAAAAATCAGCAACTGAGATTCTTGGCCTTTTGGAAAATGTCAGGATGACCAAGAATGACTGCAGATCACAAAGGGGCCGCAAACTGAAACCTTTACTTAGATAAAGGTCATACCCCTACAATGATCTTTGTAGCATTCTAAGAGTGGCAACTTCATTAAAACTGATGTCCAGGAGAGTCAAGGAGAGAACGTAGCTGATAGTCCCCAGGACATAGAGCATACTCTTTAGATTGTGTGTGTATGTGTGTGTGAGAAAAACTTATTCTCCCCCTCACCCCCGTTAAAACTTCATGATGGAAATCATACTTCATTAAGAAAGAAAGGCATTGTGTTTCTATATTCTTTTAGTAGAAAAACTGAAAAAGAATGAAGAAGGACATGTTCATGTGTTTCATATAGAACATGTCCTTTTTCATTCTTTACTTCTATATGATATAGAAATATTAGAAGGAGGTGGGTAGAGAGGATAAAAAAGGCCATTTTCAAACAGTCATCACTCAGTTAGCTGAGCTAAAATGCTGATGAATACTGTTAGTACCTGCAGTCATCTACCATTTTCTATAAAATGGGTGGCTCTTCTTACACTTGATCTTAGCCAAAAGGCCGAGAAGCTATCAAGTGGGTGGGTTTTCTCTATTAAACTGCTCTTTTTTTCTGGTGTTTAGGGCACATCTTTATGAACCAAAATAAATGAAGGAAGGAGTGAATGGATGAATAAGAAAACAGTTGCCAGCATCTATATAAAGGCAGCCAACAAAATCAGAAAAATATGGAAGAATATGGGAAATATGAATTTAAATATTGAAGAATTAAAGGTAAGTGATTATCTCCACTTCTGGTAAATACACATTTAGTAATCCTAGAACATCATTTGAAATCACAATTCATCACTTCCTTCATTTGTGTATCATCGCTGATGAATAATCTTTTGTACACATTTGCTCTGAGAACCACAGTTAATGTTTTAAACAGTCAAGAATTTCTCAAAAGGTCACAATTTCTTCTGAATCACTTCTTATTACCATTTCATATAATGCAATTAAAATATAAAGTGGCTAATAATGGACCAAAGACTCAATAATATAGCAACGTTACTAACACCAAAGGGAATGCCCCAAAGAACCAATGCTAATTTAAGAGACAATTAAATAATTAAATTGTTAAATACAATTTATAGGAGAACAATGATTTGGACTGAGCTTTTTGTGCTAGGTCCAAGACAGCAAATCAAAATAGAGTTGCTCATTCTGACATTCCACACCACCAAGACAAACTGTTTCTCTGACCTTCTAAGAAATCAGGAGAGAAAAATAACCAAATCCCCAGAAAGACCGGTTTTTATTGGCATATAAGAGAGTTCATTGTACCTTAACTTTTATAAGGAGAGCAACCCATTTGTTTTTTGTTATATGTTTCTGCTTTCCCTATCCCTTTCTGCCTATAAAGCCAAATTTATTTGCATCGCTCATTAGGGCACTCATTCTGTTTTATAGAATAAGGTATTTCCCAATTCTAGAATTGCAAATAGAACTCCATTAAGTTCTGTAAACTAAATTTGTTGCAATTTTGTCTTTTGGCAGTTTTGGAGACTGACAGTGAAACCTAAAGGACACTTCTGACAACCCCAAAGACTCCTTGAGGAATGGAGGAGAGGTTCCTCTGGCTCCTTTCTGAGATCCCCTGTCTTCCTCATGAAGTCCTGAGGGCTGTGTCAGCTGAAACATCATGAAGTGCCTACATTTGGAAAGAACAGCCTTATTTCTCATAAAGGGTTGCAGCCTGCAGGCTGGACATCCTGTAGCCTACTCCCTGGAAGGCTGGGAAGAGTAGCCTCCTGTCAGAAGCTGAGTGCAAGTGCTTTGAGAGAGGGAAAGATAAGACAAGAATGCTAAATGCCTTGGCTAGGTATGCATAGTCAATAAGCTATAGGAGGAGTCATGAATATTTACGAAAGGAGAAATGTGTATGTGCAATTGAGCTTCATGCTTCATCATGAGCCACATGTTCAAAAAATGATGCCATTAGCATGATCCAAGGGTGGGTGAGCAGAGGACAAGAATCCCTCATTGTGCATTCTCTACCAGTCAGCCAAAACCAGTCCAGAGATGGTGGTCAGTTTTTACAAAGAGATGGATTGTGAAACAAGTAAACTGTCACATCATAACTGCAAAGAGGGAGGGGGCGACCACTCACAGCCTCAGATGACTTGCTAAAGGATATAAAGGAATGAGTCATCAGTTCCTTGTTTTCTAGAAATAGCTTTTGCTTACTCCTTAGAAAATAGTAATTCTAATTCAAAGTTAATAAGGAAGGGGCATACTGAGTCATGTCTGGGAATTCAGTTTTTAAAGTTTCTCTAGGGACTTCTTGGCCAAAAGAAAGTCCATTCAGTCGATTGTGGGCTTTAGGATTTTATTTTTATTTCAAAATTTTAAGTTCCTCAGAAGTCAAACTCTTCTCTTTCAAGAGTAAGCCCCCCAGTAATTTTGATTTTCGAATCCAGGGTTAGTTTGTGCTGTGAAAGAATGCATGATCTTGATGTGTATACCATACTGAGTGTTAGTTTTTGCTGTGAGAGAGAACATGACCTTGGGGTGTGTCCTGGGGGTTAGCTTGTGTTGTGAGATTGCATGACCTTTGGATGTATACTGAGGGTTAGTTTGTTTTGTGAGAAAGCATGTGACCTTTTGGGATTTGTAGTGGTGATGAGTCACTGGCAAGAGCTTTAGTTTTAAAGGTAATTTGATGTGACTGTGGTAAGTTGCAGGGTCTGTGAACTATGACTTTTGAAATTCACAGCAATTTTTATTATATCTTTTTTGTTCCTTTTTTTTTTTTTTTTTTTTTTGCATGTTAAGGTAGGGGGAAATTATTGGCCAAGTTAGTCAAGCGGAGCTGAGGCACAAGCCATAACTTGACTGGTGGGCAAGATTCGGGCACTTAAAAGCTATTAGAGCACATAACACCAAAAAATAAGACTGCTGTGGGAGGATAAACTAGACACAGAGCTTGATAGCACCCAACAGCCTGAAGAAAATGTTCCTGCAATGAGGTTTGCTGTAAAAGCATTACATGACCCAACCCTGTGGTGTTTCCCTCTTGGGGTTTTATCTTGGCTGGAAGACACTGAAGATTCAATGTAAAAATAAAATCCTTGATTTCTCTAGAATTAAGTAATCTATTTTCCAGCTATGCTTGCCTTTTACATGTATAAGTATTAGGTTTGGGAAGCAGAAAACAATTACAAAAATGATGAAATATCACTAAAGACAATTTAAAATTAAGTTGGCCATTATGTGGAAATTCCGGATAAACAACTCAACACTTTAAAAAATGCATCTAAAAATGAGGGCTCCCAGATCAGGCCCATACAGGGATGCCTACCCATGTGTAGAAACTTCTAAAAATTTTTTAAGAAACTGTTATTTTTCTCTTTAAAAAAAGACTCTTTACAAGAAACAGACGAAAAGCTTAAGCAACTAATTGAGAAGAAAAATGTAATCTACTAACCTTTTCACTTAGTTACTATTCCACTCCAAAGGTGAAAGGAAAACTACATGAACTATCTATAAAGGTTTGGCCCTCAGGTAAATCAAGTTTGTGTCTTCTTTTTTAGAAATATCCACACTGAGTTTCAGTATTAAAAATGCTTCTTTTGCCCCATTAGTTAATGAGCTGCATCTTAAGGTCAGTAATGCAGTAAAGACATAAGCTAAATTGAAAAAATTGAACGAAATCAATTTTCAAAATATCCTTTCCTGGCATTTATCTGTCTCTTTTGAAACTCTGTAAAAAAAAAAAATTTACACTTATAAAGGAAAACCACTAGAAATTCTTACAATAATACAGAACATTGGTCTAAACAAGCCCCACTTTTGACCATTTTGTCTTAACTAGGCATCTTACCTATAATTTCTTTTTCTGGATATAGAATCACGTCATCTGCAAAAAGAGATAGTTAGACTTCCCCTCTTCGTATCCTATTTGGATGCTCTTTTTTCTTTCTTTCTTTCTTTTTTTTTTTTTCTTTTTCTTTTTTTTTTTTTTTTTTGAGATGGAATTTTGCTCTTGTTTCTCAAGCTGGAGTGCAATAGTATGATCTTGGCTCACTTCAACCTCCATCTCCAGGGTTCAAACGATTCTCCTGCCTCAGCCTCCCAACTAGCTGGGATTACAGGCATCTGCCACCACAGCTAGCTAATTTTTATATTTTTAATAGAGATGGAGTTTCACCCTGTTGGCCAGGCTGATCTTGAATTCCTGACCTCCGGTGATACACCTACTTCAGTCTCCTAAAATGCTGGGACTGCAGGTGTGAGCCACTGTACCTGGCCCTTGTATGCCTTTTATTTCTTTCTCTTGCTGGATTGCTCTGGCTAGGTCTTTCAATACTATGTTAAATAGGAGTGGTGAGAGTGGGCATCCTTGTCTTGCTAGGATTTTCTTTGTTTTCTTTTACTTTTTTTTTTTTGAGACGGAGTCTGGCTCTGTCGCCCAGGCTAGAGTGCAGTGGCCGGATCTCAGCTCACTGCAAGCTCCGCCTCCCGGGTTCACGCCATTCTCCTGCCTCAGCCTCCCGAGTAGCTGGGAGTACAGGCACCTGCCACCTCGCCCGGCTAGTTTTTTGTATTTTTTAGTAGAGAGGGGGTTTCACCGTGTTAGCCAGGATGGTCTTGATTTTGTGACCTCGTGATCCGCGTGATCCGCCCGTCTCGGCCTCCCAAAGCACTGGGATTACAGGTGTGAGCTACCGTGCCTGGACTCAATTATGTCATTATTATAGTAAACACTCATCAGCTCTTTAAGCATAGCCATTTTAAATCTTCTTATACACCATTAATTTCTTTATTCTAATGTTTTTCTGAAAGCTTTTTATAAGCAACTATAATCCTAAAGTGTTATCTCTTCAGGGAGATTCATGGAAAAGAAGGAAAGTACTCTGACAAATACAGATTTCTGATAACATTAAGATTATAACATTGGACCAGGTAGGAATTTCTAGAACTCTATTGGATTTGTGAAACTGCTCATCAAGAACAAGCAAAACAAGAATTAATTACATGAGACAGAATGAACTGATACAAAAATTATAAATTTATGCATCTTATTAATTGGAACTATTGCTTTTAAAAAATGCTTTGCTTTTCAGATTTAAGGATTATTTTTTTCTTTTGAGCTATGTATGGTTGATAGAAATTTAGTAAAGTCTATTCTTGTGAACAAAAATGGAAACATATCTTATCCATCCAGAATTTAGAAACTATTCAGGAATATTGTTATTTTAAGGAAACATAATTATTTTGATAAGCTAAATTATAATAAACTCTCTTTATAACAAGATACCATTAGAAATACTGGTTATATTACCAAAGCTTTAACAGGGATGTCATATTTGAGGATTCACGTAGAATGAATCTATAGGTACTGCAGGTGAAGTCTGAAGTCTGGTTTGATTTGACTTTTTAGCCGTGAGAGATTTTTAAAGTCCAGTCTAAGATTCTCTGTCAAAAGTTCCAGTAAAGTCAACTTCCAAAGAGCCTATGTGGTCAATGTCTATTCTTTCTATACTTACGTAAATAATCCGACCAAGTTTAATGAAACTGTACTGGTTTTGCAGACAAATTGATTTCATTCCATTTATCTTTGTTAGAAATGAGGGTAACTGTAGAGAGAAAAAAAATTATGTTTCTGAAGAAAAACTATAGGTATACTTGTTGTTAGATTGTAGTCCTTTTTATTGTTTTCAAGTTTTTATGATTTACCTTTATACAGGATTGGATCCTGAATTCTTCGAATTTCCTCCAACATCTGGCTACAGCTCTCCAACTGAGAACAACAATTGCTCTATTCCTGAAGCCCTACAACCTGAAGCTGGAAAACATGATGTAAAATTCACACTTGCAATTTTCACACCCTTGTCTCACGCCCAGTATGTGGGCCACACAGAAAATTTACCAAAATCCTTCATGCCATAATCAGAGACATTCAAAGTACAAACAAGGAGGATATATTAATGATTTTCTTCTGTGAGTGGTTTTTCCCTGAGACATCAGAACAGGAGTTTCCATCATAGTAGGACTCTGACCCTTACTTTTTCCTTGTTCATGCCTACCCTTTTTGCTTGGTGGAATAATACTATACATACAAATTCAGTCAGCAGCTTCTGTGAATAACTTGATGAAATGTTGAATCTGTCATGTCAAATCCAAATATTTACTTCACCCAAGGAATTCTTTAATCCACTAGTGAGTAACTTGATCAATACCCACTGTGCAACTGTTGTTCAAATTATGCCACAGGTCCCTTTTATAGAATAAAATTTGTATACCCGTTTATTCTTACTCCCTGTTTTAGTAACCTGTCATGGGATGCTAGATTTTCTACTACCTGAACAGAAATGAGTCTGTAAGGTTGATGGCATTTATTGCATATGGATAAATACATCAGGTGTTATACAAATTCAGTTGCAAAAAAGTAGTGAACAGATTGCTTGGTTAAATTAGGTGAGATTTCTTGTCTGACTCATTCTTTGTCTATTAAATTTTGGTTGGTTTGGTTTATGGTGACCCTAGCTAAGGGACATACTCCAAACTCTTCGCATTATCCTCTTGATGGTCCTAATAGTAGTCTTCATGGTGTAATACACCCTCTCAAAAAGTCTTAAATGTCCACATGCAGCCATCTGCTGAATACTAAGTGGCCTTTATGGATGGAATAATAAAACCTTCAAGTAACATATGACAATAAAAACACTGTAAATTATGAACGTTGTGTCAAAACCCAAATCCCAAAATGATGGTGACTGAGAGTAGCATTAGTGCTATAGGTTTTGGTTCTACTTGAGATCCTAACTAAAAAGGGGAAATTGTTAAATAAAATGTGTAAGAGACCATTGGTTTGAACTTTCTGTTCCAGGCCCAACAACTAAACCCAAACGGAGTTGCTCATGCTGACATTCCACATGATGAAACCAAAACTAAGTGTTTATCTGACCTTCCAAGAAATCAAGAGAAGGAAAGGACAGCCAAATCCCTATATAGGACATTTTTAGCCAGCATAATAACAAAGTCATCTTTGCTTTAACCTTTACAAGGAAAGTAACTCTGAAGTGACCAGTCTACTTCATCTTCTGTATTTTTGCTTTCCTCAGCCCTTTCTCTCTATAAATCCAAAAATGCTCAATATGAGGTTATGTTATAGGAGTTATTAAGAAATTATTTTAAGCAGATACAGAGGAAAAAGGGTCCTTGGAAAATTTTTGTTTCTTTTAAAGCAGCTCCAGAAACATTTATTGTCTAGCAGGGAAGCCCTGGCTCTCAGAGGCTCAGGGAATTGGTTTGATCAGGGAACATTTGATATGCAATTGCAAGCCATTAATACCTGGGTTCCACATACTGCATCTGAGCAAGGGCCATGGCCATTTGCACTCCCTAGTGCTGCTGGGCCTGTTGGTCTCTGTCAGGCCGTGGATGCAGGTCTCTGTTCAGCAGGATGGGGTTTGTTAAACTTGTTAAGAATCAGGCCCACTTTGAAAGATACTGGGTGAAATTTAGAAGACGACAAGAGGGCAAAACTGATTTCTGTGCTCGGAAATGCTTGGAGATACAGGATAAAAATAAATACAACACACCCAAATACAGAATGATAGTTTGTGTAACAAAGATATCATTTATTAGATTGCTTATGCTCGTATAGAAGGGGATATGATAGTGTGCGCATCATATGCATACTAACTGTCAAAATATGGTGTGAAGGTTGGCCTGACAAATTATGCTTTAGCGTGTTGGATTGACCTGCTGCTGGCCCACTGGCTTCTCAATAGATTTGGCAAGGACAAAATCTATGAAAGCAAAGTGGAGGTGACTGGCAATGAATACAATGTGGAAAGCATTGATGGTCAGCCAGGTGCCTTTATCTGCTATTTGAATGCAGGCCTTGCCAGAAATACCACTGGTAATAAAGTTTTTGGTGCCCTGAAGGGAGTTTTCGATGGAGGCTTGTCTGTCCCTCATAGTACCAAACAATTCCTTGGTTATGATTCTGAAAGCAAGGAATTTAATGCAGAAGTACATCAGAAGCACATCATGGGCCAGAATGTTTTAGAGGATATACACTACTTAATGGAAGATGCTTACAAGAAACAGTTCTCTCAAAACATTAAATAAACAGAGTAACTCCAGACATGATGGAGGAGATGTATAAGAAAGCTTATGCTGCTATATGAGAGAATCTAGCCTATGAAAAGAAGCCCAAGAAATAAATTAAAAAGAAGAGGTGGAACCATACCAAAATGTCCCTTGCTCAGAAGAAAGATGGGGTAGCTCAAAAGAAGGCATTCTTCCTCAGAGCTCAGAAGTGCGCTGCTGAGAGCTAAACCAGAGTATTGTCTGAATTCAACTTTCTTTAGCCTACCTGTATCAAATAAAGATGGGGGCTGGTGGGGAGCACTTGTGAAGGTGACAGCCCAGGGACACAGCTGTACTAAAAGGCTAATATTTAAGCATGAGATTATAGAACGCTTCCCTGACACAACCTTTGCAGAATTATGACAGTATGAGAAATCTGACATAGCTGACTCCATCTTGCTTCTATCTTCTAAACTGTCCTTGCTTATTCTTTGGCATAACTAACTTTGGGAGCAATTTTGTTTATAGTTTAACTTTAAAGCAAGTATGATAACAGCCCTTCCTAAACGTACTCTCTCCATGCTTGGTAACAAAAACTACCTTTGTAAAACTAACAAATTAAGGCCAGGCACGGTGACTCACGCCTGTAATCTCAGCACTTTGGGAGGCAGAGCCAGGTGGATCACGAGGTCAGGAGACCGAGACCATCCTGGCTAACGTGGTAAAACCCCGTCTCTACTAAAAATACAACAACAACAACAACAAAAAATGAAATTAGCCAGCCGTGGTGGTGGGTGCCTGTAGTCCCAGCTACTCAGGAGGCTGAGTCAGGTGAATGGCATGAAACCGAAAGGCGGAGCTTGCAGTGAGCCGAGATCGTGTCACAGTACTCCTCCAGCCTGGGTGACAGAGAGACAGACTCTGTCTCAAAAAAAAAAAAAAAAAAAAAAAAAAAAAGAGAGAGAGAACCTGCATTCTGATGTACCAGCTGGTGCCAACTAGACTGTTAAACTGGTTCAATTTCTCTTGTAATCCCATCCAGAAACTCAGTGCAACGAGACAACTTTGACCCCCTATAATTCCATCACCAACCCAGTGAATATTCCCTATCCTCTAGCCCCCTGCCTGTCCTATTATTCTTAAAAAACTTAGCCTCCAAATTTGAAAGGTGTAATGAACTCCTGTCTGTTGACTGGCTCTGTGTTTACTATACTCTTTCTCTATTGCTATACGGCTGTGTTAGTAAATCAGCTGTATCTGTGCAGAGGACAAGAAGAACCCATTGGACAATTACATTCCATCCTCCACACTTTTCCATATCAATAGTACTCCAGGATAATAATAGTGGATTACAGATATAAGATCTGCAAGATATATTTTTTTATTTTGTAAAAGTTCTTATTGAAGCTTAAAAACAACAGGGAAGACAAAACAAGACACCCGGAAAATTTTAAGCCTCCATGACCTACAAATACAGAAAACATTAAATGCAGTCCAATTCCTAGGATGATTATTTCAGATTTTCCGCATAGGTGTAATGGTTTCAGACATGGCAACTGGTGACAGCATTAAGACATCAAGAGGGTATGAAATATTTATTACTTGTATGGTGGAGGTTTTCTGGAGAGAACAGAGTAGACTTCTTTTAAGGGTCAAGGGAAAACATTCCCTTCACCTTCTGAAGCTTTGATAAAAAATCAATGGCCAAAAGGAAGATTTATAGAAGAAATGGCATACAATTTATTCATGTGCTTGTGGGAGAACCACAAAGTTTTTATCACCAAATCCTCAGTGGGGTATAGAAGTTTGTATATTTCTTGTTTCAGAGGGAAAAGGGAGGTGGAGAATATTTGTAATTCTGTTGAGGGGCAATACATGATTATTAGGGAAAATTAATAAAGTAGGGAACAGAGATTAACTTGTAAATGGTTCTCCTTAGAAAATGAATGAGCCTGAGGGACAGACGCTGTCTCATGAAAGGGTCAGTTCAGGTGTTGCTACATTCTTCAGTCTTTTGCTCTGCAGCAGATAATCAGATAACAGAGATGAGAGGGAAAAAAAATTGTTCTCCTTGAGTGGTCCATCTAGTCTCTGTGTAAATGAAGGAAACATTTTTTTTTTTCAGTGTCTACTGATGTTTAAGGGCCTTTAATTCAAAATACCCACTATCACAGGGAGTCATTTTGGGGGTTGAAATATTTTGATTTGCTTCATTCTAAAAGAGGTCTGAAATGACTTAAGAGAGCAAGGAAATGAAACTGGTTCAGGGTTTTTATTACAGCTACTGGGTGGACACGGTGAGGCTTCCTAGGCACAATCATGGGCTCCTCACCAGTGACAAAAGAAGCAGAACCCAAGATTTCTTACCAGCTTGACCAGAGGGATGGCACTGGGGAACAGGGAAGAATGAGGCAGAAAAGCTTCCAGTAGTCAAACATCAAAATTTGAGTCAGACTCCTTACCATACATATTAACATAAAACCTCACAGCAAAGGCATATTGAGCTCAATTTCTATTACTAGATACATAACTTTTTCAATAAAAAAAAAAGAAGAAAAAAAACAAGAAAACAAATATTATCAGGAGTCAAAACAACAAGCTAACTATCAGAACATGAGTTATGGCACAGGTCTTGAAAATATCAGAGAGGGATTTATAATAACTATGATTGATATATTAAGGAGTCTAATGGAAAAATAGATGCAAGAACAGATGGGTAATGAAGTAAATAGATAAAAACTTCAAGAAGCAATCAAAATAAATGTAGGAAATCAGAAACATTGTAACAGAAATGAAGAATGCCTTAAATAGGTAGACAGCAAATGGATTTGAAAAGAATCATTGAGCTTGAAGATATTTCAGTGCAAACTTCTCAAACTAAAATGCAAAGTAAAGAAGGAATAATAATGAAAACAAAAACTGCAGCAACAAAACCAAACAGAATATCCAGAACTGTGGGATAATTTCAAAAATATAACATTTGCTTTATTGGAATATTGGAAGGAGCAGAAGGAAGGAATCAAGCAGAACCATTTGAGCAGTAATAGTTGAAAACTTTCCAGATGTAATCAAAAATACCAAACCACAGTCCAAGAAGCTCAGATAATACAAAGCAGGATGAATGCAAAAAATGAAAATAAAAAAATAAAAACAAACAAACAGAAAACTAAAACTAGGCATACCATATTCAAATGTCAATAAACCAAAGATAAAGAGAAGATCTTAAAGAACTTGGAGGAAAGTAAACACCTTACTTACAATGAAATAAAGTTAAGAATTACACTGAACTTTTCATTAAAAAGCATATCATCATGAGAGAATAGAAGGAAATATTTAAAGTATTGAAAGAAAAATTCCCAACCTATAATTTTATATCCAATGAAATTATCTTTATCAAGTACAGGGAAATAATTTCTGAGACAAAAAAAAAAAAATAGGAGTGTGTTGACAGCATATCCACCTTTCAAGGAAGATCATTGAGAATAACTCAAATAGAAACTAAAACATTATTTTTTTAATTTTTAATTGATCTAAAAATAACTGTATTTAAAGTAATAATACTAGTAATATATTTGGTGACTGTAAAGTTGAGTAGATAAAATAAATGAAAGCAATGACAAAAGAAATGGAAAAAAAAATTGACAATGCACCAGTATCAGCCACCTTTACTACACATGAAGTGTCATAGTATTAATTGAAGGTTTGTATGTATTAGGTAAAAAGCATATTATGATCTCTAGGGAATTCTCCAAAATTAAAAATGTAAATGCAATTGATATGATAAAAGAGAAGGTAAACTGGAATAGAAGAAAATGCCCAATTCAAAGACAGTAGAAAAAGTAAAAACAAGTGATGTGAAAAAAAAAGAAGGCTGAGTGCGGTGGCTCACGCCTGTAATCCCACCACTTTGGGAAGCCAAGGCATGGGGATCACGAGGTCAAGAGATCGAGACCATTCTGGCCAGCATGGTGAAACTCCATCTCCACTAAAAACACAAAAATTAGCTGGGCGTGGTGGCATGTGCCTGTAGTCCCAGCTGCTCAGGACGCTGAGGCAGGATAATCACTTGAAGCTGTGAGGCAGAGGTTGCAGTGAGTCTAGATGGTGCCACTGCACTCCAGCCTGGTGACAGAGCAAGACTCCGTCTAAAAAAAAAAAAGAAGAAGAGGAAAAAGAAAATAGTTACAAATATGGTAATACTAACCCAACTATATCAATGCTTATTTTAAACAAGAATTTTGAAATAGACCAATTTAAGAATATAGATTGTCAGAAAACATTCTTAGAAAGACAAATAATATATTGTCTATAAGAAACTCATTTTAAATATAAAGACAGAGATATAGACTGAAAACATAAAATGTGGTACATATATACCATGGAATACTATGCGGCCATAAAACAGAATGAGATCATGTGCTTTGCAAAACATGGATGGAGCTGGAAACTATTATCCTTAGCAAACTGACACGAGGACAAAAAAACAAAAACCACATGTTCTCATTTATAATTGGGACCTAAATTATGAATACATGGACACAATGAGGGGAACAACTGACACTGGGGCCTACCTGAAATCAGAGGGTAGGAAGATGGTATGGAGCAGAAAAAATTAAAAAAAATAACTATTGGGTACTAGGCTTAGTACCTGGGTGATAAAATAAACTGTACAACAAATCCCTGTGCCACGAGTTTACCTATATAACAAACCTGCATGTTTACCACTGAATCTAAAATAAAAGTTTTTTTTTTTTAAAGTTAAGATAGGTTAGAAGTAAAGTGATATTGAGTTCTATCTCAATAAAGCTGTTTTAAAAATGAAGAGAGAATGATATATCATACTACAGTAATTAAAATAAGCATGTAGTGGCTATATTAAATTCATATAAAGCAGGCTTCAGAAAAGTAAAGTTACAAAGGGTAAAGGGAAGCATTATATAGTCATTAAGTGGTCAATCTTCAGACTATCATTTACTGGTTATACTGCTAAAAGTGGATCATCAAAACATGTAAAACAACAACAAAATAGACAAAATATATAAACAATAACAAAAAAAAACCCTAATAGAACATCAAGAAAAATGGACATAAACTATTATAGTTGGAGACTTTAGCATCCTTCTTTAAGCAACTGATAGATTAAGGAGGCAGAAAATAAGTAAGGATAAAGTTGATCTGAGCAACACTATGAATAAACATAATTTAATTGACATTTATTGGATACTTCATGCAAAAATGGCATAATACACATTTTTCTCAAGCTCACTTAGAACATTTACCAACAGAGGTAATAGTATAGACAATAAAATATATCTTAAATTCAAAATAATATAAATTACACAAAGTATATTTTCTTTTTCTTTTTTTTTTTATTATACTTTAAGTTCTAGGGTACATGTGCACAACTTGCAGGTTTGTTACATATGTATACTTGTGCCATGTTGGTGTGCTGCACCCATCAACTCGTCAGCACCCATCAACTCGTCATTTACATCAGGTATAACTCCCAGTGCTATCCCTCCCCTCTCCCCCGTCCCCATAATAGGCCCCGATGTGTGATGTTCCCCTTCCAGAGTCCAAGTGATCTCATTGTTCAATTCCCATCTATGAGTGAGAACATGTGGTGTTTGGTTTTCTGTTCTTGCGATAGTTTGCTGAGAAAGATGGTTTCCAGCTGCATCCATGTCCCTATAAAGGACACAAACTCATCCTTTTTGATGGCTGCATAGTATTCCATGGTGTATATGTGCCACATTTTCTTAATCCAGTCTGTCACTGATGGACATTTGGGTTGATTCCAAGTCTTTGCTATTGTGAATAGTGCCACAATAAACATACATGTGCATGTGTCTTTATAGCAGCATGATTTATAGTCCTTTGGGTATATCCCCAGTAATGGGATGGCTGGGTCATATGGTACATCTAGTTCTAGATCCTTGAGGAATCGCCATACTGTTTTCCACAATGGTTGAACCAGTTTACAATCCCACCAACAGTGTAAAAGTGTTCCTATTTCTCCACATTTTCTCCAGCACCTGTTGTTTCCTGCCTTTTTAATGATTGCCATTGTAATTGGTGTGAGATGGTATCTCATTGTAGTTTTGATTTGCATTTCTCTGATGGACAGTAATGACGAGCATTTTTTCATGTGCCTGTTGGCTGTATGCATGTCTTCTTTTGAGAAATGTCTATTCATATCCTTTGCCCACTTTTTGATGTGGTTGTTTGTTTTTCCCTCATGAATTTGTTTGAGTTCTTTGTAGGTTCTGGATATTGGCCCTTTGTCAGATGAGTAGATTGCAAAAATTTTCTCCCATTCTGTAGGTTGCCTGTTCACTCTGATGGTAGTTTCTTTTTCTGTGCAGAAGCTCTTTAGTTTAATTAGATCCCATTTGTCAATTATGGCTTTTGTTGCCATTGCTTTTGGTGTTTTAGACATGAAGTCCTTGCCCTTGCCTATGTCTTGAATGGTATTACCTAGGTTTTCTTCTAGAGTTTTTATGGTTTTAGGTCTAACATTTAAGTCTCTAATCCATCTTGAATTAATTTTCATATAAGGAGTAAGGAAAGGATCCAGTTTCAGCTTTCTACTTATGGTTAGCCAATTTTCCCAGCACCATTTATTAAATAAGGAATCCTTTCCCCATTTCTTGTTTTTCTCAGGTTTGTCAAAGATCAGATGGCTGTAGATGTGTGGTATTATTTCTGAGGGCTCTGTTCTGTTCCATTGGTCTATATCTCTGTTTCGGTACCAGTACCATGCTGTTTTGGTTACTGTAGCCTTGTAATACAGTTTGAAATCAGGTAGCATGATGCCTCCAGCTTTGTTCCTTTGACTTAGGATTGTCTTGGCAATGTGGGGTCTTTTTTGGTTCCATATGAACTTTAAAGCAGTTTTTTCCAATTCTGTGAAGAAAGTCATTGGTAGCTTAATGGGGATGGCATTGAATCTATAAATTACCTTGGGCAGTATGGCCATTTTCATGATATTGATTCTTCCTATCCATGAGCATGGTATGTTTTTCCATTTGTTTGTGTCCTCTTTTATTTAACTGAGCAGTGGTTTGCAGTTCTCTTTGAAGAGGTCCTTTACATCCCTTGTAAGTTGGATTCCTAGGTATTTTATTCTCTTTGAAGCAATTGTGAATGGAAGTTCATCATGATCTGGCTCTCTATTTGTTTGTTACTGGTGTGTAAGAATGCTTGTGATTTTTGCACATTGATTTTGTATCCTGAGACTTTGCTGAAGTTGCTTATCAGCTTAAGGAGATTTTGGGCTGAGATGATGGGGTTTTCTAAATATACAGTCATGTCATCTGCAAACAGGGATAATTTGACTTCTTATTTTTCCTAACTAAATACCCTGTATTTCTTTCTCTTGCCTGATTGCCCTAGCCAGAACTTCCAGCAATATGTTGAATAGGAGTGGTGAGAGAGGGCATCCCTGTCTTGTGCCAGTTTTCAAAGGGAATACTTCATAAAGTATATTTTCAAAACACAATGGAACTAAACTTTAAATCAATAACAGAAAAGTAGAAAATACTCAAATATTTGAAGATTAAATAACACATCCCCAATTGACACACAAAGATAAACTCTCAAGATAATTTTTAAAATATTTTGAACTAAATAAACATCAAAATAAAATATCAAAATTTGAGAGATAGTAAAAATAGCGCTCAAAGGAAAATATAGAGCATTAAAAACAATTATGAATAACCAGAAAGATCTAAAACAACAATCTTAAGATTTCACGTTAGGAAATTAGGAAAAGAAGAGTGATATAAGCATAAAGTAAAAAGAAGAATATGAAAAATTTTAGCAAAAGTCAAGAAAAATAAAAATAAAAAAACATTTAAAGGTCAGCAAAACTAAAAGTTGGTTCTTTAAAAGATCATCACAATTGATTAATATCTAGCCAGGCTGAGCAACGAAAAAACATAAAGGAGAAGACAACAAAATCTTGTATGATACAGAGATGATAACTACTACTGTTATTAACAATATAAGTATCACAAAGTATACTACAAGAAATACCTTCTCACTCATTTGAAAACTTAGATAAAACGGATCTATTTGTTGAAAGACACAAACTGACAAACTGCACATGAGGAGAAATAGATAGCTTCAATAGGCTTATATCTACTAAAGATATTAAATCAATTATCAATAACTTTCAAAAAAAAAAAAAAAGAAGAAGAAGAAGCACCTGGCCTGGATGCACTGACTCGTGAGTTTTACCAAACATTTAAGGAAGAAAAATATCTTTACCACAATATTTTTCAGAAAATAGAAGCAGAGTAAAGAAGGTCTAATTCCATTTGTGAAACCAGAATTCTCCTAATACCAAAATTCATAAAGATATTACAAGAAGGGAAAACCAGAGATGAATATTGCTCATCAACACAGATGCAAAATTCTTCAACAAAACGTTAGTAAATAAAATCTGACAGTGTCTAAAATGAAGTAAACATGATGGTCAAGTAGGATTAATTTTAGATAACAAGCCTAGTTCAACATTTAAAAATAAAGCAATGTAATCTATCACACAGTAGGCTAAGGAAAAAAAAATATGATCATGCCAAATGATGTCAAAGGCATTTGACAAAATCCAACACTCATTTATAACAAAACTTTCATGGAATTTAGGTATAAACATTTAAAACAGAAAAAGAACATCTGGAAAAAACCCTTCGTCTAACATCACATTTAATGATGAGAAAATAGGTACTTTCTCCCTTTAGAAAGCAAGGAAAGAATGTTTTCTGACACTATTTTCTATTGATCACCACACTAGAAGTCATATGTAGTGCAATAAGACAAGAAAGACTAATAAAAAAGTGTACAAATTAGAGAATAAGAAACAAATGTTCTTCTTTACAGATGACGTTATTATCTATGTAGAAAATCCTAAAGAATTTACAAAAAAAGAAGTTGGGAACTAATAAATGAGTATAGCAACATCCCAAGATAAAGTGTTAATGTGATATCCAAATGTCAAATGCATTCCTATATACCAATAATGAACAATTGAAATTTTAAATTTAAAAAATAGGGTTTATATTAGTACCAAAAAAAATTAAGTCTAAGCCTATCAAAATGTATTTAGAATCTATATGCTGAAAACCACAAAACTCTGATGAAATAAATCAAACATGTAAATAAATGAATAGACATTTAGCATTCAATAATTGGAAGATTCAAGATTTTTTACGTGCCAGTTCTTTCTAAGTTGATCTACAGAGACAATGTAATTCCAATTACTATCTCATAAGCTCCTATTTAGATTTTGACAAATGGATTATTTTCTTAATAAAGAAAAGCTCTAATCTGTGGAAAGAAAGGTAATAAACACTGTCATACTTAGTGCACTAATAAGTATCTATTTTGGGATCATATAAACAACAGAAAAGTCTAACTTTGAGGGAGAAATAAGAATGCAAAAGACATAAAACCATAAAAGCCCTGGAAGCAAACCTAGGCAACATCATTCAGGACATAGGTATGGGCAAAGACTTCATGACTAAAATACCAAAAGCAATGGCAACAAAAGCCAAAATTGACAAATGGGATCTAATTAAACTAACAAGCTTCTTTCTGCACATCAAAAGAAACTATCATCAGAGTGAAGAGGTAACATACAGAATGGAACAAAACTTTTGTAATCTGTCCAACAGACAAAGAGCTAATACTCAGAATTTGCAAAGAACTTAAAGAAATTAACAAGAAAAAAACAAACTACCCCATCAATAATTGGGCAAAGGATATGAATCTACACTTCTCAAAATATGACATTTATGCAGCCAACAAACACGAAAGAAAGCTCATCATCATTGGTCATTAGAGAAATGCAAATCAAAACCACAATGAGAGACCATCTGACGCCAGATAGAATGGCGATCATTTGAAAGTCAGGAAGCCACAGATGCTCAAAAGGATGTGGAGAAAAAGGAACACTTCTACACTGTTGGTGGGAGTGTAAATTAGTTCAACCATTGTGGAAGACAATGTGGTGATTCCTCAAGAATCTAGAACCAGAAATACCATTTGACCCAGCAATCCCATCACTGGGTATATATCCAAAGGATTATAAATCATTCTACTGTAAAGAAACATGCACACATATGTTTATTGCAGCACTGTTCACAATAGCAAAAACTTGGAACCAACCCAAATGCCCATCAATCATACACTGGATAAAGGAAATGTGGCACATATATACCATGGAATACTATGCAGCCACAAAAAGGGATGAGTTCATGTCCTTTGCAGGGACATAGATGAAGTAGGAAACCATCATTCTTAGCAAACTAACACAAGAACAGAAAATCAAACACAGCATTTTCTCACTGATAAATAGAAGTTGAAAAAGGAGAACACATTGACACAGGAAGGGGATACATCACACACTACGGCCTGATGGGGCTTATGGGGCTAGGGTAGGGATAGCATTAGGAGAAATATCTAATGCAGATGATGGGTTGATGGGTGCAGCAAACCATCATGGCACATTTATACCTATGTAACAAACCTAAATATTCGGCACGTGTATCCCATAACTTAGAGTAAAATTAAAAAAAAAAAAAAGAGAGAGAGAGAATTTATCCTGGACTCAGACTACCACCTTGGGAGGGACTAGAACACTGAAAAGGCCACACTTCTTAGATCCACAGATGCTGTGCCTGCCAGATAGTGAGGCTTAATAAAATAAAAGAGTATACCTCCTACTCCCATTCCTATCAACAGACCAACTACCAACCAATTAAAAACCAAGGTTAGTAAGAGTGGTGTAGACAGTTAATTGCAAGAGACAAAGCATCTCTGTGACATAGTGCAAAAAGAGCACTAAAGTGACAGGGTGTCAAACTCTGAAGTGTTTAAAAACAAACAAAACAACTCTGGCAAACCAGCTTCCACTATAAATACAAGATTTTGCTAATAGAATTTGAAACATGTGATGTGCTAAGGGTAACGATAACATACAGACAAATAAACAAAACCTCAATACTAACCCAGCTCCTAACTGTAATAACTCAGAAACTCTCACTAAAGAACATTAGAAAAAAAAAAAATGTGTTCATGTGCAAGCTATTTATCTCAGTCTCTTCAGTCTTGCGCACACATCTGGTTTTCAACAAAACATAAATATTAAGTATATGAAAAGGAAAGATAAATCAGCCCCTCAAGAAAAAACAACCATGAGAAATAGGCTTAGGCATGACAGAAATATATGACAGGTTTTTGCTTTGTTTTTAAAGCATACCAAATATTTAAAACACTCAAGTAGAAAAGGCAGACAGCATGCAAGACCAGATGAGTAATTTCAGCAAAGTTATAGTTTTCATCTATAAAAAATAATCTAGTGGAAATGCTACAAAGGAAAAACATAGTTGTAGAAATGAAGAATGTCTTGGACTTCATTATGGTTAATTATATGTGTCAACCTGACACATACAATTTGTGATTGAATTGAATTGATTGAACTTGATTGAACTAAAGGATACCCAGATAGCTGGTAAAACATTATTTCTGGGTGTGTCTCTAAAGGTACATCTAAGAGATTAGTATTTGAATTGGTAGACTGAGTAAAGAAGCTTAACCTTAGTAATGTGAGTAAGCATCATTCAAACCATCAAGGATCTGAACTGAAAAAAAAAAAAAAAGAGAGAGAGAGAGAGAAGGAGAAATTTGCTGTGTGCTTGAGCTGAGACATCCATCTAGTTCTGGTTGTGGACCTTGCTGCTCTTGATTCTCTGGCGTTTGGTCTTTGACAGGGACTTACACAATTGGCTCCTCTGGTCCTTAGATTTGGACTAAAACTACCCAACAACTTTCCTGGACTTCCAGTTTGCAGACTGAAGATTGTGGGACTTCTCTGCTTCCATAATCACTTCAGCCAATCCCTTATAAGAAATACCTTCTATAAAATCAATATGCTTATCCTATTGATTCTAGGTTTTGTTTTTTTGGTTTTGTTTTGGAGAACTGTAATACAGACAGATCATCAATAGATAAGATGCATACAAGGAAAATAACAGTGATCTTGAAGATGGTTGGATAAAAATCACTCAAATTGGCCAGGCACAGTGGCTCACGCCTGTAATCCCAACACTTTGGGAGGCCGAGGCGGGCGGATCACGAGGTCAGGAGATCGAGACCATCCTGGTTAACACGGTGAAATCTCCTTTCTACTAAAAATACACACACACACACACACACAAAAAATTAGTCAAGCATGGCGGGCGATGCCTTTAGTCCCAGCTGCTGGGGAGGCTGAGGCAGCAGAATGACATGAACCCGGGAGGCAGAGCTTGTAGTAAGCCGAGATCAGGCCACTGCACTCCAGCCTGCGTGACATAGCAAGACTCTGTGTCAAAAAAAAAAAAAAAAAAAAAAGAAAAAGAAAAAAAATCACTCAAATTGAATTGGTTTATGTATCTATTTTTACTGATTGCTTTGCTTTTCATTTTCTTCCCTTTCATTAGTTTCTTAAGCTTAAATTACATATTTTTCCTTTTTTTTTTTGAGATGGAATTTTGCTCTTGTTGCCCAGGTTGGACTGCAATGGCCTGATCTTGGTTCACCACAACCTCTGTCTCCCAGGTTCAAGCGATTTTCCTTCCTCAGTCTCTCGAGTAGGTGGGATTACAGGCATATGTCATCACACTCAGCTAATTTTGTATTTTTATTAGAGACAGGGTTTCTCCATGTTAGTGAGGCTGGTCTCGAACTCCCGATTTCATGATCCGCCTGCCTTGGCCTCCCAAAGTGCTGGGTTTACAGGTGTGAGCCACTGCACCTGGTCAAATTATTGATTTTATACCTTTGTTCTTTTCTAGCATAAACAGTGCTAATTTTTTTCCTTTAAACATCCCTTTAGCACATCCCACAAATTTTATGTTGTATGTTACATTTTATTCACTTCAATTTTAAAAAACATTTCTTTATGTTTCTTTATCCCATTTTTTATTTAGCAATGAATAAATTTTTCCACAGCAATATGGGCTAGCAGTTCTCTAACTAGTTGATATATGTATATATGTTAGGATTGAAGAATAACAAAATATGTAATAGGTAATGAGAGCTAAGTTTCTGGAGAAAGAAATTACAAGTGAGCAAAGGGATAAGTCTAAAATGAACCTTGTGCTTTTGGATTGATGTTGCAGGTTTCAGTATGAACTTATTTATAGATACATACAGAGAGATGCAAAAATTAATATAGATTATCTGTTTATACATGTACGAGTGTGTCTGTGTATATATATATATGTGTGTGTGTGTGTGTGTGTGTGTGTGTGTATTTCCTAGCTCTGTTAGATGTGTCATGCCAGAAGCAATCAGCACATCTAGGAGCCAGATGTTAGCTTCTACAGAGCTTAGTTTTTTAATAAAAGGATCCAGAAACCCTTAGAGAAATGGTTGATCCAGAGCTGGATCAAGGACAAAACAAAACATGCCTAGAGTTTCTTATAATGCCATCACTGAAGAAGTTGTAAATTGAAAACAAATAAACAAACAAACAAACAAACAAAAATAGGAGCATGAAGAAAGAATGTCAGAGCTCACTCAGAACTCCTAAGGGTCCAAACTGGAACAATTTGAACAACAAAATACGTACTTACAGTGTTGAATTATAACCCCCCCAAATAAAACAATACTCCTGAGTCCATACTTATATAAGTTAATGACTGAATAAGTAAATATGAGGGCATAAGTCTTTCCAACAGAAAGATTTCAAATTCATAAGAATGACAGAAGTGAGAGAAATAGGAAATCATCATTAGAAGACCATAGCAATATTTGCTAAAGGCAACATCCACAGATAGTTTTAAAATTAATGATCAAAAGGTAAGAAAAATTGGATATTACATGGTCTAAAAATAACTCTTGCAATAATTTAAAAATACTAAGGGAAGAATAAAAGCTTTCTAGTGAAGAAACTTGGCAGTCATCACTTTAATCAACTGATCAATGTTACAATCATCAATAATAACACATATTGAGATTATGAATCCCCAAAATAATGTGCTAAGAAACACATCATCCCTTCTGAGTTATTCTTCCCTAAGATATACAACCTCAATATAATCTAAGAAAATATCAGACAAGTCCATAATGAAGGGCATTCTAAAAATGATTTACTAGTATGCTTCTAAGGTATCAAGGTAATGAAACAGAAAACACAGAGAAATTGTCACAAATTGAAGAAAGTTAATGAGGTATGACAATGTTGAAAACTTGGATTGGATTTTAGAACAACAACAAAAAAGGCCATTAACCAAAAAAATGATGATATTTGAGTAAATCTGTCACTTAGTTAATAATGTTGTATCTATAGTAATTGCTTAGTTTTGATAATTGTACTATGGTTGTGTAAAATATTAACATTAGGGGAAGCTAGTGAAACATATAACAATGGATTATTCTCGCAACTCTTCTGTTAACCCAAAATTACTTCAAAAATTAAAAAAAAATACAAATTGCACCAGATATAGGTATAACTTAGTGTAAAATATTAATCTCACTTTTCTTGGCCTCTTTTCTCTTTCATCTTTTCTTATTTTTGATGTTGATGCCTTAGTAATAACTTATGTGAGCATTCTTACATCATTCCTTTTAAAGAATTTTCATGTTAATATTACCTTCATTTATTATACAACTTTACAAGTATTTATTTTCTTAAATATTTAATTTATCATTTTGTAAATATGATTTTTTTTTTTTGAGATGGAGTATCACTCTGTCACCCAGACTGGAGTGCAGTAGCATGATGTCATGTGACTGCAACCTCCACCTCCCGAGTTCAAGTGATTCTCCTGCCTTAGCCTCCTGAGTAGAAATATCTGTCCCTTTTTCTGCTTATACATTAGAATCATTCTTTGGATTCTAAATATTTCATCAATTGATAGCCAAAAATGCAAAACCACACATTCTATATTTCATATGAGGATATTTATGTCATACATTTATGGGATATGAAAAATACCCATATTAATGTGTTCTGGTATAATTGATATGTTAACATGTAATTGATCATTTGTATAATGAAAACTAAACATATCTTCTTTTTTTCCTGTTTTTTTTTTTTTTTTTTTTTTTTTTTTTTTTTTCTTATTCAGTAGAGAACATTAGCTTCTCTATTCCCTAGCTTGGATGAGAAACCCAATTCAACAAATATTTATTAATTAGCTAGGATAGTTAAGAATACAAGATTAGAAAGAAACAGCTTCTCTCCTTATGACAGTGGTTCTCAAAGTATTATATCTTAACGAGCAGCACCAGCATAATGTATAAAGTTGTTAGAAATGCAAACAACCCAGGCTCCATTGCTGACCTACTGAATCAGAAATTCTTTCTTAACGAGGCACCCTGGTGATTTTCATGCATGCTAAATAACAGCTGTCTTAAGAATTAAGCAAATCACTAAGGATGTCCTTGTTCTTTTTCCACTTTACTTTATTTTGTTTTATTTTATTTATTATTATTATTATTTTTGAGACAGAGTCTCCCTCTGTCACCAAGCTGGAATGCAGTGGCACGATGTCGGCTCACTACACCCTCCGACTCCCTGGTTCAAGTGATTCTCCTGCCTCAGCCTCCTGCATAGCTGAGATTACAGGCACACACCACCACGACCAGGTAATTTTTGTATGGCCAGGATGGTCTCGATCTTCTGACTTCGTGATCCACCCACTTCAGCCTCCCAAAGTGCTGGGATTACAGGCTTGAGCCACCACACCCAGCCTTCTTCTTCCACTTTTAACGGTATTTTTACTTCTGAATCTGTAATCTCTCCAATATCTTCTAGAACTTTGATGCAAATTCATATTTAGTTATTCTCTTGACATTTAATAAATGTTTAGTAACCAGCTTTAAAGAGACTTTACGAAAATTAAGTACGAGGCCAGAATTGTACTCCTAGTATAGTTGACCATTGTGCAGAATAGACAAGAGGTTATATTTGAAATATGTACAGCTCTACTAGCCATAATTTTCATGGAGAATGTCCAACTTCCTCTGTGTTCAGTTTTCTTAGTTCAACTTCTTTATCTCATTGTCTTATTCACAGACAGACTCAGACCAGCAGATACACATTTGGAAGACACTGAACTAGAACATAGCATCAATTCCACACAATGTATTCTCTACACAGGCAAATTAGTCTGCTCTCTTATGTATTGAATTAAAGCCTAAAAATAAGATGACTTTAAAAGAAAGCATATCGTAGGCCAATAGAACATAATTGTTAGTTGTGTTCTGGTAAATTAGCTAGTGGAAATGAGGTGCTTGTTTGTAGTATCTGCTGATATCTCTGGCATAAATACTTCCACAATGGCTGATTTTCAACAACCAACGGTTTAACCACCGATTTGCAGAATTCCTGAATATTTAATAGTCTGTTCTCATTAGTCCATGTCAGATGTCTAGCATACCACTAGATTTAATCATGTTTCAGAAACAAATATGCAGAAATAGTATTCCATTTCTTAGAACTTTAAGAAATGCATTACTTATTGAGTAATGACAAGTCAACATAAAGGGCTGGTGAAAATTTAAGTCATAGGGAGATATTTGTCCATTCATTTATAAAGATGCCAGAGGCATGTTAATCTGTGTATTATACTTTTCACGCACACTCCAGGATACGTTTCTTAGTGGACTCTGTGTATTCACAACTTGTATATATTTTATGTTCTTCTATTTCACGAACATAAAAAGCTGAGAGGAAAAAAGCTTCCCACTTGCTGCAGATCCCACCAGGTCTTTACAGATTGGATCTAGTGAGAGGCTCTTCTCTGTAATGCTAGTCAATATCACATCAAAGTTTTCTACACCCAGGGAAGGCTCTCTGGCCTTGATGCCAGACTTTGTTTAATCACTACGTTGACTACAGTCATAATAATTACTAATGATACTATTAGTCATAATAATATTAGTCAAGAGAGAAATACTGTGCTTCTAAGGACTCATAACCCACATCATATTATTTTTCTCTATATCCTAGGCATTGTCAAAATTCAAGTGAGACTTTTCTTACAGTGTATTAATTCTGTTCTTTTTATGTTACTATCTTAGCTCACAATTATTATGTAATTTGTATACTTTTAGATATTATAATAGTTTTTAAATAATCTTTCCTAATTTAATTTCATTAACTTTTATACACTATTTCCAATTATCACTTCTGCTGTCATTGCTACTACCAATACTTCAGTGCATTCTAGTCTAGGAATTTATGTTTTAAAAATTAAATTGAAAAAGTTATCTGAGCTAAAGCTATTTTCCCGATATTATAAAATTAGAAATTATATCCACTTTGAAAGATTAAATTATTTTAAAGCCCTACACTTATTTATATGAATAAATGCAATATGCATTTGATTTGCATAAAGGACATTTGTATATAAAGTAAAATGAGAGAAAAGTTAAACCAATTAATTCCCTGGGTTATTAAAATTTTTACATGTCTTAACTTATACAGAAATAGAGAAGTCACTGTAACTGAGTATAGATTTAAGAAGTGTAGGCTAATCACTTATGGGAGTGTTATAATATGAGAATATTGCCATTTCACATTAGTTGAGAACGAATAGTTTTAGAATAAATAGCACTAGAGCACATAATTAACAACCTGAACAAACTAAATTCAGCTTTACATCAAGACATAAGGAAAAATAAATTTATATTAAAGGAAACTATTAAAAAGTTAAACAAAATATACTAACCAGAAGTATAGGTTTACTTAAAAGTTTTTGAACAAAATGTCTGCATGAATGTGTGTCTGTATGTTTTAAATAAACTCAATGCAGCATTTACTAACATTTAAAAAGAACATTTTACTCATCTGATGGGGACAGTTCAAATATTGATAGTACCCAGCATTAGGATGAAAATGAAGGAAGTGAGAGTTCTCATGTACTTCTGATTGTATTAAGAACTGCTGTCTTTTTTTGTAGTTAAGTAGGCAATATGTATTAACAGATAAAATAATTAACTTGGCCCAATAATTCTATTTATTCATATTTTCACTAGGAAATATTAAAATAGGTGGTGAAAAATGCATGTATAAGAGTGTTTCTTGATGTATTATTTATAACAGTAATTTTATGTCAATTTGTATTTCAATTAAAAAATCTCTGTTTTTTCTATACATTGGAATGCTATGTAGCCCTTAAACTAATAGTGTTGATTGGTACCTACTGGCATCTGAAGATGCTTTGACATGTACAAAAGAATTTACCAAACTATAGACACACACAGACACACACACACATTTATAATATGATCCAATTAAGATGAAAAATCTTTAAAAACTCACATATAACAGTGTTTAAACTCTTTTAAGCTTAATTCAGCTGAAATTTTTCTTTTATCAAATGGTGTCAGAAGCAGGATTCAAAGTAGAGCTTCTAATGATCCCTTGCTTGAGTGAACAAGCAAGGTACCTGCAGGACCCACTTGTGTCCCTTGATCTCTCAGAGCAGCTGGGGATTATGGTAACTTCTCTCTTGGATTTCAGAGCTCCACAGATTTGTGTTTTGAGTTATCTGAGTTTCTTTGAGCAAGTTTCTTATCCAAACTGGGTTTGGAATTCGTGACAGAAACTGGAATGGATCCAGGAATAGATTTGATCTGGGAATTAACTGACTTGGATCCAGTTAGAGGCCTCTTACATCTGACTGGGTCAGAAAGAAACTGGTAGCAAATGGTAATATTGTAGGGGTCATAAAATTTGGCTTTTGAAAATTCATAGGGATTTTTGTATTCCACCCCTTTGTTTAATTTTCTTGCACACTTAGGTAGAAAAAATTTCATTGGCTAAGTTAATCAAAGGAACCTGAGAGTAAAGCCAATATTTTAGGTAAAAATGGGATCCTTAATTTCTGCAAAACTGAGCTCCTTCTGGCTTGTACATTAGGCCCAGGAGGCAACGAAGTCTTACAGAAATAGCAAAATCTTACTAAAAATAACTTACAATGGTACATTCCAAATGAACAACAACACGCAAAAATGCATTTAAAAATGAGGGTTCCCAAATTAGTCTAATCTAGGGATGCCTATTAATATGCAAAAGCTTCTTTTAAAAATTAGAGATTACGGCACCTATTTGGGAGCACATTCGGGCCTTGCCAGTTTAATATTGGGAGCTAAGCAGAGGGCTAATGTCTATGTTTAGTTTGTTCTGGCCAGAATGGAAACAGGTAAATTTTCTTTGTGTTGTGGCTTGGTCCCAGGGATGTGGTTCAGCCAGCCAGGTCACTAGAGCTGCTCAATGAAAGGGAACCCAGAAACCTGACATGCTGGCAAAAGGATAAGAATTTCTTACCAGTCAGATTTCTGGCCTTTTTTTCTCTGTGCAAACTTGTTAAATGAATGGTAGAAATCACTGTTTATCTCCTCTGTAAAGTTCTAATTAATATGAAAAAAAAAATTCTGAGACTGATCTTAAGCTATAGTAAATCTGGTTTTCTTTGTGTATCTTTCTGTACTGTTTTGTTATAAAGAGGGGTACCTTAGGATAAAATGCATGCCTAAACCCCATGAACTCACTGTTCAAGCTGGCCTAGCAAGCTGGTCAATAAAAGAATTGTTGAGTTCTCCATCTTGTATTGTATGTCCTTGGGAGCTTGACCTTGTAACCACATGGCAATATTTCTCAGTCTCCACCATCACAATGGCTGCTGGGTTCATGGTTCAATTCCCAGCATAGGAAATGAGTACTTTCTAATTGATATTTGTGTTACCTTTGTCGTTTTAAAATTCCCTTCCCCTCCATGTGCCATCTTGAATTTTCCTTTTATAAGCACAAAAATATCTGCTGTTTGGCCTGGCTAAAATTAGGTAATTAGCAATCTAAAATAACTTTTATTAAAGAGTGATATGGTTAAAAGTCAGTTTAATTAAAAACAGATATTCAAGCTCTAAGAGCTTGGGACTCCTTCACCAGATACCCTTTCTTGGCCCTGTTCTTCCAAGGACTCCACCTTAAAGCCAGTCATTTACTTAAGAAACTTAGAAACTGGTAAATGAACACTTACAACTACTGTAATACTCTTCTTTCTGTCTGTGCAGTTACATATGTGTTGTGTGTGTAATGTTTATATAAAAGAGCTCTAATTAATTGGCTTAAAGTAAAATAAGCATTTAAATACAATATTTTAAAAGAAAAAGAATAACTAATGCCTTTTAGTTCACGTGATTTTGGTAATCTTTGGGAAATAAAACATTTTAAAGATTATTGCAAAAATGAAGACATTTGGTCTAAATCATGCAGGTCAGATATTTGGTTTGCTAAATGCTTTAAGGTCATAAACTGAGTTGACTTTTAAGGTCTGGAGACATGTAGCATTAGCTATGACCACTAGCTATGCAAAGAACATTATAAAGAAAATGATTTTATATAAGAAATGATCTTATATGGTAAATTCTTGTCCTAAAGTGCAATGACTTGTTTAAAAAGAGGGATGTTTAGGACAATTCAGAAAGTTCAAGCATGTTGTAGATGATCTATGTAAGTTATGAAAGGAAATTTATGCACCAAAAGTGAAAGTTGCTAAGAATTACCACTATAACATGTAACTGAGACTGCTGAAAAAAGTAGGTTCACATGCAAGATATGTGAGGACAGTGAAATTGTATTTTTGGTAAAAGATTATAAGAGAGCACAGAACTGTAAATTTTTTGTCTAGTTTAAAGGGTTAAAGAATTGTTTTAAATTAGATAAGATAAAGCTAAGTGTTTAAACTAGTTGTAGAATGGTTTTAAAACTTAATCTTGTAAAAGAAATTGAGTGTGTGAACACATTGGCTAAATTTAAAGAGGAGTTATTTTGTTTTTTCCATAAATTGAACGTTGGTATAAAAGCACAACAGGGTTTCCTTAAAGCACTAATCTGCTCTTTTACAAAAATTATGAAGAATTATAACAGGTTTATGAGAATTTCACTTTAAAATCTAACTGATTAAGATTGAATAGATTTGTCTATAAGGTTTATTAAAAATTGGGGTTGATGTAAATAGTAGATTAATGCAAGGATGAATTTGGCTTTCTCTCTTGAAAAACATTTTTATGTAATATTAAAAGGTAATGAAAGTTTTTATTTGCCTTTTGAATGAACTACTGAAAAATATGGGAAAAACAAGAGGTACACTGTTTGGAAGGCTAAGTCTTCCCTCTGCCGATAAGTAAAGTTTTTTGCCTTTTTTTAAAAAATATTTTTGAGTCATCATGTTGGCTAAATGAATGACTTATGGCAATCTGGAATTCTATTTTATAATGTTAAATGTTTTAGACCTTCAAGATATTTTATAGGATTGTCAAAATCAAATTTCAGTTTCAAAATTGTCCTTTCTGACCTCTAACTTTGAGATGCCACAGAGGGCCCCTGAAGCATCCAAAAGAGGAGTAAACAGGATTATTTGACATGTTAAGTTACATGGGAAGAATTGTCAAAATAAAAATAATGTTTGATTTTCAAGTTACATTTTAATAAATTATATTAATATATGTTCCTAAATAGTATGGGATTTCTAAAATTCTAATAGGTCCGAGTATATGCTATCAATCGTAATTATGGCTATCATATTAAGTTATTGTAGACCACATTATTAAGCAAATTTCCTTGTTAATTGTATTTTTAACTATAACTATTTAAAGTCATTTCCACAGTTAATTGCAGTTTCTGAAAATTTTAAAAGCATGGTGGTATCATTTAGGAGGTTCATGAAAGGATGGAAAGGACCCTGAAAGGCACTCTTGAATACAAGCTTCTAATAACTTTAAAATTTTGTCTCTTGACTTGGGTAAAAATTCCTGGAACTTTAATGAAAAGAGTGACTGGGTTATAAAACTGCTACAAAATTAATTGAATACCAAGGAAACACTTTGCCAGATTTTCATGCTAAATCAGCCAACACTGAAATTGTTCAGATATACAATTTGAATGAAATCCGTAGTCTAAGTCAAATTACCTATGATAACCCATCAGTTAATAGTGCTATGCAACTAATTTGTAGAAAAAACTGGTATTTAGGAGGACATAAATCCAGTGTTAAGCATAGACTCATGGACGACCGGGACAGCCACCTTGTCCTTCCTGAATCCTTAAAGTTTTTATTATTAAAAGATCTGCATTCCATGACTCATCATATAAAAGATCAAATGATCCTGATTAAATATATTGATGTAGTGTGACTTAAAAATTGTGAAAATATCTTATAACCAATATTTGGTTCCATATTATGGGGAATAAAATCAAAGCTTCAGGTATATTTGGCTACCTGTTAGGTAATTTAAACATTTATAAAGGGATTTCATTCAATTTCATTTTCAATCTATGTTTTTTGGTTGTATAAAAGCTTTCCCATGCAAGTGGGCTGATGTTTTATCACTAAGTTATTGTGCCACAGTGTGTTTTCATCAGGTAAAGAAACTTTTTTTATGGCTCACTGAGGACAATTATCCCCTTCACAATCTAAAATGTGAAGACTGCCTCTTCTGAAAACATCAGAGAGACACTGCCCTTGCCATACACACTGCAACAAAACTATAGAACCTTAAATTTTGGGTTCATAATCTGACAACTGATAAGAGTTCCTTTACATCTTGGAACTGTACACCCATTGGAACACTTAAGGTAAAGATAATTAGGGAAGTTTCTCCCCAGAAGAAGATGGCATTCTTGATGTGAACAGCTTTTCCCAAAATCATGGATCAAGGTTTCCCTACTATTACGAGACTCTTATCTTTGAGTATTTTTATATTGCTTATGGTTCTATAAAAAATAGAAGTGGAAAAGGGGTCTGTTGTATGGACTTATAGAGTATACTTGTTTGTGAAGGATTTTGCAGCCATACTTGTACATGGATAATCTTATACTTTGATATACAAAAGATGAAGGCCCAAAGTAAGTGAGAAACGTTAATGGTACATACGTTGCCTCCTAATCAGTCAGAAACAGAACATTGATACACTCCTCTCAACCCACATCATGGGCTAAAGAGAACATTGCTAGAGTCCTTCACTCTACTGGACAGGCATCATTTGTTAGGTTCTTTTTCCATGGTTTGGAATAAAAGAGGCAATGTTTCAAAATGTATCCCTCATAATGGCTATATAGCAGATTCTACTGTAAAGGGTATGGTTACACAACAGACTTTAAATTATCTTTTAAATGTTATGCTGAAGAGTAAAAGTGACTAGACAGAGAATTATCTGTGCAGCTGCTGGCACTTATATCTTATGGAAAAAACTTTGGATATTATAGAGATTCAGTTGAAGGGGGTTAACAAAAAGACCACTTAGTCAAGAGAATAAACTCCTTATCTAGCTCATTCTTTGATCTATTTGAGTTTATATGGTTTGGTTTATGGGGATCCTGGGTAAGGAGCATATTCCAATCTCTTGGTATTATCCTACAATAATCATAATAATAGTCTCCCTGGTGTACTATATTCTCTCAAAGGTTTTAAATGTTTTCATGCAGCCATTTCTATAACATCAAATGGTCTCTCTTCAACTGGAATGACAAGAGCTAAAAGAAATGTGGGACCATGAGGATACCGTAACCTACAAATGATGTGCTGAGAGCAGACACAAAATTCTGGTAACAGAGAATGGCACTAAGGCCCTAAGTTTTGGTCACACTCTCACCTAAGTGAGCACCTGACCAAAAAGGGGAACTTTTTAAAACAAAATTATGGGAGATCATTGTTTTGTACTCAGCTCATTCACTACACCTCAACAGACCAAATCAAACAAAACTGGAGGCACTTGTGCTAAAAGTGACATAGTCAAACTGAGACTTTAAGGAAACACATAGATCTTAGACCAGAACAGACTAGGTTTTGTTTTTCTCCTGTAAATAGGACATTCTAGCATAAGGGGAAGTTCCCTGTACTCAGTACTTGTTCCTACCTTTGCAAAACTCATTGTTCTACTGTTTCCCACTGGGTCTCACGACCAAATAAGTGCAGTTACTATGGTAATAGTGACTTAGTGACATCAATGACTAAAGTTTTGTTAAATCTCTCTTAAAAAGTGAGAAAATGACCAAAAAAAGGGAATTGGTAAAGCAAACTAAATATGGCTACATACTTCTATATTTGAGTCCTTGTGGACAAACTGCAACCTAACTTAATAGGTAGACAAAATTGAAAATCTGACGTTCGAGTATGTGCCTGTAACAATAGCTGAGTCTTGGTCAATCCCAGTGGCCATTCTTCAACCATTCTTACACTGCTAAGTGTTCAAACTCTATTCAAATAAAGCAAATGCCAACCTGTAACCAATCCAGCTGTTCTGTACCTCACTTCTGATTTCTGTACATCATTTCCCCTTTTTGTCTATAAATCTTCTACCACCATGTGGCTGCGCTGGAGTCTCTTTGAATCTGCTGTGATTCTGGAGACTGTCTAATTAATGAATAGATCATTGCTCAATTAAACTCCTTTAAATTTCATTGAGCTAAAGTTTAAAAACAAAAAACAAAACAACACTGAAAAGACCAGAACTTAAATAACCAAAAAAAAAAAAAAAAAAAAAAAAAAAGGCCAAGATCCAGTGCTAAATATAAGCAGGGTGATTATCTACCATGTTAAATGGTATAAACAGGAAAAGAATTTGCTAGCACAATAAATTAAATATCTAGGATACAATGGTAAATCATCCAGCATATCAAGAACTGATTCCAATACAGAAATGAGTCAGAAATTAAAATTATCTGAGAGGAATGTTAATGCAACTTTTATAAAATTAAGTCAGGAAGTGATTATAAATACTCTTGAAACAATTTTTTAAAATATAATATTTCAGCAGAGAAACAGAAGTTATAATAAAGAACCAAATAATTATACAACTGAAAAAATATAAAAAAAATAGAAATAAAAAACTCAATGAGTGCAGTAAATGGAGATAGTATAATTGAAATAACAAAAAACAAAATTGGTGAACTTCAGTAGTAAACAATAAAGTTCATTCAATCTGAGAAAGAGAAAAAATAGACTAAAAAGGAAAAAAAAACCTCAGATCTGAGGGACAATAACAAAAGTTCCAACATTCATATTATCAGAATCAAAGAATGAGAGGAGAAAAACAGTAAGAATAAAAGAGGAGATAAAAAATGCTTAAAACTCTCCAACTTTGGTAAAATATACAAGCATATTCATCCAAGAAGCTGAGAGAGAGTCTCAAACCTAAAGAAATCCACACTAATAAATTTTATAGTATTGACAAGAAAAGTAAAGAATATTTTGAAACCAGCCAGAGAGAAATCATGCATTAAATTTGAGGAAACTCCTCTTCAAATTATAGTGAATTTCTCATCTATGACAATGAAGGTGAGAGGGAAGTGACATCTGACCCCTATATGTGTGTGTGTATATATATATAGAGAGAGAGTCATATATTTATATATAATACATATTATATATGTATTATGATATATAAATATACAAGTTTATATATTTATATATAAATTAATATTATAATATATACATAATATATAATTAAGATTGGTGAAAAAGTAATTACAGTTTTTGCCTTTGAAAGTAATGACAAAAACCACAATTACTTTTGCACCAACCTTATATATATATATGAATATATATAAATGTAATTCTATATAATATATAATATGTATATGTAATATACATATACTATTTTATATAAATTTATGCATAATATACAATTATACATATATTATATATAATTATTATTTTTATTGACTAGTATATGGTCTAACTTAATATAATGTAAATTTATATATAATAGATGCATATATATTATATAATTTATATCTATTATATAAAAATTTATATATATATAAAGACAATATATAAAAATAAAGATGGAATTCTAAAACATATTCAAGAAACCTGCAAGAAAAAAGAAACAAGTAAATGACAACCAGTAAAACAATTGAAAAGCAAAGTAACAGGGTTAAGCACTATCATATCAATAATTACTTTAAATATAAATTCCATAAATACCCAAATCAGAAGGTAGAGGGTGAAATAGTGGATAAAAAGCTCAGCTAAATACATAGTGCTAAAAATAAGCTAATTTAAAATTTAGTGAAAAGAGTAGATTACAAATAATAGGATGAAAAAAGATATATTATGCAAATATTAATTTCAAAAAGCAGAAGTGGTTACAATAATATTAGATAAAATAGGTTTCAGAGCATAGAAAATTGCTACAGACTGAAAGAGATACTACATAATGTTAACAAAAAGAAAGCCTACAAAATCATAATAATCCTAAATGTCTATGTACCAAATAGCAGTCTCAGATTACATGAAGTGCAAACTGATACAACTGAAAGAAGAACAGGACACATCCACAATCATAGATGTGGAGTTTTACATCAACTGGTAGAACTACTAAAGGAAATATCAGCATGTTTATGGAAAAACTGAACATCAACTAGCTGAATATAATTCATATTTTAAAAATACTTCACCCCACAACAGTAGAATGTATGCCTATGGAACATTTACTAAGACCATATCTTGGGCCATAAAGAAAACCTTAAGAAGTTTAAAAAATTGAAATAGTACAGTGTTTTCTCTGACCATAATGGAATAAAGCTAGAAATCAATAACGGAAGTACAACAACAAAAATTTCTAAACAAATATAAATGAAACAGGCTTGTTAGTATTGGGAAATTCCAGCCTGGTGAAATTCTAGTCAGACCGGTTCTCTGCCTTTGAACCCTGTTTCCTGTTAAGATGTTTATCAATGGCAATGTGTGCACATCAGGACAGGGAACCTCATCAGTAATTCTAATTTTGCCCTGGACTTGTGACCTTGCCCTGCCCATTTGCTTGTGATATTTTATTGCCCTTGAAGCATATGATCTCTGAGACCCACACCCTATTCATATACCCCTCCCCTTTCGAAATCCATAATAAAAACTTGCTGGTTTTGTCACTCAGGGGGCATGATGGAACCTGCTTACATGTGATGTCTCCCCCGGACACCCAGCTTTAAAATTTCTCTCTTTTGTGCTCTCCCTTTAATTCTCAGACTGGTTGACACAGGGAAAATAAAAAAGAACCTACATAGAAATACTGGGGGCTGATTCCCCTGATAAATACCGATCACCAATATCAAGATTGAAATAGATGATAATGCTACAAATCCTGAAGCCGTCAAAAAGGAAACAAATTAATATTATGAAAAACTTTTTATTAATTTGGCAACTCAGAATTTACTATTTTTGGAAAATATCTAACAGATTCTTAGATAATTACAAACTACCAAACAAAATCAAGATAAAATAGGCAACCTGAATAGTTTTTATCAATAACAAAATAGAATTGACAAGTTGAGAAAAAGATTTCTAAGCCCAGAAGAAGTTACAGAGAATTCTACCAAACATTTAAAAAATAATTAATATCATTTTTATGTAATCTCTTCCAGAAAAATAGAAAAAGAGGAAACACTTCTCACTTAATTTTACAAAATCCATGTTACCCTGATACCAAAAAAAACAAAAAACTAATACAGAACAGAAAAGAAAATGACAATTTAATATCTCTCATAAATTTAGATGCAACATTTTCTAAAAATTAATAAACCTAGTAATACTATGTATAAAAAGAATTATACAGTGTTACCAAATTAAAATTTTTACAGGAATTTATTTTTCATTATACTTTAAGTTCTGGGATACATGTGCAGAATGTGCAGGTTTGTTACACAGGTATTCCCATGCCATGGTGGTTTGCTGCATCCATCAACCTATCATCTACATTAGGTATTTATCCTAATGCTCTCTCTCTCCTAACCCCCCATCCCCCAACGGTCCTGGTGTGTGGTGTTCCCCTCCCTGTGTCCATGTGTTCTCATTATTGAACTCCCACATATGAGTGAGAACATGCAGTGTTGGGTTTTCTGTTCTTGTGTTAGTTTGCTGAGAATGATGGTTTACAGCTTCATCCATGTCCCTGCAAAGGATAAAAGAACATGAACTCATTCTGTTTACGTCTGCATAGTAGTCCATGTTGTATATGTGTCACATTTTCTTTATACAGTCTATCACTGACGGGCATTTGGGTTGGCTCCAAGTCTGCTCTTGTGAATAGTGCTTCAATAAACATATGTGTGCATGGGTTTTTATAAGAGAATGACTTATAATCCTTTGGGTATATACCCAGTAATGGGATTGTTGGGTCAAATGGTATTTCTGATTCTAAATCCTTAAGAAATTGCCACACTGTCTTCTATAACAGTTGAACTAATTTACACTCCCACCAACAGTGTAAAAGCATTCCTATTTCTCCACATCCTCTCCAGCATCTGTTGTTTCCTGACTTTTTAATGATTACCATTCTAACTGGCATGAGATGCTCTCTCATTGTGGTTTTGATTTGCATTTCTCTAATGACTAGTGATGATGAGCTTTTTTCATGTTTCTTGGCCACATAAATGTCTTCTTTTGAGAAATGTCTGTTCATATCCTTTACCCACTTTTTAATTTTTTTTTTCCTGGAATATTTGTTTAAGTTCCTTCTGGAATCTGGATATTAGCCCTTTGTCAGATGGATAGATTGCAAAGATGTTCTCCCATTCTGTAGGTTGCTTTTTCACTCTGATGATAATTTATTTTGCTGTGCAAAAGCTCTTTAGTTTACTTAGGTCCCATTTGTCAATTTTGGCTTTGGTTGCCTTTGCTTTTGGTGTTTTAGTTATGAATTTAAATCTAATTCACCATTTGAAAACTAATGAATGCCATCCACCATATCAACAGTCTAGATAAGACAAATTATATGAGCATATCAAATGATGCAGAAAACACTGTTGACAAAATTTTAACATCAATGAATGATTCAGAAAATAATGAGACTTCACAAAGAAACTATCAAAGCTTAAGAATTGGCTCTAACTATAGCATATCTACAAACTCACAAAGAATTCAGAATAATCCTCTTAAAGGAGTTCAGTGAACTACAAAAAATATTAAAAAAGATACAAGTTTGGATGATATAACATGAACAAAATGAGAGGTTCGACAAAGAAATATATACAACTTTAAAAACCAAATAGAAATCCTAGAGATAAAGAATAAAATGATGGAACTTAAAAATATATTAGAAAGCTTCAATAGCAAGCTCAATTAAGCTGAAGAAAGAATCAATAAACCTAAAGGCAAAATATTTGGAATTATTTAATCTGAGGACAAAAAGAAAGAAGAATAAAAAAGCCTAAGGAAGTTATAGAACACTATTGATAAATGTAACCTATGTATAATAGGAATTTAAGAAAGAATAAAATGAAAGTAGCCAGACAGCATATTTAAAGAAATAGTGCTGAAACCTTTCCTAATTTGAGAGAATATGTCAATATCTAAGTAAAGGAAATGTAAAGTGTCCAGTCAAAATCAACCCAGAGAGGAATTCTCCAAGCCACATAATAATTGAACTATCAAAAAATCTAAGACAAAGAAAATATTTATAAAGCAGATAAAGTTAAGAAACATATCACAAAATAAGAGGTTTCAATATGACTATCAGCACTTTTTTAGCAGAAATATTGCTGTTTAGAAGAAAGCAGAATAATATGTTTAAAATGCTGAAGAGAAAAAAATTTAAAAAAAAAATCCTGCTAAATATTTTAACTGCGAAGTTGTCTTCTGAAATGAGAAAAAGGAAAAACTTTCCCCAAAAAACAGAAGGTACATGAGTTCATCATTACTAAGTCTGCCTTACAGCAACTACTAAAGGGAGTTCATTAAGCTAAAAAAAAGACAGCTAATTAACAACATAAAAATTACAAAAGCATAACATTTAAACTTATAGGTAGTACAGAGGTATAAATAAGTTAGGGCTGTTTGTGTAAAGGAATTATATCCCTACTCTGAGGATTAGAAGATAACTATAGCTAAAATAAATTATCAAGAGACACACATTATAAAATAATGTAAATTCTGACATCAAACACATGATGTGGAAGGTAGAATAAAAGTCTAGAATTGTATACAAAATTAAGTTGTTATCACCTGAAATAGACTGTAATCAGTATAAGACTTATATATAAGTCTTATAATAATCACAAAGGAAAAATCTATAATAGACACAGTCAAGAAAAATCTAAAGATTTCAAAGCATACCACTACAGAAAACCATCACATCACGAAGGAAGGCAGCAAGATAGAAAGGAAAAAATAAAAATAACAATAATCTAAAAGCCAAAGCAAAACAAACAAACAAAACCCAGAAAACAAAAGTAGGTCCTAATCTATCAATAATTACTGTAAATGAAAATGGATGAAATGATCCATAGAAAAGACAGAGTGAATGCATGGATTACAAAAAGTGTACTCAACTGTATGCTGCCTACAAGAGCCTCATCTCACCTTTAAAAGCACATATAAATGAAGAGATACAAAAAGATGCTTCATGCAAATAGAAATGGAGAAAAGCAGAGGTGCCTATATGTATATCAGACTAAATAGATTTTAGGTCAAAAACTGTAAAAGTGTAAAAAGAGACAAAGAAGGACATTATATAATCATAAAAGGGTAAATTTATGAAGTGAATATAATAATTGTAATTACATATGGATCCACAATTGGAGCACCTAAATACATAAAATAAACATTAATCTGAAAAGAATGATGCAATACAAGGATAGTTAGGAACTTTAGTGCCTCACTTTTAGCAATGGACAGATTATCTAGACCGAAAATTAATAAAGAAATATTGGATTTGAAAAACACCTTAGATCAAAACACAAACTATTTCATTCAATGGCAAACGAACACAAATTCATCTCAAGCACATCCAGAAAATTCTCCAGAATAGAACAATGTTAGGCTGTAAAAAAAGTCTTATAAAATTTAAGAAAACTGACATTATATCAAGTTTTTTTTTTTTTCTGACCACAATGGTATGAACCTGAAAATCAATGACAAGAGAAATTTTGAAAAATTCAAAGGTATATGGAAATTAAGCATGCCTGTCAACATCCATAGGTTAATGAATAAATTAAAAGATAAAGAAAGTAAAAATATATCTTTCAACAAACAAAAGTAGAAACACAACATACCGAAACTTGTAGGATGTCACAAAATTTCTAAGAGGAAATTTTAGAGCAGTAAACATCTAAGCCTGATAACAGCAGAAGAAACAAGATAATAAAAATAAGGGCACTGATGAATGAAATAGAGACTATATATAATACAAAATATTAAAGAAAGTAAGAATTGTTTGCTGAAAACATAAAATTGACAAACCTTTTGTTAGATTGATTAAAAAAATAAAGAGAATAACTGATTTTCCACAAAGATGTTAAGTACACACATTGGGCAAAGAACAGTTTCTTTAACAAATGGTACTGGGAAAGCTAGTTACCCATCAACAGAGTAATGAAATTGGGCCCTACCTCACAATATTTATAAAAATAAACTAAAAACTAATTAAATGCTTAAACACAGATCTGAATCTGTAAAACCACTGGAAGAAAATAGAAGAGGAGAAACTGTAAGACACCGGTCTGGGAAATGATTTTTTTAAAAATTTGACTCCTGACATACAGGAAGCAAAATAAAAAAATTGACAATGAGATTATATCAATGTAAAAAGCTTCTAAACATCAAAGAGAATTGGCATAAAATATCTACGTGTCATACATCTGTTAATATCCAAACTATATAAAAAACTCAAACAACTCTAAGAAAGAAAAAACTAATCAATTAAAAAATGGGCAAGGAACCTGAATAGAAATGTATTAAAAGAAGTCATACAAATTGTCAACAGATATATAAAGAAATGCTCAACATTATCAATAATTAGGGAATCGTAAATCAAAACTGCAATGAGCCTTTGTGTCCTATTAGCTTAGCTCCCACTTATAAGTGAAAAAATATGGTATTTGGGTTTTTATATCTCAGTTACTTTACTTAGAATAGTGGTCTCCAACTCCATCCAAGTTGCTGCGAATGCCATTATTTTGTTACATTTTATGACTCAGCAGTATTTCATCATGTATATATACCACATTTTCTTTATTCACTTGTTAGTTGATGAGCATTGAGGCTGGTTCCGTATTTTTTGCAATTGTGAATTGTGCTGCTATAAATATGTGTCTGCATGTATCTTTTTTCATAAAATGACTTATTTTCTTCTGAGTAGATACTTAGTAATGGGACTGCTGGATAAAAAGTTCTACTTTTAGTTCTGTAAGGAATCTCCATACTGATTTCTATAGTGATTGTACTAGTTCACATTCCCATCAGCAGTGTGAAAGTGTTCTCTTTTCACCATGTCCATGACAACATCTATTATTTTTTGATTTTTTAATTATGTTCATTCTTGCAGGAGTAAGGTGGTATCTCATTGTGGCTTTAGTTAGCATTTTCCTGATAATTAATGATGTTGAGCCTGTTTTTGTATGTTTGTTAGCCACTTGTACATCTTCTTTTGAGAACTGTCTATACTTAGCTGACTTTTTGATGGGATTATTGGGTTTTTTTCTGACTTATTTGAATTCCTAGAAGATTCTGGATATAAGTTTTTGCTCAGAGGCATACTTTATGAATATTCTCTACCATTCTGTGGATTTTCTGTCTGCTCTTATGATTGTTTTACTGCACAGAAGCTTTTTAGTTTAATTAGATCTCATCAATTTATTTTTGTTTTGTTGCACTTGCTTTTGCTTCCTTGATCATAAACTCTTTGACTAAGCCAACATCTAGAAGAGTTTACTAGTTTACTGATGTTATCTTCCAGAATTTTTATCATTTCAGGTCTTAGATTTAAATAATGTACATCTTGAAATCTGTAAGAGACTAAATTTTAAATGTTCTCACAACAGAACAATAAATATTTGAAATGATTAATATGTTAATTAGTTTGATTTAATTATCTCATATTGTATTCATACATCATACCACCACTTTGTACTCCATAAATATCTACAAGTATAATTTGTCAATTTATAATTAAAAATAATAGTAAATACAATAAATTTAAAGTAAGTTAAAAAAAGGAAAGTTCCAAGGCTACTCAATACGAACTGGTTTATATCTTTTAAAATCATATAATCTTCAAGTAATATTATATAAATATTATTTTCTAGAGAATGCTAAAATAAATACTGTAATATTTTTAAATTATTAAATAATATGTAACCCACCCCCAACCTCAGCAATCTAGAAATGGAGAATTACCATAAACTGATAAAGAACATCTATAAAAATCCTCAAGCCTACATCATATTTAGTAGTAAAAAGCTGAGTGTTTTCCTCCAAGCAAAGTTGACCTGTTTCTTATTCAGCTACTCTTATTCAACAGTATTGAGAATATTAGCCACTTCAATGAAGCAAGAAGAAAAAAAAAATTATCTATTGATTAGAAAGGCCAACATGTCTTTAACTTTATTTATAGATGTTATGGGTTGTCTATATAGAAAATTACATAAAATTTTGGTTAAAAAATAGCTCCCAGACTTGAGTAAGATCAGCAATGTCTTAGGATACAAGATAAATCCACAAAAATCAATTATCAGAGGAACCAGCCCCCAATATTTCAACATAGGTTCTTTCTATTTTCCCTAAGTGTTGGCCGGTCTGAGAAATAAAGAGAAAGAGTACAAAGAGAGAAATTTTACAGCTTGGCCTCCAGGGTCCAATATGACATCACATATTGGTAGGACCGTGTTGACGACCCCCAGCTGCAAAACCAGCAAGTTTTTATTAGGCATTTTAAAAGAGGAGAGAATGTAGGAACAGGGAGTAGGACATAAGGATTGCATGCTTCCAAAGGCAATAAAGATCACAAAGCAAGGCAAAATTAGAATTACTGATGAGGGTTTATGTCCTGCTGTGCAAGTATTGTCTTGATAAACATCTTAACAGGAAAGAGGGTTCAAGAGCAGACAACCAGTCTGACAAGAATTTACCAGGCTGGAATTTCCCAATCCTAGTAAGCCTGGGGGGTACTGCAGGAGACCAGGGTACATTTCAGTCCTTATCTCAACTGCATAAGATACACAATCCCAGAGCAGCCATTTATAGCCCTTCCCCGAGGAATGCATTTCTTCCCCAGGGTATTCCTTGCTGGGAAAAGAATTCAGTGATATCTCTCCTACTTGTATATCCATCTATAGGCTTTCTGCAAGAAGAAAAATATGACTCTGTTCTGCCTGACCCCAAGGCAGTCAGACCTTATGATTATCTTCCCTTGTTCCCTGAAAATTCCTGTTACTCTATTCTTTTTCAGGGTGCACTGATTTCATATTGTTCAAACACACACGTTTTACAATCAATTTGTACAATAGTGGTCCTGAGGTGATGTACATTCTCAGCTTACAAAGATAACGTGATCAAGAGATTAAAGTAAAAACAGGCGTAAGAAATTATAAGAGTATTATTAGGAAAGTGATAAATGTCCATGAAATCCTGACAATTTATGTTCAGAGACTGTAGTAAAGACAGGCATAATAAATTATAAAAGTATTAATTTTGGGAACTGAAATATATCCATGAAATCTTCACCATTTATGTCCTTCTGCCTCGGCTCCAGTCAGTCTCTCTGTTTGGGGTCCCTGACTTCCTGCAACAATCAATCACATTTAACTAATATTTAACATAAGGAAATTAAATTTTAAACAAATACTAGTTACAATAATAAAATAAAATATGACTCATTCATATATCTAACAAAACATGAAAACTACAAAATAAAAATTAAAACATCAGAAAACAAAATCAATGAAGAGATCTACCATTTTCATAGATTGGAATCATCAACACATTAAATACACTAATTCACCCCAAATTGATGCAGAAGTCATATCTTATATAAAAATTATCTCAAAATAGACCATGGCCTTAAATTAAACAAACAAACAAACAAACAAAAACAATTAAACTTTTAGGGAAAAAATGAGGAAAACTTCAGAACATAAGGGTAGGCAAATAATTTTAGACTTAATTTCAAAAGCACAATCTATTAAAGGAAAAACTGATAGATCAGATTGATGTGGTTTGGATTTGTGACCCTGCCCAAATCTCATGTCAAGTTGTATTCCCTAGTGTTGAAAGAGAGGCCTGGTGGGAGGTGATTGAATCATGGGGGCAGATTTCTCCCATGTTCTTCTCATGATAGTGAGTGAGGACTCATGATATCTGGTTATTTAAACATGTGTAGCACCTCCACATTTCTCTCTCTTCCTCCTGCTTCGACCATGGAAGACCTGCCTCCTTCCCCTTCACTTTCTGTCGTGATTGAATGTTTTCTGAGGCCTCGCAGCCATGCTGCCTGTATAGCCTGAAGCACCATGAGCCAATTAAATATCTTTTCTTCATAAATTCTTAGGTATTTTCCATAGCAGTGCCAGAATGGACTCATCAACAGATCTTTCCAAAGTCAAAAATGTTTTTTCTTTGAAAATTCATGGAAATAGGATGAAAAGACAAGTTACAGACTTAGAGAATACATTTTCCATCCACATATCTGACATAAGACTAGTATGTAGAATATACAAGAACTCTCAAAACTCAACAAGGTAAAATTTAATTAGAAAATTGACAAAAGATACAAACAGATATTTCACCAAAGATTATATATACAGGTTGCAAATTAACTTACAAAAACATGTTTAGTATAATTAACCATTAAACAAATTTAATTTAAACACAATTTGATACCATTAAACAGAATTGTTAAAAAATAAATCATGACAAAACAAAACTCTACAAGTTTGTGAAGAAGCTGAGTCACTCAGACATTGCTGGTGGAAATATACAATGATGCAGCCACTATGAAAACTGTTTGGCAGTTTCTTATGAGAGTAAAGGTGCAATATCCCCATGACAACAATTGCACTTTAGAGTACTTATCACAAAGATATTACATTTTAAATTCGCCCCAAAATCTGCATGTGAATGTTCAAATCAGCCTTACTTGTAATAGCCCCAAACTGAAGCCAGGTAAAATATTTCTTAAAGATGAAAAATTAATGGACTCTGATACATATATACCACGGGATGTTATCCAATTTGTGAAAAGGGAATAAACAATTGATACCTGAAAAAAACTTGGATGAATTTCCACATATTTATCTGAGTCCCTACATTAATTAGCATTCATTCATGCTGAGAGAAGTCAACCTCAAAAAACATAGACTGCATAGTTCCATTTTTACAGTACTTTTGAAATACCAATATTTGAGGGAAAAAAGAACAGATTAGTCACTTGCCAGGAGTCAGAGATGAAGGCCTAGAGCAAAGTGACAATGATTATAAAATGACAGCAAGAGGGGATCCTTGTGGTGCAGAACTTCTCAGTGTCTTCACTGTGGTAGGTACACACATGAACTTACTCAAGTTATAAGATTGTACAGCACATACACACACACACACATACTTGCATAAGTACAAGTAAAACTGAAAAATTGTAAATAAGGAGTGTATCAATGTCAATATCCTCATTTTGATATTACACTATGATTTTGTAAAATGCTATTACTGAGGAAAATTGGGCAACTTGCAAAAGAGATTATTTGAACTAACAACATTTAGAGACAAACTGGGTAAAGAGTGTAGAGTTTCCTTTCCAGGAATATATAAAGCAACCCTCTTCTCCCAGAAATATCATCAGTTCTTTTTATAATCATAAGGGTAGATTAAAAAATCAAAATTGTTTAAAATAGTACTTATACATGCATAAGTGTACAAAATTTGTAACTCATTTAACACTAGTAGCACAATATAAATACTCTTTTACATTTTTATGTTTTTATTTAAATATTTTATATTTATATTCCATTAATACATGAAGAATTTCCTTAGTATTTTAGATGTCTGCATAATATTCTATCTTATGACTATTCCACAATTTATTTGTCCATATTTTTGTTTAATATTTTTCTCTTAAAAAATGCTTCAACAAATGACCTTGTGTAATTTATTTTATGCTTACATCAAGTGAGTCTGGAATATAAAGTTTTAGAAATAAGATGGCTTCATTGAAAGATATGTGCTTATATAATTTGCTTAAGTATAGCTATAGTATGCTTAGAAGTTGGATCAGTCTGTACTATCACCAAGTATACATGAATGGTTTCTTTTTTCTAATGTTTTTGCCAAAACAATGTGAAATTAAACTTTCTTATTTTTGCAAAATCTAACAGGAGAAAAAATGGGGTCTAGTTATATAAACAACTCTATATGGCTGGTGGTAGAGTATTAGGTAGCTTTTTTTTTTTTTTAATTTAGTGGTCCTTAATGATTCTTTCAAATAACAATAGATTGATAATTCAAGTATCATTATGGAAATCCTTATAACTTGATATGGTTTGGATCTGTGTTCCCACACAAATCTCATGCTGAAATGTAATCCCTAGTGTGGGAGGTGAGGCCTGGTGGAGGTGATTGGATTATAGGGACAGTTTCTAATGGATGGTTTAGCACCATCCCCCTAGTGCTGTTCTCATGATAAGAGTTCTCAGATGGTCTCATTGTTTAACACATTATGGCACCTTACCCCATCCTCTTCCTCCTGCTCTAGCCATGCGATGTTCCGGTTTTGCTTACTGTCATGATTGTAAGTTTCCTGAGGCCTCCCAAGAAGTGGGGCAGAAGCCAGTATTCTTCCTGTACAGCCTGCAGAAACATAAGCCAATTAAACTTCTTTTCTGTGTGAATTAACCAGTCTCAGGTATTTCTTTATAGCACTGTGAGATCTGATATATAAGTTGTTTAAATATAGGAGTAAAGAGTTTATATAATATTTTTATAGAAATTCAAGAATTTACAGAGTGTGCAGATCAACAATGGAATAATAAATCATATTTGTCAGTATAAATAGAGATCCATCTGTAAAAATCATATTTCTTTCTCTGGATAGAATGAAATTGTCAATATGAATCTTTATTTTCTATTATTATTATTCTATTTATATATATTTTTTAAAACTGTGGGCTAGACTCCAACTAGTTTTAGAGTTTAGTCTTTACAATGTGCCATTTCTATGTACATTTCTTTACTAAATACTCAGAAAAGAGAGTAGGCTGATATCTATGTAAATAATTTGGCATTTCTATAAATTTGGGGATTTATATCAATTTTTAAATGATTAAAAATTTTAAGAAGGCCATAAAAATTATTTGGAGCTTGTGCCAACACTTAGAAGTGAAGATGCTAGCATTAATAACTGAGGATTGAAAGCCAACACAATGAAATGATAATCACGGCAATAACTATATTTGAAATGACTTGATTATTTGTAATCTAAAGAAATCATTTGCCTTTTACAATATACTGGCCTATAAACTGCTATAATATGGCAGTCAATATTCTAGTGTAGTGAGAATACTACTGAGTAGCATCACATCACTACATGTCACTGTGGATAAGATACATTGCAAATCCAATTGGCTATGTCACTAACATACATCTGTTCTAATAGTTTCCAGAGAATTTATTTGTGACTATCTTTACCTAATAGACAGTCTCTTTACTTATGAAGAAAACATGTGAAAAAAGTAAATGCCACAAAATGTTGGAAATATGTCATGTACTCTTGTCTCCACGTGAGTTAAGAAATATTTATATGCTTGACAAAAATTTGCAACTGACATGAGAAAAAAGTCTTTCAGTCAAATGATGAGTTGACTGTATTCTTTCTCATCCATATAACAACTAAACTAGGTGTAGGACCACAGGAAGACACATTTTCTTTGATAGTGAGCACTGATTTAAGGTAGAATACATTTTTAAAGGACTAGTATAATTTATCTTTAAAACATTTCACTAACAACCTAAAAAACTTTTACTTTTAGTGTAAGCAACTGGGAGTAAATATGGTTAATAGAATAATAGTTACAAAAACAAATTTTGTAGCTAGAATATGCTTTGATGTATGTTGAAACATTCACATATTTTTATCTTTACTGAAACATTTTTATGTACTATTATTAAACAAGAAAATTTAGCATAACATTTAAAATTTACTTAAGTTTCATTTAAACAAAGTATTGAAAAATCAATACATATATATGAAAGAGAAGAAAATGTAGGTTTTAAACTGATTCCCACTAATACACATACATACACACACACACACGTACTACCCACGTATAATAATATAATTATTCATTTTTTGATAGCATGACAAATTTTAAATATAATAGTCTAAAATTTAATATTGAGAATTTGCTCAGCAGTAGTATAAATGGGGATCACATGTGAAAATTGACAATCAGTGTTAATCATTTAAAGCTAAAAACTATGAAAAGTTTAATCTTTTTTAATAAAACTAATAAAAATTTAAGTAGACTTTTAATTATCTTAATAACAGAGTTTCTTAAGCACTTGACAAAGATCATGTACTTCTTGTTAAAGTCTTTAGCTCCAACACATTATGCAATGCCAGAATGCCATAAGTCAGAAGAAAAATACAAGTCTATACATTTATGAGATAAAAGTCTGGAAAAAGACAATACGTAAATACTGCACAGAGGCTATGAAGAATTTGAAATTGCCTCCCCACCTTTCTCATACATCTTTTTCTTTAGCACCTCTCTCTAACTTTTCAAAGGCCTGATCCTTTCTTACATTCAGAGGATTTTTCAGAGGGAGCCTAATTATGAAACCCCACTGAGATTATCAACATTCCAGACGCACTCTCTGCCTCCTCTTTGTGTCAACACAAAGTAACTCACAATTCTGAATGTTTCAGATGCTGGGTGAAATCACTTTTTGAGAGATCCAAACAAACTAGAGCCGGGAGGACTTGAAGCAAGAGGGTTCACACATGCAGGTCTAAGATAAAGACTATCTCAAGGACTTTCTAAAACAACCCCACGAGAATTTTTTTCTTAAATTCAGAGAAAATGGATATATGACTTGCAATAGCTATACATTTTAGGTTATAATTATCATTTGTAATTCCCAAGTAAATTCAACGTATTTGGAGATTTTTGTGTGTGACTTCTTTGGTTGACATGCCTTGGGTTAAATGACTTGGGGCTATCTCTGATTTGCCTGCCTCTTCTACAACGTAAATATGAGTAATTCAATAAGTTTTCCATGTGCTGTAAATGCTGAGACGTCCCTCTGTTACAAAAGAGAGAAGAACCTAGATTTCCCATTCCACATGATAGTATCATTTTGCATATAAACTTTATTGTTCAAAAGGTACACTGGTCCATCTTCAAAAATAAATTTAAATCTCTAAAATAAAATATGTTATTTTTAGATGCATATATGCTACTGATAGAGATATCTTTCAGGATGTTTAGTGAAAATGAAGACTTCTGAGCCTCACTTAAGAACTACAGAATTGGAATCTCTGAGACTGGTAGCAGAGACATTATTAGCATATTATTAACAATCAATCTGAGTGATTTATTTGAAGATTACTGATTTGGAGTAGAGGCTCCCAAAATGTGGAAACTCAAGTTTAAACTAGATTATACAGGACAAGCATTGATTTTACTAGTTTTGAATATTAATAACATTAATTATAGGAAAAAAATAACGCATTCATTTTATTTGGCAGAAGTGTTCTAAATGTTTTTCATATTTTGCAACAAAGAAAATGTAACCTCAGATCTTGGACTCTGAGGAGTGTAATTAACTAATGATCTCAGTTATTGCATTCTGTAATTAATTATCACAAATGTGAAAAACTACACCTCTACAGACTTCTCCCAGGCAATGACTGACTGTGGCAAGAGTAGAAAAGTAGGTCTAGAGAGATGCAGGACACCTCTAATGAGTGAACTGGGCTTTAGAACTCCCCATGTACGTTGCCAAAAAATTCTTAGTACTAATAGTCTAAAATATTTCCTACCAGTATGTTCCACCTTTGTTCTCTCCTTCAAAAATCTTAAACCTGCATTGCAGACTGACAACATTCCTAGGATTTTTTGGCTCTCTCTCCATTTTTTTCTTGCACATATAATACCTTTTTGGCATTAGCTTCTTGGGGAACTCAGTTAAATTAATTCTAGCATATGCTGATGAAAAAATATGCTATAATATCTCTATTTTATAGACTAGACATCTACTACTACTATAAAAAGAAAAAACGTATTCAAAGTCAAAGATTTAGTAATTGGGAGAGAAGATATTCAAACTTAAACTATTTAGCTTTGAAGTTTATGCATTTAAAGAATATGGTATTTTTTTTTTTTTTTTTTTTTTTTTTTGAGACGGAGTCTCGCTCTGCCACCCAGGCTGGAGTGCAGTGGCCGGATCTCAGCTCACTGCAAGCTCCGCCTCCCAGGTTCACGCCATTCTCCGGCCTCAGCCTCCCGAGTAGCTGGGATTACAGGCGCCCGCCACCTCGCCCGGCTAGTTTTTTGTATTTTTTAGTAGAGACGGGGTTTCACCGTGTCAGCCAGGATGGTCTCGATCTCCTGACCTCGTGATCCGCCCGTCTCGGCCTCCCAAAGTGCTGGGATTACAGGCTTGAGCCACCGCGCCCGGCCTGAACATGGTATGTTACAATAACTATTTGTCAGTTAAAATTAAGAAAAATAAAATTAAAAAGAATATGCTACACTATATTGTTTTGGTGAATATTAAAATATGAAATAACTATGAAATATGACTGAATTTACTGTAAATTTTAATAATGACATAATATTTTATTTTAAAATAATTATTTAAGGAAATTAATAATAAAAAATAGCTAGTGGCTAATTATACAGGCATATATGATTGATATGAAAACAATTGTGAAGAACCCATAAATGATTGTATTTTGAAAATTAGACTTTGGAAGACAAACATATATATTTTAATACTAACAAATATTTTATGAAGTTATACTTCTATTAATGACAGAGTAACTTGTATAAGATACTTCCTCTTTATTGATTTGGATGCTCTTTATTTCTTTCTCTTGTTTGATTGCTCTGGCTATTACTTCCAGTACTATGTTGAAGAGGAGTGGTGAGAGTGAGCATTCTTGTCATCTTGCAGTTCTCAGAGGGAATGTTTTCAGCTCTTCCTCATTCAGCATTATGTTGGCTGTGGGTTTGTCATAGATGGCTTTTATTACATTGAGGTATGACCTTGTATGCTTATTTTGCTGAGAGTTTTAATCATAAAGCAATGTTGGATTTTGTCGAATGATTTTTCTGCATCTATTGAGATGATCATGTGATTTTTATTTTTAATTCTGTTTATGTGTTGTGTCACATTTATCAAGTTGCATATGTTAAACCAACCCTGAATTCCTGGTATAAAATTAAGTTAAACATGTGGATTATCTTTTTGATATGTTGTTGGATTCAGTTAGCTAGTAGTTTGCTAAGGATTTTAGCATCTATTTTCATCAAGGATATTGGTCTGTAGTTTTCTTTTTTTGGATATGTCCTTTCCTGGTTTTGGTATTAGGGTGATGCTGTCTTCATAAAATGAATTAGGGAGGGTTCCTTCTTTATCGTGTGGAATAGTGTCAAAGTATTGGTATCAATTCTTCTTTGAATATTGGATAGAATTCTACTGTGAATCCATCTGGTCCTGTACTTTTTTTGTTGGTAGCTTTTTAATTACCATTTAAATCTTGCTGTTTGTTATTGGTCTGTTAAGAGTATCTAATTCTTCCTAATTTAAGCTAGGAGGGTTGTGTTTTTTCCAGGAATGTATCCATCTCTTCTAGGTTTTCTAGTTTATGTGCATAAAGGTGTTCATAGTAGCCGTGAATAATCTTTGGTATTTCAGAGGTGTCAGTTGTAATATCTCCTGTTTCATTTCTTAGTGAGGTTATTTGGATTTTTCTCTCTTCTTTTCTTGGTTAATCTTGCTAATGGTGTACCAATTTTACTTATCTTTTCAAAGAACCAGCTTTTTGCTTCATTTACTTTTTGTATATTTTTGTTTGCTTTTTGTTTGCTTCAATTTCATTTAGTTTTGCTCTGGTCTTGGTTATTTCCTTTATTCTGTGGGATTTGGGTTTGGTTTATTCTTGTTTCTCTAGTTCCTTGAGGTGTGATCTTAGAATGTCAGTTTGTGCTCTTTCAGTCTTTTTGATGTAGGCATTTAGGGCTATGGACTCTCCTCTTCACACCACCTTTGCTGCAATCCAGAGGTTTTGGTAGGTTTTGTCATTGTTGTCGTTCAGTTCAAATATTTTTTAAATTTTCATCTTGATTTCATTTTTGACCCAATATTAATTCAGGAGGATGTTATTTGATTTCCATATATTTGCATGGTTTTGAAGGTTCCTTTTGGAGTTGATTTTCAGTTTTATTCCACTGTGGTCTGAGAGAGTGGTTGACATAATTTCAATTTTCTTAAATCTATTGAGGCTTTTTTATGGCCTATCATATGATCTATCTTGGAGAAAGTTCAATGTGCTGTTGAATAGAATGAATATTTTGTGGTTGTTGGATGAAATGTTCTGCATATATCTGTTAAGTCCATTTGTTCCAAAGTATAGTTTAAATCCACTGTTTCTTTGTTGACTTTCTGTCTTGATGACCTGTCTAGTGCTGTCAGTGGAGTATTCAAGTCCCCCACTATTATTATGTTGCTGTCTATCTGATTTCGTAGGTATATTTGCAGTTGCTTTATAAATTTTGGAGTTCCAGCATTAGGTGCATATATGTTTAGGTTTGTGATATTTTCCTGTTGGATAAGGCCTTTTACCATTATATAATGTCCCTCTTTATCTCTTTTAACTGCTGTTGCTTTAAAGTTTGTTTTGTCTGACATTAAAATAGCTACCCATGCTTGCTTTTGGCATGCATTTGCATGAAATATCTTTTTCTACCACTTTGCTTTAAGTTTATATGAGTCCTTAGGTGTTAGGTGAGCCTCTTGAAGGCAGCAGATGCTTGGTGAGTTCTTATTCATTCTGTGACTCTGTATCCTCTAAGTGGAGCATTTAGGCCATTTACATTCAATGTTAGTATTTAAATGTGAGGACTTTGGCATTTATCATGCTATTCGTTAACTTGTATTTTTGTTTTGTAGGTCCTGTATGATTTATGCTTTAAACAGGTTCTGTTTTGATGTGTTTCCAGCGTTTGTTTCAATATTTAGAGCTCTTTTAGCAGTTCTTGTAGTGGTGGCTTGGTATTGACAATTTCTCTCAGCATTTGTTTGTCTGAAAAAGATCGTATCTTTCCTTCAAATATGATGCTTAGTTTCCCTGGATACAAAATTCTTGTCTGATAATTGTTTTGTCTGAGGAGGCTGAAAATAGAGCCCCAATCCCTTCTAGCTTGTAGGGTTTCTGCTGAGAAATCTGCTGTTAATCTGATACGTTTTCTTTTATAGGTTACGTGGTGCTTGTGTCTCACAGCTCTTAAGATTCTTTCCTTTGTCCTATCTTTGGACAACCTGGTGGCAATGTGCCTAGGCGATGATCTTTTTATTGTGAATTTCCCAGATATTCTTTGTGCTTCTTGCATTTGGATGTCTAGGTCTTCCGCAAGACTGGGGAAGTCAATTATTCCCCCAAATATGTTTTCCACGCTTTTAGAATTCTCTTCTTCCTTGGGAACACTGACTATTCTTAGATTTGGTCATTTAACATAATCCCAGACTTCTTGGAGGCTTTGTTGATATTTTCTTCTTCTTTTCTGTTTGTCTTTGTTGTTTTTGGGTTAATTCAAAGACCTTGTCTTCAAGCTCTAAATTCCTTTCTTATACTTATTCAATTCTCTTACAGGGACTTTCCAGAGCATTTTGCATTTTTATAAATTTGTCCAATGTTTCCTGAAATTTTTTTTTTTTTTTCTTTAACCTATTTCCTTAAATATTTCTCCCTTTACTTCTTATATCATTTTTTGAATTTCCTTGCATTGGGCTTCGCCTTTCTCCGCCCTCCCTGATCAGCTTAATAACTAACCTCCTGAATTCTTTTTCAGGTAAATCGGGGATTTCTTCTTGGTTTGAATCTATTGCTGGTGAACTACTGTGATTTTTGTGGGGGTGTTAAAGAGCTTTGTTTTGTCAGATTACCAGGGTTGGTTTTCTGATTCCTCCTCATTTCGCTAGGCTCTCTCAGAGGAAAGGTCTAGGCTTGAAGGCTGTTGTTCAGATTCTTTTGCTACATGTGGTATTCCCCCTTTTCCTATGGATGTGGCTTCCTTCGAGCCAAACTACAGTGATTGCTGTCTCTCTTCTGGGTCTAGCCACCCTGCAAGTCCACCCAGCTCTGGGCTGGTACTGGTGATTGTCTGCACAGAGTCCTGCGATATAAACCATCTATGGGTCTCTCATCTGTGGATACCAGTGCCTGTTCCTGTGGAGGTGGCAGGGGTTGCAAATGGACTCCATGAGGGTTCTTAGCTTCGGTGGTTTAATGCTCTATTCTTATGCTGATTGGTCTCCTGCCAGGAAGTGGCACTTTCCAGAGAGCATCAGCTGAAGGAGTGTGGAGAAGGACTAGCAGTGACTGGGGCCCTGGAACTCCCAAGATAATATGTCCTTTGTCTTCTGCTACCAGGGTAGGTAGGGAAGGACCAAGGGTGGGGGCTGGACTAGGTGTGCCTGAGCTCAGACTCTCCTTGGGTGGGTGTTGTTGTGGCTGCTGTTGGGGATGGGGGAGAGATTCCCAGGTCATTGGATTGTGTACCTAGGAGGATTATGGCTGCTTCTGCTGAGTCATGCGTGTTGTCGGAAAGGTAGGGAAAAGCTGGCCGCCACAGGCCACACTCAGCTCCCACGCAAACCAAAGGGCCAGTCTCATTCCCACCATGTACTCAGGCAACAACCCAGAGTCTCATTATAGCAACCCTCCAGATGGATTGGTGCCAGGCAGGAATGGGCTGCTTGGGGACCCAGCAAGCTCCCAGGGCCTTTCTGCTGCTTTCTCTACCCCTGTATTTTGCTTGGCTCTCTAAATTGACTCAGCTCCAGGTAAAGTCAAAAACTTCTCCCTCAAACAGACTTTCAATTTCTCCAGTGGGGGCGTGTGTTCAGAATAGGAGGCTCTCTCTTTCCCACTTGCACTGTTGGGGCACTCACAGTATTTGGGGCGTCTCCTGGGTCCTGCAGGAGTGGTCCCCTTCCTTAAGGGGGTCTGTGGGGCCTCTTGAGATTGTTGGTTTGCTCTTGCAGTTCTGGAGTTAAAATTAACCATGTGAGTCTCCACACGCTGCTCTGTCTGGAGCTGCAATCTAGTCATGTCTGCCATCCGCCATGATCGTCCTAGAGGTTCATGAATGTTTCTAAGAATTCATTACTTCTGGAATCTATAGGTGTAGTGGAGCAATGACATCACACAGTTCTCTAAGTTACTCATATGCCCATAAGAAGAAGCAATCTAAACAACATAAAAATGACACCTCTAAATAGTTTTATCCTACAAAAGCGTGCATTAGATGACAATGAGTTATGTGAATCTGTAATTAACATTTTATTTTTGTTCTTTTTGGTGGGGAATAGAGATGAAGAAAACTAGGAAAGTAAGTGCTTTATGCAATTCATAGAGAATAGCACACAAATTTTTATTGATAATTGGCTAACAAAATGGGAGTAGTAACAGAGAGAAGGGATTAATTTGCTGTGTGTCAGTTCCCAAATGAGTGTGCATTTACAGTTACAGTATGGGTCTTGACTATCTCAATTCCTAGAATTCCCAGGTGTAATGTCTATGTATGTTTTTTTTTTTTTTTTTTTTTTTCTCTTAAGCTGCCAAGGCATCAGCTTGAGTTTATGGCTCTGGCTTGGAATTTCTTCTCTGTCTCTGATATTTGGGGTTCTAAAAGTTTTATTTCTATGTCGATTATAACATAACATGTTTCTGAATTTAGTTACATTTTATATGACATTTAATGTTGGAATTAGAACAGAATCAACTCAGTCTAAAATCTAGCAGAAATAATGGTTATATATGTACACATATACACATATATACACATATATGTACACATATAATTATATATAATTTTCATAATTATTATTTTAAAATCTGAACTTAAAATGCCAAACAAATGGTAATACTTGGTTCATAACACATTAAAATATTAATGTTCCCTCTTTTGTTATGCCTTCTACAATATGCACTAAATTATTAATTTTATAATGGTTTTAAATTTATTATGCATATATATTTATTTAAACTAGGTAGTGATATTTTAAACCTGAATGTATTTTAACTTCTATAAGTTTTATTTTGTTATAGATTTCCTAATGCATTTTGCAAAAGTGCCCACACTTTTTAAGATCAATTTAGGTTGTTGCTGTATGTCTAGTTCAATGCTTTTGCCTGCTTATAGAATTCCTTTGTAAGTATTCAGTAAATTTGTCTAATCTATTATCCCTGTATTGAACACTGACCTGATTTTTCTAACTTTGCCTGTTTTCTAATAAATGCATATGAGCTATGAAATTTTAAGTTTTGCTTTAATATGTCCCACCAATTTTGATTTGAGTAAATTTTATTTATTTGTAAGTGTTGGCTATTTTCCTTTTAATTTATATCAGTAGTCAACATTTTCTGTAAAGAGACAGATAATAAATATTTTTGGCTGTATGGGCCACATAGTCTCCATTACAATTGCTCCAGTCTTTCATTATAGAATCAAAGCAATATAAAAATACATTAAAAGTGGGTGTGGTGAACTTTGGCACTTTGTGAATACTATGGTCTGAATATGCTCCCAGATTTATGTGCTAGAAACCTAACTCCCAATGCAACAGTGTTGAGAGGTGGGGCTTTCTGGGAAGTGTTTAGGTCATGAGGGCTTCCCCTTCGTGAATGGACTAATATCATTATAAAGTGGCTTGACGGAGGGAATTTTCCCCTTTTTTGCCCTTCTGCCTCTTGCCATTTGAGCACAGAGAGCACTTCTTTTCCAGAAGACAGCATTCAAGGCTCCATTTAGGGAGCAGAGAGCAGCCCTAACCAAATGATAACACTTTGGCCTTGTACTGTTTAGCCTCTAGAACTGTGAGTAATAAATTTCTGTTCTTTATGAATTACTCAGTCTGTGATATATTGTTGCAGCAGCACAAACTGGATTAAGACAGTGGGCCATAATCTGTAGAGCTAATGCCCAGATTTCATTTTAAGCTTAACTAAGAAATTACAATTAAAACTTAAATATCATGTTCTACCGTGTCCCAAATATACACACCTTAGCATGTTCTGATCCTTTATTTACTTATTTTTTGATAGCTTTTACTCTTTTTCTTCCACCTCTTGCTACATAGATATTATCAAAAATGTAACCCCAGGCAAATATATACTGTTTCTAAAAATGAATACTAATTATTATTTTCCATAGTCTACAAAGTCTTTTTGCAATTATTTATTTTCTAAAAATTGTCTAATTTTTTTTTTACATTCTGAAAACCTCTATGCCTATGATTATACTTATTGTGTGTTCACATTAAATAATAGTTCAGCTGGGTGTAAAATCCTAGTTTAATATTATTTTCCTTCAAAATGTTAAACGTATTATGCAATATTCTTTCTCTTGTGTGTTTCTAAAAAGTATGATGTAAACATGATTTTTTAATTATATGTATGCTGCTCTTTCCTTCTGTGGTAAGCGGAATAATGGCCCCTCAAATATGTCTTCACCCTAATTCTTGGAACCCATAAATTTGTTTTACATGGTCAAAGATAAATAAGGTTGTAGATGTAATAAAGTTTTACTAATCAGGTCACAGAGATGGAAAAATTATTCTGAATCATATGGGCAGGAGCAAGATAGATTTGAGGGTCCTTAAAAGTGGAAGAAGGAGGCAGAAGAGTAGGACAGGGTGCTTGGTGTGCAAATAACTTAATGTGCCATTACTGACCTTTTAGATGAAAGAAGTAGACCACAAGCCAAGCAATGAGGATAGATTCTAGAAAAGTAAGAAAATAGATTGCCCTAAGAACCTAAGGAAGAACTGCAAATCCTATCAACACCTTGATTTTAGCTCATGAAAACTTGTGTCAGATATCTGAACTCCAGAACTATAAGGTAACAAATATGTGTTGTTTCATCTTACTAAGCTTGTAAGTGGTTACAGCAGCAATAGAAAATTAATATACCCTCCAATAATCTATTAGTTTTCAATCACTAATGTTAGGAAAATTTATTCTAACATTTTTGTAAGGATATTTTCTCTTACCTGTCCAGTCAGTATGTGATCACTTTCATATTAGTATTTTTGTCCATATGTGCTCAAATGTGTAGTTATAGTGAGGAAGAAGGAAAAAAATAATGTAACTGAATTGGCCAGACTGTCCAAAAAAATAATGTAACTGAATTGTCTTATTATTTTCCCCTTTGTACAGCTGGGCTTTTAATATTGTGGCATAACTCAATTGATAATGGGCACATCAGATGGTGCTGCTATTTTTCTGTATTTTACTAGAATCTCAATGATCTTCCAACAGCATAATAGGGCATAATAAAGGACAGAGGAAAGCTTAAAGCAAAACTATAAGAAATTATTATGTCAATATAAAGCGGGGCATATAGGTGAGAAAAGAACAGCCCAGCTTTGAGGCATAGTTGAGAAGTGTAAACCTGACGAATAAGCTGAAAGAGATTATTTTACTCTGACCCTTTTATTTTTAATCTAAGAATATCACGCTTTCACTAAGACTCATGAATAATTTAAGAAACATAAAGTTTTATTTTTACAATTGTCCTCATAGAGGAGTAAAAAGAGAGTTCAGCCCACTTTTTCAATGTGTTCAGAATCAAATTAATGATAAATATGTCAATATAGAACATGCATCCAAGATGAATGTATCAGCATTTATGCATCACTGAATTTTCTTATTTTTGTTGCCATTTCTTTATATAAATTTTTGATAAATCTTTGTTCATGTGTAAATTCAAAAAGCCCCTTTGGGTGGTTTTATTGACTACTTGAACACACGGGGGATACTATTATTAATGTGATGAAATCTGTGGCAGAATGTTTGTGTCACATGCTGTCATCTACAGTGTCACAACCTAATGTGAAATTGATGAAAAGCCTCATGAACCTGTCAGCTAGATGCAGTTGCAATTTAATTCCCTCAGTCTTTTATCAGTTATATCCCATTTACAACAAGAGAGTTGAGGTTTAAACAAGCTGACCTTTGAAAATATTTCATGTTTGACATCAATATTTTTTCCTGCTACAATTGAATTACATTATAAAGACAAAGATTGTAAAGGTACTGGCACTGCACATTAAAATACATTATGGAACAGGCTTATTGTAACAATGGCAAGAACATATTTACCTGAAATATTCTCTTTTCATCATTTGTGCTCCATAGTCAAAGGTGATACTAACATATTCAAAACAATGAACTAAAAATGTTATGAGAAACCTACACCCATTTGAAGAAGTAGTATAAATATAACCCAGTAGGAAGTCAGAAATTGTGGGTTTATTTTTAAAGGCTAGGCACTTTTCTGCCTCTGTGTTTTGAATTCAATAGGTGTATGAGACTGTTATGAGCACTGGATAAGAAATCTGATTTTATGAAAAGTGATTACTTAATTGCCAGAGAGCTATGGCAATGTATACAAATAATTGTATAGTTAACAAAACCTTGAACCTGTTTATAAAATTGAGGGCTCTGAATAAAATGAATTTAAAAACTAAAACACAATACAAACATTAAATATATCACACCATCAGATTTTTCTAAATGAAACTTATTAAGTGGGTTTTTGTGTATTCTTACTATTTCAGCATATAAAATGTGTTGTCTATTATGCATTGCAATAAAAAATGTTTGAAATCACAGATGTACAGTGTTCAGAATGCTGTTATTCACATCTAATTATTGCATATAAGTGACTTTGGTATAGATTCCTTTGAAATATTTATAATAATAATATGTATTGAGCATCTACTGTATTACAAGGACATCGTTCTAGGCTAAACACAAATATATTCAACTTATTCTCAAAAAATTTATATGACACATGACGTTATATCCAATAAGGAAGAGAGCTTAAGTTAGTTGTCCACATTTGCATAATTGGGGTTATAATAATCTTTAAATCTTTAAGAGAAAAGTAGTTGCATTATGGGTTTTTAATCATTTAACCTTTATTGGCAATTATCTAGGATGTATATTAAGAAGTAATGTTGAAGAATCATTAAGAATGTACATTACCTAGAAACAATTTTGCAAGTGAAAGAAACCCAATTTTAAATAGATTGTGTGAAAGAAAATTTTATTATTTTATGCAATCAAGATAGCAGGTATACAATTAAAAACAACAGTAACCAAATTTGACTCTTTTGACCACTTGTCATTTAGGCAGATCTTGATCTTTTCTTTGAAAGATTTTCTGTTTTGTAGCTCTATCCACCAGCTTCTGTCTTTGAGCAGGGGTACATTGGGAGGCCTGGTGAGACGGAGTGACTCTTCCCTCTGCTCTCATACTATATCCCAGTGGATCATAGTTTGCAATGGTAGGGTTTGTTAATTCTGATAAGTGAGGGACACACAGTTGGAGTGGTTTGGCTGGATCATGGGACATTCATCTTTTCTAATTTATCTGACTTTTTCTATATACTTCTCTTTTTAGACAGTTCACTAACTTTAGCCTGGAGCAATGAATTTAGTTTTTGTAATTTGGCAATTTATGATTGCCAATCCTCAGCAGTCTTGTCTCGCTGGAATCAGAAAGAATAGACTTCCTTTTACTAAAATGTTCTTCACTGAAATATGTTGAATAATACTATTAGGAGAGTAACCAGAACATTTCCATTCTGATTTAGTTTTAAACTGTGCTCCAAAGTCTCAGAAATAGTTTATATATGATCGAAATTCAAAGTACTAAAGTAATTACTTAACCAACTGATTTGCAACCATGCTGCAAATTGACAAAGCAAATTCCATGATGTAAGCAGGTCTAAAACTCTTTCTACAACTTGTTCAGCATGTGTAAGGAAGTACCAGATCTCTACCTTTTTGTGCTCTTACCATATTTTTCATAAAATACTCACCCAAAGTATACACACAAAAAAGCCTTCTGTAAGCAATATTTTAGAAAAGTGTCTTATAATTTGTATGAAAGGGGTATAGAAATCAGTGAGTTTTGTAGACATTTCCCATTTATGTAACATCTAAGGCAAGATCAGTTAATGGACTTCTTTAGTAGGCTTGGGCTGCCATAATAAATTACCATGGACTAGATGGCTTAAACAATAGGAATTATTTTCTTAAGTTTCTGGAGGCTGTAGGTCTAGTATCTAGATACCAGCTTGCTCAATTTCTGATCAAGGGTCTCTTCCTTGGTTTGCCGATAGCTGCCTTCTTGTTGTTTCCTTTCATGGGGGCAGAAAGAGGAGAAGAACAAGCTCTCTCTTTTCTTATTAAGACAACCACATCTAAACCTAATTATCACCCAAAGGCCCCATCTTCAAATAATAACACATTGAGGGATCAGGGCTTCCCTATATGACTTTGGAGAGGGGCCTCATTCATTGCATAGCAGAACCAGAATCTTATCATGCATTTACGGGGACATCTGTTTGGTTATGTTGACTGCATGAAACAGAATTTTGGACACTTCCTTTTAGAAGTGCTCCATTACAGTGCATATCACAATGTCTGGCATGTAGAAGGCACTTAAATATATTGAATTTGAGAATGGATAAATGAGCACCTCAAACTCAACATGTTGTAGGAATTATGGTGCAGTGGCTATGAATTTATATGCTGAAGCTGGACCTCCATGAATTGAATTGGACCTTACCATTTATTTGCTATATAATCATTGGAAAGTTACTGAACTTATCTGTGCTTCAAATTTTTCAACCATAAAATGAAGATAACAATAATTATCTGTAGAAATAGGGCTTCTTAAGCGTTAACTATACTAATATAAAGTGATTAAAATAGTGCTTAGTACATTGTAAGTGCTACATATTCTTTAGTTGTTTAATATTTATTTTTGAAGTCCAGTTCATCATACTTACATTTTCGGTCATTCTCTTTCCTTAATGTTCATAGCAGTCCCTGACATAGTCATCCACCCAGTTGCTCAAGCCACAGACTTTTCCCATTTATTTCTCTTGCCCTTTTCATAGTTTTCTTCTTTTTTTCCCCCCTTTTTTCTTTTCTTTTCTTTTCTTTTCTTTTCTTTTCTTTTCTTTTCTTTTCTTTTCAGACTGAGTGTCACTCTGTTGCCCAGGCTGGAATGCAAGTGGTGCGAACTCAGCTCACTGCAACCTTCACCTCCTGGGTTCAAGTGATTCTCCTGCCTCGGCCTCCCAAGTATCTGGGACTACAGTCATGCACCACCATGCTAGGCTAATTTTTGTATTTTTAGTAGAGATGGGGTTTCACCATGTTGGCCAGGGTGCTCTGGAACTCCTGACCTCAGGTGATCCACTCACCTTGGCCTCCCAAAGTAAGTGCTGGGATTACAGGCATGTACACTGTACATGGTCCCTTTTCATAATTTTTATGTATGCAAATATTGACTCTTTCTCCAGGTGTAAGCTAAAATGTTTTCCTGTTTCTTGCATAAATTATCTCTTGAGAAATTTTTATATTCTTGGATTTAGCCCCTTATTCATAAGCATTTTTAACAAAAGTTATATTACTGTATTTCAACTCTTTTTGGTAAATGTATTTATTGCTTATCTCACAATATATATAGCAAATAGTATAACAAATGCTTAATAAGTCTGTGTTGAAGTAATTGAACCAAAGACCACATTTTGAAAGAAAAATGAATGTGGCATGTGAAATCAATTTATATAGCAATATAACATTTTTATATGTGGGAGCGAAAGGGTGGAGAAATTTTCCTAAAAGTGGATGAATTCTGACAGAAATGTATATGTGTTTTAGGAAAGACTGATGTGGTTAATGATCTATTCCTTTGCATACTTCTAATGGCTATAAAGCTCTTCTAAAAATACTTATTAAAGACTGAAGTTTTTCAATAAATAGATCCATAAGCAACTCAAGCCTCTTTGTCACTTTTATTTCCAGTAAGTGGAAAAATGGTACTTTCTTTGATTTGGTTATTTGTTTCTCCTAGCAACTCCCTAGGAAGTTAATGCATTCTGAAATGCTCAAGTGGTCAGAGAAAGAAAGGTAAGTAGGAAGAAAAAAGAAACCTGAAACTCATACCAAAAAAAAATATATGAATTATTTAAGTGAGCTATATTTTAAAAGTATGAAATTTTTATTAACATAAAAAATTTTTATAAACTATATGGAAGAGATGAGAAGTATATTTTCTTCCTGTGCAAAGTGAAAACTATATGGGCTCTTACAAGTTTGCTGACAGAAGAAAAATTAAAATTAGCTTCCTCATTGGTAGACTGGATTTATACTACTTGACACACTTGAAGATTAAATAAAGCAATATACAAAACTCTTAGTGTTTTATACATAACTAGGTTTGGTAAAATTTCACTTTAATTTAGTGCTAAAGATTTTGTAAGTACCATTATTGTGAAATTAGCAAAACTGGTTATCTGTTCTTAAAATACTAATCAATTTTATTCACCATATGCATTTTAATGCTTTAAACATATTTGCATGTATTTTATTATGTAAAAATTTAAAATATATGAAAATTTTATTTTATAAAATTTAATATTACATACATACTATGTATTATATAATATTATAAATATATAATTCATTACTATTTTGTAGAGCAATGAAGAAGCTAATAAATATAGGAAGTTTGTTGTCAACCCAAACTTGCCCCTGTTCTCTGACCCCTAAATTAGATATAAAGTCCATAATAATTTTGTTATTATTGTTGTACCTCACAATATGGCTGATAATCCCAGCTGAGGGATTTGGTACGTGCCACAAATGACTTCACTGGTCACCATTTTAAAAAATTATTAATGGTCTTAAATGCCAGAATACTTTATATCAGCAAAACATTCTGTTAAAAGATGTTTAAACTTTTCATTTCCTTTATTTTTTCCACTTTTGCATTTCTTTCCCAATTGGAAGTCATTCTGCTGAGAAACCTCAAAGTAGAATGCAAATGTTTATTAAATGTGTATTCAAACCCTGCAGTCATAGGTGAACTAGTGCAGTTCTCACATATTGCAGCTTGGCTAGTAGGTGACTTTTTACTTGAAACTACTTTTCCTAGGGAATGACAAAAAAATAAAGAAGTCAATGACCTGTAAATTTCAACTAAAATTTTGAAGATGATTTTATAGACAAATACTTTTGATTATAGTCCACATTATCTAGAGTTCAACTTCTGTTTAGTCAATGACCCTACATCTTGTTGTTCTTGTTATTGTTTTGCTGTGTTGTTATTAAGGATTTTATATGAACTTTTAAAAAGGTGGACATAAAGAAAAGAAAGCTTGATTTTTTTTTTTTTTTTATTTCTAATTCAACATACACAGAAGCCAACCAACCAAGAAAAAATGAATAGAAACAGGAACAGGCAGGAGATGAAAAAAAAAAAAAAAAAATGTAAGCACTCAGGTAAATTATTTTTATGCTAATTAATTGTATGAATTATCTGTGATCAATAACCACAATAGGATGGCTGTAGATAAAAATAAACCCAAATCAATTACTTATGTCCATTTGTATATTAAATTATTCTACTTTCTATGTTAAACTATTGTGATTAATTTCTCCTACCATTTGTATTAGATTAGTTAGTTGCCATCTGACAGCCACGGTTTGAGGAGCCATAACTTACCAAAATGTGAGCAGAATTTCTCTAAGCATGCAAAGATTCACAAAATCGCTTCTCTAATAGTCAAAATATGCAATTTGTTTGTGGACTATGCTTTTAAAAATCATCAGAAAATAACAAAAAAGTGACAATTCAATATTTAAGTGGCATATAATGTTAACTATCAAAATAATTATTGTCTTTTTCAATTCTTTGGGTTTTTTGGAACTTTATAGACAACATAAGCAACACATTAAACTAAGTGAGCTTATATTAAGTGCATAAGTTTTATTAAGCTGATGTTACAAAGTAATTGGTTCAGCCCTAAAAAGCATACAAATTGATGTCATTTGAAAAGGAGGACATACGCAAAATTTATGACATGCCTTCTCATGCAGTCTGTTTTCACGTTTGTTATGAATCATTCAAAATAACGGCGATTTCAAAGGTAATTTATGATTGAAATTGGAAAATCTTAAGAGTACACATTTGTATCAAATTTACTTTTCCTAGTAGTGCTCCAGCTTAATTTTAATATGAAAGTTTAAAAAAGACTTTAAATATAATCCTACAGACATTGCAGATATAGTTATGCATCCATGAGTAGAGCAAAATTGAAAGAAAGGAAACTTTTTGTTTTTAATAGCTCTTTTAATCTGCCCAACTGCCTTATCTCCTCATTTTCCCTCCCATTCCTTTTTTCACAACACAACTGAGTACTATCAGATTATGTAGACCGTCTCTCCACATTAGTCAATAAGATCACCTTGTCCTATAAAATTGCCTGTCTAGTATCAAAATTCCCTCGGATCCTGATAGCTGCTAGTTCATGAAATATAATATTGTCTCCTGAGATGTTTATAGGTCCTGCTGTGTTAGCACATTGATATGGTTTGGCTCTATGTCTCCACCCAAATATCATGTTGAATTGTAATCCTCAATGTTGTGGGAGGGCCTTGGTGGGAGGTGATTGGATTATGCGGGTAGTTTTCCCCTTTCTGTTCTCATAATAGTGAGTGAGTTCTCATGAGATCTGGTTATTTAAAAGTGCTTAGCACTTCTCCTTTTGCTCTCTGTCCCTCTTGATCCACCATGTGAAGTTTGTGCCTGCTTCCCCTTCACCTTCTGCCATTATTGTAAGTTTCCTGAGGCCTCCCATACAGTATTTCTTATACAGCCTGTGGAACTGTGAGTCACTTAAAACACTTCTTCATAAATTACTCAGTCTCATGTAGTTCTTTATAGCAGTGTGAGAATGGACTGATACAGAATTTGGTACCAGAGAAGTGGTGTATTGCTATAAAGATGTCTGAAAATGTGGAAATGACTTTGGAACTGGGTAATAGGCAGACTGGCACAGCTTCAAGGAATTAACATAAGACAGGAATATGTGGGAACGTTTGGAACATCCTAGAGACTTGTTGAAGGGTTGTGATCAAAATGCTGATAGTTTTGTGAACAGTGAAGTCCAGGCTGAGATGATCTCAGATGAAGATGGGAACTTACTGGGAACTGGAGTAAAGGTCACTCTTGCTGTGCTTTAGCAAAGAGACTGGTGGTATTGTGTCCCTGCTCTAGAGATCTGTGAAACTTTGAACTTCAGAGAGATGACTTGGTTTTCTGGTGGAAGAAATGTCTAAGCAGTGAAGAGTTCAAGATGTGGCCCGGTTGCTTCTAAAAGTCTATATGCATTTGCATAAACAAATAAACGACGGAAACTGTAATTAAACTTAAAAGGGAAGCAGTGCATTAAAATTTGGGAAATTTGCAGCCTGACGATGTGGTAGAAAAAACAAACAAACAAACAAACTCATTTTCTGGGGAGAAACTCAAAGCTACAGAAATTTGCACAAGTAAAGAAGAGCCAAATATTAATCACTAGACAATGGGGAAAATGCATCCAGGGCATTTCAGAGACCTTCCATCACAGAATTGAAGGTCTATGAGGAAGAAGTGGTTTTGTGGGTCAGATCCAAGGCTCCAGGTTTAATCTTAGTAGTTACTTCTAGCAGTGTGAGTACAGACTAATGCAAACATAGTTTGGCATTACTCATTTTAGATAAGGCTTTTTCACAAAGAAGGTTAATTTTAAGAATCTCAGTTTTTAAAGGAAGCATATAGAAGAGAGATTGTGGATAGATTGAAAGGATGCCCCTAATTCTGTTTACTTATTTTAGGAAGTGCTTTGGTATACGGTGGCAAGAAAAGTATCACCTATAAAACAGATAAGTGGTACAGATTATTTGTACATTTTGTGCAGTCAAATAAGAATTTAGAAATTTAGAAACTCAAATGAGCATTTCTTGACTTGAATGGATAAGATGTTAAAAATGATTACTTTTAAAAAGTACTCAGCCAAAACCTAGAATAGGTTTTCATATATTTTTTTCCTCATGACCATGGAGATGAAAATTGGAATTGAGTCAATTTCAACATTAAGTTTACATTTGCTAAGATAGAAACAAGCTTATTCTGACTATTTAAATATGGTAATAATGCTAAAATGTCTGAGTTAAAGCTATCCATCCGAATCAATATTGACAGACAGTGAGAGATTTGAGAAAGGTCAATATAAATTGTTGAACAATTGCAAGACTTAACTCTTAGGGGAATAACTATTACACTGCTGCATAGTATGTATTTCACAAGTGCAAACTTCATAAAAAAGAAATAAATAGGAAATAAGAGGAGAATAAATAATCTAACATTTAATTCACAAGCATTTAACCATCCATTTAACTACACTAAAAATGTTCTGATTCAGAGCACATCTCAGTACCCACCTGCTATTCTTCCCATGCAGTTAGCCCGTTAATAAAAACAACACCTGGTACCTATCATTTGGATATTAGGACATATAATTCTTTATCCGTTAAGAGTTTATGATATCAATTCAAAAGTTTTTGGCCTTCAAATTAATTGAGAGCACACATTGGAACATATGAATATGTCTTATTTTACAATATTTATTTGTGAGACAATATTATGCAACCTAGAACCATTTAGAGTCTTATTGTAATGTATTTAGGTACCAATAATAGTACACTGAGACTTATCTTTTGAAGAATCAAATGTTTTCTTATCATTCCTTATGAATTTTCAAGTATAAGAAATTGGTTTTTATAATTTCGGTAAAATTTAGGAGCAATACATTATATACAATAACATTCAGGTTAAAATAACTCAAATGTCACTGTGTAGATACTGTATGAATATACAAAGAATATACAGTTATGAAGGATAGCTAGACCCAAGAATTCTACAGCTTTAGGTAAAACAAAGATTATAATGATTATGGTAAGATTTTATAATTATTGGGGAAAGATTTTCTTGTATAAAAAATACAAGTACACTTTTATTTTTTCCAAACGTAACTACAAAGAACATAAGTTGTCAAAATTACGTTCCACAAAGAAACTTACATTTTTATACCTGAGATATAACAGAGTTTAAAAATGCAACTATCACCCAAGTAGGCTGTAAACAATTCGAAAATGAATTTGTGAATTCCATCCTCAATTTTGGGGCTATTGAATTCAGAGCTTGCCACATACTCGCTAACTTTATTGAAGGGTTGAATCATTATTCTATCATTTTAAATGTGAATTGATATAAAAACCTAAAAATGCATATAATTTAATAAAATAAAATATGACCAGAAACAACTAATAATTATGCTATGTATTACCCGACTTGTGTAAACTTGCAAATATTCAGGATCAAATAAATTAGGATAAGCATATAGTTATTTTTGTTATATATATTTTTGTTATGAATGACATTTGTATTAACATTTTCATCTAAATGGTTCTATGTACATATGTTTTTGTTTCTCTTGGGTAAATACTTGAAAGTCAAATGTCTATTTCTTGGTTACATATGAGAACCAACTACTTAATATTCCCTTGGGGTGTGTGTGTGAGTGTGTGTAAAATATTTTCTCTATACATATATAATAAAAAAATTGGCTCACACAATTATGGATGCTGACAAGTACAAAATCTACATAGCTCATGTCTCAGTTTGAGTCTGAAGGGTGGCAAGCTGCTATAGAACCAGAAAGAGCTCTGTTACAGTTTTCAGGCTCTCAGGCAGAATTCTCTCTTACTTGGGGCAGGGTCAGTCTTTTGTTTAATCAGGACTTCAGCCAATTAGATGAGGCCTACCCACTTCATGGAGGGCAATAAGCTTTATTTAGTTTATTGTTTGTTATAAATATTAATATCATCTGAAAACACTCTGTCACAGAAACATTCAGAATAATGTTTGGTCAAATATCTGGGAACTCCATGGTCCAAGCAAGTTGACACATAAAATTAATGGCCATAAATGTTATTTTCATTCTTTCTACACAGATCTCAAATAGTGAACCCAAAGAAGAATGATAAACACAGGGGATGACTTCCGTTTGAAACTCAGAAAAGTTATTTGAAATAATTATATAGTTCATCTTTCCAGAAAATGCCAAGGATAGTCTGATCCCATAAAGTTCATAACTTCTTATAAACTGTGAAAGCAATGAATATTTTGGTTACTGCATTTGATACAATTAAAGAAATTGAGAAAAACCAAGACATTAGCTCTATAGATTTTGGACTTCTCTCCATAATCATGTGAGCCATTTTAAAATTTTATATATATATACACACACACACACACACACACACACACGTGCATATATAAAATATTTTATACACATGCACACACACACACACACACACACACACACACGCACACCACAAGCAAATATTACGTGACTGGTCTCAAATGTAATCAAGAAATAGCTATTTGACTTTTAAGTATTCACCCAAGAGAAACAAAAACATAAGTACATAGAACTATTATGTACTATGTACATAATAGTTATGTACCCGAGAGAAACAAAAACATATGTACATAGAACTTATTTACATGACACAATCTTAGGTCCTACAAGAACTACAGGCATTTTTGTTTTTTTGTTTTTTTCCAATTTCTGTTATTAATGACATTTCTAGGAACATTTTCATCTAAATGTTTCTGTGTACATATGCTTTTGTTTCTCTTGGGTAAATACTTAAAAGTCAAATGGCTATTTCTTGATTACATATGAGAACCAGTCATTTAATGTTCCCATGGGGTTGTTGGTATTTAGTTTAGAATTTTAGATGAGTATATATTGCTATCTTACTATGGTGTAAATACCATATACTTAATGATTGATAATGTTGAAAAATGTCTTCACTTTTTTATTGGCCATTTGAATACTTTCCTTTATGAAGTATCAGTTTAAGGGTTTTTTTCCCCCTATTTTTTAACCAGGTAGATCAGCTTTTACAGTTTAAATATATGAGCCACTTATATATTCTGGATATGAGTCTTTTGTTAAACATATATACTACAATATTTTTCTCCCTTTTATTAGGTTGCCTTTTAATTTTTAAACATTGTTTTCCACAATATTTTATTATAAAATTTTAAACACACAGCAAAATTTAAATAATTTTATAAATACCATCTGAATAGTCACACCTAGATCAGACCTTTAATATGTAACCCTGCTTCCTCTATCAATCCACTTAGTCTACCTTAGTTTTGACACATTTCAAAGTAAATTCCAGTAGTAAGTATGATTGTCCCTAAATACTTATGCATGTATATTATTATACAGAGTTCAATATTCGTGTTGGTTTTTAAAGATTTTTCTCATGAGAAGGAGGTTTTTACAGTTGAAGCAGTAAAACTTACCAAATGTTATTTTCTTCACTTTAAATACCTGGTGTCCTCTCCAAGACCACAAAGATCCAATCCTGTGTTTAACTGTAGGAGTTTTAGAGTTTCAGGAGCTTATAGGTCTATAACTGTATTACTCTGGAGGAATTAGTGCTCAGGAAAGTACAAAAAATATAAAGACTCTATTTTATCTTTGACTCAGAAGTTTTAAATATATACCAGCATCCGTAAACTTAAGGCAGATTAATGGGTTAGATTGGAACTAGGGTAAATTCTGAAACGCTTCATATTCTTGGTTGAAACATAGGTTATAGGTGTGTACCATTTAATTCAAATATTTGGACATTTTAAAACATATTTTTATGGTTTTATTAATAATTTAATCTATGCTGTAAGAGGGAACATTTGCATTATTTCAATTATTCGAAATAAGCTAAAATTTGCCTTACAGACTAACATATATGTTATGTTGGCACGTTTTCCATGTGCACTTGAAAGGAACATGTATTTGTTGTTGTGTTCAGGATTATACACATAAAAAAAAGTTAGTTTGATTGATAATAGTATTCAAATTTTCTATAGCCATATTGGATATTGTCTGTTTTGAAAATGTCTAAGAAATGGGGGTTCAAATTTGTAACTGCAATGATGAACATGTCTCCTTTTTAGTCCTAGTAGATTTTGTTTCATATAATTTTAAACCACTTTTGGATATATTTCATACCTGTGTATACATATAGAATTTTTATGTCTTCTTCATGAATTGTTTCTCTTTGTAAAATCTCTATTTCTGTTAATACTATTTGTTTCTCCATGATATCGACATAGTTACTCTGATTTTCATATTATTGTTTCTATAATATTAATTTTCCATCATTTTACATTTGATCTATTTTTTTTTCTTTTTATACTTTAAGTTCTAGGTTACATGTGCACAACATACAGGTTTGATACATAGGTATACATGTGCCATGCTGGTTTTTCTGCACCCATCAACTCATCATTTACATTAGGTATTTCTCCTAATGTTATCCCTCCCCCAGCTCCCCAACCCCCAACAGGCCCTGATGTGTGATGTTCCCCTCCCTGTGTCCAAGTGACCTCATTGTTCAATGCGGTGTTTGGTTTTCTGTCCTTGTGATAGTTTGCTGAGAATGATGGTTTCCAGCTTCATCCATGTGCCTGCAAAGAACATAAACTCATCCTTTTTTATGGCTTCATAGTATTCTATGGTGTATATGTGCCACATTTTCTTAAACCAATCTATCATTCATGAGCATTTGGGTTGATTTCAAGTCTTTGCTATTGTGAATAGTGCTGCAATAAACATACGTGTCCATGTGTCTTTCTGGTAGCATGCTTTATAATCCCTTGGGTATATACCCAGTAATGGGATTGCTGGGTCAAATGGTGATTCTAGTTCTAGATACTTCGGAAATCACTACACTGTCTTCCACAATGGTTGAACTAATTTACACTCTCACCAACAGTGTAAAAGCATTCATATTTCTTCACATCCTCTCCAGCATCCGTTTTTTCCTGACTTTTTAACAATTGCCATTCTACCTGGCGTGAGATGGTATCTCATTGTGATGACCAGTGATGATGAGCATTTTTTCATGTGTCTGTTGGCTGTATAGATGTCTTCTTTTGAGAAGTGTCTGTTCATATCATTTGCCCACTTTTTTTGTTGTTTGTTTTTTTCTTGTAAATTTGTTTGAGTTCTTTGTAGATTCTGGATATTAGTGCTTTGTTAGATGGGTAGATTGCAAAATTTTTCAGCCATTCTGTAGGTTGCCTGTTCACTCTGATGATAATTTCTTCTGCTGTGCAAAAGATCTTTAGTTTAATTAGATCCCATTTGTCTATTTTGGCTTTTGTTGCCATTACTTTTGGTGTTTTAGTCATGAAGTATTTGCCCATGCCTATGTCCTGAATGGTATTGCCTAGGTTTTCTTCTAGGGTTTTTATGGTTTTAGGTCTAACATTTAAGTCTCTAATCCATCTTGAATTAATTTTCGTATAAGGAGTAAGGAAAGAATCCAGTTTCAGCTTTCTACTTATGGTTAGCCAATTTTCCCAGTACCATTTATTAAATAAGGAATCCTTTCCCCATTCCTTGTTTTTCTCAGGTTTGTCAAATATCAGATGGCTGTAGATGTGTGGTATTATTTCTGAGGCCTCTGTTCTGTTCCATTGGTCTATATCTCTGTTTCAGTACCAGTACCATGCTGTTTTGGTTACTGTAGCCTTGTAGTATAGTTTGAAGTCAGGTAGCGTGATGCCTCCAGCTTTGATCTTTTTGCTTAGGTCATCTTTGTAATGTGGGCTCTTTTATGGTTCCATATGAACTTTAAAGTAGTTTTTTCCAATTCTATGAAAAAAGTAATTGGTAGCTTGATGGGGATGGTATTGAATCTATAAATTACTTTGTGCATTATGGCCATTTTCATGATATTGATTCTTCCTATCCATGAGCATGGAATATTCTTAATTTGTTTGTGTCCTCTTTTATTTCGTTGAGCAGTGGTTTGTAGTTCTCCTTGAAGAAGTCCTTCACATCCCTTGTAAGTTGGATTCCTAGGTATTTTATTCTCTTTGTAGCTAATGTGAATGGGATTTCACTCATGATTTGGCTTTCTGTTTGTCTGTTATTGGTGTATAGGAATACTTGTGAGTTTTGCACATTGATTTTATATCGTGAGACTTTGCTGAACTTGCTTATCAGTTTGAGAAGTTTTTGAGCTGAAATGATGGGGTTTTCTAAATACAAAATCATGTCATCTAAAAACAGAGACAATTTGACTTACTCTCTTCGTATTTGAATATACTGTAATTTTTCCTCTTGTGTGATTACCCTGGCCAGAACTTCCAGTACTATGTTGAATAAGAGTGGTGAGAGAGGGCATCCTGGTCTTGTGCCAGTTTTCAAAGGGAATGCTTCCAATATTTGCCCATTTAGAATGATATTGGCTGTGAGTTTGTCATAAATAGCTCTCATCATTTTGAGATACATTCCATCAATACCTAGTTTATTGAGAATTTTTAGCATGAAGGACTGTTGAATCTTGTCAAAGGCCCTTTCTGCATCTATTGAGATAATCATGTGTTTTTTGTCGTTGGTTCTGTTTATGTGTATTGCATTTATTGATTTGTGTATGTCGAACCAGCCTTGCATCCCAGGGATGATGCTGACTTGATTGTGGTGTAAGCATTTTGATGTGCTGCTTGATTTGGTTTGCCAGTATTTTATTGAGGATATTTGCATCAATGTTCATCAGGGATATTGGTCTAAAATTCTCTTTTTTTGTTGTGTCTCTGCCAGGCTTTGGTATCTGGGTGGTGCTGGCCTCTAAATGAGTTAGGGAGGATTCATTCTTTTTTTTTTGATTGGAATAGTTTCAGAAGGAATGGTACCAGCTCCTCTTTGTACCTCTGTGGAATTCAGCTGTGAATCCATTTGTTCCTGGACTGTTTTAGATTGGTAGGCTATTAATTACTGCCTCAATTTCAGAGCCTGTTATTGGTCTACTTAGAGATTCAACTTCTTCCTGGTTTAGTCTTGGGAGGGTGTATATGTCCAGGAATTTATCCATTTCTTCTAGATATTCTACTTTATTTGCATAGAGGTGTTTATAGTATTCTCTGATGGTAGTTTTGTATTTCTGTGGGTATTTCTTTGGGATGAGTGGTAATGTCCCCTTTATCATTTTTTAATGCATCTATTTGATTCTTCTCTCTTTTCTTCTTTATTAGTCTTGCTAGCAGTCTATCAATTTTGTTGATCTTTTCAAAAAACCAGCTCCTGGATTCTTTGATTTTTTGAAGGGTTTTTTGTGTCTCTATCTCCTTTAGTTCTGCTCTGATCTTAGTTATTTCTTGCCTTATGCTAGCTTTTGTATTTGTTTGCTCTTGCTTCTCTAGTTCTTTTAATTGTGATGTTAGGGTGTTGATTTTAGATCTTTCCTACTTTGTTTTGTGGGCATTTAGTGCTATAAACTTCCCTCTACACACTGCTTTAAATGTGCCCCAGAGATTATGGTGCATTGTGTCTTTGTTCTCATTGGTTTCAAACAACATCTTTACTTCTGCCTTCATTTTGTTATTTACCCATTAGTTGTTCAGGAGCAAGTTGTTCCGTTTCCATGTAGTTGTGAGGTTTTGAGTGAGTTTCTTATTCCTGAGTTCTAATTTGATTGCACTGTGGTCCAAGAGACAGTTTGTTGTGATTTCTGTTCTTTTACACTTGCTAAGGAGTGCTTTACTTCCAATTATGTGGTCAGTTTTAAAATAAGTGTGATGTGGTGCTGAGAAGAATGTATATTCTGTTGATTTGGGGTGGAGAGTTCTGTAGATGTCTATTAAGTCTATTTGTTGCAGAGCTGAGTTCAGGTCCTGGATATCCTTGTTAACCTTCTGTCTCATTGATCTGTCTAATATTGATAGTGGGGTGTTAAAATCTCCCATTATTATTGTAGGGGAGTCTAAGTCTCTTTGTAGGACTCTAAGGACTTGCTTTATGAATCTGGGTGCTCCTGTATAGGGTGCATATATATTTAGGATAGTTAGCTCTTCTTGTTGAATTGATCCCTTTGCCATCATGTAATGGCCTTCTTTGTCTCTTTTGATCTTTGTTGGTTTAAAGTCTGTTTTATCAGAGACTAGGATTGCAACCCCTGCTTTTTTTTTTTTTTTTTTCTTTCCATTTGCTTGGTAGTTTTTCCTTCATCTCTTTATTTTTAGCCTATATGCATCTTTACACATGAGACGGGTCTTCGGAATACAGCACACTGATGAGTCTTGACTCTTTATCCAATTTGCCAGTCTGTGTCTTTTAATTGGGGCATTTAGCCCATTTACATTTAAGGTTGATATTGTTATATGTGAATTTGATCCTTTCATTATGATATTAGCTTGTTATTTTGTCAATTAGTTGGTGCAGTTTCTTCATCGCATCGATGGTGTTTACGATATGGCATGTTTTTGCAGTGGCTGGTACCGGTTGTTTCTTTCCATGTTTAGTGCTTCCTACAGGAGGTCTTGTAAGGCAGGCCTTACGGTGACAAAATCTCTCAGCATTTGCTTGTCTGTAAAGGATTTATTTCTCCTTCACTTATGAAGCTTAGTTTGGCTGGATATGAAATTCTGGGTTGAAAATTCTTTTCTTTAAGAATGTTGAATATTGGCCCTTACTCTCTTCTGGCTTGTAGAGTTTTTGCCTAGAGATCTGCTATTAGTCTGATGGGCTTCCCTTTGTGGGTAACTCGACCTTTCTCTCTGTCTGCCCTTAACACTTTTTCCCAAGATTTCAACCATGGTGAATCTGACTATTATGTGTCTTGCGGTTTCTCTTCTCAAGGAGTATCTTTGTAGTAGTCTGTGTATTTCCTGAATTTTAATGTTGGCCTGCCTTGCTAGGTTGGGGAAGTTCTCTCGGATAATATCCTGAAGAGTGTTTTCCAACTTCGTTCCATTCACCCCATCTCTTTTAGGTACACCAATAAAACATGGTCTTTTCACATAGTTTCATATTTCTTGGAGGCTTTGTTTGTTTCTTTTCACTCTTTTTTCTATAATCTTGTCTTCTCACTTTATTTCATTAATTTGATCTTCAATCACTGATACCCTTTCTTCCACTTGTTTGAATTGGCTATTGAAGCTTGTGCACGTGTTACGAAGTTCTTGTGTCATGGTTTTCAGCTCCATCAGATCATTTAAGGTCTTCTCTACACTGTTTATTCTAGTTAGCCATTTGTCTAATCTTTTTTTCAAGGTTTTTAGCTTGCTCATGATGGGTTCGAACATCCTCTTTTAGCTCGGAGAAGTTTGTTATTACCAACCTTCTGAAGCCTACTTCTGTCAACTCTCCAAGTCATTCTCCATCCAGCATTGTTCCGTTTCTCATGAGGAGCTGTGATCCTTTGGAGGAGAAGAGGTGCTCTGATTTTTAGAATTTTCAGCTTTTCTGCTCTGGTTTCTCCCCATGTTTGTGGTTTTATCTACCTGTGATCTTTGATGTTGGTGACCTACAGATGGGGTTTTGGTGTAGATGGCCTTTTTATTGATGTTGTTGCTATTTCTTTCTGTTTGTTTTCCTTCTAACAGTGAGATCCCTCAGCTGCAGGTCTGTTGGAGTTTACTGGAGTTCCACTCCAGACCCTCTTTGCCTGGGTATCACCAGAGGAGGCTGCAGAACAGCAAATATTGCAGAATAGCAAATACTGCTGCCTGTTCCTTTCTCTGGAAGCTTTGTCCCAGAGGGGCAGCCACCTATATGAGGTGTCTGTTGGCCTCTACTGGGAGGTGTCTCCCAGTTAGGCTATACAGGGGTCAAGGACCCACTTGATGAGGCAGTCTGACCATTCTCAGAGCTCAAACATTGTGCTTGGAGAACCATTGCTCTCTTCAGAGCTGTCAGACAGGGACATTTAAGTCTGCAGAAGTTGTCTGCTGCCTTTTGCTCAGCTATGCCCTACCCACAGAGGTAGAGTCTAGAGGCAGTAGGCCTTGTTGAGCTGCAGTGGGCTCTGTCCAGTTCTCGCTTCCCAGACACTTTGTTTACCTAGTCAAGCCTCAGCAATGGTGGACCCCCCTCCCCCAGCCAGGCTGCTGCCTCACAGATTGATCTCAGACTGCTGCAGTAGCAGTGAGCAAGGATCTATGGAGGGGAGGCCTGCTGACCCTGTGCCTGGCTCAGCAGTTGCTAAGTTGCCAGTTACTAAGATCTTGGTAAAAGCACAGTATTTGGGTGGGAGTGTCCTGTTTTTCCAGGTAGTCTGTCGTGGCTTCCCTTGGCTGGGAAAGGGAAATCCCCTGACCCCTTGTGCTTCCCGGGTGAGGCAATGCCCTGACCTGCTTCAGCTCACCTTCCGTGGTCTGCACCCACTGTTCAACCATTCCCAGTGAGATGAACCAGGTACCTCAGTTGGAAATGCAGAAATCACGCGTCTTCTGTATCGATCATGCTGGTAGCTACAGATCGGAGCTGTTCCTATTTGACCATCCTGGAACGCCAACCATTTGCTCTATTTTTTTATATTTAAAGTTCATCTTTTATAAGTAAAATGTTATTTGATCTTTACAAATTTATTTTGACAATTTTTAAATTTTATTAGAGAATAGAGTCCATTTATATTTATGTAAATATGATTTTGTAAAAATGCTTCCTGTTCCTAATTGCTTTCTGTAATTTCTTTTTAAATATCTCCTCCATTGTATCTTATTCAATTTTATCGTTCCTATTTGCTTTTAAGCTGCAATTCTTTGTAACTTTTTACTGTTTAGTGTAACAGTTACATCACACATGTTTACCTTATCCCAGTTACTATTATGCCACTTCACACAGAATGAGATACTACTCATGCTAGAATAAGTAGATGAGTAGATGAGTAGAATGAGTGGATTCTACTAAGTGCTTCTAGCACTGGAACAATGCTCTCCCCTAGGATAGCCACACACAGTATGTGAATATTTAAATTTAGTTTTCAATGATCAATAATCCTTCAGAAGCTTTCAATAGTGTTTCTATCTTTGTTTATAAACAGTGTTCCCTTGATTACAGTCAAATGTCTCAAAGGGGATCAGTCTGTAGGAATCTGCAAATATTATTGAATCAGTCGGGCCATCGTTCCCTCCAGTATTATATTATTTAAAAGATACTTTCAAATGCATGCTGTATTCCTTTCTTTTGTGTCTGTGGTGTGAAAATATGATGGATAAATGGGCTCAGACTCTGAATGAAAAAAAGTCTAAATTTGAGGCAAAAGCTCCTGAAATTTTTACTGTATTGAGAATTTTGAAGAGTTGAGATGATATGTCAAGGGAGCAAAATTTTGCTGATGGCTTCATAATAAAATTAACTTTAAACCTCTCTGCTTTTGAAAATACATCCTATCTTGATTATGGTTTTTATTTTCTGTTAGAACATAACTATTAAATCTGTTGATAATAAAATATAATCAAAGAAGCCAAATAAAGAAAACAATTTGAATTGTTGTTATTAATCATAGTAGGTAATATAAAATCAATTTATAGTTCTATACAGCATGTAAAGAAATACAGTTCGATTTTTTTCCCCTCTACTAACTATGTTCTGTGAAAAAAAGTCACTTTTTGCAGTGCATACTTAAGAAGTGGAGAGTTATTTGGCACTTTTTAAATGGAATAATATCTATATAAGTTATTTAGAATTCTCCTGAACAAAAAAAAAGTTGTACAATTGCCCTATTTGTTCATTCGATCACTTATTTATATATTAGTATGGATACATGGGTAGTTATTTTATATTTTGGGTTGCAGTTTGATTCTATTATTTGGTTGTGCAAATCTGGAATTGCACAACAATCTACGTTTGACCATTGGAGGCTCTTTCATTTGGTTCATGTGTTTCTTCATCAAACCCCATCTTCTTCTTCTTCTTCTTTTTTTTTTTTCATTACTCCCTTACATTCTGACATCATAGAATGCTCCAACATTATCTTGTATATTCTCTGCCCAGTTGTAGTAACAACTATTTCTCAGCATTCTCATTCCCTTTTTAGAAGAACGGTATTAGAAACCAAGATGTGGGTGTTAGCTATTCTCATTGCTTGTGTGGTGTCATTTTTGCTAAACCTTCTCTGCTGAAAGAAGAGGAAAATATATGTGCATATAGTAACCTGCATACATATATACATATCTGTAAACATTTTTATATGTGACCATTTGTCCACGTATTATTAAATATGAGGTTATACTGGTGCCTTTAGCTGTAATCCATTACTACATAAAACTATGTAGCTTTCTTTCCATGATTTATCCCAGTCTGAGAGTGAGAAATCCTACTTCAACCTCTGCCACCCATTTATGTGTTTCATTTTAGTGCATATATATATAAAATGTTTTCTGAATTATTAGTCTGTATTCCCATGGTGGAGGGGAGGAAATTCCACCAAATATAGGGCTTACATACAATTTCTTTTGTCTTAGGTCTTACAGACTTCAATCTCTTCCAGAGTTACTCGGGTCAGAATTTTCAACCCCTACACCTCACCCTAAGAACATTTCATGATGTTATTTGATACACATTTTAAGGCAATTATTTTTTCATAGTCCGCATCCTGTCATGGAATTCCTCCACCTCTAAATATCTATTTTTTGAGACTGCAGACTCTAATGTTCACTCTGTGCTATAAAGTTCGATGGGTTTTAACAAGTTCATAGTGTTACGTATCCACCATTACAGTAGCATACAGAATAAATTCAACACTCCTGCCCCACCCCCAAAATCCTAGGGACTTCACCTCGTCCATATATTACCACCCCCCACATACATCTGGCAATCATTGATCCTTTTATGAATTCTAAACTGCTGGCTTTCCCAGAATATTCTCTAAATAAAATCATATTGTATTAGGTTTTCCAATTTGGCTTCTTTATTTCCTTTTTTAAAATTATTATTATGTTTTTGAGACAGCGTTTCACTCTGTCACCCAGGCTGTAGTGGAGTGTAGCTGTGCAGTCACCATTCACTGCAGCCTTTACCTTCTCGGCTCAAGCTATCCTCTCCTCTGGGACTGTAAAGGCCTGCACCACCACACCTGGCTAACTTTTGTAATATTTTTGGAGAGATGAGGTCTTGCTATGTTGCGCAGAGTTGTCTTGAACTCCTGGGTCCATCTGCCTCTACCTCCTAAAGTGCTGGGATTATAGGCGTGAGTCACTGCCCATACCTTGGCCTCTTTCATTTAGCAATATGTATACATGATTCTTCCAGATGGTTACCTAATTTGATAACATAACCTCTTTTTATTGCTAAGTAGTTGTCCAGTGTATGAATGCACCATAGTTCATTTATCCTTTAATCTATTGAAAGATATTTTGTTTCTCTCCAAGTTTTTCATTATGACTTAATCTTCTATACATATCCATGTGCAGGTTTTGTGTATTGACATGTTTTTCAAATTAATTTGGTAGAATCTAAGGTTATGAATGCTATGTTTTATGTTGACTATGGTTACCTTTGTAGAAACTGCCAAATTGTCTTGCAAAGTGGTTTTACCGTCTTGCATTTTTTACCAACCATGAATAAAAGTTTCTGTTTCTCCAAATCCTCACCAATGACTAAGTAATAACTGCAAAGAATTTTCATATCTTCCTTGTACCTCAGACTCCAAGGCCATAAAAATAACAATGTTTCATTCCAGAGTAGAACTTGGAATTCAAGGTAAGGGGGAATTTAAGATTTAAGATTTTAGTTGCAGGTATTGCTCAGTTACTGGTAGGAATGTAAAGCAACAGGCAATTTTAAGCATGGCTAGTGAGAATGCAAAATAGTGAAGCCACTTTGGAAGATGATTTGGCAATTTCTACAAAGCTAAACATAGGTTACTATATGATTCAGCACTTGTGATCTTAGATCCTTACATACATGTATGTGTGTATAAACACAAACACATTGAGACATGCAAAGAGAAGTTTTGAAATATTTTGAGAAATATTTAGAATTTTGAATATAGCCTATATATATGAACATATGTGTATATATCTATGTATGTATAAATACATATACACATTTCTAAAAACAGATATCTATCTATCCATCAGAAGGGGATTATTCTGTTCTGTTGTTTTTCACATCAAAATGATTATTAGTTTTTATTATGCCATATAGTTATTGTGTTTAAAAAATATATGTGTCTTTAAGATTGGTTGGTTATAACCTCCAATAATTTTTTCTGACCTATGCTGTGACCTGTATCAGAGATACATTTCATATCTGTCAAAGACCTTAGAAACCTAATAGCATTTCAACTTTCACAATATTTATATTTTTTTCTCATATTTATTCAGTATTATTTATGTGCATGTCTACATATGAATTTTATATATAATTCTATTACATATATTATATATTATATTATATAATAAATATACAAATTATATATGTTCCATATATTCTATTCTAGTATAGAATATATAGATATAGAATATAATATATAATATACATAAAATATATATAGGCTATATATAGGCTATATAGAATATTTATATATTATCTCTATATATTCTATTATGTAAATTCTATAATTTAAAATATTATAAGAATTTTAGATTTATAAGGTTTAATAGTATGGCATTTTGGATTAGTTTGCATAAGAATATATATTTATAATAAGGAAATCAAATAGTTAAAGGAAATTCTAAAGTTGTAAACTTAGTGTTTAGTCAGTTGCTAGAAGTCCTTAAGACAATTAAGCAATGTAAAAATTACTGTGCATTACCTTCTTCTTCAGATCGGACAGATCCCCAGTTTGAGCCACCTCTGAATTAAAGTGTGGTTAAATCTGGGAATGAGTGTGTGAGTGTGTGCGTGTGAGAGAGTGTGTGTGTATAGGTTGTGTATATATACACATACAGTTTGTGTGCATATATATAACCATATATGTACATATATATGTAATATATATGTTTGTGTACATATATGTAACCATTTCTTATAAAATGCTGTTGAAAATGAACAATGATTGATTTGAGCAATTGTTTTTTATAACTTAATGCAGTCTTGCATAATCTCTATGCTAACTTTGATATTTCACAGTCAAAATCAAATGTACAAAATTAAGGAGTAAAACAAATAGCAATTACATCAGAAATGACTTAGCAGCTGTCAGCTTATGCAAGAAATGGCAGTGCACCAATTCCCTTGGCATCCATGAAGCTGTTACTACTGCTGTTGTTGCCTCTGTCTTTGCTGAGGTTAACAGCAATCATAAGACACTTTTTTGGTTCATTTACTCAGGTTGTTGATTAACACAGATTCAATGCCAGAACAGTGTTACAATCAACTGAATTGCCATCTAGACTTAACATTATCAAAGATGCTCTTCTGCTAGTATTCGTTTCAAAGTATCATTTAGAAAACTATATACTACTTGAAGGTAATTAATTACAATACATGAGTGTGTGTGTGTGCCTTTGTTTGTGTGTGTGTTTACACATGGTTTTTATAGCAGTAAGCAGTGTTACTTTTAGTGTTAAGAGTCTCAAAGACAGTATTACCTGTCACCAAAGCCACATGTTCATTGGTGTCATTATTCTATGAATGCATGAGGAAATATTGCATAAATACTGCATACATTTACATAAAATTGTCAGTTTTAAAAGCCTATTCATATCTATTGGTTTGCTTGATAATTACTGCAATACAATCCAGTGAAAATGGCAAGGTAGACACTGTTATAACAATTTTAAAAGTGAGAAATTGAGGCTCTAGAGGTTAAGTGATTGTCCAGTGTGATGACTGGATTAGGCACAAGTTGCCAAATATGCATGTTCATGGTAGGTCTTTTTTTTTCTTGTTTTGCTCCATAGAACCAGGCAAACATTATCTTCCAGGCTTGTGAAGCCATATTCCTTATAACATACCAAGAGAGGATATTGAAACATTTTATTTTCACCATGATTATTGTATTTTGGATAGGTAGCACTAAGATTATAATTTAGGAAATTATGATAATCTTTAGATCATATACTGGTTTCCCAGGGATATAAACTGCACCTCACATTTGAGCACTATTAATTACTTTGCCTAAAATAAATATCATAGCTATTTAGTGGATTCTTTTCAGAGAATAAAATATCTTTTTAATTGTTCATTTTGATCTGCATCACTGGTTTCACGGCTTTTTTGGTAGTTCTTTATCTCCCAGACACCATTTTTATCATTAAACATCTTTCCAAATGTTGTCGCTATCATGTTTCATCAAAAACCTGGAAGGACAGATAAAATTACACCTCTGAATTTGAGGATGTCCTGAGTACATAAGTTAATTAAAAATGAAATTCATTAAAAAATTTTTGCACATGAGCACATATAAGTACATAAAGACACATGCATAGTTATTCATCACAGGTTTATCATTACAGCACAAGACAGGTAACTGAAATGTCATTTTTAAACCTGAAATCATACTGTTGAATAAATACAGCTTGTTTGATAGTCTCACATACAGAAAACAGTCATGGAACTTACAATTTCAAAACTAATCTTTGAATGGAACATAAGTTAGTATTAAGGTATAAAACCAAAGACACTAATTTCATGACAGTAGTTGCCTCTGGGGTGGAAGAAAGAGAAGAAAACACTGGGGACTTCAATTTTCATCTGCCTTGGTGTCTTGAATAAACATTTAAGGATATAATCATTGTCATTATTATGTTCTTCAATTCTGAGTGCTTGATACATGAGCATTTAGTTTGTTTAGTCATATAGTTTTTTAAAAGTAATATTTAGATCACATTTCTAGGAAATTTTCTTCCTACATTCTTCCTAATCATCTATTATGATAAATTCAAATTTTCTCAATTTTTTAATGTAGGATTTTTTTTTCTAGAATTAAGAAATTTATTTATAAAATGAATATAAATTTTTCTTATAAATTAGTGAATCACTGTGATATTTATAAAAATCATGTTCCTTAGTGTTATCTTATTTTTTTTTTTTTTTTTTTTTTTTTTTTTTTTTTTTTTTTTTTGAGACGGAGTCTCGCTCTGTCGCCCAGGCTGGAGTGCAGTGGCGCGATCTCGGCTCACTGCAAGCTCCGCCTCCTGGGTTCACGCCATTCTCCTGCCTCAGCCTCCCGAGTAGCTGGGACTACAGGCGCCCACAACCGCGCCCGGCTAATTTTTTTTTTTTTTGTATTTTTAGTAGAGACGGGGTTTCACCGTGGTCTCGATCTCCTGACCTTGTGATCCGCCCGCCTCGGCCTCCCAAAGTGCTGGGATTACAGGCGTGAGCCACCGCGCCCGGCCGTGTTATCTTATTTAATCCTACATCAGGTTGGCATCTTTAGAGAACTTCAGAATTGTTTAGGCAATGTGATACAAAATTAAGCTCACTGAAAGACTACTATAATTTAAGTGATGCATAATAAATCAATCATTTCTATTACTGAGTGTAATGGTAAAGGTTTCTTTTTATTAAATCTGCATTCCACAAATTTTATTTACATAAAGAAAAAGACTTACCGTTCAACTTATTTTATGGAAGTATTTAAAAATATATTAAAATATTTTAAGATACACATATGATTTGCCTATAAAATAATAAAATCAATTGAACTTGTAAAATCATCCATATATTATTATGTTTGTCATACTTTAAGCTACAAATTAGTTTACTTGTCAAATAACTTGTTTTAGAGAGATGACTTTTAGTATTAAAGCATTAAATGTGGCAACAAATTCTTATTCAAATATCTAGTAATACAATCACTGAACTTACCAAATCCTACATGTATAAAGACTGCTTGAATCAGGTAGCATTGTGAACTTGCGTCAAGCCAGTGGTGAACTATAGAGCCTGATGTGGCTGGACTATAACAGTGAAAGGTATTTGATCTGTGAGATTACAAAGGGACTTTCAAGACCAGAGAGAGAGAGCAGAAAAGAAATAGGTACTCCTGTTATGGAAGAAGAAACTGTACCAGTCAGGGATTCAGCACAAAGAGTGGGTGGTGCTGAGTAGACTGCAGAGGGCAAGACAGGGCAGGCAGTACCTACTGTCATTGCTCACCATGTATGAGTTCAGGCAACATAAAAAACACCTGTAAGGGGATTACGTGAATGAAAGCAAAAATATATTTCTACTGGTCTTATGGGTTTGTATTGTTTGACATAGTGTAGTGGTAGGATTTTTCAAGCTTTATAAGAAAAATATGACCATTACCATATTATATTATCTTCATAAAAGATATGACATAGTTAAAATCAAGTAATTAGGGTAAAACATTATAATACACAAATTGGGTGTTTGAATTACCAACATAAAGCAAACCTTTGAGTATATGGATAGTACTAGTGAACAGGATGAATCAAAGATTAAAATCTGTATTTGTATACATGTCTTTTACCTTATTGGCACAGATGAATTCAGCAATAAGAACATCTGCACTTGGAACAACTTAGGCTTCAGATTCAGATCTCAGCAAATGAAAGAATAAAAACATGAATTTTAAGTACTCTACTTACATATTCCTCCATCTGGAAAGAATCCAATGCCATAAAAATAAGGTTATTTCATCTTTGCTGATAAGATTCATCTTTGGTTCTGCTTACACACATGCAAATTAACGTGAAAATTTGAAGCGATTATTTGATAATTCATGCCACCACATATTTTTGCTTAAATAGAATGAATATCAGGATAGCTGTACCAATTTTCCATTTCACTGACATTGTTTTTAGATGATAAACACATTACTATGGAGTATAAATTGGTAATCTCATGCTGATTTTAAATACATATTTTGGAGACTTTTTATCCTTTTTTTGAAATTCAAGTATTAATTTGTAAAATATCTAGGGAATTTATTTGTTCTTTGGGTATTTAGACATTCTGTTTTATTTTACGTAATGGAGAAATCATCAAAGAACCTGGAAGTAGGTGTTATAACTTTATTTCTGTAATATTGAAAATAATCAAACAATATATTTAGCTTAAGAAACCAGTTGCAAAACTGTCTAGGAGGAAATAGCTTGCATTAACGTGAAATAGTTTATGAAAGAATTTCTTTCATAAACTTAAACATATATTTATGAAAGAAATTCTTTCATAAACTATTTATAGAGTAACTTATCAGTTCAAGGAACTCGTGTGATAAAATTAAAAATCTAGGCTGTAGCTCACTACAGTGAATGCAAGGAAAAAGCCATATTTAAAAACAAAGTAGGTTTCAAAAAAGTAATAAGTGCATTAAACATGGATCTTCTATCTTCATGCTTAAACTATTTAATTTAGTTTAATCAAACATTATATTTCTATTCTTATTTATTCTAGTTCTAAAAATAGTATTTTTAATAAAGTGAGTCTGTAGTTAGATTTCATAAGTGCTTATAGCACTTTCACTGAATATAAACCAGCCTAACAGCAGCATATGTGGTCACAGCTAAGCATGGGATAGTTCCAGACTATTGCTACTTTACAGTTGCAGTGCATTCTGCAATTTCAGCATTGTTGCTAAGGAAAATTATACTGATGCACAAGGCACATTCAGAAAACTTGTTTTTGTGGATTTTTAAAGAATTTTTCTGAAATATTGAGCACTTTTCAGCCAATTTTTAATGGTAGGATGCCAAATTTTAAATCTACTGTTATTTTAAAGAAGACTTAAAAAGTTATGTCAATCAAACATTTGCAACTTGTTTGGATCTTGTTATAGAAGAAAAAAGCATGTCTTGAAAAATTACTGAAAGTTGGAATGTGGATGTGATACTACATGTGATTAAGGTCTTGTTATTAATATTGTTAGTTTTGATAATGTTAGAGAGACAGATATGATCCACTAGAGATAAACATTTACAATGTTTATGCAAATCATTTATGGATAAAAAGCTGACATTTGGGGTTTGCTTTAGAACACTGTAGTGAAGGGAATAAAGCGTGCAAGTGTAGAGTTGAAAGAAAATGCCCAAATTTTGATAATAATTGCACAAGGTAATGAGTACACAAGAGGAGGTGAGTGTAGGTACATGTCACTATTGCTTTTACTTTATAGACCAGAAATTGTTCTAAATGCTTTTCATATGTTAATTATAATTCTTACAGCAAGGCCAGACACAGTGGCTCATGCTTGCAATCCCAGCACTTTGAGAGGCTGAGGTGGGAGGATCGTTGGATTCCAGAGTTTGAAACGAACCCCAGGCAACAAAACGAGTCTATGCCTCTATAAAAGATAAAAAGTGAAGTAGTCGGGCATAGTGGCACACACCTGTATCCCAGCTTTGGGAGGCTGAGGCAGGAGGATCTCTTGAGTCCGGGGGTTTGAGGTTACAGTGAGCTCATCCATATTGTCTCAAAAATAATAATAATCAATAATAATAATCCTCACAGCAATCCTATGAGTACTATTATTTTCTCCACTTTAGAGATTCAGAATGTGAGGCCCAGATAAATTAAATAGTTCCTCACATATATCTCTGCAGATTTTAACAAATAGATTAAAGCCACAGACAGGCAATAGGTTCTTCTAAAAGCCAGACAGGAAATAGGTTTATCTAAATGTATCACTTCCTGAAAAGCATGTTTAATGATCCTACTCTTTAAGGGAAGAGATCCAGAGAGAGATGGGTGCCACCAATTTCTTCTTTATTTTCGTTCTGTTCCTAAAATTACTGTATTGTCTTTTTATTGCTGGAAAACTAGGCTTGGAAGATTTTATTTTATTAGGATATGCCTGAAGTCTTAGAGGTAAAACAATAATGTTTTTGGGGAAAATCAGAATTATCAACCAGAAAGATGACACTGAGGGAGGGATAGTCCGATATAAGGGTTAGAGGCCCTTTCCTTCTTCACCCTTGTAGTTTTATGACGGCGCTTGTCAATAAAATCTTATTAAAGAAGTTCATATCCACCTATTTTTTCATGGAAAACTAAGGTAAGACAATAAACATTCAACATGTGCATTGAAATGTATACATATGTAACAACCCTGCACATTGTGCACATGTACCCTAGAACTTAAAGTATAATAAAAAAGAAAAAAAATACAAAAAAAAGAAAAACTACATTTAATGGTCATATGAATTACTTATACTTTACATACTTAATATGTAATATACTATGAGACTTCAATTTCATAGGAAAAGAGGAATTTTTGTTAGTAAATTGTTTTCATTATAATAAATGAATAATCTTTGTACCAGCGGTATTTTTTCGTGATTTTTATGGCAAACAAAAGATATAGCATCTTGGCTTACTACGTATCTGCAGCAATATTACATAAACTCTATGATTATAATTTTCCTTATCCATTACATTTAAAGAATTATAATATCTTTGTCTGCTTCTCAAAATTGCACTGCTAATATTGACATGAAAGTGTTCTGAGAATTATTCTTTCAGTAGCAAAAACTCTTACGCTGTTTTAAACTCTTAACTATTTACTATTAAGTAAATAGTTTATTGTTTTTGTTATTTATCACTAGTTGTAATTCACTGTACAGTGAGTTATCATAGCTGTAAATATAGCACAACCCAGACTTTTCCTTGTAATTTTCTGGCAAGACATTTTGTGAAACCTCTTCTCCTCTTCTTCACTTTAGTTGGAAGCTGTGTATCTTATTACCCTGCATCCCATCCACCCCATGCAACACGTGCATGACATAGAGAAAAATATGTATCCCACGTATAATAAGAAAATGTCTCTGATATTCACACAGGGACATCGAGGGAGAAGATTCTATTTTCCATGTGCAAAAAAAAATGTGTCAGAATAAAACCAAGGAAGAATGTGTAGCACCAAAACATGGTCAGTTTCTAGCACTGCAATATGAGACAGAAAGTACAATTGTACCTAATAGCAGTTTTATTCCTTAACTGAGAGGCTCAATACATTTTCTGATTAGTTGGAATTGGGCTTCCCAGTTTTTATTTTTAAAAAATAATTCTAATATCATCTTCCACCTTGAATCATGCAAACACCAACTCTGACTGTGCTTGACCAGATCATGTATTAATGCTGCCAATTGCTAGAAGAAAAAATTAAAAATAAGCATTACTCCAAATAATACTATGCAGCCATAAAAAGAACAAAATCATGTTCTTTGCAGCAACATGAATGCAGCTGGAGACCATCATCCTAAGCAAATTAATGAAGGGACAGCAAAACAAATACCATTATGTTCTTGGTTATAAGCAGGAACTAAACCTTAAACACACAGGGACACAAAGATAGAAACAATATTTATTGACAATGAGGACTTCCTGAGGTGGGAGAGCAGGAGGAGGGTGTGTGTTGAAAAACTACCTATAGGATACTATGCTCACTACCTGGGTGATGAGATCATTTGTGCACCAAACCTCAGTGACACACAATTTACCCATGTAACAATTCTGTATAGGTACCCCCTGAACCTAACATAAAAATAAAAATAAAAAATAAGTGTTAATAAAATAATTTTTGTTATCAAATTTTTTTTAAGTATTAGATATGGTTATACAGTCTTTCATATAATTTTATATTAATGTTCCTTGAACACGTGGGTGATTCTCTGTAGCTAGTTTATTTATAAACACAATATACACTATGACTAATGTAAAGAGAGTGAAGGGTGTTTCTTATGATAGAGGAAGGATGCTCAAATATATGATATTCTCATCTGTACATGAGTATGTAAACAAGACTTGCAGAAAGCATTATGAAAAAGAAAAAATATACTGTTCACCTGCTGACTTCTTCCTGTATAAAAGGTTATTTGATAAAGGCTTCTACTTTTATCCATAATGCCAAGTATAAGGCGTTAACTCAAAGAAAAGTGTATTGAGACAGGATTCTGGATGATTATGTTTAAGACATAAACACACACATGCACACGCACACACACAAATATCTGACATGATTGAAAACACTTTGATGTCAGATTCTAAAATCATTAGCTTTCTCTTCAACATTCTTAGATTTTGTAAGCACAAACTGTTTGCACCTTTAAAAAATCACACTTAATTCTTTAAAACAATCATTCAACAGCTTATACAAATTATGGAATATATTATTTCATCTACTGAATTTTTGAACATTCAAGAGTTCCACTGTAAATTAATGAAATGAGCAACAACTATGTGTCAGTCTGAGTATACAAAGTCTAAAAACCCTGGTCCTCACTTTCAAGATGCTCATATCAATGATAATATGCTAGTAATATTTAATGATAGATTTGAAAGCTTAGACGAGGGGAAGGAGCTGAGTGTTTTTAAATGTTGAAGTAAATAAATGTAATGATACTTTTAAATAAAACAGAGTTGAGAGGTTGATTTCTTTGTAAACATGTTTCTGTTGCATTCTCATCCTTCAAACACTGCTACTGTTTTAAGTTTTGTACCACTAGGATTCTGTAAGCTAATATTGTTATATTCTGGTTTCTTTTCACTTTGAAAAACAAACAAAAATAGCTTACTAAATTTTAAAAGCCTATTGTCCTTAGCTATTCTTATGCTAAAAGTTTAACATAACTGAAAAGAAAAATAGACAATTATTTCTCACTAAATCATCAGGGTGTTTTTTTTTCTAATTAAAAAATTACATTTTGTGTGTAAAATTTCATTTCTTTTTGTCATTTATTCTTCGAACACTGTTTAAAATACTGTTTTTCCAAAGTTTCATAGCAAATATATTGACTATACAAGCTAGACCCTATTGTGGGAGGATGTGGTCATGAGTATGTTTAAAGTTCTATTCCCATGCATATTTCCGAACATTTTTAAACTAAAAAATATTCTAAAGTAGTTTGTTAGTACCTAATGTTCTATCGTTTTTTCATATACTGTTTCACTTCATTACTCTTAGTAGAACTAATTCTGTCCATTTTGCATCAGCCAACAATAATTGATTACTAAGATTTTATTTCACTGCATTAAAGGTTATCAAGGAAAGACAGACAGTAGATGAGATATGTGAAGTGTTTTTAATAATTGGTACAATATTACAAGTAAACAAATTTTTGCTCTTTAGTGTCATGTAAGCTTTGTCTCTTCACAGGAAATATTCAAGATCTCTAACACTGATTTTTATTCCAGCCACTTATTTTTATAGTAAATATTTTATCCAAGTACAATTTGTGCCTAGAAAAGTACACCAATAAAAAGTAGGTTGTTTCATAAGTTTTTCACTAAATGAATTTAGTGGTGTAACTGGCAAGAGGAACAAGAAACAGAACTTCTCCAGAAACTGCATGCACACTCTCTCCTTCCCTCTTTTTGATACTGCTCTCCCCAAGCCTTTCCAGTATTCTGATTTGTAGCCTCATAATTAGTTTTTGATCATTATGCAAATGATATTATCCAATATATACGTACTTTTTTAAATGACTTGTCTCATTTAACATTATGCAGGTGAGAGTCATCCATATGGTTGCATATAATTGTAGTTTATCCATTTTCATTGTTGCAAAGTATTACTTTGTTGTATAAATATAATACAATTTATATATCAATGTATTTTTGATTACATTTGTGTTGGTTTCCTTTTGGACAAGTATAGGTAGTATCACTTTGAATATCCCTGTATATAAAATTTTGTGAATATATGTACATATTTATATGAGAACATAACTGGGAGTAAAATTATTGAGTTATCGTATATTTATACACTCATTTTAACATATTCTGCCTATCAGTTTTACATTTCTATCAGCCACATATGAGAATTTAAGTTGCTCCATATCCTTGCCAATACTTATTTTCCTCATTTTCATTTTAGCAATTTAACAGCTGTGTAATAGTAGAATATTATAGGTTTCTCTCTCTCAACTTTATTGAGGTGTAATTCCAAATAAAAATTTTATCTTATACTGGTCAACATGATAAAACACCGTCTCTACTAAAAATACAAAAAATTAACTGGGCATGGTAGTGCATGCCTGTAGTCCCAGCTACTCAGGAGGCTGAGGCAGAAGAATGACTTGAACCTAGGAGGAGGAGGTTGCAATGAGCCAAGATCGCACCACTGCACTCCAGCCTGGCAACACAGCAAGACTCTGTCTCAAAAAAAAAAAAAATTATATCTATTTAAGGTGTCCAACATGATGTTTTGGTATTTGTATGCATTGCTAAATGATTACCACAATCAGGCTAATTAAAATATCCATCATCTTATATTGATACCAATTTTGGGGGGAAAATGAAAACATTTAATACCTATTCCTGCAAATTTCAAGTATACATTACAGTATTATTCACTCTAGTAACCTGGTTGTACATTAGATTTCCAAGAGTATTGTAGTTTTAATTTTTATTTTTATGACTAATAAAATAATCACATTTGATGTGTTCATTGGTCATTTGGATATTATATTTTATAAAAGACCTATCCAATTTATTTTCTCATATATCTATGGGATTGCCTGGCTTTCTCTATTGATTTGCAAGATTACGTATCTGTAATTATGAATCACCTTTGAAATTTAATATGAACTCTGTTAGGCTTATGAAGACTAAACATAGTTTTAATTCAAAAGATGATTTCAGTGATTGCTAGCATTTGTTTGGAGTTCTGTACATTTTCTGATTTTGTATTAAGCAAATGTGTGTCCAAGAGATTTCAGTTTTTTTTTTTTTTTTTTTTTTTTTTTTTTAGTTTTGAGTTTCATGATTTAACTAAGAAATAAATATAAAACAGCTTTCTTCATTCCTTCTTTTCTTTGTGTTAAGGCCCAGTTTTGTCTTAGTTTACATAAAGGGATGATCAAGGAGTGAGCACTTCCTTCCCAGTCCAATAAAGATTCTTAACCTATTTTATTGCACTTGGTAGTAGAAATGGAAGATAAAGAAATCTTAAGTATAAAGGCACCCCAAATCAAACCAAAGAGGATGAGTCTTTCATTGAAACTATACAGATTTTAACTGTGTTTTTCCTCTCACTGAATGTACAAATTTGCCCTAGAAATCTATATTTTGGTCAATATTATACTTTTTAATTATATTATTTAGGTATCTTGGTTGCAAATAACAGACTCCAGGTCTGGCTAATGTATCACTCTTCCTCCAGCCACTCCAAGATATTGTGAAGACATATGCTAACTCATAGGCTTATAGGCAAAGCTGGCCTAAGTCTCTGAAGGGCAGGCATTTTGTAGCTACAGGGATCTAGAAATTAGAAGCTAATGAACAGATTAATCAGGGAGAAAATAGCTTTTATTTTTTTGTCGTATCTCTTAGGATTCCATTTTCTGCCAGAGAGAATTCAAGTGTTTTGTATTAGATTGAATGCTGATGTTTGGCCAGAAGAGAAAAGGGTACCTTGACTGAACACATTTTCATGCAAATGTTATTAGGCAGTTTCTACCAGCCAAAATGTGTTGCTGATACCAGAAAAAGGTTTGAGGGAGTAGCATGCAAAGACTGTAAAACAAAATGACATGTAATCACTATGCTGTTTTAAGTGGTGGTTGAAAGAATAGAAGTTGACATCTTGCTAAAGGTTAATATTTTATACTAATTCCTCAGTCAAACTGAATTACAATAACCTATTTTAGGAAAAAGATTAAATAAAATAAACTATATTATATAGTAAAGATGAGTGGCTAAAGTTGGGCAAAAGAGATATTACACTTATAATCCTATGACACATAATGTGATACCATAATCAGCAAAATTCTAGGGTATGTTCAGAAAAATATTAATGAATACTTTTGATAAAATTAATCCTGGTACAAGTTCAAATGTAAGATTTACATCTCAATGTAAAATCAATACTAAAATATTTTCACTTAAATGCTTCTGTAAAAAAAAATTACAGCTCTCTTAATGTAACTTACATATGGTGGAGAATAAAAGATTAGAAATCACTCAGCAACATATGTGTTTCCCTCTAAGTTATTACTAATCATTTGGAGCTTAAATACTGTTATTTTAATGTTGCTGTCTTTTTACTATATTATAATGTTTGCTATACTAGAGAACTGGAAGTACTAGAGAAGGAGAGTTTATTTCCAGAGGGTGATATTATTTTAATGGTTATATCGGGAAACATCTTCACGTCTCATCAAAGTGACAAGGTTTCCTTGTTATAAACAAATGTTTTCCCAAAATGACCAGAGCAAAAGCATAATTTAAAATACATCCAAAAAAAGCCGCCCTTCCCCCTCCACCAAAAAAAAAAAAAAAAAACCGCAGGGTCATGCATCATATATATTAAAATGGGATGGACAGGGAAGAACGAAAGAAAATCAAAATGAGAAAAGAAGGGAGGGAAAAAAGGGGTAGAACGATAAAGGAAATAAGGAGAAAAGACTCAATACACAAGGCAGGACAGAGGCTAAGAAAAAAGAAAATGATCAGTGTCAGTACACAGTAAAGAAACCCTAAAGCTGGCCAAGTCCTGATGCTAACTGCATGACACTGAGATACTTGCAATGGGAGTCCATAGCCACAGCAAAGCACAAAAGAACAAGGTAAGAGAGCCACCAATTCAGCAAACGCAATCAGGGGTGATGTACTGGGACATACAGGAAAAGGATAACAAGGAGACTGAAAATGACACAAGGGTTTAGGTAACTCTGGTGACTGAACTCTTGCCAAAACCTGTGAGAAATCACACTAGCCATCCCAATTAAAAAAAAAAAAAAGGTAGTTTTTATATAACCAACTGAGAGATATAATTGTATAAATGTGTGTTTTTAAATTGTCTGTTTTATATCTAATTTAAATGCATAGTCAACTTCAGTTATCCTAATTTTTGGTGATTGTTGTTGACAAAGTTTACAGAGGACACATACACAAACTTCACAGTGGCTCACTATTTATTGGCAACTCCAAAATACCTTTTGTATTATAATCTAGATTTGCTCTATTTGTTAACAAAATGATATCTAAGTGTTTAAGTCCAAAGGATGTAATTCCATAAAATTAACCGTTAAATTTATGAACATTTATTTGAATATTCAATTACGCTTATTGCTGTTTTCTAAAACTTGTGAAAAAAAGTGGTTATACAAATGATAAGAAGGAGAGATCATGTAGACAATAGAATTGAGGATTATAAAAAGGAAATCATTAAGTATGCTGTATCAAGGAAATTCTAGGCTTGGTAGTGTGTGTTGTTCTTGGATGGTGTGTTCCATTGTTGGTAAAAATCTAAAAACTGAAAAACATACAGAATGATGAAAATAATTGTTAAAAATCTTGTTTATAATTTAAGAAGTACATGTGGTGGTGGTGGTTGTTTTTGTCCTCTGGAAAGAGAACTACATTGTCTAGTATGTATCTCTTGTTCTAATTATTGCCTTTTAATATCGGTATGAGATCTGAGACTTTTAACACCATATTTATGTGCAATCAACTATATAAAATTAACAGGCCGGGCGCGGTGGCTCAAGCCTGTAATCCCAGCACTTTGGGAGGCCGAGACAGGCGGATCACGAGGTCAGGAAATCGAGACCATCCTGGCTAACAGGGGGAAACCCCGTCTCTACTAAAAAATACAAAAAACTAGCTGGGCGAGGTGGTGGGCGCCTGTAGTCCCAGCTACTCGGGAGGCTGAGGCAGGAGAATGGCGTAAACCCGGGAGGCGGAGCTTGCAGTGAGCTGAGATCCGGCCACCGCACTCCAGCCTGGGCGGCAGAGCGAGACTCCGTCTCAAAAAAAAAAATAAATAAATAAAAAAAATAATCTATTTTTATTCTCAATTTTTTCCATTTTACTAAAATTCTCATTTTAAAATTTTAAACTGATATGAGTTATGTTAATTTCTAGAAATTCTTGTGAATTGTCTCATCATTGAACTGATAACCAGATTGTTCTCTAGATCAAGCTGACTATGCCTTTTCCTGTAGATCTGGTTGTAGGACAACTGTGCACAGGCAGTCAGCTTTAGGGTTTAGAGTAGAATATCTCATCTTTAATAACACTAAACCTCATAAGTATTGTTTTTATTGCTGGCTCTGTTTTAATATTTTGATTGCATATCACCAAATAAAAGTTGCTTTTGAGCAAAATGCTTAGAAGTATGATGCTAGTTTGTGTTCACTTTGAAAACAAACAGCAACAAATATGATACAAAACAGTAGAGACTCTTATTTTTAAAAGAATTCAATTTTGTGCTCAAATTTAGTCTTTTCTAATTTCACACTCACACAAATATCTGCAATTGTGAAAAAAGGTACATTTTCAAGATAACATAGAACAGAGAATAGAGATATCCAATAAACATAATGTGGTAAAAATATTTTAGTTTATGAACTATGGAGTTGGGTTAAGATAATATGTTAGTTAAATCATTACTAGGATTTAGTTTATGACTGTCCATTATGCCTCCAAAAATTTAGAAAGAAACATGTTACATTGTCTAAAGTTTTTCCACTTTCCTAAATAAATAAGTTTCTTATTAATCAGAAATTGTAATTCTGCTGTACATAGGCAGTTGCATAGGGTAACAAGAGCAGTGTTCCCTAAAATCAAACCATGTAATTGTATATATGTGAAAGTTAGAAGAGACTACAGGAAAAAGAAGAGAGAGATAAAGACAGTTAGCAATGTGCATTGGGTTTTCATATGTTTCTGCTACTTTCTATCTGTCATTTCAGAGTATTCAGAAATAGGAAGCACAACTGTACACCAACAGACAACTTTAGAGTGTAGAGTAGAATATCTCATCTATAATAACACTAACCCTATACGTATTTGTTTTTGTTGCTGGCTCTGTTTTAAAGTAGAAATATTTTCCACCTTGAGACAACAAAGATAATCTAGAAAAATATCAGTAGAAATGAGATCATGATGGAAATAATGTCAATCACTTTAGTCTACAGTTGGAAACCTACAGAAGATGAAGCCCACTGTCATTGGTAAACAGTGAGTGAGTCAAAGACTACTCACTCAGTCCATCTGTTGAAAATCCTAATTTAAGATAGACATCAATCTTTTTAAGACTAAAGTAAAGATGAAAAATGACACCCGAGGCTAATATTATAATACAGATTTTAAGATTATCATGTTAAAGAATCAAAAAGAGCATATCAGCAAAAAATGTTCATGGAATTTAGAATAAACTTTTACAAAACTGTTCAGCATCCTCAAGTTAATTCCCCTGCAGGAACATCAAATTGAACAACTATTGATGTGAGAAATCACTTTCACAAGAATTAAAAAATCAGATGAGAGATTGTAGTAGGCAGTTTTAGTATAACAAGAAAAGACACACTGAAGAGAGTAGGAAGGGCAGTTTCACACTGCCTACACCCGCATTGCTCCAACCCCTGGCAGGGGAATGGGGAGAGAAAACCTGTGTGCTTGTGGGAGGGAGAAGGAAGTGAATGTAGGACTTTACACTGGAACTCAATGCTGGCTCCATTGTAATGGAACACAGCACTGGGCAAAATTCTGCGGTCCTTGATTTCAGGCTGGTGCCCATGAAGGAAACACTGAAATCTGCTCAAAGCTAGAGGAGAATTTCCCTCTTCTGCTGGAGGAAATTGTGTACCTGTGTACTTCACTACCAACTGAATAAAGTGGCTTCTGCACCCAAATAATTTTTTAATTGTTATTTTTTTTATTTCTATAGGTTTTTGGGGAACAGATAGTATTTGGTTAAATGGTTAAGTTCTTTGGTGATAATTTCTGAGATTTTTGTGCAAATAAATTTTAACAGCAGACATCCTGTAGTGACTGACCACGGTCCTTGATCAAATCTCAGGATTGCTCTGGTCTGGGAGGTTGTGAGCTCAGGGTGTAACTCAGTGTAATACCAGGTTCACTGGCCACAGGAGTACCTGCAACACCCCTCCTCCATCTCCATGCAGTGCAGCATAGAGAGAGACTTCATTTGGGGGAAGAAGAGAGACATCCACAGAGGACTTTACCTTAGAACCTAGTACCAGTACCGCAATAGGAAGGCAGCCCTGGAAAGAGCCCCAAAACCCTTCATTTCAGGCTGTTGCCCCAGAAGAGGGCTTTTGAACCTATCCCGGGCCAGAAGGGAATGCACTACTGAGTGGATTCACCACTAGCTGACTATCGTGGCCTCAGGAATTGAATAAATAGTGGTCACAGTCTTTGGACTATCCCTGGGACTTTATTGGTCTAGGAGGCCATGGGTTTGTGGCTTGGTGCCAGCGGTGGTCACAGGAGTGCCCATATCATTCCTCCCTCAACTCCAGGCATCTCAGAACAGCATGAGACTCCATTTGCTTAGAGAACAGAGAGGCAAGTGAGCAAGGGACTTTACCTGGGATCCCAAGAAATTCTCCCTAATCTTCACTAAGTCTATCAGGGCTGAGTATGTAGGAATCTGCAGTTGGCATGCCCTCTTGTGTGGAAATAGTTGCAGCAACAACAGGCTTAGGAAACTCAACAATTAGTCCCCTTTGAACTCTTGGAAGACCCTTTGAAAAAGGACAAATACAAACGAGGTAAGATGTGAAGACTAGATTAATATCTAATTCTTCAATATCCAGACAGTAACAAACATTCACAAACATTAATAACATCCTGGAAAATATAACCACACTAAATGAACTGAATAAAACACCATAATCAGCCCTGTATGGATAAAGATATGTAACCTCTCTGACAGGGAATTAAAATTCATTGTTTTGAGAAAGTTCAATGAACTTCAGGAAAACATACAAATACACACACGTAAACAATTTGTTAATTTATTATAAAAATTTAACAAGAAGATTGAAATAATTTTAAAATGTCAAATGGAAATTCTTTAGCTAAAAAATACAATTGAGAAGTTGAAAATTGAATCAACATGTCACAAAAGCAGAATTGATCAAACAGAAAAAAAAGTGGTAAGCTCAAAGATAGGCTATTTAAAATACAAAGTCAAAGGAAATAGAAAAAGAATGATAAAGAGATAGAGAATGCATATGAGGTCTAGAAAATAGCCTCGAATGTGCAAATATAAGAGTGAGTACCTTAAAAAGAGAGTAGAGAAAAGATAGGGGTAGAAAGTTTATTCAGAAATTAACAGAGAACTTTAGAAACCTAGAGAAACATATTAATATCCAGGTGCAAGAAGACCAACGATCACCACACAGACTCAATGCAAATAAGACAATTCTAAGGTGTCTAACTCTCAAAGGTCAATGAAAAAGAAAGGATACTAAAAGAAGCAAGAGAAAAAAAGCAAATAACATACAAAGAAATTCAGAAACAACTGGCGGCAGACTTCTTAGTGGAAATGCTAAGGGTCAGAAAGGAGAATGAAATATTTAAACTGCTGAAGAAAAATAAACTAAAAACCAAAAATAATGTACCTAGCAGAGCTAGCCTTTAAACATGAACAATACATTTTTAAAAAACTTTTCCAAACAGAACAAAATTGTATTAAAATTTTCATATTAAAGAAAAGCGCAAGGACTGATGACTACACTGCTGAATTCTAACAATCATTCAAAGAAGAACTAATATAAATTCAATTCTAACTTTTCAAGAAAATTGAAAAAGAAGGAATCTTTTCAACTCATTTTATGAAGCCAACATTATTCTGATACCAAAACCAAATCACAACAAAAATAGAAAACTAAACATCAATATCACTGATGAACATAGATGAAAAAATCTTCCACAAAATACTTGCACACTAAATTCAACAACACATTTAAAAGATCATTCACCATGATAAAATGTCAAACATCCCACAGATGAGTGATCAACACACGTGAAAGAAAATGTGATACACTGAATTAACAGTCAAAAACAAAATTCAAATAATAATCTCTATAGATGCTAAAAACAGATTTGAGAAAATTAAACATCCTTTTATAATTAAAAAAAAATACTTAGAAAACTGGGTATAGAAGGAACATATCTCAAAATAATAAAGGTCATATATGACAAGCCTGTAGCTAACATTACATTGAGTGAGAAAAAAATGGGTTTTTTCTTTAAGATCGAGAACAAGGCAAGGAAGCTTCTTTTTATCATTTTTATTCAGTACAGTACTGAAAGTCCTAGGCAGAGTGATTAGATAAGGGAAAGAAATAAAGGGCATCAAAAGTAGAAAGATAGAATTCAATTGTTCCCTGTGTGCAGACACTATGATACTATGTTTAGAGAAAGTGAAAGACTCCACCTAAATAATCTTAGAATTGATACATGAATTCAACAAAGTTACGAGACACAAAATTAGCATGTACAAATCAGTAGCATTTTGTAAGTCAACAGCAAACAATCTGGAAAAAAAGTTAAGAAAGCAATTATATTTACAATAACTGCAAAAAATACATAGGAATAAATGCAGCCAAATAATTAAAAGACCTTTGAATAAAAACTATAAAACATCAATAGAAGAAATAGAAGAGGACACAAAAAAGTAGAAAGCTGTTCCATGTTCATGGACTGGAAAAATTAACACTGTTAAAAAGTCCATAATATGCAAAATGATCTACATTTTCAATGTAATACCTATCAGAATAGCAATAACATTCTTCTTAGAAGTGAAAAAAATCATAAATTTTGTATAAAACCATGAAATACTTGAAAAGTCAAAGCAATCCTGAGCAAAAATAACAAAGCTGGAGGTATTATACTAAGAGACTTCAAAATATACTACAAAGTTATACTAGTCAAAACAGGCACTTGTATAAAAACAGGTACAAAGACCAATGAATCAGAATAGATAACTCAGAAATGAATCCATTTGTTTACAGCCAACTCATTCTTACAAAAGGCACCAAGAACATACTATGGGGAAAGGAAAATCTATCCAATAAATGGTGCTGGGAAAACTGAATATTCATGTACAGAAGAATGAAACTGGACTACTATCTCTCACTGTATTAGTCTGTTTTCATACTGCCAAAAGGAATGATCAGAAGCTGGGTAATTTATGAAGAAAAAATGTTTAATTGACTAATAGTTCTGCAGACTTAACAGGATATATGACTGGGATTCCACAGGAAACTTACAATCATGGCAGAAGGCAAAGGTGAAGGAATGTTTTCTTCACATGGTGGCAGGACAGAGAGAGAGAGAGAGAGCGGAAAAGGAAATGCCACACACTTTCAAACAACCAGATCTCATGAAAGCTCACTCACTTTCATGAGAACAGCAAGGGGGAATTCTGCTTCCATGATTCACTCACCTCTCAATAGGCCTCTTCCCAACATGTGGGGGTTACAATTTGGATAAAATTTAGGTGGGGACACAGAGCCAAACTATATCAATCCACCTCTGGTCCCTCTCAAATCTTATATCTTTCTTACATTTTAAAATACAGTCATGCCTTCCCAACAGTGCCTCAAAGTCTTAACTCATTTCAGCATTAACTGAAAATTCCACAGTCCAAAATCTCATCTGAGATACATAATTCCCCTCCGCCTATGAGCCTGTAAAATAAAAAGCAAGTTAGTTACTTCCAAGATCCAATGAAAGTACAAATATTGGGTAAGTGTTCCCATTCCAAAAGGAAGAAATTGGCCAAAACAAAGGGGCTACAGACCCCATGCAAGTCTGAAACCCCGAAGGGCAATTATTAAATCTTAAAATTCCAAAGTAATCTTCTTTGACTCCATGTCTTACATCTCGGGCATGCTGATGCAAGGGGTGGGCTACCAAGCTTTTGGGCAGCTCTGCTCCTGTAGCTCTGCAGGGTACAGCCCCTGTGGCTGCTTTCATGGGCTGGCTTTGAATGCCTACAGCTTTTCCAGACACATGGTGCAGCTCCATTCTAGAGTCTAGAGGACAGTGGCGCTCTCCTCACAGTTCTACTAGGCAGCGCCCCAGTGAGGACTCTGTCTGTGTGGGAGCTCCAAACCCACATTTTCTCTCTGCACTGCCAAAGTAGAGGTTCTCCATAAGGGCTCTGACTCTATAGCAGACTTCTGCCTGGATATGAGGTATTTCCATACATCCTCTGAAATCTAGATGGAGGTTCCCAAACCTTAATTCTTGCCTTGTGTGCACTCACAGGTTCAACAACATGTGGAAGCCACCAAGGCTTTTGACTTGCACCCTCTGAAGCCATGGCCTAAGCTGTACCTTTGCCACTTTTAGCCACAGTTGGAGCTGAAGTGGTTGTGATGCAGAGTATCATGTCCCAAGGCTGCACAGAGCAACAAGACTCTGGGCCTGGCCACACAAAACCGTTTTCCCTTTTAAGCCTTAAATCCTATGATAAGAAGTGGTGCTGTGAAGATCTCTGAAATGCCCTGGAGACATTTACTCTATTGTCTTTGCTATTAACATTAGGCTTGGCTGTACTTGTGCAAATTTCTGCAACAGGCTTGAATTTCTCTCCAGAAAATGGGTTTTCATTTCTACCACATGGTCAGGCTGCAAATTTTCCAAAATTTTATACTTTGCTTCCCTTTAAACGTAAGTCCCAATTTCAGATCATATCTTTGTGAACACATATGACTATATGCTGTTAGGAGCAAGCAGGCCAAAACTTGAATGCTTTGCTGCTTAGACATTTCTTCTGCCAGATAGACTAAATCATTTCCCTCAAGTTCATAGTTACACATATCTCTAAGGCAGGGACAAAGTAATGCCAGTATCTTTGCTAAATCACAGCAGGAGTCACATTTATTCCAGTTTCTATTAAGTTCCTCATCTCCATGTGATACCTCCTCAGTCCAGGCTTTGTTGTCCACATGACTATTAGCAGTTTGGTTAAAACCATTCAACACGTCTCTAGAAGGTTCCAAATTTTCCTGCATCTTCCTATTTTCTTCTGAGCCCTTGAAACTGTTCCACTCTGTATCTCTTACCCAGTTCCAAAGTTGAGTTCTCATTTTCAGGTATCTTTAAAGCAGTGTTCCACTCTCCTGGTACTAATTTTCTGTATTAGTCTGTTTTTACACAGGTATAAAGAACTGATACTAGGTAATTTATGAATAATAGAAGTTTAATTTATTCACAGTTCCACAGGTTTAAGAGAAGACATGACTGGGAGGTGTCAGGAAACTTACAATCATGATGGAAGGTAAAGGGGAAGAAAATATCTTCTTCACATGGCAGCAGGAGAGAGAGAGAGTAGAGGGGGAAAGTGCCGCACACTTTCAAACAACCAGATCTTACAAGAGTTCACTCACTATCGCAAGAACAGGAAGTGGGAATTCTCCCATGATTCAATCACCTCCCACTAGGCCCCTCCCCTGGCATGTGGGGAATACAATTTGAGATGAGATTTGGGTGGGGATACAGAGCCAACCCATATCATTCACTATATACAAAAATAAACTCAACATGCATTAAAGACTTAAATGTAATGTATGAAACAAACAAAAACAAAAATTGATGAATGGGTTACATCAAGCTAAAAAGCTGCACAGCAAAAGAAACCACCAACAAAGTGCAGAGACAACTTACACAATGGAGAAATATTTACAATCTATCTATCTGACTAGGGATTAATAACAGAATACATAAGGAACTGAAACAACTAAATAGGAAAAACAAACAAAATACATATGAAATTCAAATAACTCAATAGCAAAATAAAATTCAAATAAATCAATTTAAAATGAGTCAAAAAGTCTAATATACTTTTCTTAAAAGAAGTCACACTAATGCTCAAAAGATATTTAAAATTACTGAACATGAAGTAAATGCAAATCAAAACCTAAATGAGATGTCACCTCACCCTAATTATAATGGCTATTATAAAAAAATAAATAAAATAACATGCTGGTGAGGATGCAAAGAAAAATAAACTCTTAAATGTTTTTGGTGGGAATGTAAATTAGTACAACCATTAAGACAAAGAATGTAAAGCTTTCTCAAAAAAACTAAAAATAGAACTACCACGTGATCCAGCAACTGCATATATATATCCGAAAGAAAGGAAATCAGTACATCAAAGAGATCTACACTCTCTTGTTTATTGCAGCATATTTACAACAGCCAAGATAATCAATCCACCTGTGTGCATCAACAGATGAATGGCTAAAGAAAATATGTTACATATACAGAGTGAAATACTATTAAGTCATAAAAAATAAAATCCTATTTTGCAGTAACATGGATGGAACTGGTGAACGTTATAAGTGAAATAAACCAGGCACAGAAAGAAAAATATTGTATGTTCTCACTCATATGTGGGAACCATAACAATTGATTTTTATAGACATGGTGAGTAGAATAGTTGTTACCCGAGGCTGGGAAGGGTAAGAAGGAAGCAGGTATGAAAAAAAATTGATTAATGTGTACAAAAATTCAGTTAGATAAGAGAAGGAAGTTCTAGTGTTCAATAACATAGTAGGGCAACTATAGCTAACAAAAATGTATTGTATGGGGTGGGACCAAGATGGCCTACAAGAAGCAGTGGCTTTCAGAGTTTCCCACCCAAAAAAATCATAATAACCAGGTGAATCTTTCACCAGTAACCAGGGTATTTGGTTTGTCATATCAAAATTGACTAGAAGGCTGGAGTGACTCACGGAAAGAAGGAAGAACAATGTGGTGCAATGGCCCACCTGAGAGCCACATGGGGAAGGGGAAATCCCTCCCCCAGCCAATGGAGGTATGAGTGAGAGTACTATCCAACAGGGGAAACTGTGCTTTTTCCATGGAACTGTGCAGCTCACGGATCGAAAAGTCCCACTCATGAACCCATGCCACTGGGGCCTGGTGTCCCAACACCAAAATGCACAGACTCTTAAAGCCCTTCAGCTGGAATCTGCTTAAGCCTACTGAACCCCCCGGGGGAAAGGGGTGACCAGCACCTGCTGTGACTGCCTGCTGTCTAAGTCATTTGAGCTCCTTGGGGGAGGGGCAGCAGACAGCACTGGGACTTAAAACTTCCTAACCCACTAAGATCCCTGGGTGAGGGAAGGGCGGCACCCATTTCTATAGCTCCAGGCTGTATTTTTCCCCTGTTGGAGCCAGGGAGGCTTGACGGCCTGGTCCCAAGACTTGTCCCCACAGCCCAACACCCAGCTGTGGCAGTCAGAGTGCCTCTTCAGGCCAAACCAGACCCATCCTTCCTCACTGGGTGGGGCTGCCATTCAGGATCTCCAATAACTCCAGCCAGAGGCTCAGGGAAAGAATTTGGATCTCCCTGGGCCTGAGCCCCTAGCGGGAGGGGTGGCTGCTATCTCTGCAGACAAGCAGACTTAACCTCTCCTCCTGGTAGTTCTGCGGAATTGGGCAGCCCAGATGAGTGGGTTTCTTCCCAGCAAAAGACTCTTTGTTGGGACAAAGTGCTTCATTAAACGAGTCCTGCTCCCCATGCCACCCAACTGGGAGAGACCCTCCAACGTGGATTGTCAGACATCCTATAGGAAAGCGATCCTACTGGCATCAGTTTGGTGCCTCTTGAGGTCAGAGGTCCCAGAAGAAGGAGATGGCACCCATCTTTGCTGTTCTCCAGCCTCCTTAGATGACCTCAGATAAATAGAGCCTGAAGTGAACCCCCAGCAAGCTGCAGCAGCCCTGCAGAAGAGGGACATGACTATTGAAAAAAAAAAAGAAGAACCAAAAGCAACAACAACAGCATCAACAACAACAACAAAAGGGCCTCCACAAAAACCCCATCCAAGGATCAGCAGCCACAAAGACCAAAACTAGACAAACTCATGAAGATGAGAAAGAATCAATGAAAAAATGCTGAAAACCCAAAAGGCCAGAATGCCTCTTCTTATCCCAATCATTGCAACGTCTCTCCATCAAGAGTGTAGAACTGGATGGAGGATCAGAAGGATGAACTGACAGAAGTAGGCTTCAGAAGATGGGTAATAAAAAACTACACGGAGCTCAAGGAGCATGTTCTAAGACAATGAAAAACAGCTAAGACCCTTGATAAAAGGTTAGAGGAATTGCTTACTAGAATAACAACTTTAGAAAGGAACATAAATGAACTGATGGAGGTGAAAAATGCAGCACAGAAACTTTATGAATCATACACAAGTATCAATAGCTTAATCCACCAAGTGGAAGAAAGGACATCAGAGTTTGTAGACCATCTCACAGAAATAAGACAGGCAGATAAGAATAGAGAAAAAATAATAAAAAGTAATGAACAAATGATCCAAGAAATATAGGACTGCATAAAAAGACCAAACCTATGATTGATTGGAGTATCTGAAGCAGATGAGGAGAATGGAAACAAGCTGGAAAACACACTTCAGGATATTATCCAGGAGACTTTCCCCAACTAGCAAGATAAGCCAACATGCAAATCCAGGAAACACAGAGAACACCATTAAGATACTCCAAGAGAAGATCAACCCCAGGACACGTAATAGTCAGATTCTCCAAGGTCAAAATGAAGGCAAAATGCTTAAGGGAAGCCAATAAATAAATAAATATAAATAAATAAATAAATAAATAAGGCCAGGTCACCCACAAAGGAAAGCCCATCAGACTAACAGTGGACTTCTCAGCAGAAACTCAACAAGCCAGAGGAGATTTGGAGCCAATATTCAATGTTCTTAAAGAAAAGAATTTTCAACCCAGAATTTGATATCCAGCCAAACTATGCTTCATAAGTGAAGGAGAAATAAAATCCTTTCCAGACAAGCAAATACTGAGTGATTTCATTACCATGAAGGCTGCCCTGTGAGAGCTCCTGAAAGAAGCACTAAATATGAAAAGGAAAAACTGGTACCAGCCACAGCAAAAACACACCAAAATGTAAAGACTGATGACATTATGAAGAAATGGCATCAACTAATGTGCAAAATGAACAAATGGCATCATGATTATGGAGCAATTTCATACATAACAATACTAACCTTAAATGTAAATGGGCTAAATACCCTTAATAAAAAGACACAGACTGGCAGATTGGATAAGGAGTCAAGACACACTGGTGTGCTGTATTCAGGAGATCCATCTTACATGCAATGACACACACAGGCTCAAAATAAAGGGATGGAGGAAAATTTAGCAAGCCAATGCAAAGCAAAAATGCAGAGGTTGCAATATTAGTCTCTGGCAAAGCAGACTTTAAACCAACAAATATGAAAAAAGTCAAAGAAAGGCATTACATGATGATAAAGGGAACAATTCAATAAGAAGAGCTAGCTAATTATTCTAAATATATATGTATCCAATACAGGAGCACCCAGATTAATAAACAAGTTTTTAGACACCTACAAACAGACTTAGACTCCCACACGTTAAAAGTGGAGACTTTAACACCCCACTCTCAGTATTACACAGATCAACGGGACAGAAAATTAGCAAGGATATTCAAGACTTGAACTCAGCTCTGGATCAAGAGTGGACCTTGTAGATGTCTACAGAACTGTCTACCCAAATCAACAGAATATACAATCTTCTCAGTGCCACATGGCAGTTACTCTAAAATCAACTACATAATTGGAAGTAAAACACTCCTTAGCAAATGAAAAATAACTGAAATCACAACAGTCTCTCAGACTACAGTGCAATGAATTTAAAACTCAGGATTAAGAAACTCACTTGAAACCACACAATTTAGTGGAAGTTCAACAACCTGCTCCTGAATGACTCCTGGGTAAATAATGAAATTAAGGCAGAATTCAAGAAGTTCTTTGAAACCAATGAAAACAGACAACGTACCAGAATCTCTGGGAAACAGATAAAGCCATGTTAAGAGTGAAATTTATAGTACTAAATGTCCACATCAGAAAGTTAGAAAGTTCTCAAATTGACGCCTTAACATCACAATTAATTAAAAGAGCTAGAGATTCAAGAGCAAATTAACCCGAAAGCTAACAGAAGATAAGAAAGAACTGAGATCAGAGAAGAACTGAAGGAAATAAAGACAAGAAAAACCCTCCAAAAAAATCAATGAATCCAGGGGCTGGTTTTTGGAAAAAAATAGCAAAATAGATATACGGCTAGCTAGACTAATAAAGAAGAAGAAGAGAGAAGAATCAAATAGACACAATAAAAAATGATAAAAGGGATATCACCCCTGACCCCACAGAAATACAGACTACCATCAGAGAATACTATCAGCACCTCTATGCAAATAAACTAGAAAATCTAGGGGAAAAAAAAAGGATAAATTCCTGGATGCATACACCCTACCAAGACTAAATCAGGAAGTAGTCAAATATCTGAATAGACAAATAACACTCTGAAATTGAGGCAGTAATTAAAAACATACCAACCAAAAGAAGCCCTGGACCAGATGAATTCACAGCTGAATACTACCAGAAATACAAACAGTAGCTGGTACCATTCCTTCTGAGACTATTCCAAACAATTGAAAAGGAGAGAATCCCCCCAACTCATTTTATGAAGCCAGCATCATCCTGATACCAAAACCGGGAAGAGACACAACAAAAAAAGAAAACTTAAGGCCAATATCCCTGATGAATATCAATGCGAAAATCCTCAATAAAATACTGGCAAACCACATCTAGCAGCACATCAGAAAACTTATCCCTGCAATCAAGTTGACTTCACTCCTGGGATGCGAGGCTGGTTCAACATATGCAAATCAATAAATGTAATCCATCACATAAACAGAAACAAAGACAAAAAACATGTATTGACAATTATGTCAATAGATGCAGAAAATGCCTTTGATAAATTTCAACATATTTTCATGTTAAAAACCCTCAACAAACTAGGTATTGATAGAACATATCCCAAAATAATAAGAGCTATTTGTGAAAAACTCACAGCCAATATCATATTGAATAAGCAAAAGCTGGAAGCATCCCCTTTGAAAACTGGCACAAGACAAGGATGCCCTTTCTCACCACTCCTATTCAGCATAGTACTGGAAGTTCTGGCCAGTGCAATCAGGCAAGAGAAAGAAATCAAGGGTATTCAAATAGGAAGAGAGGTAGTCAAATTGTCTCTATTTGCAGATGACATAATTTTATATTTAGAAAACCCCATCATCTCAGCCCAAAATCTTGTCGAACTAATAAGCAACTTCAGCAAAGTCTCAGGATAAAAAAATCAATGTGCAAAAATCACAAGTATTCATTTGCACCAATAATACACAAGCAGAAAGCCAAGTCATGAATGAACTCCCATTCACAATTGCTACAAAGAGAATAAAATACCATACAGCTAACAAGGGGCATGAAGGACCTCTTCTAGGAGAACTATAAACCACTGCTCAAGGAAATAAGAGAGGAAACAAACAAATGTAAAGATATTTCATGCTCATGGATAGGAAGAATCAATATCGTGAAAATGGCCATACTTCCCAAAGTAATTTATAGATTCAGTGCTATTCCTATGAAACTACCATTGAAATTCTCCACAGAATTAGAAAAAAATTAGTTTAAATTTTACATGGAATCAAATAAGAACCAGTATAGCCAAGGCAATACTAAGCCATAAGCACAAAGCTGGAGGCATCACACTACCTGACTTCAAACTATACTACAAACCTACAGTAACCAAAACAGCATGGTACTGGTACCAAAACAGACATATAGACCAATGTAGCAGAACAGAGACCTTAGAAATAACACCACACGTTTCTAACGATCTGATCTTTGACAAACCTGAAGAAAACAAGCAATGGGGAATGGATCTCCTATTCAATAAATGGTGCATTTCTCTGATGATCAATTACGTTGAGCACGTTTGTTGGCCATGTAAATGTCTTTTTTTCAGAAGTGTCTGTTCATATACTTTGCCCACTGGCTAGCCATATGCAGAAAACTGAAACTTGACCCCTTCCTTATATCTTATTCAAAAATTAACTCAAGATGGATTAACGACTTAAATGCAAAACCCCAAATCATAAAAACCGTGGAAGAAAACCTAGGTAATACCATTCAGGACATAGGCATGTGCAAAAACTTCCGAATAAAACAGCAAAAGCAATTGCAACAAAAGCCAAAATTGACAAAAACAATCTAGTTAAAATAAAGAGCTTCTGCACAGCAAAAGAAACTATCATCAGAGTGAACAGACAACCTACAGAATGGGAGAAAATTTTTACAATTTACCCATCTGACAAAGGGCTAATATCCAGAATCTACAAAGAACTCAAACAAATTTATAAGAAAAAATCAACCCCATCAAAAAGTGGTCAAAGGATATGAACAGACACTTCTGAAAAAAATACATTTACGTGACCAACAAACATGCTCAACATAATCGATCATCAGAAAAATGCAAATCAAACCACAATGAGATACCATCTCACACCAGTCAGAATGGCAATTATTAAAATGTCAAGAAACAATAGATGCTGGTGAGGCTATGGAGAAATATAAATGCTTTTACAATGTTGGTGGGAATGTAAATTAGTTCAACCATTGTGGAAGACAGTATGGTGATTCCTTGAGGATATAGAGCCAGAAATACCATTTGACCCAGCAATCCTATTACTAGGTATATACCCAAAGGAATATAAATCATTCTATTATAAAGAAGCATGCACATGTATGTTTATTGCAGCACTATTTACAATAGCAAAGACATGGAACCAACCGAAATGCCCATCAGTGATTGACTGGATAGATAACATGTTACATATATCCACCATGAAATACTATGCAGCCATAAAAAGGAATGAGATCGTGTCCTTTGAAGGGACATGCAAGAAGCTGGAAGCAATCATTCTCAGCAATCTAACACAGGAACAGAAAATGAGACACCACATGCTCTCACTCATAAGTGGGATCTGAACATTGAGAACACGTGGACACAGAGAGGGGAACAACACACACCAGGGCCTGTTGGGGGGTGGCAGGTGAGGGAAGGGAACTTAGAGGATGGGTCAATAGGTGCAGAAAACAACCATGGCACATGTATACCTATGTCACAAACCTGCACATTCTGCATATGTATCCCATTTTAATTTTATTTTTTAAAATAAATAAAGAAAAATTATTATTGTATATTTCAAAATGACTGGAAGGAAAGACTTGAGATACTCCCAACACAAATAAATGATAAGTGTTTGAGGTGACAAATATCCCAATTACCCTGGCTTGGTCATTATACATTGTAGCCTGTATCAACATATTACACATATCCCATAAATATGTAAAACTATTATGTATCAAAAAAACTAAACTGATCTTCAACATACATTATTTTATCATTGCTTCTTTGTAAGTCAAGCAACAAATGCAAAACTGATAAATTAATTTGACTATGGTAGTACCTGTATTATATGGTGAAATCAACAATGTGATGCAATTTGACTTATTAAACACTATGCTATGTTGTCTTTCTTGATGAAAGGAAATATCAATAAAATATTAATTACAACTATTACCAGCATAGCCACCCACAAAAACAGAAATAAAACTAAAGAACAATCAAAAACATCTATTATAAAAACATAAACTAGTTAATTTTTTTAGAAAACAGAAATTATTATATGACCAAAACCAATGCAAATATATTTCTCTGTAAAATAGACAAGAAAAAAAAAGCAGAAAATACCGAAAGTAACAGAAATTGTGTTAAGATCACAAAAGTATAATAAAACATTAATAATAATAATAATGGCAGAATTAAAGAAAAACTAAGAATGAAATGGTATAAAGGGGTATAAGCCATCATTTATTCTATCTACCAATATTCAGGAGGTATGCTCGGTAGAGATATAATGGCAAAGTAAAAATATTGACATCTATGTACCCTCACCAATGTAATACTTACTATGTGAGACTAACTTTAGACAAATATATGCAGAAAATATTTAAATATTTTGTATGTGCTGTGAAAGAAACTGCAAACAACTGTATGCTTAATATAAGGTCTTGATATTTAATTATATTTTATTCCAGTAGAAAAAAAGAAAGTATGTGAGTTATATTATTTAGAAGTTGGCATGGTATCTAAATAGAATAGCAAGAAAGATTAAACATATTGTAATATAAAATAAAGAAAAAAATTTAAACAGCGACAGTAACTGGAGCTTGAGCTTGGGTCTGTGGCCTTCACTTATTCTTGATTGAGGTGCCCATGAAAGAAAATGTATATGGTTTGTTTAGTTATTTTTCACTTAAATGTCTGTAAGAACAGAAACCTAGAGAAAAGTTATAAATCTTATTTTATATGCATTTAAAAAATATTCCTCAGATCTGCTTCATAGGAAAGAGATAAAAATCAAGATAATTATCTTCTGGACTTTGTCACTTTTTTTTGTTTTAGTCATATTGTTGTAATAGTATCAGTTACATCAAGTATGGTGAATGCTATAGCTTTCTCCTGTTATCTGGCATCATTCTTTACCTATTCTATCAGGAACTAGGAGCAACAAATTCAGTCACTGAGTGATTTGAGAGAAGATTGCTTTCTTTCCATGTAGAAATTGGAAAGCCCAGATCTGCATTGAAGAGCAGTATCAGGTGATGATTGTCATTAGACAAATAGAGTAGCATTGAAACTGTAGGTGGCTCTTGTTTTTGTTTTTATCTTTTGAGAGGGTTTGTAGGCAGAAGTGTCTGGGAGAGGTTTAATCCTGCACATTACATAGCTCTACTTCGTTTGCAGCACTAATAAGAAGCCTAAATTTCTTGTCTAATTGAAATTCCATTTCCAAATATCATAGATTAATTCTATAATGTATGTTATTATCAGGGCCATTGTTGATTTGAATTATTACACTATTAGACCTCCTTGAACTATATTGAACAACTCCTTCCAAGTAGATGCCATTTTGTCTTATTTTGCATAATCAAAATGAACTAGCCAAAGAGTGGTTTGAAGATTTATAACGATGATCATGGAGATGATATGCATATCATATTTTAATGCATTGAGCTTAAGGAAAATACATCTTTAGCAAATTAAATATGGCATCATTCAGTAGGAATTATATGATGAATGTAGTTCCTATATCCTTCTCTATGAGCCCTTCCCAGGGTATTTGAGTAGAAGGTGATGAGATTTTTCCAGTTTTCACAGGAACAAAGAGTATTTAAATATTTGGGTTTCATCATCATTTTCCTAGCCATGGCATAAAGAAATGGCAATATAATTATCTTATATGGTTTCAAAAAGTGCTCTGAGGTAGTCACTTTATCTGTATCCTCTGATTCTTGGAACAGTTTCTTACAACAAGGTCATATAACTGTGTTATTCCCAGGTTATATATCATATTTCATTGAGTTTCTAGGTATGCTTTTTACATGATAATATCTCAGAAACTGGGATGCACAATAAAATTAGTGAAGGCCTACAATTGCTGTTGGCCTGAACTGAAATAGAGTTTCTTTCAGGAAGATTTTTGTTTGTTTGTTTTTGTGAGTGACCTGGGAGTAATTTTTTGTTGTTGTTTGTTTGTTTGTTAAGATGAAGTCTCACTCTGTCACCAGGCTGGAGTGCAGTGGTGTGATCGCGACTCACTGCAACCTCTGCCTCCCAGGTTCAAGTGATTCTCCTGCCTCAGCCTCCCGAGTAGCTGGGACTACAGGAGCACGCCACTCTGCCCAGCTAATTTTTGTATTGTTAGTAGAGACGGGATTTCACCAAGTTGTCCACAATGGTCTTGATCTCTTGACCTCATGATCCACCCACCTCGGCCTCCCAAAGTGCTGGCATTACAGGTGTGAGCAACTACGCCCGGCCACCTGGGAGTGAATTTTAAATTAAAATTTCTGCTTAAGAATGTTTGGACCATGCTTTTAATGTTAATCTTGGAAAGATCTGTTTTAACTTTATGTCCAACAAACAATTCCAAGTTCAAGACATTTAAGAATGTTTTCTGAGCCTTTCTTTATGCTTTGTTATGCTGACTCTGAGGATGTCTCATATTTATATGTCGATCTCCTAGTAGACTACCCAAATAGAGCATTTTAAAAATTCATCTAAGCCAAGATAGTTGTGTAACTTATAACTGATTGAATCCTGATTTGATTAAATGTGGAAATATAAAACAGGCATCACATCTGCATGGTTGGGCTGAGATTTTATAATGATGACCTATCTGTGAGAATGATCTTGAATCATTTCAAAATGAGGAATGGGGAATACTGAGAACCACAGATTGGAAAGGTCTATTATGCAGCCAAAATGAATTCATGTATTTATATTGAGGTTAAATTAGATGGAATACAAGAAGGCCAAGTTAAGTTGGAAATCGAACGTTGAAAGAAACATTAAAAGTGAAATTGAGGAGCTTGATTTTGATGGACTGTGGAGAAGCATTACTTGGGACTTAATATAAATAATTCTTCTTCAGAAAAAAAGTCTCATACATGGTGACATAGTTTGAATCTGTGTTCTCTGCCCAAATCTCATGCTGAATTATAGGCCCTAATGTTGGAGGTGGCCCTGGTGGGAGGTGATTGGATTATCGGGATGATTTCTCATGACTAGCTTAGTACCATTCCCTTGGTTCTGTCCTCAGAATAGTGAGTTCTTGTGAGATCTAGTCCTTCAAAAGTGTGTGGCATCTCCCACCCTCTCTCTTGCTCCTTCTCCTGCCATGTAAGATGCCTGCTCTCACTTTGTCTTCTACTATGATTGGAAGCTTCCTGAGCTTCCTTGGAAGCAGAAGCAGCTAACCTTCCTGTAAAATCTGCAGAACCATCAACCAATTAAACCTCTTTTTCTTATAAATTAAACCCAGCCAGGTATTTCTTTATAGCAATGTGAGAAAGGATTAATGCCAATGGTTTAACCTAACCTATGACTATGCATTTGTAAAATCAAATGTTAGAGGAAGGGTAACTAAGGGAAGATAAACAGAAAGAAATAAACAAAATTCAATGCCAAATCAGAGCACAGATCTCATCCTTGAAACAGCTATAATTTCTCACTTCCTCTCCTCAATGTAGACATCATTGCAGCCATTACGAACAGCCCTAAGGAAAATTTTTGAAAGTGTCTTGCTTCAGTGTCCTACTCTTATTCCTGTCAAAGTCTTGAAGATAATCCCTCATCTATACCATGTTTATATAACTCCATATTATCCTGGTTTTGTGTCTACTACAGTTGCATCTCTCATTTTGCCACACTAAACTGTTCTCATCATTCTTTCTTTGCTAAACAATTATTTTCTTTACCTTCTGTCATCCCAAGTTAACTGTTCTTCCTCTGTCTTCTTTAGATACTCTTTCTCAGTTGCTGGGCAGTTAACTATCCTCAACTCATTAAATAAATAACCCCAATGCTATTCCCCAAGGCCTCTTTTCTTTCTACATGCTCTCTCTAATTCTTTCTGTCCCTCTCTCTCTCAGTGCTCTTACTAAATCCCATGATTTCAAAAAACAAAAATATATTTTAATAACAACAAAACTAAATCTTTATTTCTATATTTCCAATTCAGAATACTCTCTTGATCTCTAAACTCACAGTTACCATCTTCTGGATATTTTCACTTTGATATCAGATATGTATTGCCTTTTCTTCCAATTCCCCTTTCATCCAACAAACTCTGTCTTGTTCATCAAATTTCAATGTAAACATTCTTTTCTTTCTTTTCTTTTCTTTTTTTTTTTTTTTTTTCTTTTTGGAGACAAGGTCTTGCTCTGTTGCCCAGGCTAGAGTTCAGTGGCATGATCATGGCTCACTGCAGCCTCCAACACCTGGGTTGAAGCCATCCTCCTACCTCAACCTCCTTAGTATCTGAGACTACAGGTACATATCACTGCTCCCAACTAAACTTTTGTATTCTTTATAGAGAGTGTTGCCCAGGCTGGTCTCGAACTCACGAGCTTAAAGTGATCTGTTGCCTTGGCCTCCCAAAGTACTTGGATTACAGGTATGAGCCAACATGACCAGTCTCATTTTCTTAAAGAGGAATATTTTGCAGCACCTAGCATCCTAGCATCTTAAAGCCATAGCACCTTTTATATGCTTTTTATAGTCCAGGACCATAAGTTTCATAAAGAAAAGAGCTATGAATATTTTGTTTATTGTTTGATCCTAGGACAATATATCTAGCATAGATACATAGGCATTGACACATGCTAATCAATATATAATTGTTAAATAAATAATTTTCCTTGTCTACTCTCCACTGCACAACCATTCAACCTAAAAATATAAGGTCTACCATGCTCAGTTCTGCAATGTGTAGTCTATAACAATAGTCACTGAACAGGAGCTGACATACCAAATCTGGCCTGTGGACTATTTGCCTGTGTCCTAAGAGCTAATAATTTTTTTCATTTTTAAATGCTGTAATAAAAAACAGAGAATATGTGATAGAGACTATATGTAGTCTGCAAAATCATATATATACACACACACATATACATATGTATGTATATACATATACATACACACACATATACTGGTCCTTAGAAAAATTGTGTTGACTTCAGGTCTGTGTGTATGCTGCCCCCAGATATTGTGAAGTACACAAACTGTGCAGCTGTCCAAAGTTGTTCTGAGAAAAATAATTCCTTTTGGATCCCTAAAATGTCAACACTATTTCCTGAATAATTCAAAGAACAGGATTTTCTGGGATGTTTCTTCTCCTACTAGATTTGACTTTATCTCTAGACAAAACACATGGCCAAACAAAAATCTTCAACAGAAACAATAACAAAAACATTGGCTTCTCTGGGCTAAGATTCTCACTCCTTAACTTCATTAGTCTGGTCAGTGGTGACTGACAGTGTGTAAATCTGGTGTTCTTTAAAACTAGATTAAAATTTTCTTATCTTGCTATTTAATGAAAGCACAGCATGATGCCATTATCTTACTGCTGTTTGACTACTGCCCATGGTTATTCTAGAGAAAAACAAACAAAAAAATAACTAAAATAATATCTATATTTTCTTGCAAATCCTGCTATTGTATAGTTGCAGTCTCTTTTTATAGGTCAGTGAAGGTTAAAAATAACAAGTATGTAGAAGCCTTAAATGCAAATACTAACTTCAAAAAGCCCTACAGTGAACTGTTCCCATGATATATAAGCCAACTGTAACCTGAATATATCAAAATTACATTCTGTTTCTACACAGAAAGACAGTGTGAACTCCCTAGAAGCCACAGAGCACAAATTTCATTTTTAAGAAGAAACTAGGATAATGAGAAAATCGCTAGGAAAGAAACAAGAGATAAAAAATTCAGTCAATCTCCTATTCCATCAATATGAAAGAAAATATACCAAGAACTCTGTGCTTTTCCTTTTAAATGAGAATCCAAAAAGAGAAAAATAGAAAGAATAAAAACAATGTCAATCCCAATTATTGTCAGGTGTCTGGGTAGACATAGAAGTTCTATGTGTGCTTTTAGATTGCTCTGGCTAGGTTTTATAAAAATGATTTACAAATAAGTTTGTTTCCTTGAGCAAGACACAAATGTGCTATTTAAATAGGAAATAGAAATAGACTAGACTAAGCAGAATTTTCATACTTTTGGAACAGTCTTAGAGCAAGAATAGGCACATGAATATCTGATCTCTCAATTAGAAATTATAGAAAGCTTAGTCTTATTGCATATTGAAGGTAAAAGTGTAAGATCCTACAGTAATGTGTTTATAATGGAAATATGATGATGCAACATTTATAAGAGAATAAGAATAATAAAAAGAGATTTTAGTTATAATATCCTCTACATATTTATTTTTCAATAGATCCAATAAGCAAATAACTGCTAAGACTAGTAAACTGTCATAGTGTGATTTTTTCTATAATAAATAAATAAAGGGAAGGATGAGTTTGGGATGTAAGTATTTTCTTAAATGTTTGTAGGAACGCAAAACATTAGATGCTTAAATAAAATGAAACAACTGCTAGACTGGACACCAGAATCTCCGATTTCCTTGTTTACTACCAACCAGCTATGTGACCTAAGAGAGCCAGCTAAAGAAACTACTATTCATGATGCATTTATGATGTGCAAGATGCTTTATTACTGCTATGAATTTTATAGTAGCTTTATGAAACAGAAGTGATACTAATGTTACAGGTGAGAAACTGAGATCCATTAACTCTCCAAGGTCACACCATAAGTAAGTGGTAGAGGCATGAGTTGAACTACAGTTTTTCTAACTCATAAACCTATATGTTCTTCATATCATTTGCTGCCTACATTTCTCTAAGTCTTAATTTTTTCTAAATGAGGGTGGCGAGTTACATGATTTTCTTCGTTACTTTCAACTCTTTCAGTCTCTTTATCTCTTCCTTACTATTATATACATTTCTCCCCTCTTTTTATATATCTCAGATAACTGCTTTTTGTCTTTTCTAACCCTTATTAACATATATATTTATATACTCATACATTTTCTTGAGTTTCTACAATTTAAATTCTGCATATCTTACTTTTGAATATTATTTTTATTTTTGAAATAATCTATGTACATGAAAATAATTACATTAGAGAAAATGAAAAAAACACACTATCTCATCCATGATACTATCTAAAGGGAAAAACAAATTTTCTATTACTGGACAGTATAAATATTATCCTATAAATTTTTAATATTTTAAAATATCAGAATTTTAAAATAAACTATTTTGCCAAGGATCACAATAACCTGAAATTATATGTACACATACATCTGTTTGTTCTTGAGAACAATATTTATTCTTTTATGATGGCAGATTGTGGTTTAAATTATGCCTAATGTTCATGAGAATTAATTCTACTCCTAAAACAGTACATTTTTACTTTTTCCTGGAGAGTTTTCTTTATATAGACAAAGCAATTTCTAAATAATCTCACCTTATCAGATTGTTTTGAGTAACAAATACAAATGTATTATTTAAATATATGCATCATATTTAAATATATATTTTAATGTATTACATATTATTAAATATATATTATAAATGTATTATATAAATACGTTTAAAATATTTCAAGAAGTTAAATACTGTATCAGTCTTTCAGCACAAAGTTTAATGAAATCACCCACTTAAAAATTATACAAGTAAACACTAGACACGCTGTTGTTGAAATTTCTATCTGAATTTAAGATCATGGAAACATTTTGGCTTTAAATTTGTTGCGCTATGTCCCACTTTTCCATAAAATAGTCAACTCAAGTATCAGTATCCTGGACTTATGGCACTTAATCTACCAGAAAAACAAAGAAGCAAACAGATAAACAAACAAACTAGAAACCTCTTGACTATGAAACTAGATTGGCACATTTTAACATTAAAGGTGAGGACACGCTTACATCTCTTTAATGAAAGGAGCAGTCAACACACTTAAGTGGCTATGTAGCCTTCTGAAATTCTTCACTTTTTATATTATTGAAATATATTTTACCATTTCAGATGTACAATTGAGTTATTTTTAGTGACTTTACTAATGATGCAATCATCATCATAAATCAATTTTAGAGCATTTTCATTCCACCAATAAGATCCCTCATAATTATCTACAGTAAAACTCCATTCTTATCCCCAGTCTCAGGCAACCACTAACCTACTTTTAGTCTCTATATATTTGTCTTTTTCAGACATTCTTTATAAATAAAATAGTGTGGTCTCTTGGGTCTGGTTTTTCTTAGTTAGCATAATGTTTTTGGTAGGCAGAATAATGGTTTCACAGATGCTCACACCTTCATCCCGGGAATCTGTGAACATGTTACTTTACATAGCAAAAGGAAATTTGCAGGTAAGGTTAAGAGTATGGACATTTTAAATATGGGAAATACCCTGCATTGTTCAGGGGAACAAATTCAAAACATCTAGGCTCTTAAAAATGGAAAATGTTTATATGCTTTTGTAAAAGAGGGAGAATATGACTTCTGAAGGACGGTAAGAGAGATGCAGTGTGGCTGGCTTTGAAGAGGGAGAAGGAGGCCATGGACCAAGATGTTGGCTGCTTTTAGAAGGTTGAAAAGGCAAGGAAGCAGATTTTCCATTACAGCCTTCAGGACTGATCAGTCCTACCTACACCTTGATTTTAACTCAATGAGATCTGAATCAAAACTCTAAAGCTATAGGTTTTTTTTTCATAGTTACCTTTCATCAGAATTATATCTACATAATTTAATATAATAAATAAGTGGTGTTTTAAGTCACTAAGTTTGTGGTAGTGTGTTAACGCAGCAATAGAAAACTAATAACAAGGCTTTGGAGGTTCATCCAAGACATAAGCATGTGTCAGTAGTTCGCTAAATTTTATTGCTGAATAATATTCCTTCGCATTCATTGAAACTGCCAAAGTTCCTTCAAAATGGCTGCACCGACAATAAACGAGAGGTTCTTTTCTCCCCATCCTTGACAACATTTGTTACTGTTTGTCTGATTATTAAAGCCGTTCTAATGGGTATGCATATCTTACTGTGTGTTAGTCTGTATTTCCTTAATAACTAACAATTTCGAACGTCTTCTCCTGTATTTATTAGCCATTTGTACATCTTTGGCAAAATCTTCTGTCCATTTTTAATTAGGTTATTTGTTTCTTATTCTTGAATTCTTAGAGTTATTTATACCATCTGGACAAAAGTCCTTTGTTGGGTGCTTTGCAAATACTATCTCTGTTGCTCTTTTTCCTCAATTGTCTTTTGACATGCAAAAGGTACAAATTTTGATGATGTCCAATTTATTATTATTTTCTTTTATGTACTATGCTTTTGATGTTGTATTTAAGAAATCTTTACCTAAGTCTTTCACCATTAAGTATATTAGCTATAAGTTTTCATAGTTGCCTTTCATCAGGTTAAAAAAGTTATTTTTCAAGTTTGTTGAGTTTTTATCACGAATGATTATAGTCAAGTGCTTTTATTATGTCTATTAAAATGACTTTTTAGTTGTTTTTTCTATTAATATCAAACATTACATTAACTTACTTTCAGATGACAAACCAGCTTTGTATTCAATAGATAAATTTCATTTAGCAATGATGGTGTATAATCTCATTTATATGTGACTGGATTTTATTTGCTAATATTTGCCAAGGATTTTTGCATTCATATTAATAGGGTCTGTTGTTCTGTAGTTTTTCTTTCTTAGGATATATTTATCTAGCTTTGGTATAGGGTGATACTGGCCTTATAGAGTAAATTTACAGATGTTTCATTGTCCTTTACTTTCTGGCAGAGTGTGAAGAATTTGTATTATTTCTTCTTTAAAGTTAGATAAAATTCAAGAGTGAAGAAATTTAGGCCTTGTTTTTTTCCTTGAAAGATCTTAAATTACTAATCCAATTTCTTAAACTCTTAAATCTATTCAGATTTTCATCTTATTATTGACTCAGTTTTATTAAATGGTGGCCTTCTAAGAAATTGTCTAGTTCATATAAGCTAAATCATTTATATCATAAAGTTATTCATAGTATTCCTTTATAATTCTTTTGATTTCTGAGGATCAGTGATAATGTTTCTTCTTTCATGCATATGCTTCATGATTATGTGTTTTCTATTTTTATTTGTTAATGTGGCTGATCTTAAATCTATATACTCCGTGGCTATTTTTAAAGAACCAACTTTTCATTGCATTGATTTTCTCTGTAGTTTTTCTGTTTTCTATTTCACTACTTTCCATTCTAAACTTTATTTTTCCCTTCCTTCTCTATCATTTCAGGTCGTTTTGCTCTTTGATTGCTCCTAATACCTGCTGAGCACATAGCAGGGTTGTAGCCAGGCCAGACTTGCAAATGGGATGCTCCTATCACTGAGACAGGTTATAATTTTCATTCCTGTGACCATGACCACATTTCTCATAAATCCAGTGGGGTAGCTGGATAAGAAAGGTGAATTGTATCTAAAAAATAAGTCCAAATCTGCACACCTAATTATTTGCAAAGACCCACCTCTTCAGAGGGGATGCCTTTTGATAGCAAATCACAAGGCCAAAAATATACCCTCTTTCTTGGCCCCATCTTAACAAATTCATTCATGTAATCATTTTCCAGGTCTGTTAGCCAGTACACAATTGTATGATAACATTAGCTATTAAAATATTAGTATAAAAGTTTGTGAAGAAAAATCTTTACTTTTTGAAAACATGTTATTTATGAATGTTGCCTAGAAACAGAGCCACAGTGAATGCAGGTGGCTTTTGGCAGCCTTTAGGCAGACCAAGAAAGGGTTGGGTATTTTTGTATGGGAATGTGGAAGAGAGGTGAAGGTGTTGCTGCTCTAAAGTGGCCTAGAGTAGTCAGGGTCAAATATCCCCTTGGAAGCCTACACTTTCTATAGGGGAATTTTGTTGAAAATACTGACATCAGTCTAGTCTTCTGTGTTGCTTCGTCTGCCTCATTCACTAACTCTAGTCAATATTTTAACAGCTAATATTATCACAAACTTGAATAGAGATTTTTCCAGTTGATAAGAATAATTTTCTCAACTATATAACCAGTAAATAACTACAAGGTAAATTCTGTTTTTTACTGAATCTATCATAAAACAGACTAGAGTCATTTATCACCTAATGCTGCCATAAGCTCCAATGGACCATATTAGCATTTGAGGCGTCTCAGATCCTCAGAATTAATATTATCACATGGAATCCAGAATTTCTGAAAGCTCACCCATATTTCACTTTATTGTAGATTAAATTAATTAATTTAGATGCATCCTTTTTTATCCTTTGTCTAGTGAGTTCAAAATTCATTCATATAATAAATTATATAGTCAATTATGTTTATTAAATGTGAAAACGTGAGTCTTTCCAATTTTTCAGTATTTTTTTTCCTTTTCAAATTCTACTTGGAAATTGTTTATTGGAACACAGGGGATGCTGACTCTGTGGAGCTGGAGACAATGTAACATGATGGGGAAAGGCAAGAAAGGAATTTATTTCGCCTTTCAAAGTAATGCTCAAATGAGGCTGTAACAGGGTCTTCAGGCAAAATAAAGAAACCATTTCAACAAGCAATTTTAGAGGGGAGCTCTTCAGGCAAGAAAACTTTACGAAAGCTATGGATTTGATGTGCTCATATATGACTGCCTTCGTATAATACCATTTAAATTCTCCAGTTGCTACTCATTCCAGGACAGGGACCAAACTTTCACATAAGAACTTTCTGATGAAGGCTTGTAATTTGGCAAACTGCAGGCTCAAACTACCTATCTGAAATTTGATTTCAAATGATTAGGCCATAAAGATAGAAACGTTTGATTATATGCTAGAAGGTTTCCAGTCTATGCCTCAAGTCAAAAGCATAAGCATTTGATCTTTTCATTATCTTCATTTGGTCTTTCCAGTGACATTAGAAGCTATATAAGCCTTCCCACAGTTTTGGAATTACACACGTTGTTCATACTAGCGCAGAACATAAACTATTGTCCCCTAAGTTATTAACTTTTAGAGGCTTTTTATTTTATAATTTCAGAGACAGTAGTTTACTTTATAATTTCTGTTTTATTTCCATGATTTCCTTGCTTTTCTTTCTTTAGTGTTATTTATTTATTTTACTTCCAAGTAAGCCATGTAGCCAATTTCAGATTTCATTTGTTTCTCTGAAATGTTGCTAGTATTCAACTCTTCTGATACAAAAATTTCTAGGTTTCTTTGTGGTGAACCATAAATACTATCACTTAAACTCAAACCAAATTCACGTATTGAATCAAAAAGGAAAGCAGGGGAAATTATTGAGAGTAAGAGAAAATGACACAAGATTTGTTCAATTCCCTCATTGAGAATGGCAAGCTTAGGACACTGTTTCTGGTGCAGTCACCAGCAGATGTTTGTCACTGTGCCACAGGGTCTCACAATTGCTACAGGCTTTTTATACATCCTAGAACTTAGTTTTACACCTATTTGATACTTCCTGCTGATTCCAACAGTTAAGCAGAGTCATTTCAATTTGAATGTACCATTAGTTCATATGATCATGGCAGAATATCTGCTGCATTTTGGTTTCTATAAAGTTTGGGTTCTCCTTTCTATATATCTTAGTATTCTAAACAGGATGTTAAACCCTGTCCAGTCAAGAACATGATAAATGTATAATACATGAATATATACTTCAGGTTACATTTTCCAATTCATATCGTTTTCTGTATCAATGTGAGATCAAGGATGTCTTATGATGTCCAAAGATAATCACAGTCATAGTGCGAAAGAAATAAGCATGTCTGCAATTTATCTTCCTTATTCAACCAGTGATTGTGAATAAATGTCAAGATAGCTCTCCTTTCAAAAGTTAATATTGATGTTATGTCTTTATGATATCCTCAATTCAATCACAGACTAGTCCAGGAATAATGTGTCATGTGTCCCAACCCCTCCCTCTATGTAGATTAGCTGATAATCTTGAAAGTTTTGAAACTTTTTAAGGTATGTTCCTAAAGTCCGCAGAGTTAGGCTATTTAATCTTTTTCCCAAACAATACTTCTAATTTGACCATGATCTCGCTGTTTCCAAATTTATTTTATTACCTATTATAACAAAGAGAAAGAGTTGTGATTAGAGATAACTATGGGTCATAAGAGGAGGAGGGAGAGAAGGGTGTCAAAAATTCTTTCCAATTGGGTAGCTTTCATGTTTTAGAATGAATGATTGGCTTATATTTCTTAAATGCTGTCAGATGTTTTTAATAAAGATAACTAATGGTCATTTTGAAGGTATTTTTAAAATGTTAAACTGGAAGGTTCTGAATATCTCATTTTGAACAATAGCTTAATAAGTGAGTCAAATCTTTCCAAAATGGTTTAAACTTTTAAGGATATGATTGTTAATCGACTATAATAATCAGACATCTTTAAAATTCATTGTTATATCCTGCATCTATTTAATCATTTCAGGCATCTTGACATTAATAAGTATTGCTGAACATAACAGTGCTAAAAAATTAAATGCTATCTGGATTTCTAATACTAATATGCCATAATTTTCCTAATCCATCTGGAGGATTTTTAATTTCTATTTGACAATTATTACTTATGCCAACCAAACATCCAAAAGAGGAAAATATCTTCAGATGAGATCATTGATGATAAATATCATTCACTCTTAATTCTTCTCTAGATACCATTCATGACTTTTGTGCAATAGGATGTGTGTTGTTATGATATTCAACATTAACAAAACTGGGAGAGAATAGAGAATATTGTTGGGATCTATAGTAAAAGTTACAGGTAGTACATTTCATAGAAAATTAGTCCTCAGAATTAGATTTGAGGCATACTTCTTACTCCCTTGAAATTGGTATGTGTGCCAAAACCAATAAAGCCACACAATTTTCTAAGTAAGAATTATCTCTTTTTGGCACAATATAACCCTGGTGACATTGCGAATGTCACAGCTACTGGCTAGGGATCCTGTGCTGGTAATAACTAGTGGAAAATCTTTAATAATATTTCTATTTAATGTGGTTCAATAGAAATCTGCACTCTTATTTATTATTTTTGGAAGGTCTATAAAGTGCCTATTATAGTTTTTCTTGTCCCATGGTTTTGTTTGTGTCTTCTCCATTACAGAGAATTTCATATAATTTTATATTTGAAAAAAGACAGTAATTTGCTATTGTGAATTAACAGACTGCAATAAAATATTATAATGTGGTTGAATATTAGAGTATTATTCCTGCTACTCTTTTATTGTAATCAGAATAAAATCAACACTGGCCAGTGAAAGTAAATGGACTATAAATTCTAAGGATCATTTGACTCAAATATCTTTCCATAACATACCCTGTGAAAGATATGGGATGTGAGAAGGGTAATGTCTTGTTCCAAATGTCCAGAGATATAACTCAGGCAGCCATTATGTGGAATTATGCTTTAGGGTCCAATACAGGTGTTGTGCAAAATAGACTTACATCCTGTATTTTCTGCTGCCTATATGTTTGATCTAGAGAAAGACTTTATGATACATCAAAGTATACATGTCTCAAAGGGTGACTCTTTTTACTAACAAGTTTTTCAAGATTATATTATATATGTCAGACTCATTCTTCCATTTTTCTTCATTTTCATAAAATTGCCATGTGAGATAGCCTGAGTTATATTTAGATCAAAAATATGTCTAATTAATATAAGCCAAATAATTAATCATATGATTTATATAAAAAGATCTTTGGTACATCACTTCAAGATATTTTTCATGCTTTTTCCTTTCCTATATTCAACTGAGAGGACCATATCTCTGTAGACCATTTTCTAACTACTAAAATCAAGACAAAACAAAGCAAAAATCACTATGTTTTCCACAGCATCAGAGGGAAAAAATACTGTTTCATGCTTCTTTTCAGAATATTTCTTTGAGTAAAGCTTATACATCTAAGTAAAGAAATTTCCAAGGTGGATCTGGAATAGGCTTCAATTGGTACTTAGTAGGGAAAAAACAAAGCTATCAGTCTGACACCCTAATTTTTCAGATCTTTCCTGATGACCCAGTTGACTTTGAACTGCCAACACCCACATCTCTGTGCATGAGAGTTTTTTTTCCTCCTTTACTAAGGGAAAGCCATGCTGCCCTACTAAGTGTACATGTGACAAGTCCTGCATGCCAGGCAATGAACCATCCCCAGGAACATTTCTGCAGTGGTTGGAATGTGTGTTCTCAAATTTCGTGTGTTGAAAACTTGGTCTCCATTGTAACAGTATTAAGAGGTGGATGTGTTATGAGAGCTCTTTCTTCGTGAATGGATTAATGCTATTATTGTAGAAGTAGATTTGTTAGCAAAGGATTGGGTTCCTGATAAAAAGAATGAATTGGGCTAGATTTCCTCTCTCTTGTTCTCATGCTCTTTCCACCACATAATGACCCTTACCAGATGCTAGTGGCATGCTTTTGGACTTCCTAGTCCCTAGTACCATGAGCTAAACAAATTTCTCTTCATTAGAAATTAACTAGTCTTAGGCGTTTTGTTATAGCAACAGAAAATGGGCTAAGACAATTTCCCAGCCAATGAACCACCACATTTGGTGTATAATTACTCCAAATCTTTCATCCCACAGATGGGGTATTTCTGAAGTGTGTTTATGCATGACTTCCCAGAGCTTGTCAACAGTATTGCTCTCTAGTCATCCACTATGGTGAACTGTTTTCAAGTTGGAGTTTATTATTTATCTTTTCTCTTTTCTTCTGTGTTTCAATTCCACCATTTCCTGGCATACTACTTGCATCAATACTAGTCTCAGGATTTAATTAATGAAGACAGTATTAGATGATTAAGCATATTGTACATGTACTGTAGGAAACTAAATAGTAAATGTCTTGTCATAGAAGGTTGGTCACTCTATAGATCCACCCTATTTTAGACATATGAAACATGGGATCAGATAGCAACAATTCTCAGAATGCCAAATTTGGGAAGACAAACTATAATTTACATTTTCATGTAAAATTGCTTGTTTATTTTAAATATTGGTGACTAATTGGATTATATTTAAATCTACGTGGTGATTAAAAACATATCAAAGTTACTTTAAAAAAAAAACATATTTTTTCAAATGGTCCTCTAGCTCTCTTTGTTCTATCATGTCTAGTTACAGACATCTAGCTTGCTATGGACCACCTTTAAAGCTAGAATCCATTAAAGTAAACTGAGAAGTTGGTTATAGTAATATTATCAACTGCTGTATATTATCTTTTCCAGATTCAAAAAGGCATACACACACACACACACACACACACACAAAACTGCTATATTTTAGTGGTAGACATCCCAAAGTACAGTTCCTTCTGCTTTACTTTAGAAAGAATATCATGGCCTATTCCAGGTAACTGGCCCTTTAATGACTTCATCAATGAAATTGGCTCCTGAATATATGTACATTTATCTTCTGTCCTCTGATAAACAGTTCACCAGGACTCATTAACATGAAGTCATTAATATCGTGGAACAGTGTAATATTCTGGAGAATGCCATCATAGTCAACTTGCTGCATATTATATAATGATAGACGGTAGTTCCATCAATCAGGTTTACCCAAATAAGGCTGAATAACAAAACCCAATAAAATAAACTGACAATCATGTATTTTTTGCTTATGCCTCTGTGAGTCATCTAATATCTGGAGTTTCTAGGCAGCATGTAGCTTGGCTTGACTACCAAGTATGGAATTAGTTCCAGACTGCTCTGTGTGTCTAATTCTTCCAAGCCAGTGGGATACTAGGACATGTTACTTCATGGGACTAGCAGAAGTCCAAGGAGCCAAAGCCAATTGTGCTAACACATTCACGTCTCATTTCACAATTCAATTACTAATATTCTATGTCCAAAACATGTCGTACGCCAACCCTACTATCAAAGGGAGAGGAAGTATGCTGTTTTAATAGATGTGAGACATAAAAACAGAGTAATTGCTAAACAACAATAAAATTTATCAGACTTCATTCTGAACTATTGATGATAGTTCATGGATACATTAATATTTATATCCTTCATGCATGCAAAATATACTTAGTAACACAAAAAGGCTCCTAAAATTCTCATCCATTTATGGTCACAAAATACTCAAGGTTCAGTATATTGTGACTGACATTGAGTCCAGCTAAGACTTCTTTTGTTATAGAGAACTATGAAATAAAAACAAGTTATATGTCTTCTATATATCAAAAATATCATCATGAACAGAAAGCTATTAACCACAATAAATGCTCTTATTTGCAAAAGAGAAGATGATGATGAAAGGAGCAGTTAGTGATCTATAGTAAAGGGTATTTATTTACATTAGGAGATAAAGGTCTCTCTCTCTCTCTAGATGGAAAGTGGAACAGATATTTCAGTCACCGAATATAGGGTCTCAATCTCAGTCTCATAATTTTTGAGTTCCTCTCCTGTGGGACAAATCCGGCTGGACATGAAAGTGTATTTGGTCTTCACTGTGTCACCTCGTGAGGAATTTGCTTGTCAGGAACTTGCACTTCTAAGATGCCCTGCGACTACATAAAGGTCTATTCCAGAGATCTTGTGTTTCTCCTTAGAAAATACATGTATGTTTATATATGCGTATGTGCCTATAATTATATACATCATTAATTTGAATTTTTTCATCTCCAAGGAATATCTTTACTTTTCTTCTCCCCCAGTGTAGCCAAACATTAAAAAGTATTCTACAAATATTTTTCTATTATTTTAAATGGGCTGTACTACTGAAATTTCTCTGAATATTTTATTTCCTAAATTTCCAGCAATTATAGCCTTACTCTCTAAATAGAAAAATATTAGAGACTTATAGACTGCTGTTTAGCTAAAGAAGTGATTTCCATTTCTATTGTTTTCAACCCTACTCCTTCTCTGGATAAAGGATCTATATTGCTAAATTTTTGTGATTTTCTCTGGAAAGTGATTGCTAGTGGGAAAATATTTTCTGTTTTTTTTCTATTATTACTCCATTTTGGCCTTATGAAATTCAGAGTACTTAAAGAGTCTGATATTTAGATGTAAGCTTTTTTTTTTTTTTAGCTTGACAAGTATTTATTATTTTTCTCCTTGTTTACTAAGTGCCTTGTTCTATTATCATTTTGATGATAAGAACCTATTCCTCCAGTTCTAACTATAGACTGGTGAAATGTATCTTCTGTTCTTTATTTTTTCATTTACGGTTACATTTAATATGTTTCTTACTTGGTTAACAAGTTGGAAATGTCCTTTTTAGGTCCTGCATAGAACACTACCTGATCCTATCAGTGTAGTCCACAATAAACTCTGTAAGTTTTCATAATGTTGACATAATTTGTAATATACGATAATTTTATATTCATGTCATAGATATACACTGTCTTGTGATTATTTTTGTTATGATTTTATTAAATCTTGTAATGTTATTAAAATTTCCCCTTCCCATAAGTTGTTACCTCCACTAAGTTTTAAGCCTCCAAAGACAAAATCCAAGTATGCCATAGATAATTAAAGTGGGCACTCAAATATTTTTTAAATTAAATATACCTAATGGGAGAATACATTCAATGACTCTTTTCCCTATAGATATAAAAAGAATTATAAATAATAAGCATTACTTATATTATTACCATGTTTAAATAACAAATTTAGTAAATGAAGGTATAATAAAATATATAAAGTATATATTATACCTAAACACTTAGGGATTTATTTTCTAATATTGCATTTTTCAATCATATTACATACTGGTTTTTACCCACAAACATAGTCTCTATTTAGCAAATCATTCTGCCAATTGATAGTAAGAGTTTCCATTGCTTCCTTCAGTGAAAGTCACCATTAACAGGGGATGATTGCTTTTTCCTTGCCAGGGTCATTGACTATACCACTATCCACCAAAGAAGCTTTGTAAATAATAAACACATTTGCTGCATCACAGCTTTTTGGAGAATACTAGGCAGGAAGTTCCATGTTTTGAGTTATGTTTCCTAAAACTTGTTCATGATACATTTTACATTTTCAGTGTCTGGTGGTGTTCACCATATCCCCAAGTCAAAAGCCAAAGATGAGTGTATTATTCTACTAAGTCAACCATAACAACATACCACCAACTGGGTGGCTCAAACAATAGACATTTATTTTCCCACAGTTCTGAAGGCTTGAAGTCCAAGACCAAGATGACAGCAGGGTGGGTTTCTTTCCTGTGGCTTTGCTCTTTGACTCACAGAGAGCTCCCCTCTGACTGTGTTTTTACAAGGCCTTTGTGCACAGTATCTTTGATGTTTTTCTCTTTCTAAGAACCCCAATCATATTGAATTAGGCCCTCCTTATTACCTCACTTAACACTAATTAATTCCTTAAAGGTTCCATCTTTATGTATCATCATCACATTTGGGGTTAGGGATTCAACAAATGAATTGAGCTCATCTATTATAGTAAGCATAGGGCCAAAATATCATAGACTATGTCCATTTGTGTGGAAGAATGTGTAAAGTCAAGTGCCTGAGTGATAGCTGTGTGCTTAATAAGTGTGTGTATGCAAAATATTAAGCTTGTATGGAGGCTAGTGTACATATAAACATATAAATATAAATAGCAAACTATTAAGTCTTATTTGAAGTTCTAATTGGAGTAATAATAATTTCTTATCTAAAAAAGGACCATATATTTAATTGTCATTCACACTATGTGGAAGGGATAAATGTCCTCTTGTGTATGTAGGGATTACTAAGCTTGTGAAAGCCACTTATTCCTGAGAAGTACAAAGGCATAGTTTTTTAAGAAAAAACAGTACCTTCTATAACTCCAGTAGTCCTTAGGTCAAATAAATACATTATAATGATCTATTTAATATAGTGAGTTTTCAACTCCCATTTCATTCACAGTCACTTAGGGAGAGTAGATTACGTGGTGGCATAAACATGGATTGGCCATCTGCCCCTTCCTGGGATTTAGAGACAGGGCCAAATTTAGCCTCTTAAGATCCCTGTATGCCTGAAGTGGATATTCACTGAAAGCCCTGTCTTCACAAAAATAGGGTTGTTTTCCAGATAAATCATGCCTTGTGTAGGCTGGAAGTTATTTCTTCCCATCCTTATAAAAGCTCATGAAATAAGGTATATTTGTATAAGAGAACATATTTTTCTTCAGGACAGAAAATGTCTTGTTTTTGCAAAGCCTTATTCGTAATTGTTGTTCTCTTTCAGAGAGAGAGACACCATTACAAATATATCATCACCTATGTCCATTTGTATTAATCTGATTGAATAAACCACCAAATTTCAATGTGTTGGATATATATTCACAGTAACCTTTATCATTATTTATGCAAATTCATTCTGCCTAAGAACCAAGTGAAAGTTCAGCTAATGCTAGTTTTATTCTACAAAATCTGTACACATTACACTACTCATCCTCAAAAGACTAAAGGGTGAATTCATAAAAGTTACCTATTTAATTTTAAAACGGAATGCACATGGACATAAAATCTGTGAAACCAACAATCATGGCAGGTGTATTTTATTGTATGCAACATTTTAAAAGTTGCTTGCCCTTTTGGCTAGTCTTAATATTTACTCATATCACATATCTTTGTTTGTAAGGCCCTGAATTAAAGTCACTTCATCTTAAGGGAAATCTTTTTGGAGTCCCACTGTCTATGGTTAAAACTTAGCTCTGCCCTTTATTGACTGCCTTAACACTCCACTGAGATATAATTTTCCTATTTGTAAAATGGAGATAATAATACAAATTGAATTATAGGGTACCATTGAAGATGCATATGTATCATTTTTATAGACATGTTGGCAGCTGTCTAGCTTTATTCTTCATTTTACAAATAATATATAAATTCCCACTTTCTTCCTTTTTTTTTTTCAAATTAAAAGTCTTTTGTAGTCTAAAAATTATTTATTTCAGTCATTTTTTAAAATTATACTTTAAGTTCTGGGATACAAGTGAAGAACATGTAGGTTTGTTACATAGGTATACATGTGCCATGTTGGTTTGCTGCACCATCAAGCCATCATCTACATTAGGTATTTCTCCTAATGCTATCCCTCCCCTTACACTCCACCCCCCAGCAGGCCCTGGTGTGTGACATTCCCCTACCTGTGTCCACATGTTTTCATTATTCAGCTCTCACTTATAAGTGAGAACATGCAGTGTTTGGTTTTCTGTTCCTGTGTTAGTTTGCTGAGAATGATGGTTTCCTGCTTCATCCATGTCCAAGCAAAGGACATGAACTCATCCTTTTTTATGACTGCATAGTATTCCATGGCGTATATATGCAACATTTTCTTTATCCAGTCTATCATCGATAGGCATTTGGGTTGGTTCCAAATCTTTGATATTGTGAATTTGTATTGTGAATAGTGCTGCAATAAACATATGTGTGCATATATCTTTACAGTGGAATGATTTACAATCCCTTGGGTATATACCCAGTAATGGGATTGCTGAGTCAAATGGTATTTCTGATTCTAGATCCTTGAGAAATTGCCACACTGTCTTCCATAATGGTTGAACTAATTTACACTCCCACCAATAGTGTAAAAGCATCAACATCTTCTCCAGCATCTGTTGTTTCCTGACTTTTTAATGATCTCTGTTCTAACTGGCATGAGATGGTATCTCATTGTGGTTTTGATTTGAATGTATCTTATGACTAGTGATGATGAGCTTTTCATATGTTTGTTGGCTGCATAAATGTCTTCTTTTGAGGAGTGTGTCTTCATAGCCTTTGCCCACTTTTTGATGGGGTTGTTTGATTTTTTCTTGTAAATTTGTTTAAGTTCCTTGTGGAATCTGGATATTAGCCCTTCGTCAGGTGGGTAGATTGCAACAATTTTCTCTTATTCTGTAGGTTGCCTGTTCACTCTGATGATAGTTTCTTTTGCTGTGCAGAAGCTCTTTAGTTTAATTAGATCCCATTTGTCAATTTGGGCTTTGTTTGCAATTGCTTTCGTTGTTTTTGTCATGAAGTACTTGCCCATGACTATGTCCTGAATGGTATTCCCTAGGTTTTCTTCTAGGTTTTTTATGGCTTTGGGTCTTACATTTAAGTCTTTAATTGGTCTTGGTTAATTTTTGTATAAGGTATAAGGAAGGGGTCCAGTTTCAGTTTTTTGCATATGGATAGCCAGTTTTTCCCAACATCATTTATTAATAGGGAATCCTTTCTCCATGCTTGTTTTCATTAGGTTTGTCAAAGATCAGATGGTTGTAGATATATGGTGTTATTTCTGAGGCCTCTGTTCTGTTCCATTGGTCTATATATCTGTTTTGGTGTGAGTACCATGCTGTTTTGGTTATTGTAACTTTGTAGTATAGTTTGAAGTCAGGTATCATGATGCCTCCAGCTTTGTTCTTTTTGCTCTGGATTGTCTTGGCTGTACGGTCTCTTTTTTGGTTCCATATGAAATTTAAAGTAGTTTTTTTCTAATTCTGTGAAGAAAGTGAATGGTAGCTTGATGGGAATAGCATTGAATCTATAATTACTTTGGGCAGTATGGCCATTTTTATGATATTGATTCTTCCTATCCATGAGCATGGAAGGTTTTTCTATTTGTTTGTGTCCTCCTTTAGTTCTCTGAGCAGTGGTTTGTAGTTCTCCTTGAAGAAGTCTTTCACAGTCCTTGTAAATTGTATTCCAAAGTATTTTATTCTCTTTGCAGCAATAGTGAATGGGAGTTCACTCATGATTTGCCTCTCTGTTTGTCTATTGTTTGTGTATAGGAATGCTTGTGATTTTTGCACATTGATTTTGTATCCTAAGACTGCTGAACTTGCTTATCAGTTTGAGAAGTTTTTGAGCTGAAATGATGGGGTTTTCTAAATATAAAATCATGTCGTCTGAAAACAGAGACAATTTGACTTACTCTCTTCCTATTTGAATACATTTTTATTCTTTCTCTTGACTGATTGCCCTGGCCAGAAGTTCCAATACTGTGTGTTGAATAGGAGTGGTGAGAGAGGACATCTGTGTCTTGTGCCAGTTTTCAAAGGGAATGCTTCTAGTTTTTGCCCATTCAGAATGATATTGGCTGTGGGTTTGTCATAAATAGCTCTTATTATTTTGTGATACATTCCATCAATACCAAGTTTATTGAGATTTTTAGCATAAAGGGGTGTTGAATTTTATTGAAGGCCTTCACTGCATCTATTGAGATAATTGTATGGTTTTTGTCATTGGTTCTGTTTATGTGATAGATTATGTTTATTGATTTGCATATGTTGAAGCAGCCTTGCATCCCAGGGATGAAGCTGACTTGATCCTGATGGATAAGCTTTTTGATATGCTGCTGGATTTGGTTTGCAAGTATTTTATTCAGGAATTTCACATCAATGTTCACCAGGGATACTGGCCTGAAATTTTCTTTTCATGTGTGTGTCTCTTCCAGGTTTTGGTGTCAGGATGATGTTGACATCATAAAATGAGTTAGGGAGGAGTCCCTCTTTTTCTATTGTTTGGAATAGTTTCAGAAGGAATGGTACCAGCTTCTCCTTGTACATCTGGTAGAATTAAGCTGTGAATCCATCTCGTCCTGGGCTTTTTGTTCGGTAGGCTGTTAATTAATTCCTCAATTTCAGAACTTGTTATTGGTCTATTCAGGGATTCAGCTTCTTCCTGATTTAGTCTTGGGAGGATATATGTGTCCAGGAATTTATCCATTTCTTCTACATTTCCTAGTTTATTTGTGTAGAGGTGTTTATAGTATTCACTGATGGTAGTTTGTACTTCTGTGGATCAGTGGTGATATCCCCTTTATCATTTTTTTATTGTGTCTACCTGATTCTTCTCACTTTTCTTCTTTATTACTCTGGCTAGTGGTCTATCTATTCTGCTAATCTTTAAAAAAAAAAAAAAAAAAAAAAGCTCCTAGTTTCATTGATTTTTGAAGGGTTTATTTTATGTCTCTATCTCTTTTAATTATATTCTGATCCTAGTTATTTCTTGTCTTCTGCTAGCTTTTAAATTTGTTTGCTCTTACTTCTCTAGTTCTTTAATCATGACATTAGGGTGTCGATTTTAGATCTTTCTCACTTTCTCCTGTGGGCATTTAGTGCTATAAATTTCCCTCTAAACACTGCTTTAGCTGTGTCCTAGAGATTCTGTTATGTTGTGTCTTTGTTCTCATTGGTTTCAAAAAACTTATTTATTTATGCCTTAATTTCATTATTTACCCAGTAGTCATTCAAGAGCAGGCTGTTCAGGTTCCATGTAGTTGTGCAGTCTTGAGTGTGTTTCTTAATCTTGAGTTCTAATTTGAATGCACTGTGGTCTGAAAGGCTGTTTGTTATTATTTCCATTCCTTTGCATTTGCTGAGGAGTGTTTTACTTCCAATTATGTGGTCAATTTTAGAGTATGTGCTATGTGGTGCTGAGAAGAATGTATATTCTGTTGATTTGGGGTGGAGAGTTCTGTAGATGTCTACTAGGTCTGCTTGGTCCAGAGCTGAGTTCAAGTCCTGAATATCGTTGTTAATTTGCTGTCTCATTGATCAGTCTAATATAGACAGTGGGGTGTTAAAGTCTCCCACTATTATTGTGTGGGAGTCTAAGTGTCTTTATAGATCTCTAAGAACTTGCTTTATGAATCTGGTTGCTCCTGTATTGGTATGTATATATTTAAGATAATTTGCTTTTCTTATTGCATTGATCCCTTTATCATTATGTAATGCCCTTCTTTGTATTTTTTGATCTTGGTTGGTTTAAAGTTTGTTTTATCAGAGACTAGGATTGCAACCCCAGCTTTTCTTTGCTTTCTGTTTGCTTGGAAAATATTCATTCATCCCTTTATTTTGAATCTATGTGTGTCTTTGCACATGAGATGGGTCTCCTGAATACAGCGCACTGACGGGTCTTGATTCTTTTCCCTATTTGTCAGTCTGTTTTTTAATTAGGACACTGAGCCTGTTTATATTTAAGGGTAATGAAGGGAGGCTAAATAAGATAGAGATGTAAGCCTCTCGTGTAAAAGTTTGTCTAGAGACAAGAGAGGAAAAAGTCATATGACAGCTCCATGCTAATCAGGGACTTAGGTTCACTAGAGTCATTTTAAATTATATTCCTTAATGCTTTACTTGCATACTCAAGACTCTCATAATCTAAAGAGGCTGCAGGTGCTTCAGCTAGCATGTCCACACTCTAGGCAAGAAGGGGAGGGATGATGGAAACAGAATAATTATGAAAATGTTTTCTTCTCAATTTAGCCAGCCCTCTTTAAGAAAATCTTCTCAATCTTCACCCAACAATTTAGACTTATGGCATATTAGGCAACTATAGTTGCTAAAGAAGCTAGGGAACTTTTTTGAAAAAAAAAATACGTTATTGGGGTATGTTGCCACCAGAGTTAAAAATCAAAAATTTTGTTATTAAGGATAAAGAGAACAATGAATAATGGCTAGGCAACGAAAGTCTTTTTTATAGACATATTATTTTATGTATACTTAAAATAATTTTTAACATTTGAAAATAGTTAATATTTTAGTGTAATTTAGGTAATTTTTGTTGATTTTGGGTCAAAATTACATGAATGTATTCATGCACTGTCTCAGACAGTGGTCAGCAAAATTTCCTTTTTGAGGTTGCTGGTAGATAATTGACAAAATGTTTTTATTGTATAGTGGGAAGAACTCTTGATTTGAAATCAAGAGAATATATATAGTTTAGTTGTTTGATTTGGAATCTGTATTACAACCTCAGTCAGTTTCCCAGACTCCAGAAAATAAGATAATTATTCATCCTTTAGGATTATTTTTGATGTAAATAAAAACATATAAAGAATAACACATTTAATCCTAAGTGAGAAATCTTAATAGATATGATATGATCATATTAGACATATTGTAATATATTTGAAAATGGGCAACTTGGTTTTGAAATTCCTAACAAACAACACATATAGTAAGATGTCTTTGAATAGTCACCTGATTCTCCCTTAATTAATTGAAATCTATATGCCTTAAACAGGAAGTTGACTAACATAGTTTGACTAAAATAGTGTAAATTTAAGTGCTAATATCATAATAAAAACTTAAGAATGTCATAGCTCTGTATTGTGAACAGACAACCTAGCCTCTTTCTGAATTCCCTTCTACAGAAGAAGAAGAAAGAATAATAATAACAGTAATAATAATAAGAAGAAGAATAAGAAGAAGAAGAAGAAGAAGGCGGCAAGAAGGAATAATAATTGGCAAACTTTATTACATGCTTACTATGTGTAAGGCAGTATTCTGTGCACTTTATATGTTTCAATACATTTTTTTTAATTAATTTAAGTTCAGGGGTACATGGCCAGGATTGTTGTACAGGTAAACTCATGTCATGGGGTTTGCTGTAAAGACTCTTTTGTCACCCAGATAGTAAGCCTAGTACTCATTAGTTATTTTTCCTGATCTCCCTCCTTCCACCCTGTGCTGTTCTGTAGACCCCAGTGTCTGTTGTTTCCCTCGCTGTGTCCATGTGTTCTCATCATTTAGCTCCCACTTATAAATAAGAACATGTGATGGCAGCTGTTCCACCTGGCTGCATATAGTCAGCCATCTTGCCCTGACATCCCCATTTACTTTCATAAATCTTTTGAGAAGCAAAAGGTACTGAAAGCTCCCAGTTGGCCCATAAATAAAAATGACCTATTGACTGTCTTCCTAAGGCAACCTGTGGCAGTAGAAAATAAACTGGTTTCCAGTGGCTATTTTTGTTACTGCTAAAATGGAGTTCCTCCCAGAGAAGAGAATGAAGAACTTTGTTTCTTGTTTCTGTGGAGACCCAGGGGGCTTCTAGAAAATTCTATTCTTTTTCTCTGTTGCTAGCTTTTTATAAATTCTAACAGGAATAGTAAATTGTTCATTATTTTCCCCTTATTTTTCTTTCTTTTACTTCTTTTATGGGTATTCTAAGGACAGGATTCAATATTAAATATGGCTTTTGTTTTATATGTAGATTGAGTTCTCTGTGTCAAGGCCCATTTATCTAGAGGAAAAATGGGATTCTATTTTTGGAATTAAATTGTTGGCCCTTAATCAGTCTAGCACGTTTCTATACTTCAGCACTGTTGACATTTTGGACTGGATGATTCTTTGTCTTGGAAACTGTTCTGTGTTGCAGGATATTTAGCAGCATTTATCAAGAGCGTCTACTCACCAGATGCCAGCAGCATCTCCTCTGATATGACAACCAAAAATATACCTAAAGTACAAAATCACCCCAGTTGAGAACCACTAGACTCTAGTAGTTTAGTTCAAATATAAAATGAAGCTTGATGGTGGGATCAATTTGATGACAATTTGAGAAAAAAAAAAATAATTTGGTTATTCTAGAAAGATTTTCCTTCAAAAAGCAATGATAACCAAATAGAACTGTTTTTTTCTTTCTAAACTGTGTAAGAAGTGTATTAGATCATTTTCACCCTGCTGATAAATAAATACCCGAAACTGGGAATAAAAAGAGGTTTAACTGGACTTATAGTACTACACGGCTTGGGAGGCCTTAGAATCATGGCTGGTCACTGGTCCCTTTTAGTCACGGCAGGAGCAGCTGGGACACAGGGCACCAAGTCCCTAGGCTGCACACAGCACAGGGACCCTGGGATCAGCCCACAAAACCACTTTTTACTCCAGAGCCTCCAGGTCTGTGATGGGAAGGGCTGATGTGAATGTCTCTGACATGGCCTGCAGACATTTTCCCCATTGTCTTTGGGATTAACATTCAGCTCATTGCTACTTATGCAAATTTCTGGAGCTGGCTTGAATTTCTCCCCAGAAAATGGGTTTTTCTCTTCTGTCGAATAGTCAGCCTGCAAATTTTCCAAACTTTTATTCTCTGTGTCCCTTATAACACTGAATGCCTTTAACAGTACCCAAATTACCTCTTGAATGCTTTGCTGCTTAGAAATTTCTTTCACCAGAAACCCTAAATCATCTTTCTCAAGTTCAAAGTTCCACAAATCACTCGGGCAGAGGCGAAATGCTGCCACTTTTTTTGCTAAAATGTAACAAGAGTCACCTTTGCTCCAGTTCCCAACAAACTCCTTATCTCCATCTGAGACCACCTCAGCCTGAACCTTATTGTTCATATTGCTATTAGTATTTTGAGCTAAGCCATACAACAAGTCTCTAGTAAGTTCTAAACTTTCCCATAGTTGAGCCCTGTCTTCTTATGAGCCCTCCAAACCGTTCCAACCTCTGCCTGTTACCAAGTTCCAAAGTCACTTCCACATTTTTGGGTATCTTTTCAGCAATGTCCCACTCTACTAGTACGAATTTACTGTATTAGTCTGTTTTCATGATGCTGATATAAACCTACCCAAGACTGGGAAGAAAAAGAGGTTTAATTGGACTTACAGTTCCACATTGCTGGGGAGGCCTCAGAATCATGGTGGGAAGTGAAAGGCACTTTTACATGGCATCAGCAAGAGAAAAAAAAAAAATGAGGAGGAAGCAAAAGTGGAAACCCGTGATACACCCATCAGATCTTTTGAGACTTATTCACTACTCAAAGAATAGCACAGGAAAGACCACACCCCATGATTCAATCACCTTCGCTTGGGTCCCCCTGACAACACATGGGAATTCTGGGAGATATAATTTAAGTTGAGGTTTGGGTGGGGACACAGCCAAACCATATCAGCAGGGGTTCTATGTACCTTATTTAAGCATTAGCTAAATATACAGCTTATTCTATGTATTTCTTATAGATATCTGTAAGATTGTTAAATAGGAAATTTACATTATGTTTGCTATGTATAGGTCTAATAGTCACATAAAACAAATGTAATAGATTTACTTCTGCTCCATAGCATGGTATATAGCAGGATAATAAAATATACCAAGACCGGAAATGAATGAAACAGCAGAGCAAACTGAAGAGTCATTCTAAATCCAGACAGTCCTCAGAAGTTAGGGGTTCACAGAACATTGACTCAAAATCAGAGTGAACTAAAAGCCACACATCAAGATGGAGTAATAGATTGAAGTCAGGCAAGCTGACAGGTTTTAGAGAAACAGTACATCTAGAGATAGTATACCTCAAGTTAGAGAGGAGCCCTACCTCACAAATGCAGTGTTTTAGAGCCAGACTCAGTGATTGATATCCCAGGGCAGACTACTGTATAGCATTATCCATTTAGGGGATGTTGAAAATTACAAAGAACAGTTTTAAAAAAATGAGGAAATATTTAAATGTATACTTAAATACAAAAGAAGAAAACGGTGACTATGTAATTCATATTTAGAGAAGATCAGAATATTACAGTACTATATAAAGATGCACAAAGTGAGGGGCAGATAAACTAAATTAAATGACTGTGCACTTATAGCTACTAAGAATAATATAAGTGAAATTTCCTGACTTCTCTAGTGTGTGTGTGGTTTTTTTCTGTTGCTCAGGGTTTGTTTTAGATAAATAAAACATTTCTGATTTTAGCACTGCTTAAGAAACACAGGTTCATGCAGCATATTTTAAAAAGTGATCAGCTATATTTCTATGGCTCTGGATAAGGTAATACATTTTATCAATGAATGAAACTGACAGCAAGATTAGTGTACAGAAGAGTTTTTAAAAACACAGTTTTCCTCCTCACCATATTTTATTTTATTTTATTTTTTTCTTTTGCTTATCTGCGAAATTACTCCAATTGTGAAAGTCATTTCCTTGGTACATATAATATTATTTGCACATTATCTCTTTACCATATCTTCAAGCATACTAAAGGATAACATGTCTCTTTTGTGCTTTCCATGTTTTCATAAACATTCTACATATTATATATAGTATAATATAATATAAACAACAAACATATTATATTATGCTATATTGCTGAGCAGAGATAGGACTTCACCAATGTGGGCTGGCATTATCCAATCCCTAGGGCCCAAACAATGAACAAAAAGGGAGAAGGGCAATTATCTCTCACTCTTCTTGAGCTGGGACATTCATCTTCTACCCTCAGACACTGGAGTTCCTGGTTCTCAGGTCTTCAAATTCTGGGACTAATACCAGCAACTCCCTGTGTTCTTGGACCTTTGGGATGGGATAGGTCATAAAACCTCTTGGGCTACATAATAATGTAAACCAATTTTCATAGTAAATCTCATACACATACACACATATATGTGTGTGTGTATATATGTATATTATATATATATATATATATATATAATGTTATTGGTTCTGTTTGGAGAATCCTGTCAGGGTTCTACACAACAGCAATGAACCATTTCTCGAACGGTTTGTGATGTGAGATGAAAAGTGGATTTTATATGACAACCAGTGACAATCAGCTCAATGGTTGCACTGAAAAGAAGCTCCAAAGCACTTCCCAAAGCCAGACTTGCACCAAAAACTGGTCGTGGTCATTGGTGGTCTCTTGCCGGTCTGATCTTTCTGAATCCCAGAAAAACCATTACATCTGAGAAGTATGCCCAGCAAATCGATGAGACACACCAAAAACTGCAACGCCTGCAGCCAGCATTAGTCAACAGAAAGGTCCCAATTCTTCTTCATGACAATGCCCAAACCCCAAGTCATACGACCAACACTTCAAAAGTTGAATGAATTGGGCTACAAAGTTTTTCTTCATCTGCCATATTTACCTGACCTCTCGTCAACCAACGAATGACTACTTCTTAAAGCACCTTCACAACTTTTTGCAGGAAAAATACTTCCACGAAAAGCAGGATGCAAAAAAAAAAAAAAAAAAAAAAAAAAAAAAATGCTCTTCAAGAGTGTATTGAATCCCAAAGCAGGGATTTTTACACTATAGGAATAAAGAAACATTTTTTGTTGGCAAAAACGTGTTGATTGTAATGGCTTCTATTTTGATTAATAAAGATGTGTTTGATCCTAGTTATAATGATTGAAAATTCACAGGCCAAAACCGCAATTACTTTTGCATCAACCTATTTGAAGAATAATAGTATTCTAAATGCTCCTTGAAGCACAAACTAATAGTTAAGAGAGACCAGGCGATTCAAATTTAAGTATATTTGACATTAAAATCTTGTTCTTTTACTGTACCCAAGGTTTATGGCCAATATTCCAATTATTTATTCTCTTAATCATTTCCATTTGTCAAATAAAATAAATTTGGGACTGTGGTTTCTTCAAATTAATCAAAAAGGAAAGTAAATTCTATCAATGATAAGTTCATATTATAAAGAATTTTAATCTTTATATATGAGCTGCATTGCAACTAATAAAAATTTTCACCAGGAAATTATATTCTTATTTGTGACAATTTTATGTTTTATAAACCACTCAGCGTGAAAGAGAATCATTCCTTTACTCAGTGTAAGCAATTTTGAACTTAATTCTAAAACTAGTGACTTAATTCTTGTCAGCATCCTTTTTCTGTGCTCCTTTCTCCCTTCATATCATGGAATTGCAATAAACTTTACTCTATTATAGATTCTCATAATTGGAAAAATGAATAGACTATGAATCATTACATTTTTTAATTTAAAAAATCTTAAGGTTAACTGATTTTACAAATTATCAGTATATTTTAGGCAATTGGTTAAAATTCAAAATTTTTTATTTGAAAACTAAGTTGTTCTATAATAAGTTACTACAAATTCTGGGGTGTAGATAGGACATACTTCTCTCTTTTCAGACTCGCAGAAAAATGATGCCGTTGCTGGTTTCCCCGCTTAGTGAATTTTTACAATATCAATAGGCAAAGAGTTTGGTCTATTGGGTTTCACCAAATCTGTTGATTAATGAACAAGATTCTATATTTTCCAAGGTATTGCAAATGTATTTTTCTACCATTGTGTTGTCAGTTATAATTAAATATAAAAGTGCCTTCAAATGAGAAAGATCAGTATGTTACAAAGTTTTGGCTGGTACTTGCTGCCTAGGTAAAATAAGGCAACACAATTTTCAATAATTGTTTCAAAAGCTCAGTTTGCTCTCTGCAAAAATACTCACTGGACTCTTCTCTATGAGTGATAGTCTTTGAAAACTGTTGAGTAATGAATGAGAACTCATGATGAAAAGTTTCTCTCACAGTCATTCACTCTATACTCTGTCTGAATTCAGAACATTCCTATCATTCCTATGTTCTGTTCTCAAAGCAAAACTTTATCCCGAACAAATATGCATTTGACAGAAAAACACATAATCCTCCTATGGTTTTAATGTAACAACCTATCCTAAATGTATGCTTCAGTGTTTTGTCTGTTTGTTTTGCTTTTGTTTTTGTTTTCACTGAATGTGTTAACATTGAGAGCAAGGCACCACCACAGTACAATTTGGAGTCTATGGAGTGAAGAGAGTGTAAGCTTCTTCAGCACTGGAAAACAGGTGGAGAAATTGGAAAGTCTTATTGACACTTTGAGAGGGTGTAATTCTTCAGCGTATTGTAAGAGCAGCTTGGCAGTGTATACCAAAATTTTAAACCAGCATTCTATGGTACCCTATTTTACAGAAGTATTCTCACTCTACATTAAGATATTTGTACAGTGACCCTTGTAGTGGCAGCATTTGTAATTATAATAAAAGTACTACAAATAACCTGAGTGTCCATCAGAAGTGTCATGATTAAATAAATTATGTGAACTAGATGCTCTAGAATACTAAGAAGCCATTAAAAAGTCAAGAAAATCTCTCTGTACTGATACTGATTAATTAATAACATGTTCATCATTAATGAAATACAAATTGTGTTGTATTTTTTTAACAAACATATGTAGTGCATACTAAGTGCTTTAGTTTAGATATTTGTCCCCACTAAATCTCATGTGGAAATTCAGTTCCCCTTGCGGGCAGTGTTGGAAGGTGGGGCCTAATAGGAGGTGTTTGGGTGATGAGGCACATCCCTCATGACTGCTTTGGTGCCATTCTCCAGGGAGTAAGTGAATTCTCACTCTATTATTTCCTGTGACACCTGATTGTTTAAAAAAGCCTGGTACCTCCTCCTCTTTTTCTCTTGCTTTTCTCTCTCACCATGTGTTCTACAAAAGCCAGCTGCCCTTCACCTCTGCCATGTGTGGGAGTGGAAGCTCCCTGAATCCCTCACCAGAAGCAGATGCAGCTTCTTGTAAAACCTGCAGCACCATAAGCTAAATAAACTTCTTTTATTTATAAATTACCCAGTCTCAGGTATTACCTTATTGTTCTCTATAGCAACACAAATAGACTAAGATACTAAACATCAGATACTCTTTTGAGTATGCTACAACTATCAATAGATATTTGTTTCATAACAGTGTTATGAAGTGAGACCCCCATTTTCCAAAAGAAGAAACTGAGTTACAGAGGTTAAGTCATTTGCCCAATACCACATTACTAAGAAGCAGGAAATAGATTGAAACCCAGGCAGTCCCTCTCCAGAATTTATCATTTTACCACATGTTAAATCTCAGAACAAAATGTTGAATGATTTCCTTTTTGTGAAAACATGACTATGTGTGGAATTATATGGATGCAATACATTTAAAAATGTAGCTTAGATACCAAACTGGAAATAAATTTTACCCCTAAAAAGGTCAAATGAATTGAGAAATTTAAAAAAATAAAAATAATAAAAAAAATTTTGTTTTTAATTTCTGCATTGTATTAATTTTTAAAACTACTCTTAATAACACATAGTACTTGCTGTGGTTATTAAATAATTATTTTTAGTGGTACAAACATTAATCCTTTCCAGGAATACAATTAACATGCATCAGGTCATTATTTCAAGTCCTGCAATATTTCCTTGGTTTGTAGAAGATCAAAGAACAGCAGGGCACTGGGATGTTAGACTTGGCCACATTGTTCTGACTGGGTCAGGAAAGGAAGACAGGGTATTATTTCTCTGGTTATAAAGATCTCTCACAGAAAATTGTTGAAATGAGAATGACAAAACATTTACTATTTATATTTTTCCAATTTCAGGATATTTCAAAACAGTACATAGACTTAAATCTCAAGTTTTCTTTGAGATTAAAAATCCCAATGACTTCAAATGTGCCTGAAATAAATAACTTGCTACTGTTAGTGTTTTTTATTCTTACAGACAGATATGACGTGACTTTCAATTAATTAAAAATAAATCTCTCCAGAACTTTACATTAAAGTGACTTCCTGACAAAGGTGGCTAACATTAGTCAGAAATCCAACTTCATTGTCTTCATAAATACAAGGCTGAATAAGGCCTTTTCACGTACTAGATTCCACCTCAATTGTTTTATTTATAAATTAAAATGTCATTAACTCTTAATAGATGATTTGTAGTTGAACATGAAAATAATGGTTACTTACAAACTATTTGTTCACTTAAGTTTATAAGTTTCTATTCTTCGAATGAGTACTACAAATGTAGCAAATAAAAATATTGATGTCCAGTTAAATTTCTAGTGCACGTAAACAGATTTTTTGTTAACATATATATCCCCATGCAATATTTGAGCAAAGTTCTAATAAAAGTATTTGTTTATCTAAACTTCAAATTTAACTGAGTGTTCTATATTTGTTTGGGGTTTTATAAAATTTAAAGTTTTATATAAATATCTTGAAAATTTCCATGTTCCATCTTTTTATTTCTTGTTGTAGAGTGTATTCTTCTGTGCAGATTCAAATGTAATAATATTCAAATCTATATATGTGTATGTATGTTATCTATTATATATACAAAGAGGGGCAATGGATTGAGGAATTAAATATATATATATATATATATATATATATATATGGTGTGTGTGTGTGTGTGTGTGTGTGTGTCTGTGTATATGTAGATATACAGAGCTATGAAATTTGTCACTCTATCTGGAATCGAGGAAAGCAGCAATATCACATTACCCAAGACATGCACTGAGAAGTTAGACCATGTTCTCCTATATTGTAGTTGACAATTAGACTCGATTTATATTTATATGTAGAGATCAACTGTATCAGATGTTCCGGATTGCTTTTACTCTCTATTCATATTTCAGTTAATTAAAAAGCTATGCCAAATCGAATAACTTAGAATAATTTCCAGTCTAGAAAAATGTTCAAATATACATTGATTTTCAAGCAAATATCTGAAATATCATGAACTCTCTAAGTATGGTTTTACCCAGATGATCCCAGATGACATTCTATACAAGATTTTAGAGTCTTCCAAGTGCTAAGCATTTTGGCTTATCTAAGTAAAATGTGTGCTACTTTTATTTTTAACAAAAACTTCAAGGCTTAAATTAGCAAACCAAAATTCTAAATGACATAGAAATAAAATTTACAATGTGATCACCAATACTTTCATATACTTTGTAGTTTTGCATCAAAGTTTTGATAACAATAATAATTAAAAATAAAATAAAATATTGAGTGATTCACAGGCTTTTACAATGTATTACTTAGTTAATATTAAAGAAAATAGAAAGTTGATTAATCAGTGTTCTTTACTGAGCTCCATGGGAACTTATTCTTAGATCCCCACTTCCTCACTCATATTCCTTTGGATGAGCGGACTGTCGCCCCAATCATCTACATACAGAAAATACTAAAATGAGTTTTTATATATGAGGATATTATAATGATTTTACTGTCAAAAGTAGCAGACAACTCGCTATCCTGTATGAGGTTATAACTTCAACTAGTCTGTTCCAAACTTCTCCTTATACTTTTTCAGTAGACAAATTTTCAACTTTGTTTTGGTATATAGCTAACAGATTTATACAGAAAACTAAGTCAATTCATATGTTCAGTTTTATAAGCAAATATAGGAAATAACATATTCTGAAGCTAAACATTACATCAGCACTTTCCTGAGGCATTACTATGCCTGAGATTAACATTGGTTATGCACAATAAAAAACCTAAGTTCTCCACAAAATTAATTGAACATAAACCACAGGCCTAAATATAAAATGCAGAACTCTAAAACTCTTGGAAGACAATAGGAGAAAATCCTGGTGACCTAGAGTTTGGTGATAATAGTTTAGACATAACACCAAAGGCATGATCCATGAAAGAAAAAACTGATTAAGTTGGATTTTATTAAAATAAAAAATTACTGCTGTACAAATATATCTTCAAGAGAATAAAAATATAAGCCACAGACTTGGGGGAAATATTTTTTGAAAGCATATCTTATAAAGGTCCTTTATATAAAATATGCAAAAAATTCTGAAAGCTCATAATAATAAGAAAACATTCATGGGCCAAAGACTTTAACAGGCACCTCACCAAAAAAGATATACACATAACAAATAAGAATATCAAAATTGCCCATTATATGTCATCAGAGAAATAAAAATTAAAACAACCATTAGATATGACTACTCATCTTTGGGAATGGCCAAAATTCAAAACACCAACACCACCAAAAGCTGACAAAGACATCCAGAAACTCTCATTCATTACTGGTTAGGGTTGAAAATTGTATGGCCACTTGGGAGGACAGTTTGGCAGTTTCTCACCAAACTAACAACAGTATTATCAAGTAATCTCGCGGTGGTATTCATTGGTATTTACCCAAGGTTGTTGAAAACTAATGTCAACAAACTGCGCACAGATGATTTTATTCATAATCACCAAAACTCTCAGAAATACCCAAGATGTCCTTAAGTAGGGGCATTGATAAATAAACTCTATATGTACAAGCAATAGGATATTGTTCAGTACTAAAAAGAAATGAGCTATCAAGCCATGAAAACACATGGCGGATACTTAAATTTGTATTACCAAGTGAAAAGCCAGTCTGAAAAGGCATACGCACTGTGTTGTTCCAACCATATGGCACCTTGGAAAAGGCAAAACTGTGGAGAGAGGAAAAAAAAATCAGTGTTTTCCAGTGCTAGAAGAGAGGGATAAATGAATAGATGGAACACAGGAAATTTTTAGGGCAGTGAAACTACTATGTATGAAACTATAATGGCAGATTCATTTGTAAAATCTACAGGATATATAACACCAAGAATGAGCCCTAATGTAAACTTTGGACTTTGGGTGATAATAATGTGTTAATGTAGGTTCATCAATTGTAACAAATGTATACCTCTGGTGGGGATGTTGATGATAGGGGAGGCTATGTATGTGTGGAGGCAGAAATCATTTCACCTTCTGCTCAATATTGTCTAAAAAACAAAAATGAAGGCTGTTATAAAAAATCTTCCAGGCTAGAACTTATATGTCTGCTTTCTAAAGAGCAGAACTCTGGGGCTTTTAATGAGAGGTCTATATCTCTAGAAGAACCTCAATTTTATCCCTCCCTTCCTTCTCTCCCTCCCTCCCTCCCTTCTTTCCTTCCTTCCTTCCTTCCTTCCTTCCTTCCTTCCTTCCTTCCTTCCTTCCTTCCTTCCTTCCTTCCTTCCATTTTTCCTTGAAGAAAAAGTTATGTCTGATAATTGGTGCTGTCTCTCTGGCTACCTGAATTTGTATGTGGGTATGATATTCTATCCAAGCATTTTTCTTTCAGGGGCTTTATTTTTATTATTGTTTTGGGATGTCAGTCCTAATCAGATCTCACTTAAATGGCATCAGACATTATCTGCTCTCCAAATAGTTGCCAGGCAATAAAACTTTGAATATCCTCTTCATTTGTACCTATCAGAAAGAAAGAAAAGATTGGTAATATCTCAGGATATTACCTAAATATCATGTGGCCCATTCATTCTTCTAGGTTCTCAGTAAGTCTTTAGGTTAATCTAGATCATCGTATGTACCTGTCCTCTCATATATGATTTTGGGTGCTCTTGCTGAGCCACCCTTTAGTATTTTTTCAGCATTCTATAATGAGGATTTTTTTTAACTAAATTGGACGATAGTCTTAAAACAATAAACAATTTATTATATTTGTCAACTTTGGGGTATTCCTACTGGATACAACTACATGATAAATATTTGCATGAGAATCATAAAATTATTTTCACATTTATGAAAAATAGAAAACATAACCAAGGCTTTGCCTAACCTCACTGTAAAATGAAAATAAAGCTACCTCCGTGGCATGTATTTGCATTCTTTGAAATCTCTTATAAACAACACGATAATGTATTAAAATGAAGTGATATAATATGCCAAATTGTTATCATAGAAAAAATTAAATCTGTTTCCAATTAAACATAAGTACCCCCAGAATCCTCTTCAAATAATCTGTGTCTGTCTTAATGATGAAATACAGATGTTAACTTTTCTGTAGAAGACAAGATTGAAAATTAATTCACTACTTCTAATTCTGTTTTCTTCTTTCCTGATTATATTTTAAAATCTATATAGTTACTCAAATTGTCTTTGCAATTTGCATCATTCAAATTGTCTCTTTTTTCTTTTGCATTCTACTTTTGAATATATAAGTGAATTAAGAGCCATAGCCAAAACGCCAAGAGAACTATTGCTTACAGAAAAAACAAGAGTAATAACTGTGGAGAGCTGTTGAGAAAATTAGTTAAAGAATACAAATAGATTCAAAATATCTTGTTGCCTTGTCTGTAATGTGAATTTTTAATGCATTTTATTTGGCTAAATGAATGTTTCAGCAAAGCTTAAAATCTCAATAACTGTAAGGAAAAAATAGCTGATATTACTAATTTATATTTTAGTTATTTAATTTATACATCGGGATAATTTAACATTTCTGACACTGTTACCCATGTCTGGATTAGAGATAATAACTACTAGCCCTTAAACACATTTTACATCTCTCTACTTCTTTTATCTTTCTCTTCACCTACTAGGCTTTTACTGTGTCTCTTCTCTTTCTTTCTTCTTTATATTCACCTAAAACCTACTGTCTAAATTCCAATTTATAAACATCCTTGGGTTTGTCTTACCACTAAAAAAAGAATTTTTTTTTTCTTAAATTTTTCAAAAATTACAATTATTTTTTTAAATTAACATGTTTATCTGAAATTACTTGTAGATTCATATCACCGTTGTGAATTTTTTTTCCATATTATATAATTTTAAAATATATTTTTGCTTTCTAAATATTTTTCATTAAATAGAAAACTATTTTAAATACCTGAGCGCTGTTTCACAGTCATTGCTTATTTTAATATTGTTCCAACTGCCTGCTGAATACTCCAAACTCACTTCTTCTGCAGCACATTTGCTTCCCTTCTGTAATTTTCTTGATCTAATTTTTCTATCAGCTTTCACAGAGGAGACTTCTAATCTCAATATGCATTTTAACTAAATTTAATGCAAAAAATCAAAATATCTGCAAACACATAAAAGTCTAAATTTGGAAAAGTGGACATTTGGATTCATTCATGGAGGGTCCTTTGTGATTGGAAATGTGAAAGGAAGGAATCTGTTACCTTAACAGGTCCTAGGATCTAACGGGTAGTCATATCTCTTCAGGAAGTTCAAACAAATTAAGGTAAATCACAGCAAACACAGAGACCATTTGACTATTGTCCATATATTGTGCTACAGAGCAGGAACATGATATAACAGGAATTAGAGGTGTATAACCATCTACTTGACATTTTAGCAATCATTAATCAAATGTCTTTTTTGAAAATAAAAAAGGTTGCAAACTGCAAAATGGCACAGTCTGTGACAATTTTTTCAGAGCAAGAAATGATATTCCATTAAAATATGCTTATTAAAGCACTTGTGTGAAAATTCTTGAATCTCTAATCACCATAGCTCACATATGCTATTTAAAAAATCTAGTAAATACCTGAGAAAATGTAAACAAAAATAAAGGAATGGAGGAGAAGGAGGTGGGGCAAGGTTGCCAAATAGAAGCCTCTACCAATTGTCCTGCCCACAGGAACACCAAATTGTGAAACTATCCATACCAAAAATCACCTTCATAAGAACCAAAAATCAGGTGGGTGATCACAGTACTTGGTTTTAAGTTCATATAAGTGAAAAAGGTACAGAAGAGGGTTAGAAAGACAGTCTTGAACTGCTAACCCCACTCTTTACCCAAACCCGTAGAGCAGCCACATGGCATGAGAGAGAATCTGTTTCCTTGGGGAAGGGAGAAAGCAGTGACGGTGGGACTTTTCACTGGAACTCAGTGCTGCCAATATTGGACAGAACTCAATTCATGCTAACAGACAGAGCATTTATATATACATATATACATATATATGTCATTGGGGTTATAAGGATTATTTATATATGTATACATATATATACACATACATACATACACACACACACACATATATATATATATATATATATATATATATATATATATATATATATGTCATTAGGGGTTGTAAGAATTATTTAGGAAATAGCCTCCATATGGTAATCTGATGCTCTGTAGAATTTAATGAACACCATTATCTTACTGAGGACTTATTCTACAGGCAGCTATTGTCATTTCATTACTTACTATTGCACAGAATTTGCATTTGGACTTATACTAACTCTTCCTGGACCCTTCAGAAAACAGTTGTTCTTGAAACCACTCTTGTGTGGTTCCAGGTTGTGGCTCTTGGATAGTACTTGCACATACTAATGGTATAATTTTTTAACATATTCAGATATAAACCAAGGGATAGAGGGACAAAGGGTAATTTTAATAGAAGTTAAAGCTGCAGTTTGATTCTTAATCTATTTTGCTCACTAACAGTCTGAAAGGTGCATTTACAGTAAGAGCATAAAAAAGACAGTCGTGTCTTAGCTGGAAACAACAAGCCTTTCAGGACTCATCATCAGGAATCTCCTGTTCTCATGGGAAACTGCCATTGGAATTAGTGCCAATCTTTAATTAGGTAAATCGCCCTAGTTTTAAGTTTAAACAGCCAAGCTAGGCAAATGTAATATGCATAGTATTAAAATTAAATTATCAATTAAATGACTGACTTTATTTTATAATTAATATTAAAATATGATATTTTAATATAACGAGAGAAAGCTGCTTTCTACTGATCTTGAAAAGTGCAGGAAAATCATATAACATTATCAATTTCCCTTATGCCAATTAGTAAATTATTGTAATCTCATTACAATCTTTCATATCATTAGAGAGATAGCTTACTGTTTGTGAAATGTAAAGAATAATGTGTGACATTTGTCTGTTTTTGTTCCAGCAAATGGCTATGGAAAGTAAATGAGAAAGACAGATCAAAACTTTATATGTAATATTTCAATATTATTTCAGTTGAAATATTAGGTGAATTGAATTATTATATAGATGTTTTAAAGGCTTTAAAATTAATAGTCACATAGAGCAAGAGGGAACATAAAAAGTAACAGAAGAAAGTTGGGCAAAATTCCAAGAAAGATGGAAATTTTTTTAGATTTAGGTAGAAGAAAAAGGTTTTGCTTCTGTCACATTTTGTAATAATTTGGGGAGTAAAATTTTTCTCATGTTTTGACAAAAGAAGTTGATATTATACATTAAAAGTGTGATATAATACTTTTATAATCCTTAAATACGAGAATAACTAAATGAAGTTATTGGGTTACTTAACTGTTTATTCAAAGCAGAAAACTAATAATTATTTGCCTAGATGTTCTAACATACACACACACACACACACACACACACACCACAAATAAACATACCAACAAACAAACAAAAATTTTCTAAATCTGCCCTTAAAAGATTATAAATTATTTTGAATGTAAATACGCAGAGGTTCTGAAAGATGAAAATATCATGCCTGTAATTTTTCTAACTCTGGTAAAAAGTACTGAAGATTTGTTTAGGACTAATTATGAAGTTGACTACTTAGAATTATTATGACTTTTGGAATGAAACATTACACGCTGTGTAAAGAAGTACTAAAGTATTTATTTAAAATGTGGATTAATGTGGAGATTACTATTTTGATTGTGATGATGAATTAACAGTTGTATACCTGTCAAAACTCATCAAATTGCATATTTTAAATATGTGTAGCTAATATCTTGTTGATTCTAACTCAATAAAGCTGTACAAATGTGAAGAAAACCTGAACTGATGGTAATATATCAGTTTAAAAGAGACAAAGTGTGGTTCAGGTGTCCTATCTAGCAAATTATAGCAATTTTCCACTTCATTGAGGAAGACCACTTATCTAAGCTGTTGCCTTGAATATTAAGAAAGATGTCAGATTCATAATTTATTTTAATAGCAGAATCAAATAATTTAACAATAAATTTATTTGGGGTGATTGAAGAAAAGAAGGAGGTCAGGTATGATTTGGATGTTGCTTGATACCAATAGTAGATGGAGGTGCCATTCGCTGCCAAATTAGCATATATAGGAGGGAAGAAGATTTGGAGTGGTGAGGGGGAAATCCAGTCAAGAACTTATGTTATGTCTTGTTTATGATGGCTAGTAGATATAAAAGGAGAAGGCAATCAAACATGTGAATTTGGAGTCCAAAAGACTAGCCTCCGTTTTGAGTCCAAAAGAATAGCCTCACGAGAAATTCCCTCTTGGCAGCGCTTGTTGTAGTGATGAAAGAACACACTAAAACAAGAGAAAAAAGGAACAGTATTGTCCCTCAAGTAAGTGGAAAGGGATTAGCCAAAGATGCAAGTAAGTAGAAAATTATCAAAGGATATTTTGATGTATAAAATGACCAATTTACATAGGGCCAAACTGTTAAATATTTATGATGAATGAAAAGTGACTAACATAGCAACATCATGGTCAGAGATTATTAAAAGATGCCTAAGTTATTTTTTAATCTAAAAAACTCAAATAAAGAAAATAAAATAAATATTTTATTCTTGTTTTCAAAATAATACCCTTATTTGGGACACTATATTTAAAATGCTCTATCCTCAAGGCCTCCTTTAGAAAGTACCATTAAAATAATACTGTAGGACCCTGTTCCCTTTTCATAACTGATGGGTACAATGGGAGTCCTAATTAGGAATCCGAATTCCAATTAAGCCAATTATACTTTCCTACAGTTTTTGAAACTATAAGTGTGAAAGTGAAATCAGATGATCTCAAGGGGCCTGAAGTTGAGGACTAGTTAACAGTTACCACTGTTGGCAGAAGAATTGGTTAATAGGAACGGCGATGATTGAAGTAGGCACCAGAAAAAGCATTACAGAAGACTACTTCTCACATATATTCATTATTCATTCACTCATGAATAAAATATTTAGTTCATGCTTGTTATTTAAAAGTCACTGTAATAAATGACAGGAATTTGGCAGTGAACAAAACCAAGAAAGTCTTTGCCCTTATGGAGCTTACATTCTTTTACCTGGCGTATATTTTAGCCTTGGTATTCCATGTAACAATTTAATTTTGTTATAATAAGTTCCCCTTTGTAAGGTAATTTCAGTTCAAATCTGAAGAGACATGCACACTAAAGATGAGACATTGGTCTTGATAACATTAGGAACTCGAACAAGTTGGGGAAATTTGTGTGGAGTCTGAGGATCAGTGGCAATAATGTGTCAATTTTAATTTTTTGACTTTTTTTTTTTTTTTTTTTTTTTTGAGACGGAGTCTCACGCTGTTGCCCAGGCTGGAGTGCAGTGGCGTGATCTCGGCTCACTGCAAGCTCCGCCTCCTGGGTTCATGCCATTCTCCTGCCTCAGCCTCCTGAGTAGCTAGGACTACAGGCGCCCGCCACCGCGCCCGGCTAATTTTTTGTATTTTTAGTAGAGACGGGGTTTCACTGTGGTCTCGATCTCCTGACCTTGTGATCCGCCCGCCTCGGCCTCCCAAAGTGCTGGGATTACAGGCTTGAGCCACCGCGCCCGGCCAATTTTTTGACTTTTTAACAATTATTTGTATTTTGTTTTTTTCTATATGTTTTGTAATATAGGAAAATGTTTCTAATTTATAGAAATTGCACACTAAGATATTTTGGAGGAATGGAGTATCATGTCAAGAACTTACACTTCAGTGAATATAACATTCTTTATATTACAATTTAACAGGTGGTTGATATATGAGTGAAATATTTATAGCATGTACTCCAGATACAGGGGACTAATGAAAGTGAGGAACTATAGATGAGAAAGTCCAATAGAAGCATGAATAAAAAATAGTGTTAGACGATTAAGTATAGAAAAGTTTTGTCAAACTCATTAGTAAAGATGAGAATGCTAATTAAAGAGAAAGAGAGAAAAGGTTGGGACAGAGAGAGAGAGAGACTACTCTATATTCTACAAAATTGACAATAGTTTCATTTTAAATGCAGATATATTACTGTAAAATCTGCAAAATTCAAAATGTCTCTATTTTAAATATGAATAATATCAAGATATCAAGTGCTGGCAATGCTATAGGGAAAAAGACTCCTTTATTCCATCCTGCTAGGATGATAAATGATTCACCTATCCTATGAAGTGATTTTGTAATTCTCGATTACATGGCAATTCTGGTCATGGATATGTAACCTAACTAATCAATTAATGCATTTATTTTTGGTATACACACACATAGACACAAACACATATTCCAAAGAAACATATATAGGGATGTTAATTGCAATATTACCTATAATAGCAAATAGTATAAGCAAACAACTATAACATTAAATAGTTTAAACATATGGAAATGAATGGCATCTCCCTAAAAGAAGTAAGATATGTGAATTAAAACTATGTATATCAATATGTATGGATTTTAAGTATGTTGACAAAAACTGGAAACAGAAGTGTAATGCATAAATATATTTTTGATAGCTTATTACAGAAGCTTGATTGTGTAATAAGGAATGTGGGTTAAGGAATGTCAGGATGTAGTCTAAGTGACTGAGGATAAAAGGAATGAAAAAAAATCGAACCATATATGGATCAAAACAAATTTATTCACCTAGGACCTAACAACCACCCCAATTATCTAGGCTTTCTTTACTTACAGATCAGCAACCATTCTTTGTGGCAAAATTTTAAAGTTCTTTGGAAACTTTATAATTATAATTATGCTTTCCTATTCTGGATGATTTCTAAAATTCTGCCATAAATCTAAAAATGTGATCTCTATTAGAAGGCAAATAATGCTGTAATAACACTTAAAATGTCAGAATTACTCAGTTTAATTTATTTCCACTTCTTTCTGGAAAGTTGTTTTAAAAGCAGAATAAGAAGACATAATGAAGACACTAAGTATCACTAGATTGTGACCTTCTGGGCTGTGGAAACTAAACGTATTTACTTTTTCTCTCTTGGTGCCTTATATATAGGCCCTCATTAAATATTTGCTTTATTAATCAGCAAATAAAGTTTAAAAGTTCAAGACAGAGAAAATGGAGATAAGTTTCGACAAAATATATTTAATACTAATTAGAAATGAATGTAAATATATTCATTACTTATTACTGATCAGGATTCAGCACAACCTGAAAAAATCAGCTGCTTAGACATGAATTACTGAAAACAACTTTTACACATTATTGGGCTGATAACTTTTAATTAAACAGACTATTTGTGTGGCTATGACTTGAACAAACATTATTTCGGTGATTTTTTTTTAAGATAGTCTCAATGAAGAAAGTGGCATTACAATACTGCTTAAAAGTACAGGGTCTGGAAACCCAGTTACCTTGTTTTATATCCATATCCTCCTACTCTGCGGCTGTGTGACTTTGAGCCAGCTGTCTCATCTTTCAAATGGAAACAATAATATCTACCTAATAAGTTTTTTTTTTTTTCCTTTGGCAGGGGATGTATTAAACAAGTTGATATTTGCAAAAATCTTAGAAAAGTGTCAGGCATGTAATAAACATTATGCAAGTTTTTCATTAATGACTATTATGCTTTTGAGCAGTGTAATTGCTGAAATGATTCACAATACACTAACCAGGCTAAGCAGAAGACACATTGACTCATGAAACCTTCAGCTCTCTTTCTCCAGTTCTCTCTATTCCTGAATATAATTCCATGCTACTCTCTCATTCATTCTTTTTTACCTATTCTTTTCAGAGCTGCTTTCTAAATTATTTACAAATTATTTATTTAAAAGGCCATTGAAATGAATGCTTATAGTCTCAACTTTTTGTTCATTTTCTTTATATTGTTCTATGGTGTTTGCACAGAGTGGATGCATAATTAAACCAGTTGACTAAATATAGTAAAAGTGTTTCAGATGCTAGAGCCATTTCTGTTTTTTCTTATGTGTTTTAAATGATTAGCTGAGAAAAAGTTTTATAATAATATTCACTCAATTATTTGATATTGAATCACATTTTATGCAAAACCAGGAAATTCATATAGAGTTGGTATTTATAAAATTATATAAATTTATTAGATCTAATACATATAGATTATCATGTTATAATACATATATATTCTTTGGTTATTTGGAAACAGAGATAACCAATTCCAAGAAAGAATATGATTACACAATCCAGCATCATGCCACCTAGGATTGTACAGTGTTGTTGAAAAGGAAATATATTTCTTGGTATTTTCTATGTGTATATGACACATACGTTTCTATAAACCCATTTTTAACATTGAATGAAATAACTTCATGCTGAGTAATACTTTAACTAACCATTAACCAAAAAAACCAAAAAACAATATGTGATTTGGGTTTGTTGCAAGAGCCATTTCTACTTATGATGCTGGAGAAGCTCAGCACACCTAAAGGAGGTGTCTGACTATTTGCTTTAAAATATTGCTCAAAACAAAGGAATTTCACAGTGACATTTCTTAGGTGGTGCTGACTGATAGCATCACATGCTTCATTTTATGAAGTGCTTAGTAATCGGATCTTCAAAAGCAATCAGCCCTAGTCAACAGAAGGAAGGGTGATATCAATGACAGAATTGATAATAAATGTCCTCCCGGGGAGCATTTACATAATCATGGGAATGGAAAGGATCATTATCTGTCATTTATTATTTTACTATGCCCTTTGGAAAACACTGTAGATGAATCTATTCATCCATCCTCCTCTACAGATTACGCTAATGGTGCTCATCTTTACAACCACTTTGTAATCTCCATAAGAACAGTTTAGACTCTAAAAGAAACCTTTTATTTATGTAATTGTTAAGCATATTTTAATGATATAGCTAAAACAAGGATATGGATTCAAGACACATTCTGTAAGAGGGTATGTGTTGTCATATGCATTTCTTTTCTTAAGTTTAAATAACTTTAGGGAAAGGTCCACACTGAACTGCAAAATGCAATTTGTCTTTAGTTCTTGAATATCCTACATTACAAGTTCCTTGATACGTTTTATTTGAAATATGATTAAATACTTATTTCTAAATATATAATTTATGTCTATGTGAGATATATAACTAAGGAATCAAAGATCAATAATTAAAAATATTTTGTCGATACATTGTTAAATACTGTAATATGTTTGTAATAACTGCTAAATAACTTTCTGCTTACTTTTCTCCATTGTGCTGTGAAAGGTATACTACCCAAGTAACCAACTATAGAACTGATGCTTCTTCTGATTCTTTTGTGAGGTGGTTTATTTGCGTCTGAGTTGGACCACAATCTGGAGTAACTGTGACTAGTAAAATTTGCTCTCAAGCCATATTTTACAATTGTAAATTAGTTTTTCCAAACCACCCATAATTAAATAAATTATTTCAATGAATACACACATACACACTTGTCAGAGAGTATAAACTTGAATTCCCTCTGTCTCCACATGTGTGTATATACATATACATATGTATGTATGTATGTATATATTAGTCCATTCTCACACTGCTATGAAGAAATATCTGAGTGCCTAAGATGGGGTAATTTATAAAGAAAAGAAGTGTACTCACAGTTCTGAATTGCTGGGGAGGCCTCAGGAAATTTAACATCATGGTGGAAGGCAAAGGAGAAGCAGGCACTTCCTTCACATGGTGGCAAGACGGAGTGAGTGCAAGCAGGGGAAATGCCAGATGCTTATAAAACCATGAGATTTTGTGAGAACTCACTCCTAATCATGAGAACAGCATGGGGGAAAGTGATCCACTTACCTCTACCTGGTCCTGTCTTTGACACATGAAGATTACAGAGATTTCAATTTGAGGTAAGATTTGGGTGGGGATACAGAGCCAAGCTATATTATTCTGCCCCGATCCCTCAAAAATCTAATGGCTTTTTACATCTCAAACCAATCATGCTTTCTCAACAGTCTCCCAAAGTCTTAAATGAGCTTAACTCACTGAAACATTAACTCAGAAGTCCACAGTCCAAAGTCTCATCTGAGAAAAGACAAGTCCTATCTACCTATGAGCCTATAAACTTAAAAACAAGTTAGTTAACTTCCTAGATACAATGGGGTACAGGCATTGGATAAATTCTCCAATTTAAAATGGAAGACATTTGCCAAAACATGCATGTCCAAAATCCAATAGGGCAGTCATTAAACCTTAAAGTTCCAAAATGATATCCTTTGACTCCATGTCTTACATCTAGGTTAAGTTGATGCAAGAGGTCACCTCTCAAGGCCCTGGGAAGCCCTGCCCCTGTGGCTCGGCATGGTACAGCCCTCCTCCTGACTGCTTTCACTGGCTGGCATTGAATGTCTGCAGCTTTTCCAGGCTCACAGTGCAAGCTGTCGGCAGATCTACTATTCTGGGGTCTGGAGAATGGTGGCCATCTTCTCACAGCTCCACTAGGTGGTGACCCAGTAGGGACTCTATGGGGAGACTCTAACCACACATTTCCCTTCCACACTGCCCTAGCAGAGTTTCTTCATGAGGGCTCCACCCCTACTGCAAAATTCTGTCCAGATATCCAGATGTTTCCATGAATCCTCTGAAATCTAGGCAGAAGTTCCCAAACCTCCATTCTTGACTTCTGTGCACCCACAGGCTGAACACTACATGTAAACTGCCAAGGCACCCTCTCAAACAATGGCCTGAGCTGGAATGCAAGGCACCAAGTCCTGACTGCACAAAGCAGCAAGGCCCTGGGCCTTGATCATGAAACCATTATTTTATCCTAGGCCTCTGAGCCTGCGATGAGAGGGGCTTCCTCAAAAGTCTCTGACATGCCCTGGAGACATTTTCCCCAATGTCTTGGCAATTAACATTGGGCTCCTTGTTACTTATGCAAATTTCAGCAGCAGATTTGAATTTCTCCCCAGAAAATGGAATTTTATTTTCTGTAGCATCATCGGGCTTCACATTTTCCAAACTCTTATGCCCTGCATCCTTTTGAAAATTTCACCACTTAGAAATCTTTTCCTCCTCATCTTTCTCAAGTTCAAAGTTCCATGGATATCTAGAGCAGGGTAAAACACTGCCAGCCTCTTTGCTAAAGCACAGCAAGAGTCACCTTGCTCCAGTTCCCATTAAGTTCCCATTAAGTTCCTCATTTCCATCTGAGACCACCTCATTGTCCATATCACTCTTTTGGTTAAAGCCATTCAACAAGTCTCTAGGAAGTTCCAAACTTTCACACATCTTTCTATCTTCTTTTGATCCCTCTAAACTGTTTCAGTCTCTACTCATTCCCCAGTTGCAAAGTCACTTCCACATTTTGGTTATTTTTATTGCAGCACTTCACTACCTCAGTACCAATTTACTCTAGTAGTTCTTTCTCACACTGCTATGAAGAAATACATGAGTAACTGAATGGGGTAATTTATAAAAGAAAGAGGTTTAATTGACACAGTTTCATATTGCTGGAGAGGCCTTAGGAAACTTACAATCATGGTGGAAGTCAAAGAAGCAGCAGACACCTTCATCAAAGATGGCAGGACGAATTCAGTGCCAGCAGGGGAAATGCCAGATGCTTATAAAATCATCATATCTTCTTGGAACTCACTATCATAGAACAACATGGGGGAAACTGCCCCATGATCCAATTGCCTACACCTGGCTCTGCCCTTGACACATGGGGTTTATGAGGATTACAATTCAAGGTGAGATTTGGGTGGGCACAAAGAGCCAAACCATAGATAGATAGATAGATAGATAGATAGATAGATAGATAGATAGATACTTACATACATACATACACACATATATACATAGTAGAATATCTTACAATAGCAAGATAACTCACATTAGAAATGTGTGCACAAGAGGCAATACAAAGTAAAACATAGAGTGTGGATCACAAATGAAGGAAACTATAAAATACATCCTCAAAGTACACAACATTAACCTCATCTACTTGCAAAGTATAAAGTAAAAATTTTAAAATTTTGATCACATGCCAAAGTATTTCTGTTCAGTACCTTAAATATATATAAAAGATATACAAATTTTAAAGCAAAAGACTATACTTGATGCTAAAGAGAAGAAAACAATTAACATTCTTATAAAGATGTCATTAAGAACAAAGTTATGGGCCGGGTGCGGTGGCTCAAGCCTGTAATCCCAGCACTTTGGGAGGCCGAGAAGGGCGGATCACGAGGTCAGGAGATCGAGACCATCCTGGTTAACCCAGTGAAACCCCGTCTCTACTAAAAAAAATACAAAAAACTAGCCGGGTGAGGTGGCAGGCGCCTGTAGTCCCAGCTACTCTGGAGGCTGAGGCAGGAGAATGGCCTAAACTCGGGAGGCAGAGCTTGCAGTGAGCTGAGATACGGCCACTCACTGCACTCCAGCCTGGGTGATAGAGCGAGACTCGGTCTCAAAAAGAAAAAAAAAAAAAAAAAAAAGAACAAAGTTATGATTAACTCTATTAATAAATAATGCATTACCTTATTTATTTCTATCATGTTATTGAATACATACTGATAAGAATCCCATAACAATATATTTTATAGAAATACACAATTTTCTGTGTTTGGCCCTTCAATAACATACTGTAACCATGACATAAAATTTTGCATATCATCTATGTGTGGCTCTTACCTACTGTTTCTTGTAAACAAATTTGGTCTGTAGTGACCTCAGGAATGTGGTTATTGCTTTCAATGGAAATGCAGATTTACTGAATTATCACTTCAGACTTAAACTTAACCTGAATTTTTATAAAGAATTGTGTAGAGTTGTTACCTACTTCCTCCCTTTTTCCACTAAGATATTTCATAGCAAACTCTCAGAATTCACATGTGAAATCCTAAAGGTCAAAGTCTCAGTAATTCCAAGGCTTTTCGGAAACTGTACAGTGCAAATAAAAATAAGTAGAAATTAAAATTTGTATTCAAATTAATATAAATATTTATATTTCTGGGAGAATGAATAATAATTTATGGAATGCATTTAACTAATTTTATATGATAGCAGTCTGACTTTCAGAATAGAGTACAGAAGTCAGTTAACAGATTTTTCTTGTCCTAGTTCAAAACTTACATGCACCTGTGTTTCTTCCATAAAACAAAGAAAAACTTGTTGTGACTAGTCATAATTTCAGCCATGGAGTTCACACATTCTTTGGTTTATATGACAGCAGTGTGTAGCATGGAATAGTGGATTAGAGCACATACTCTTGAAAGGTGCAAGCAATGTTGACCTTAATCTCTGCAGTACTTACTACCTTTGGCTTTAGGCAAGTGAATTGATCTGTCTACTCCTCAATTTCTTCAGTTATAAAATGGAAATAGTTAGAAAATATTCACCTTGGATTTGTGAGAATATTCACCATTGAATTGTTATGAGACCTAAATGAGATATTGAATTTCAGATAGGCCTGAAACAAGGAAGTAAAATTGTAGACAAAGGAATAAATTGAAAGTTTTACTTGAAGCATCATGATAATACAAACTAAAATTCCAAAGTGAAAAAAAGGTATATGTAAATAGTAAGTGTTTTCCCAACTCTTCAGTCTTTCATTTATATCCAGAACAGCAAAGAGTCATAAGTTTTGAAAAGAGAGAAATTTTTACCATGTATTTTAAGGGCAAAGTTGTGATATAAGTTCTACTTCTTTAACCCTAAGAGGAAAAGTTAACAAGTATCTAACCCTCTTCTCAAGCCTTGTTGGTACACTGAGATAATTTGATGTAGGTTCTTTGTATCTGGGGGAATGCAGTGACCTGGGTCTGACTTCCATCTCAAGGAATGTGGAGGGCAAGAGAGATATTCTGTCCAGTTGCTAGAAGGCAAAGCTAAGATCAGGTGTTGCTGTATCTAGAAAGTAGCTATACTCGGAACTGTACTCTAAGATGAGACTGAATATTTACCAAGGACCTAGCGTGGACCACACATGAGATAAAGCTATTTTCATGCTGGTTCAAGTTTTGACTTGTGAAACTTACTTTAAGGGGCCAAGGAACTCTAAAGTGGAGTGTTTTGTGTGAAGCGGAGGTGTCAGAACCTGGAACAGAGAAGAAAGTATGTATTAGTCTGTTCTCGCATTGCTGTAAAGAACTACCTGAGATTGGGTAGGTTTATAAAGAAAACAGGTTTAAATGACTCACAGTTCTACAGGCTGTACAGAAAGCATGTCTGAGGAGGCCTCAGGAAACTTACAATCATGCCGGAAGGTAAAGGGAAAGCAGGCATCACTTACATGGCTGGGGAAGGAGGAAGAGAGGGAAATGGGGAGGTGCCACACATTTTTAAACAAGCAAATCTTGTGAGAACTCACTATCAAGAGAACAGCAAGGAGGAAATCCTACCCCATCATTCGATTACCTCCAAATAGGACCATTCTTCAACATTGTGGATTACAATTCAACATGAGATTTGGGTGGGTACACAAATCTAAACCATATCAGAGTAGCACAACCAAGACCATAGGATTTTCACCTGGAGCGTTCTAGTAGAAGGCATCTACATGAGAAAGTCAGTGCATCTGCAAATCACCATAAAGATGCATTCCATGAATAAGATTATGTTCTTCCTCTTATCATCACTCATCTAGGGCCATCCCAGAAAGCTTCAGCAACTTAAATTGTCAACTCAAGAGAGGAGAAATGCTAAGTGGGGAAACAGAAGGGTAAAGGAAAATGCCTCTTCATAGCAAGCAGCCAGACTGCAATATGCTCCAGCTTGGGACAAAGATTTTACCAAAAGCACAAGTGTATATATATATATACACACGTTATATACACACACACACACTTATATGTAGGTATATAATACAACTGTATGTACACACACACACACACACATATATATACATACACGGTTGTATTTTGAGAAACTGATTTTTGAATTGCAGTTGCCATTCTCAATTAGAGTAATTATAGTAATAGTTCTGCCTAATACCTAAATGTGAATTAAGGAAACTAATGTATTATTTTCAAGTTTTTATGAAGGTAGGGGAGCCTCCACCACTCCACACATTTTAAAATGACAGAAGGAAATAAAAGTAAAGTTGCATTTTGGCACACCATTTTTGTTAGGCTTGTTCAACTACCTTACAAGTTATTTTGGTTCAGAGAGCTAGCGCCTTTATTTATGAATTCGTTTTGAATGCAAGTTTTATGTTTGAAAACACAGAGACTTGGGTTTATACCTAAAATCTTTATCAAGGACCTAAGAAATACAAATTAATAAAAGCACATATTCTTTGGCTCAAAAAATCATCAACTACACTCATTAATACTTTATCGCAAATTAAGATAAATTTATTATTCTATCCTGTGTTCCTAAACACAGGATTAGAATATTATTTTCTTTTTAAATTAAGGTATACATTTTTTTCTCCATTTGAATATATTGCACCCAATTTGATCTCTGTATTTCCAGTCACCAACAACCTTTGATAGTTTACTCTGAAATGCTATACATTAGTTAAACAAAGGCAATAATGAGTGTTGTATTGCCTTGTGTACTATCAATGTTGGGCTTTCTGGCTTCTAACAAAGCCCAGCCATTAAAATCAATAACCACGTTAACTTAAGTTCAGGACACTTTAAAGTTTTGCATATGTTTTTCTAGAATACCTAGCTCAGCACATTATACTTCTGTTTTTCTAAGGACAATTTTCCATAATGGGATAACATTTCTAAAAGTGATATTTATAGCATGATGATATTAATGATACATATAAATTCATGTTACAAATATTTATCAGATCCAATACAAGTTCTTCATAATTAACTCATAAAATTATCTTTTTGATATTTTGAGCAACAAATTACATGACAAAATAGATACTAAGGAAGATCACTCTGTTATTCAACATCAACCTGAAATTTTGTTCTACTTAATTTTAATATCCTATAATCTTGATAATTGAATACTTTTTTTTAGCTGATCAAAAATCTTGGATCTATGCCAAGTTATTCTTTATTCTTAACAATCTAAGGAATTAAATTTTGTTCTTTTTTTGTAGGAACTACCTCACTGTTTTAGCCATCTGAGGTGTTTATATATATGATATGTGCTCTTAAGCATAAGGCCAAAGTTGTTCCATGTCCTTTTACACTGCTTGATTCAGAAATTCTCTATTCCTTTACTTAAAGAAAAAAAAAAAAAAAGACTTCATTTTCAGAATAGCTGTAGGTTTGTAGAAAAATTGAGTAGAAAACACATAGAATTCCCGTCTGCCATCCCATAGTTTCCTCTATTAGTATCTTGCATTAGTTCAATACATTTGTTCCGATTGATGAGCCAATGCTGGTGCATTTTATTAACTAAAGTTCATAGTTTACATTAGAATTCACTTCTTGTATTGTACATTCTATAGATTTTAACAAATGTATAATAACATGTATCCACTATTACAATACCATACAAAATACTTTTGTTGCCCTAAAACTACCCTGAGTTCCACTTATGCATCCCTGTTTCTCCCTGAATCCCTGGAAATGACTAATTCACTACTGTCTCTATAGTTTTGACTTTTCCAAACTATCACACAGTTGAAATCATACAATTTGTAGCCTTTTCAAATTGATTTATTTCACTTAGTAATACACAGTTAGGGTTTCTCCATATTTTTTATGGCCTAGGAGCTCATTTATTTTCATCATTAAATAATAGTTTACTATAGGAATGTACCACAGTTTGTGTATCCATTCTCCTAGGTTTAAATTATTTTCCTTTCTCTAGATTCCTTTGGTGGAAGATTATATTATTAATACTTTATCTTTCTCCTTTGTCTACGCATATCCCTGAAAGTATTGCTTTTACTGTGTCCCACAATATTGCTAAGTTGCATTTTCATTTTTAGTTACTTCAAAATATTTTCAAATATTTTTAAAATTTTCCTGGAGCCATTTTTCCCACCCATATATTATTTACAATTATGCTGTATAATCTTCAAATATTTGAGAATTTTCTTTCTTTCTTTTATCTCTAGTTAAATTTCATTGTGTTTAAAAATATACTTTGTAAGATTTATATTCTTATTAATTTATTAAGATGTGTTTTGTAACCCAGGATTTGTTATATTTTAGTGAATGCTTCATGTAATCTTGAAGAAAATGTGTATCATTCTGTTTTTTAATAAAATATTATGTAAAAGTTAATTAGATAAACTTTGTTGATATTCCTTTTCAGGCCAACTCTATCTCCATGGATTTTTAAAATACATATATTATATAATTATTTTTATATATTTATATTATTTGTTTATATTTAATAAAGATATTTAAATATATAAATATATTAATATAGTTAAATATATAAATTTATATATTTAAATAATATTATAAATATAAATATATTTTTAAATATATATTTACATATATCTACTAAAGATATAAATATATATTTGAAATGTATATATAAACATATTAATATATATTAATAAATATTTATATTTAAAATATAAATATATCTTAAATCTACAACATATTTTAAATATAAATACATATTTAATGTATAATATATTTTAAAATATAAATATATATTTAGAAATATAAATTTTTGTTTTAAAATATAAATTTTAAAATATAAATAAATATTTAATATATATTTAAATATATATTTAATGTATTTTTAAATTTTAAATATATATAGATTAAATATATACAAATATATATTTAATTGACTTCGCTCTTGAAGCCCTGCTGGGAAAACAAAAGACTCTTCAGGCAATGTGTTTTTAGAGCAAAGTTCAAAGAAAAATTATCCAATAGCTGCAGTTTTTCCTCACTGTCAGTTTTCATGAAATTGCTGCAAAGACGGTACCTAGAAGTCTATCTACGTTACACATGATTTCGGAAGATTTGCAGCCCTATGAAATATGAGTTTTATGATTTCTTGGAGTCAACACACTTTTTCCTGTAGGAATACATTTGACATCTGTAACAGTATAATGGAAGCCAGTGTGAAAGTTTATTAGATTAAAACACCTATGAATTCTGCTTCTACACAAAAAGAGGTAAATCGTTATAAACTTAATGAATGCTCTACCCAGCTGCCTTCATGTTATTTGTCTACTAGTATTTTATCTATTCTAAAGAGTGGTCTAACGCTACAATAAATGGAACGAATCAGGGAGTGCATATGTGTACTGTTCAAATCATTCAGCTCTGCTAGTGACTTTATTCATTTTTAAATCTATTAATTTAGCTTGTCTGACTATTATATTCACATATAACTTATATATAAGTTTTACATTAACATATAATACAATATGAAGGCACTCCGGTTTTTAAAAAACTATACCAAAAAGAGTTACTAATGAAAGCAATACTTACTAAATTCTAGCAGTGTTCTCAGAACTATCCTTCATGCCTAACAAATATTCTATTTAATCCCCTCAACAAATCTATATTGTGGATTTCATTATAATCTTCACTTACAGTTTTGGAAAGCGAGGTTCACATAGGTTAGGTAAACTCCCCAAGAGTTCAAGAGTTCACATGAAAGAGATAAGCTTCAACCCAAGCAGCAGTTTAAATCCAGAGTTGAGATTCTTAACACTTTCCCATAAAAAGATACTAGAGATTTTCTTTCATAAAGTAAACTTTTCCTTCCTCTTTAGATGGAAAAAGAGAGAGAGAAGATGCAGTGATATGTTTTTAAGTTAAAGTTCGCATTTCGCCAAATTGAATCCTGCATAGCATATAAAATTCTTTTTTTAAAATTTGAATAACAACTTCTAGTCATTAACTGCCTGATTTTCTCTTTATCCATGTTAATAAGTACTCTAGCACATAGGCATGCAGTGTTTTGAAACAGAAATAATGATCAAATATTTCAATTTAAAAATATGGTATTTTTAATTCTTTTCGATTCTCTGAAAAATGTATACGTACTCCAATTATTGTTAATTCCCTAACAGCAGTATATAGATTTTTAAATGAAATGCTTATAAAAATATGTCTGTACTAAAAATATAAGTATATATTGGAAATAAAATTACAGAAGTGTTTAATCACAGTAGTTTTTCTTAGGAAAATATCTCAATTATATTTCTGCAGAATATTTGCTTGAACATGTGTCAATAACAAATCTGAACGATATTATCTTTAAAAAGAAGGTAATTAACATTTAAATGAATGACAAAATATTTTCTGACTTTTATACACAAAGTATTCTTCCAAATTGTTTGCATTATAATAGTTGAACTATCAATTGGATAAGATATTTGGAGAAATTATATAAAATATGTTTCAAATTAAATATCACCCCCTTAGAATATATTTGGGAAAGAAAGTCTGATTCATAAAAAGTTAGAGAACAAAGCTTTCATATAATTTCCTCTCTTCTTTCATACAGGTTTAAAAAATATCCATTCCTTCTATAAACTTTTCTAGGGAATTTGGCAACAAAGATAGTGGACAGAAAACAAACACGTATAGCTCTACCTATTCAGGTGACATCTCATGTGTTCATGCTAATTAAAAACCTTCCAGTGAAACAAATCCTGGTCATGTACACGGAGTTACTAGTCAACTTTTCCATTCAAGTTATCATTTCACTGGGTCGACAGACATATTTCAAAACAGCGTAGAGAAGCCAATCTGACTTCCCAGGTTAATGAAAGCTCTCCTTCAGTTACAATGAAAATAGAACGTTGTGATAGCAGTGAGGCTGTGCCTCTTTGATGTAAGGGAGAATAATTGACTGAGAGTCTGGACTGCTGCGCTCTAAAATCCATTGTTGTATTTCTCTTCCCACACGCTGCTACTATTTGATGACTGAGTGTGGTTAGGATAGTAAGGTATGCCCCTTCCTGGGTGATGTGGGATTCCTCTGTTAGAATTAATTGAACTTGCTGAACTTTTTTTAGAAATGCACTGCAGCTTAAAACACTTCCACCTAACTATCCTTCATCCTGTCTTGCTTTTTGTCTTTTTCTTTCACGAAGGATCAGATTGCCATCGTGGTTTTCACGGGTCTCCCAGCCCTACTGTTCCCTCTTAGTTTTCTCTCAGTGATGTTTCTCAGATGATCTAGACTAACATAAACAAAAAGGGTATGTGTATGTGTGTGTATATATATACATATATACATATACACGTGTGTGTATATATACATATATACTTATATATACATATATACATACACACATACTCTGGTTCTTTTCGGCTTTTGTTGATGAAGAACAAAGCTACTAAAATATTTTTAAGGAGTCGTGTCTGTGTGTGTGTGTGTCTGTGTATGTGTTTGTGCACTTCAGTTTTCAATTCTCTTGGCAAATATCTGGGAGTGAAATTACTGGGTCATTGTCAAGTTTATATCTTACTTGTTAAGAATCTACCAACTTGTGCTCCAAAGTGTCTACATGATTTTACATTCCCTCCACCAATGCTTGAAGGTTTCAATTTATCTACTTTCTCACCAAAATCTATATATAGATATAATATATATATTATATATGTATATATAATGTTTTATACAATAAATTAAAAGTAGATTATTTATGTACATATTTTATAAGATATATATTTACATATACATCTTATTTTATAATATAAATATTGTTAAATATATTGCTATAAAATAAATTGAAAAGTAAGTTTTATTTTAGATGTATATGTAAAATATATTTTATTTTTAACTACATGAAACTAAAAATACTTCAGTTTTTCTGCTTACTTTCTGCCAGTTATTCTTGTACATTTTCTATCTTTTATTTATTTTCTGTATAACAGTTGATTGAAGTAAATTTTCATTCCATAAGATACACCATTGTGAATGTTTGTAATTAAATATTTGGTAAATTTATAGAGTTGTAAGATATCACACAATCCTGTTATAAAACATTTCTGTCACCAAAAGAGTTTCTTTGTTCATGTTGCCAATCAATGCTTCCTTCAATTTCCCAGTCCCTGGCAATAAATGGGATCATTTGTGTTCTGATCACCTCCACTACTAATTTGGTTGGTGAAGGAGGGCTCCCTCACTCCAAATAGTATAAAATAGCCGAACACACAACACCTGATACCACACAGATGAGCTCGATTGCAGGTAATTAGTTACATACACTCACAGCCTGAAGCAGGGGGGCACTGGGCCACACAGAGATGCACTCTGGAGCACAGTAAATCAGTAGGGGCTCTGGGAGGCAGGCTTTCTAGTGACAAGTGGAGTGGGTAAGATGTTCCCTGATTCCCATGGAAGGTGTGACTAATTTGTTTGAATACTTTTGTAGGCTGTAAGGGAAGTGAAACTGTTAGGTTGAGGAGCAGGTGGAGTGCAGTTGGTCTGACTGATACAGGGACTAGCTGTATAGGAACCCTTTCCCTTTGAATGGGGACATACCTAGCAAGAGCAGGAGAGTTACCATTAGATCTCTGAGGACTTAGCAGGCCCAAGGACATAAAGGTAGAACTTGAAATTTTAGCCCATACAAGACAATTTGTATCTGGCTTCTTCTACTTAGCCTGACATTTTTGAGGTTAATGTGTACCACAATATATGTACCAAATAGCATATACACCATAGCAATAGTAGTCTGTTCCTTTTTATTGCTGAATAGTATTCAGTTTTATATATTTAATATAGTTTATCTATTTACCTATAGAAGAATCTTGTGGTTGTTTTCCACTTTTGTTAATGAAGAACAATGCTACTAAAACATTTTAAGGAGGGGTGTGTGTGTGTGTGCATGCACATAAGTTTTCAATTCTCTGAGCAAATATCTTGGAGTGAAATTACTAACTCATCTGTCAAGTGTATATATATTTTTTATTTTACTATATGTTCTGGGATATATGTGCAGAAGGTGTAGGTTTACTACATAGGAATACACGTGCCATGGGGGTTTGCTGCACCTATCAACCTGTCATCTAAGTTTTAAGCCTACTGAATTATGTTCCAAAGTGGCTATGAGATTTTACATTCCCTCCACCAATGTTTGAGGGGTCCAATTTCTCTACTTTCTCACCAAAAACTTGATATTGTCAATTTTGTATTACAGCCATTCTAATAGATGTGTACCTATATTATATTGTAGTATTAATTTGAACTTTTCTAATGCAGTAAAGTAATAAAAATATATAATAAGTAAATAAATGGGATAAAATGGTGCTCTGATTAAGGGTATATAAGCCATCCTTTAACAAGAAAAAACAAATAAAGCTTTTCAAAGCCCTGGGTGGATATGGGAGCAAGGAATTCTATTGGAAATATTTATTTAATTTGTGAATCCAACTTTTATAGAACAACTTGAACACTGGGAAAGTTTTAGAGAATAGTGGCTTAGAGGTAGTAGAATCTTAATATCTGAAAACAAGGAATCCCTTAACAGATTGTTTGGCTCTGTTGTGAAAATTGTTCACATATTCAAATATTGTCAACCTTGTTAATGAGTTTTTAGCTTTAGAATCATCCTAATTACAAAACATTTAGGACTTAATTATGGTTATAAAACCAATTGAAAATGCTATGAACATTGTCAATGGATGAATTTTGCATAAAGCATTTGAAACTATTTGATTTAGACTCTTCTAAAAATAAGGCCAAAATCAAATAAAAAATAAAGTGAGGTTGGTATATAATGGAAATATGGGTCCATTTATCGTTTTCAAAAATGTAATACTGAAATTTTCTTTCACCACAACAATAAAATTTTATATTTCACACTACTGCTTATTCTTTGGCAGGAAACAACTTTTCCTTATTCTCTGGTCTGCAGGCTATTTCTCCCTGATGAGAAGGGGAAGGAGAAAGAGAACTTAAATATCTTGAGGGATTTCCAACTCTATACAGACATTGCATTAGAGTTTCTAAATATCTTATCTCTTTAATCCTCACAATAAACCTGCTAGGAAGAGATTTATCTCTTTATTGTAGAACAGAACAGTTTTTAGTTTACCAGTTATGAGACTAAGCTAGACTCCCTAAGAAAATTTGCAATAAGAGAGCCATCTTTCTCTTTTCATTTAAGTATCAGAAAAAAAAAAATTAGTATAACTTTAATAAAAGATATGTTTACATAGGTGAAAACCTTATTTTCTCTTAGTTACCTTCATTATTAAAAGAATTAATGTATAATCTCTAAGAGATCAATAGTTTATTGAATACAAGTGGTATATATATGGTTCATTCAATAAAGCATTCACATTCTCCAGTTTTTGTATTTCTTTTCCAAACCATAATATTAAAGTCAGCAAAAATGTACACAAACAAATTCATTTATTTAAGAGTATATATCCTTATATTTCTCTTCATGAATTAAAATTTTAACAGGCAAACTTTGTTTGATATGACTTGGTAGTTCTTAAATTTAGGTTTATTTTGTGATATTATTGTAGACAAAAGATTTATGTCCTAAACTGGTGGTTGTCAAGCTTTGGCTCATGGACCAAATCAAGCCTTTAGTTTAGTTTTATTTTATTATTATTATTATTTTTTTAATAAATGAAGCTTTGTTGAAATAAAGCATACTCATTCATTTATAGATTCTCTATGGCTCTTTGCATGCCACCACATCAAGGTTAACCGATTGTAACAGAAAGTATTTGGCTACAATTCCCAAAATATTTACTGTTTGTTTGTTTGTTTGTTCTTTTAAATAAAATATTTGTTAACTCTTGCTCTAAAGATATTCTTTCCCTTAAGATTCCCAAACAGGATTTTGAGTTCAACTGTTCCATGAAAACATCCATAATTTAATACCCCCACAACTATGTGATCTATAATGTTAATGGTGTAAGTCTTTACCTGTCCACGTATATTATTGCATTTGATATCTTTCTCTAAACATACCTTTAGTTAATATAGGCACATATGTCCTGCCAATCCAATTGGATAATGATATTTACTTGTAAGGATGAAATTTACATATGCTACTCTTGTTGAATTCTTCCTTAATGAACAAACATTAATGGCAGTAGATACACTAGGTACTCAATAAATTTTTTTAAGTTTTTCCAAACCACGGTTTTAGGGACTTTGTACTCTTCTATCAAAATGGTAAATTATGCCAGTAAAACAAAATTACTTATGATATTCTAACAAAGCTAAAGTGTACTCTGTATTTCAGGATTCAGTGAAGATAATTAAATCACCAGTACTTTTCTTGGCATGCATAGAGTTATAAAACAATCTAGATACAAAATAACAACAACAACAAAAAACACAAAACTCAGTCAATATTCAGGCTTGAAACTTGCAGACAGACAACTGTGATAGGCAATATATTATCCATGAAGTTCATGATAAGGAACAAAACAAAAAAAATACAGAATCACTACTTATTTATCCTAGTAGAAATGAGCATTCACCAAAAAATTCTGCCCCTACAGAATAACAACCTCTTGTTTCAAGTGATTTAGTAGACTTTTTTTTTTTATCATAAGTGTATCTCCTTATCTGTTCACTTAACTTTAGCTGAATTGCAAGGATTTAAGTAGTTGTGAATCATGCATTGAACAAATCAGGTAGTTGCTTTTCGTAAACCATTGCAGTTCTACCACACTCTGACCATATAATAAGACCCAGTGAAAATTTAAAAAAGAAAAAAAATGAGGAAAATTAAGAAATAATTGTAGCTTATATCTAGGCTACACATTTAATGTGAGAATAAAAATGTGTAATCACATCCACTAATATACATTTGGCATACTTTATATTAATCAAATATAAACTTAACTGAATTTTAATAGATACTAAATGAGGTTATATTTAATGACTCAAGAAAAAGTCTACTCAAGTTACTACTTAATATGTAACTAACCCTTGACACCTAATTAAGAATATTTCTTTCTTAAATTGTATATCTCAAAACTTAGAAAAAATACTAATCTAACACAGTAAGATGTAGTAATAATGTTTAGAATTAATATTTTAAGGAATATGTGAATGTTCTCTACAGAAAACCTACTCACTATTTAAAAAAATATGAAAGTGCTTTTAAATGCATTATTTATTATTGCTTTGTATTCATAGAAAATTATAAAAAGGAGAAAATACTGTAAGATAAAACCCTTTTATCCAAACACTATCACTTTAGTTTACCAATAATAATTATTTATTAAACAATTACATACACATTCCTCATTTAAATCAAAGATTATTAGTACTGAATATAATGAAAGATTAAATATGAACACTACATTCTATTCAGCAAAAAATATTATCTTAATAATTAGATTTGATTGTCAGAAAAATCTATCTTAGATCCTAATATTTCAGATAACTAAAATATATTCCTATGTGTATTTCTCTAGTGGTCCAGATTATTTTATATGATTGCTGTTACTTAGCATCTCAAACCTGCCCGGTTTTTCTGAGTGGTTTTACATTGCCACATTGTTTAAGTCGGATGTGTATTTAATAAAAAGTTTGATACTTTATTTCTACTCTTCTTTTACAGAAGTAATGGGTTCCAAAAATCAATTATATTTTAACATTAGTCCTAATCATTCTTATCAGGCACAGCTTTTTATGTATGCATCAAGTGCTTGTAATTATTGTTTTACCATTCATATTTTCAAATTGCCTCTCTCTTTTCCTTTCACTAAGATTAATATTCAAGGATTTATTCTTGATCAAGATAAAAGTAATATGACTGCCTGTGTTCCACTATGCCTTGGGGAGGACAAGTGAAGGGCACTCCGCATCAAATAATGACTCCTCTGTTGTGTATTGTGTATTGTGCATTTATTGTATCTTCAAAACGTAAACATACACAATATTTTACCTAATTTAACTTTGTTAGAAGGTTATTTCATCTCTTTTTTTAATACTTATCCTCTGTGACATTAACTGTCATAAGTTGAAAATTAAAACCAAAAGTTACCTATGTCTCAAAAATGTGAAGAATGAACTGTTGGTGTTCTAGCATCAAGCACTTCATTGATATGATTGCAAGAATAAAAGAAAATGTATATTTGATATTTAAGATGGGTCACATTTCTCCATACTTTATACTTACTAATCTTAACTAGGTATAAAGTTGTTAGTAGGCAAATGTAAGAGAGAGAGGGAGAGAGATTTTTAAAAATATTTCTTTTGGTGCAACTGTAAAAGGTAACTTCCATCCCAAGGGTTGTGAGAAATAGGTAAGAAGTTATACTTACTAAAACTCAAAAGCTGAGATGAGTGTCCCTGTAGAATTCAAGCTCAGAAATGTGCGAGTGTGTGATTCAACTACAAATATGAATGATCTGCTCTTGCCAAGGTAAAGAGATGGTACTCCAGTGACACTCAAAGGAACTGCAAACAGAAAGGATACAAACAGGAAGACTAAAGGAAGTATATATGAAAAATTAGTGTCTTCCTCTAGGCTTGCAAGCTACTGCTAGTACCCTTTCTTGGTAAGTTCTAACAAGGAGCCACTTTCAAAGGACAAATATGATTCATAAAGACATATCCTATGAATCACAAAACAGAATATGGGAGGAAAGGTTTAAAGGTGAAAGTAATATATTAAAAAGTAGTCAGTCCACCTCTTTGGCTGTTCAGCATCCAAATGCACATTACAACACATATTTAAATGTTTGAAATAATCTCAAACTTGTATCGAATTTGCTAATAAAGTGCAATTTTTCCCTTTGAAGTAGTTGAACATAATCACAGAATGACACATTTACACAGTGCTCCATTATCTATGAATAATTTGTGGTTATTTTTTAGAAACAAGGATATTTTCGAACATAATCACCAGAATAAGAATATTAAGATTGACACATTACTGCCATCTAATCCTCAGGCTTCATTCAACTTTCAACAATTGTCTTAATAATTTACTTTATAGGAAAATTATCCAGTTCAAAATACATCTCAATTTGCTTTTAGTTGTCATGTGTCTCATTTTCTTTGAAATTACCTTGACTTTCCTATTCTGTATAATTTCCAAAACTATGGAACAAGTGTTTTTGTAGAATGTTTCTAGGTTTGGGAAACAGTTTGAGTATGCACTTTGTTTTTTCTTTTTTCTTTTTTTTTATATTTTCTAATGGTTAGACTTTGACTATAATGGTTTGGCAATAATATAACAAAAATGCTGCTATGTTCTTCTCATTGCATCCTAACCATGATGTAGAATTTCATCAAGTTTTAGTGACCATTATGTAGAATTTTTGTACTAAAACCGCTTAATTTTGCACCAGGCTAATACTTTCCAATTTTCATTAAATCTTTATTTTTTCTATGTATTGATACAAGTATGGACTCATGGGTTTCTATTTTATTCAATAACCTGTAAGCAATTGTAATCATTTTGTTTTAGTCTGTTTCTACTACTTATAGCAAAATGCTTAGAACTGGGTAACTTAAGAAGAAATACGTTTATCTCTTAGAGTTATGTAGGCTGGGAAGCCTAAGGTTGAGGTGGCACATCTGGTGAGAGTCTTCTTGCTGTGGGGGCCGGGGGGGAGCGGGGACTCTCTGTGGCATCCTGAGGTGAGGGAGGATATCATAGAGTGAGGGGGCTGGGCATACTTAGGTGATATCTCAGTTCTCTCAATTCTTACAAAGCCCCAGTTCCTCTCATGATAATTTACTAATCCACTAATCCATAATTGAATTAATCTGTTCATGAGGGCAGAACCCTCCTAATTCTATCACCTCTTGAGCGTCCCACATCTCAATACTGCCACACTGGGGATTGTGTCAATGTGAGTTAGAGGAGACAGATATTCAAACCATAGCATATTGTTTAATTTTGAAGTTAAAGTGACCCAAATTTAATACGGGCATCTATTTCCTTTTAACACATATACATCATTCTTTGGGTGCATCTGTATTTTCTAATGCATCAAGATGTTCCAGGTGCATCGTGTACTTTTCATGTTCATCAGAGAAAGTCTTAAAATATCAATTTGAAATGCTGTAAATAAAACTTATGGTACCACATGTTCCCAATTCCTTTATTAGGCTCAAGGAAATACCCAACCTGAAATATCAAGAAGAAAAGAGAGGAAATATCAAGAGGGAAAGCAAAGCTGAATATCCATGGATCATAGAATAATATCAAACTGCCTAATATATCTGTAACCATCACCCCAGAAAAAGCAAATAGAGATAAAGATAGCAAAAAAAATTCTGAGAAGAAATAAAATATTTTATGATATATAGAGAAAAACAACAAACAACAACTCCAATCTTACTGAATTCCCCAACTCTAATTAAGATACTAAGATAACCTTTATACCAACTCCAAACAAGATCAGTATGAGAAAAGGAAAGAACCAGTAAAACCCCTCAGTAAATAGATATGCAAAAAGTCTTAAACACAAATAGAAAATTAAATAGACAGATAAACAGTTATAGATATAAATATCACTTAATATCTATCTATCTATCAATCATATATCTTTCTAAAGATATAAAGACATTATACCATGACTTACAAAGATTTATTCAGAAATATGAAATTGATTTAACCCTAATTATTAATCAGTGTAATTCCACATAACAACAGTTATAGGGGAACAATTGCATGATGATGTTGATCATATTTATAGGAAAAACATTTGATAATAATCAGTAACTTTTCATAACGAAATATTATAGCAAAATGTCATCTAATTAAAATTACCCATAATTAAAACTTACATTAACAATTGTATTTAAATGTGAAATATGGGCAGCTTTCCTTTTTAATGAGAAAAATGTAGAAATAAATTATCACGATCCCCACTTTTTTGCAACCTTGTAATGAATTGCTAGACAATGCAGGAAAAGGAAGTACCTGTAAGATTTGAAAAGGAAGAAAACCATAGTTATTCTATTTCTTGGGAAAATAAAAGAAAAATAGCATTATTTTTGGGCAATAAGATTGTATGTATAGAAAATCCAAAATGACTTAGAGATTAATCTAGAAATTTACAAGCCTGGATCCAAAAATAGATATATAAAATCACTTGTATGTCATATACAAACAACAATCAGGAAAGTATTTTTAAAAAAGAGAACAAAAGTAGCATTTATATATAGTACTAAAAAATAAATAGAGAGCAATAAAACTTTATTGAGGAGTATAAGGAAGAGCTAAATAAATGAGAAAACATACATTTTGATGAATTGTTAGACTCAATATTGTTAACTTATCAATTACTTTCAAGCTATACTAAGGATCAAATGTATTCCAACTAACATTCTACATGCATGTTTGAAAACTACCTGTTCTACATACTGACAATACTCATAAAACATTAGTATTAGAATAGTATATTACTGGCACAAGGCTAAACAAATATACACATTTTCAGACTAAAGAGCCCAGAGACAGATTTATGCTCATATGGACACATGATTTATAACAAAATTGACATGGCTAAATAAAAGTGGAAGACAATCTTTTCAATGGTACTAGGAAATTGATTATCTATATAAAAATATTTTAATTGAATCTTTTTCTCATATAAAACTCAGTTATAATTGAATTATAGTAGGCAAAATAATAAAAATGCAAAAAATAATCTTCATGGAATGAGAGGAGATATATATTTATCTTTTGTGTGTATATGTGCATGTATATATATATAACCATACATATATGTATATTTTACCTTACATGTAATTTATTGTATATTTTGAGAATATACAATATTTTAAGAATATACAATAAATTATTGGTGACCATATTCACTCTACTGTGCTACAGAAAATCACAACTCATTTCTCCTATTTAACTGCAATGTTGTATCTCTTAACCAACCTCTCCTCATTCTGTTTTCTACCTCCCCTTCCTAGCCTCTTATACCCACAATTCTTATCATTACTTTTCTGAGTTCAAATTTTATCAAGTCAGTTTTTAATGACACATTACCACCTTTTCCATATCTCTTAAGTACACACACACACACACACACACACAAAACCTCATGTATGTATATAACCTTATATATGTATAACCTTACATATAAATATAAGGTTCATAGTTGCTTATTTAAGTGACAGTATTTTAAGCCAGACAAGTGATTGATGTAAAACTCAGGACACTGTTACTTCTGGCAGGGGTTATAGGGGGTTTGTGACCAAGAAGGAGCAATAGTGGGTGTGAATATTGACAATTTTCTAATTTTTTGATCTGCATGTTTGCTTGTTGTTATTTAAGCCGTACATACACATTATTTTACTGTTTTGTGAATGTGTTGTATTTCATAATAAAAGGTGAAATACACAGATTTTCATTTGGGATAGCTAATTTCTTTTCCAACTTATAAGGATTTGAAAAAGTGGGCTTTAATTACTATTTATTTAATACATTGAAGGTGGTTTTAAGTGATTTTATTCACATGCTTTTGGTTTTTGATGATACACTCAATTCATATCACTTCAAGAGCAGTATGTCTACTTAAGAGACATGGGAGAGGTGATGATTTGTCATTAAAAACTGGCTTGATAAAATTTGAGGTCAGAAAAGTAAAGAGTAGAATTGTGGTATAAAACTCTGGGAAAGAGAGGTAGAAAACAGAGGCTGGGAGAGGTTTGGTAACAGATACATTACAGGTAGATAGGGGGAATGAGTTCTGATTTTTTGCAGCACTGTAGGGTAAATATGGTCATGTACAATTTATTGTCTATTCTCAAAAAGCTGGAAGAGATAATTTTGAACGTTCACATCACAAAGAAAAGATCAATTTCTTTAATGTGATGGATATGCTAATTGTCCCAATTGATAATTACACATTATATATGGGTATCAAAATATCAGTCTGTATCCCATAAATATATACAATTATTATATGTTAACTAAAATTTTAAAAATATATTTAAAAAACTGACTTGGTATCATGCACAATTTACTATTTTTGAACAAGTGCTTTCTGATTCCTTGTTTTCAGTCAGAGGAAAATTTTTTGAAAGTTACTTAAACAATATATGCAACTTACATTTGTAGTCATACATTTTGTGTATAATCACTTCTTGTTATTTTTGGAGATCTTGATATTCTTTAAAATTTCTAGATCCAAAATGTACCGTAAACATAGCAATTTAGTTTATCTCTTCCAAATAGACTACTTGTTCCTTAAATGTATGAATTGCTTGCTAAATATTTTATTTATATTATAAAGCATTGTTGATAAATTTTAAATGAAAATAATTCCACAGTTTCCAAATGCGTTTAGAATTTAAATTACTGAGTTTGAAAGTATAAAATTATGAAAGTAGTAAATAGTGCTTTCAAACATGAAAGTAGTAAAAGTTTTAAGTGCAAATGATTGATTCAGCTACCTAGGAGACAACAAATTACAGTTAATATCAAAGTAAAGTCAACAGCAAGTTCACTGTAGATAAGCCTTTGAAATGTTTTTTTGAGAATACTTAACAAGCCAAGTCCAGTCAAGCTGACACTGTATTATATATTAATGTGTTGTTAAGAAAACTCAAGGAAGTGCAGAAGACGTTTATGAATGTTTTTAATGTTATTTTATGTGTCTAAATTTTGTTTTAGCTTTGTCAAAAGTTTAAAGGCAACATCCTGGAGCCAGTGAAGATGTATCTAAGCACTTGGGTATGTCTCTCAATATATATGAAAAAAATGATTTTAAAAGTATACACCTTATAACTCCATATTAACTATGTGTATAACTACATATTAGTGGAAACAGAGTGTACAGCAAGATTTCACAGTACTTATCCCTAAATTGTGAGAATCTAAGTAATCTTCCATGGTTTTTCTGCCTTTTCTTATTCTCTTATTTTTTTCTAAATAACCATTCATTATTTTTATAAAGTGCTAAAATCAGTAAAAGATTTTTATTTATCTGAAAGTAGGGAAAATCTGTTTTCTTTTTGTTTACAAAACTTTTTCATTTGGGTGGGTGCGGTGGCTCACACCTGTAATCCCAGCACTTTGGGAGTATGAGGCGGGCAGATCACGAGGTTAGTAGTTCGAGACTAGCTTGGCCAATACGGTGAAACCCATCTCTACTAAAAATACAAAAAATTAGCAGGGCGTGGTGGCGGGCACCTGTCATCCCGCTACTTGGGAGGCTGAGGCAGGAGAATCACTTGAATCCGGGAGGCGGAGGTTGCAGTGAGCTGAGATCGCGCCATTGTACTCCAGCACCTGAGACAGTGCAAGACTCCTCCCAGGAAAAAAAAAGAAAAAAAAAAAAACATTTCCAGTTGGATCTAGCAGATGGCTCTAACTTCTGAATATACAGAGTCTAAGAAAAAAATCATTAGGGTCTTTATGCGTACTATAAATTTGCTAAGGTATGGCGCAAAGCAGTATCCCAGCCTGACATGTTACCTGTCTGGGTATTCTGTTCCATGCGCAATTGCTGGAGGTTACTTTTCGGATTTCTTCAGATGTCACCAAAACCCCTTTCCTCAATTGAGAAAATTGAGAAATATCCAATTATCTCTCAACTATTGTGCTATAGCATCATCAATATATCAGAGACAAAATGCAAAGCTTCTGACTCAATGTTCAAAATGTAACGGTTTAAAAGGCCAACATTTGTTCTACTAGATCCCATAGAAGAGACAGTCTGATGACAAAGAGTGAAATGAAGGTCAGATTTTAGTACTCTCTCACCTTCCACAGTTATATATAATGTTCTTTATAATTCACTTCCTAAAACAGAGTTTTAAAAGTTTGCTGATAATGAAAATCCATAGCAAATCAACTTATATCGTTATCTTTCCAGGACAGAAAACTGAGTATTAATCATTTAAAATTTTGAGAACATATGGCCAGACATGGTGGCTCTCTCCTGTAATCCCAGTACTCTGGGAGGCCGAGGTGGGAGGATCATTTGAGGTCAGGAGTTCGAGACCAGCCTGGGCAACATGGCGAAACCCCCTCTCTACAAAAAATACAAAAATTGGCTGGGCATGGTGGCATGAGCCTGTAGTCCCAGCTACTTGGGCTGAGGCGAGAAGTTCGCTTGAGCCCAGGAGGCGGAGGTTTCAGTGAGCTGAGATGGTGCCACTGCACTCCAGCCTGGGCAATACAGGGAGACCCTGTCTCATAAATAACAAATTATGAAGCAGCTAACAAATTAAATAATGCACAATGTAAACTTTTATGTAAAAGAATGATGCACCCATGCATGATTAATAAAACAAGTTCATACAGGAAAATGATCATGAAATATAATTATTATGTAATATAAGTAAACCATGTTATTTAATGCTTATTTATTATATATTACATCTACTTTAGTATCCCAGTGTTTGCTATTTTATGAAGAGATCCTGATTCTTCTTGCCTGCATGATAATTTATACCATTTCTTTCTTTTTCTCCCCAGTCTCACCGTCTGTGTCTCTCTTTGATTTATGTCTTTTCCAGTCGCTTTCTCGCTCATTTTCTTCTCCTATCTCTGTCTGTCTGAAAGACAGACAGCTTTGGCTCTCTCACACTGTCCATTTTTATCTTGGCTGTCTGCTTTGGCTCTGCGGCTCCTGCTGCCCCCATGCCTCCAGCTGCACAGCCAGCTCTCTCCTTGCTTTCAGGGTCAAGCTTGAGTCTTTCTCTCTCTGGCCCTCTAAATTTGCCATTTCCTCCCCTTTCTCTTTCCAATTTCCTTTCTTACTTTTTCTCTCTCTCCCTTTCAAGGAGAACATGGAGGCTAATTCCTAGATCCAGCAGAGAGCATAACCTGTCTGCTCTTGTGAGGATGGGGTTTTATTATGCACATGGAAAATTAAAGCTTGGCACACTCAATCCTCATCTGAGCCAAACTTAGACCAAAAAAGTGAAGGCTTATGAATGGGGTCTTTGGGTCAGATAAACTGCAATAGTTTAGCTTATTTTGCTTTTCCTTGTCCCTGGTTCGAGGGTTGTTCCTCCAAACCTGCAACACTTTGCCCAAAGGACTATCCAGGGGAATGTCAGAGGGAGTCTCTTTGGCTCCCCCCTTTTCCTTTGTCCCCTAGGCCTAGAATTCCTGTCTCCCATTTTCAGCCAGTCTCTGTGTCTGAGTTTTTTTTCCTATGTACTCAAACCCCCTTACTGGAGGTTTCTTGCACACCCTGAGGACCTCCGAAAATACCCAACCACCAAAGCGGTACTTATAGTCCAATTTTCCTACCTTGGCTGGTGCACGAGGTTGCCTAGTTGCCATAGTGCCTGCTTTTCTCCCTGCGTCACCTCCACTGTCTCCTGAATAACAGTCTCGGGTTTATCTATGGCTTCTGTGGAGACCCAGGACACCCAGACAGAGTGGGGCATGAAAATCGGGTGGGCCATGTCTCCTCTCTCAGCCGGAGTCCCACTCCATGCAGGCACAGAAATCTCAGACCGGCCCTCAGTTTGTGAGAAATACACCCTTTCAAATCCAAAGAATGGACTTAGAGGCACGAAGAACAGTGAAAATGAGACACTTTAATAATGGTCTTGTAATATCGGGTGTCTGGGATGACACAACTGGGACAGTCACAACAGGTAATTTATCTCCAGCATGCAAGTGCCTCCCCTAGTTCCTCACTGGTCGAGTACTATGGGGTTACAATCTTTCTGGACGTCCCTAAGTTTCATTATCCTCCTTGTAAGGTTATACCCCATCCCCTTCCCCGCTTAAGTTTCACTTTCCCAATAATAAAACTTTCCTCTCTTTTATGGGTTGACCCCTCCTCTACATTCTGTTTGCTTATTGTGACTTTCTAAGGTGAATGGGCCACGCGGTTTGTTACATTTGCAGGCTGGCTGCCTGTACTTAGATTTATCATGCCTTGTAAATGGATCATTTAAAATGTTTTCTCACAGAACTCACTTCTACTTCCATTTTTTTTCAATACTACTTGCTATGAAAGTTTCCTAATTTACTGAAAATCCTTCCACACATCAGAAACAATGTCTTCTTCCTCTGCAAACCATTGCAAAGTATATGGCTCTACTGAGTATAATATTTTAATGTCTTCCTAATTTATTTTTTGTGTCTACCAAATTGTTAAATTCTCAGAGCAAGAACTCTGTCCCACCTAGAATAAAGCTGAAAACATCACACACGTAATTACTGTTTTACAAATAAATTAATTAATTAACTGAAATGTATTTTGTCAAAGGAATTGTACAACTGAGATAAATACATAATTTGTCCTACTTATTGACTGTCCTTTTAATGTTTGCATAATTTTTGGCTGCCCAACTTCATTTGAATACTCTTCTGAGGTTTAATTTTCTAAAGGAGTCAGAATCTTCCCTCCCTAATTTATGTTTCATCTAGATTATAAACACATGATGCAGCCAGTCACTCACATTGTTATGAGACTGCATCTTGGGAGGGAGCAGCAGCAGTAGGCAAGCTGGCATTCACTGACCAGCCTCACTAGCATGAGCTCTGTATCTGAATATAGTGGGTGCAGTGCAGTGTAGTATTAGCTGGAGTAACTCCTCCTTTTCCCTGGCTGTAGAGGCCTCAAGCCTGACTCTTCTAAACCAGGGTGTTTTTGGTCATCATACATAATAACTCTTGGTGGATTTGTTTACTCTTCGAATTGTTCAAAATTGGGTCTATTGCTTTCAGCTAAAAACCTGATTAGACATATAGCTACTGACCCTGGGTTTGACAACAAACTATACTGTTCAAGGTGAAGATGTCAAACATAAAGAGTAGAAATGAACACAAGAAGTTTAAAAACTGAGAAAATAAATCGCCATGATGTGTAATTTCACAAATAAAACAAAAACTATCTTAATTTAAAAACAATAGAGTCTTTGAAAGAGTTCTCTATGGGGTTCTTAATTGGCAAATGAATTAATGGCATTTTAACTATTGAAATAACAAATTTGGCAATTTAAACAAACATTGGTTTGGGAAGAACATTGTGATGATGTTTAAAGACAAAAAACTGATTCATATTTTGTTAAAAAGGTAAATCCTAAAGGAGCAATTTCAGTCATACAGAGACCCTTGTGAAATTTTACTATTTACTACCCTAACTTATTGTTTGTTCCAAGTTAATTAGATAACTAGTCTAACTAGTCTATATGCTAATCAATAAATGTCTAACTATATTCATTTCCAAAGCTTATATCTAGTTAGCAAAATCATTTTCTTATTTTACAAAATGCCTTAGAACATAAAATCAGGTATTTTTCCCAATAATTAACTAAATGGTATTTTGTTCCTTCTTTATTCACCTGAATAGTTATAAATGCAAGAGAATATAGTGACCTATTTAATTGTCTTAAACTTTTTTTGAATTTTGTGGTTTTACTATTTCTTCCTACTACGATAATTGAGTAAATAATATTTTATTAAGTAAATTGACTCAATAATTGACTAATATTTTGTTCCTTCTTTATTCATCTGAATAGTTATAAATGAAAGAGAATGGAGTGACTCATTTAATTGCCTTTTTTTTTTTTTTTTTTTTTTTTGAGACGGAGTCTCGCTCTGTCACCCAGGCTGGAGTGCAGTGGCTGGATCTCAGCTCACTGCAAGCTCCGCCTCCCGGGTTCACGCCATTCTCCTGCCTCAGCCTCCCGAGTAGCTGGGACTACAGGCGCCTGCCACCTCGCCCGGCTAAGTTTTTGTATTTTTAGTAGAGACGGGGTTTCACTGTGTTACCCAGGATGGTCTCGATCTCCTGACCTCGTGATCCGCCCGTCTCGGCCTCCCAAAGTGCTGGGATTACAGGCTTGAGCCACCGCGCCCGGCCGATTGTCTTAAACTTTTTTGTATTTCATAGTTTTACTCTTTCTTCCCACTACTCTCTCTTCTTAGCTGCACTTTCTTTTTATCAATTAGCCTTGCACTATTATATGGTAGAGAAGATCATTTTTTATTTGCTTTTATCATTGTAAACCAGAATCCTGTTTCTCAATTATTTTTTATGTACCCCAAGAATTTATACCTATTATATTCCATCTTTCTTTTCCCTTTTGCTCACCCAAGGAACCTCTCAGACTAATAACCCCTCCTTCGAGCAACACTGGCTTTGGTTCTTGCAATTGAAAACTTTTATCTTTACTTTTTGTTAAGTTTGTTGTGAGAACAATTTAAAAAGTTTCCTTGAAGATATTCCCTTACTTAGTAAACATGATCCTATCCTCCAGAAATTAGATTCAAGATATGATTGGAGAGTGGGCTTACTCTGCTATTTTGCTGTCTGTATCAATTGTTTTTCCCTATATTACGGATGTACAGTTGACTCAAGTCTATCACTTTTACTAAAATGACTCATTTAAAAATATTTTTTAAAGATGACACATCAAGTGTGAAGAGATTGGGAAGAAATAATTAGATGGTCACAAAGTGAAAATTAATAGAGGAATCTGAAGTGTTAAAGCAAGTAAATTATTATTAGAAAATCAAAGTGTTTGATTTTTAAACAAAGTTTAAGATAGGCTCTTTGGTTTGCTGTCTTTCTTAAAAGGCCCCATTACTTTCAGCCCTGTTCCACTGTCCCAAGACCTACAACCACATGAGTGCCTTTTCTGGTGGCAAGTTGGCAAGGGGGGTTAGAAAGAATATCTCAACTTGGAAGCCATTAACTGACAAGTGGGGCCCTTCTGGACCTTGGTTATGTCACTACTACACGTCTCCTTTACCATAGCAGAATTGTCAATGAAGTCTTTGGGTTGCCTCCTGTTTATCCTCTTTCGAAGAATACCTTATGTAGAATAATTTTGAATCATGTAGAGGTTGTTAGCTTGTATTAGTGAAGTTGTATATTGGGTCATAATTCTCTGAAACTGAAGTTACCTAGAGGATATAGGGTTCACAGAACTTTTATAAAATAAAGTAGAAATTATCTGGGATTATTTAATGGAAGAAGACACAATTGTAGTGAGAAGTTATTGAGTCTGAAGTCAAGAAGTTGTATAAAAAATCCTGACAGCATCACTTAAAATCGACAAGCTTTAGTTTTTTAATTTACACAATACAGAGTGTAGATCTTGTTATTTGCAACGTGCTAAAGGTGAATACCACATACCCTATAGGAATGTTGTGACTCTCAAATGAGATAAAAATTTCCATTTTCATAAGAAAATGGAAAGCAGTGATGGAAAACTTTTTCTGGAAAAGACCAGATAGTAAGAATTTTTGTCTTTTTTGGTTCCAGACTCTTGCAAATGTTCAACTCTGCCACTGTAGCTCCAAAGCAGCTAGAGACACTCTGTAAAGGGATGGGCATGGTCTGTTTAGTAAACTTTATGTACAATGAAATCGGAATTCCATATCATTTTTATATGTCAAAAAAGGTCATTCATCTTTTCAACATTTTCAAGTCTCCAAAAATGTAAAAACACTCTTAGTTTTCAAGCTAATGAAAATTAAAAAAAACAGCAGCTTTTAGACTTTGGCCTTTAGGCTGTAGTTTTACTGACCACTGAGGTAAAGCATTATGAATGTTGATCTACTAGCTTTCCATGGTTTCTTCATATGCTTAGAATACAAATAGATCAGGTCTTCCAATTCAGTCCAATAATTATTTGAACTTTTGTATGTTTAACATGCTCTCCACACTGGGGAGTGGAAGTGGAAATCACAGAACCATGTAAAATGGCTAATACTTTTAGAAAGAGTATAACAGTGCAACTGAGGGGATTGCAGGGAAAAGCAAGGGTATTACTATGGGTGCAGGGTGTCCAGGTTCTTGATGTCTTACAAAAAGAATTAGACAAACTACGCAAACAGCAAGAAAAGAATGAAGCAACAAAAGCAGAGATTTATTGAAAACGAAAGTACACTCCACAGTGTGGGAGCGGCCGGAGCACAGGGGCTCAAGGGTCGTTTTACAGAATTTGTGGGGTTTAAATACCCTCTAGAGATTTCTATTGGTTATTTGGTGTATGCCCTGTGTAAATGAAGATGATGAAGTAAAGTCATCCTCTTCACTCAGTGTGTCCTATGTAAATGGAGAGGATATTTCCTGTCATAGCTGAAGTGTTTTCATTTGATTTAGTTCTAAGAAGTCAGCATGAATCTGCCTTATGTTCCCTGTCTGCATACCCTTTTCTCCTGCCCCAGCATGAAGCAGAATATTATATATTTTTTATATATAAATTATCTTATATATAATTATTATAATATATAATATATAATTAATAATGTAACATATAATTATATATTATATATTTTAATATATTTTAAATAAATTATATATAATTTATATATGTAAATAATTAAATGTAACATATATAATAATTTATATATATATACATAAAATTTAAGTTTGTCATTGAAAGAATTAAAACAGTTCCATTGGAGATGCTATCTTACTTAGTAAAAATTATCCTTTCCTCCGGAAATTAGGTTCAAGGTATGATTTAATGGCAGGCTTACTCTACTATTTTGCCATATTTGTCAGTTGTGTGTGTACACACACACACACACACACGAATTTAAAATATAAGACCATGAAACGGCAAAGACAGAAAAATTCAATTACCATTAAAGAGACAGAGAGCAAATGGCATAAAAACTGGCCTTTCTTAGTCTCATCCTTCCAAATATTTTTTTTTGTAGTGATTAAAGCAATAATCACAGCCTTAGTCTTTTTCCTCAATAAATACAATTTTTCAGTCTGATGTTTGAAAATATCTATCAGTTCTGAGTTCTAAAACTGAGTTCACAATTCAATAACTTTGGTTCCTGCATGACAGTGTGGTGAGTAGTTGTATCACCTCTGTCTCCAACACAGTGTTAAAAATCAATGAATATATGAATATGAGGTGATGAGTTAATTTTGAAACAAAAGAGAGAAATTCTGACTTTTAATTAGAATGAGAACTATATAATTTATACACAAGGTATAATAATCATATTCAAAGAAATAATGGACTATTTTATTAATATTTTATAAAAACATTAAGGTGAAATTATAAACATTAATAACCATTTACCAGTGCTGATTTCTTCATAATAAATTTAAAAAGTATTTGCATACTATAGACAATATAGTATTTGAAACAGATAAACATTGTGATAGATATTATTCATATTAGTAATTATTTTCTAGAAACTTTGAAATTACCTTGTCTTCAGTTTCAGATTTTAAAATAATAATGGTAGATAAAATGCTGATAGTAAATACAAAACAAGTGCATAGTAAATAAGTTAAAAGCAATGAATGAGGAAATTGTAATTGATACTTACAATAGGGTAAAAATGATATTAATTTTCTCCAATGCAAAAAGAGTTTCATAATGAGTTAATTATGCAATTACATAGTTCTCTTGTTTTTCAATGTCAAGTATTTGAAGAAAAATGTAAAGAAATCAATAATGTGACCACTTGGTGCAAGTCAATTAAAAAAAAAAAAGAAAATCTAGTAAAGCCTGAACCATAACCAATCTAGCCATCATAATGATGGCAATGATTTACATAATAAAGAGTCAAAACTTGGTGTAATTTTATATTTATTTTATATAAGTTTCTTAGATTTAATGCTCTTAGATACAAATGACCTTAGCACTAAATCAGAGATGTTAGGTTACTTGGAGTTCACATAAACAATAAATTGGAAAACCTTATATATATGTGTAGATTAAACAGGCCAAAGCCCGTATTTGTAAAATTGTTCTGTCCCAGCATCACTTTTTCTTACAACTAAAGATTGAAACCTTAGAATAAATTTTACATTCAATAACTACACAGCCAACGTGAATTAACCTGCAAAGTATTCTCTATAATAAAAAAGAACAAAACGAAAGCCTATCACTCTCACTACTCATCCATATCGGTGTTTCTCAAAATATGTTACAAAAATAATACATGTATACATATATATGCATATATATTTCCTCTTTCTATGCATATACATGATACATATATGTATATATACCTATGTATATACACATATATTGATATGGTTTGGCTGTGTCCCCACCCATATCTCATCTTGAATTTTAACTCCCACAATTCCCATGTGTTATGGGAGGAATCCAACGGGAGGTGATTGAATTATGGGGCAGGTCTTTCCTGTGCTGTTCTCATGACAGTGAATTAATCTCATGAAATCTGATGGTTTTAAAAACAAGAGTTCCCTGCACAAGCTCTCTCTTATCTGCTGCCATCCTTGTAAGACGTGACTTACTCCTGCTTGCCTTTTACCTTCTACCGTGATTGTGAGGTCTCCCCAACCACAAAGAAGTTTAAGTCTAATAAACCTCTTTCTTTTGTAAATTGCTCAGTCTTGAGTATGTCTTTATTAGCAGGATGAAAACAGACTAATACAGTAAATTGGTACCAGTAGAGTGGGGCATTGCTGAAAAGATACCCAAAATGTGGAAGCAACTTAGGAACTGGCTAAGAGGCAGAGTTTGCAACAGTTTGGAGGGCTCCGGAGAAGATAGGAAAATGTGGGAAAGTCTGAACTTCCTAGAGACTTGTTAAATGGCTTTGATAAAAATGCTGATAGTGATATGAACAATAAGGTCCAGGCTGAGATGGTCTCAGATGGAGATGAAGAACTTTTTGGGAACTGGAGCAAAAGGTGACCCTTGCTATATTTTAGCAAAGAGACTGGCAGCATTTTGCCCCTGCCCTAGAGATTTGTGGAACTTTGAACTTGAGAGAGATGATTTAGGGTATCTGGTGAAGAAATTGCTAAGCAGAAAAGCATTCAAGATGTGACTTGGGTGCTGTTAAAGGCATTCAGTTTTATTAGGAAAGCAGAGTTCAAAAGTTTGGAAAATTTGCAGCCTGACACTGCAGAAGAAAATAAATTCCCATTTTCTGAAGAGAAATTCAAGCCAGCTGCAGAAATTTGCATAAGTAACTAGAAGTCCAATGTTATTCACCAAAACAATGGGGAAAATGTCTCCAAGACATGTCAGAGGTCTTCACAGCAGCCCCTCCCATCACAGGCCCCATGGCATAGGAAGAAAACATGGTTTCCTGGGTCGGGCCCAGGATCCCTGTGCTGTGTGCAGCCTAGGGATTTGGTGCCCTGTGTCTCAGCTGCTCCAGCTGTGGCTGAAAGGGGCCAATGTAGAGCTAGGGCCTTGGCTTTGGTGATGAGTTAATTTAGAAACAAAAGAGAAATTCTGACTTGTAATTAGAATGAGAACTATATAAACCTTGGCAGCTTCCACATGGTGTTGAGGCTTCAAGTGCACAGAAGTCAAGAATTGGGGTTTGGGAACCTCTGCCAAGATTTCAGAAGATGTATGGAAATGCCTGGATGCTCAGGCAGAAGTTTGCTGTAGGGACAGGGCCTTCATGAAGAACCTCTGCTAGGGAGTGCAGAAGGGAAATATGGGGTCAGAGGCCCCACACAGAGTCCCTACTAGGGCACACCTAGTGGAGCTATGAGAAGAGGGCCACCATTCTCCAGGTCCCAGAATGGTAGATCTACTGATAGCTTTCCCCTTGTGTCCAGAAAAGCCACAGACATTTAACTCCAGTCTGTGAAAGTAGCCAGGAGGGAGGCTGTACCCTGCAGAGCCACAGGAGCAGAGCTGCCCAAGACCATGAGAGCCCACCTTTTGCATCAGTGTGACCAATGTGAGATGTGGCATCAAAGGAGATCATTTTGGGCTTCTAAGATTTGACTGCCCTGCTAGATTTCAGACTTGCATGGGGCCTCTAGTCCCTTTGTTTTGGCCAATTTCTCCCATTTTGAATGACTGTATTTACCTGATGCCTGTACCCTAATTCTATCTAGGAAGTAACCGACTTATTTTTGATTTTACAGGCTGTTAGGCCAAAGGGACTTGCCTTGTTTCAGATGAGATGATGAACTGTGGACTTTAGAGCTAATGATGAAGTAAATTAAGACTTAGGGGGGATTGTTGGGAAGGCATGATTCATTTTGAAATGTGAGGACATCAGATTTGGGAGGGGCCAGGGACAGAATGATATGGTTTGGCTGTGTCTCCACCCATATCTCATTTTGCAGTATAACTCCCACAATTCCCACGTGCTGTGGGAGAAACCTAGTGGGAGGTGACTGAATTATGGAGATGGGTCTTTCCTGTGTTGTTCTCATGAATAGTGAATGAATCTCATGAGATCTGATGTTTTTAAAAATGGGAGTTCCCTGCACAAGCTCTCTCTTTGCCTGCCGCCATCTCTGTAAGGAGTAACTTGCTCCTCCTTGCCTTTCACTTTCTGCCATGATTGTGAGGCCTCCCCAGCCATGTGGAACTGTAAGTCCAATAAACTTCTTTCTTTTGTAAATTGTAAATTGTCCAGTCTTGGGTATGTCTTTATCAGCAATGTGAAAATGGACGAATACACCTATGTATAAGTACCACATATATAGTTCTCATGTTAAGCTGAAACAGAATTTCCTGGGGCCAGAAATAGGTATTTAAAAAGGCCCTGAAACTGATCCTCACACAGTTTCCTAAAAACGGAAAAATATTATAAATAACTTTTATCCACACGTCGGCAGGGTATGTGTTCTGTCAATAATTCATCATAGATTTTTGGATTATCTAAGTAAGGGTTATGCTGATAATCAACTGTTATTTCCATACTAGGATCACTGACTTTTTTTCCCTGACAAAATAGAGTTTATAACCTCAAATGTGGATGAAAACAAGATACTACTGAAAATTGGAATTGCTGTATTTTATTGTCTATACAAATTCTTACAGATAAATATAAATTTCTTGTTAGTAAAAATATATCTATGAGTAAATTAATATGAGTAAAAATGGAATATAAACTATTGATCTCATTTGAAGTATTAAAAGTAGCTTGCACACATACAATTTTGAGAGAAAACTATTGAAATGTTTTAATTGATTACATAATCAATAAAAGATGTCTCAATTTTAATCCACTGGATATCTTCGAGCTTCAATCTCCTTATCTTTAAAATTAGGCTAGGATTGTTCTAGGGAATATCTAAAATTTCTATCAGTTTTTATCATTAATGATCCTATGATTCAACTAACAATTAACTATTGCTCCTCCCTTCCCAAGAATCTCCATAAAGTAGCTAAAAATGTTCTTGCTTTGTGTAGCTAGCTTATTAGCCTTCCATATTGAGAACTAGTATTAAATCTAGTAATCACCAGCATTTTTCTTGGTTTAATGATGTCCATAGAAATGCTTGCTGGAAATATTCAATGATATTGACCCTGTTGATGAATGTAGTTTATTAAAATACTGATATTTTCACTATACTTATGATCACATAAATGAAGATGTGCCAATTATTAGGTACTGTAAATACACTAATTTAAACCAGGTAGTCTCCATCACCCATCCTTCATTCTAGAGTGTCATGTGTCTCTACTGCCTATTTTAGGGGATTAGATTTCTGAAAATATGTTTTGCAACTGAAGAACCATAGTGCTTAAAGATTTACAAGAAAAGAAAAAGAAAGCTTTATTTTTTAAAACATTATGTTTTTAAGTTTGAAGCTATCTTCATCTTCTTTCAGAGGCCAAATAGGTAGTTTCAGCATTTTGTTGAAAGCATCTTCCAAAATTGTTACAAATGTAGAATCTCAAGAATGGGCATTTGGCAAAGCTAACATCAAAAGGCATATCCCAGAGAGAAAGCCAAGGAGCCTGGCAGACCTAAAGAAGGTTTGGGGAAGAAAACAAACACTAGCAATCAGTCCAATTAGACGTAGCTGTAACGTAAGTGTTTTTGTTAAAGGGTCTATTCATCTGCGCTTAAATATTTTTTATTTTATTCACATCATATGTGTTGTGCAGAAAACCTTATTAGTTGTTCCCATAACAACTAAATATAATGCCACATTTTATGAATGATCCATAAACCCTAGTAATATTATAAAGTAACTTTTAAAATTAATCTTGTGTATTAGTTGTCATTTTGAAAAGAGCATGTTAAAACTTTGATTTATAATGTTGTGTGAAATTTAATCTGATGTGTGAAATTATAGAAACCACACAAAGTCTAAACATAAATACATTTTGAATGTTACTCTTCCCAAGAAACCTTCATGCAAGGCTATCCATCTTTACAGTCTACTGAAAACTATTTAAAAAATTGTTTGTGTATGCTACATAACATGCATGTGTGCATATGTCCTTGTCATTTGCATCAAAGATTGTTAATATTTTTTTGTGTGTGTAACTATTTTACAGGAAGAAGGTTTAAATTGTATGGCACTTTGTCTTCTTGATGTTATATAAAAACATACCCCTGAGATGGTTCATACCGGTGTGATTTTCCAGGTAAATTTATAGTCTAGTAATTGGATATTATGAAGTGATAAAAATAATGTCAAGATAACTGAAAATATTAGTAGATTCTGAACTTTTATTGCCATGAAAATTTGTTAACTTATCAATTAGCTCTGAGCAAAAGAGTTTTACAAGCTGTATCAACTGATAGTACAGAAATTACTTAATAGATCATCTTTCCTTTATATGTAATATGACTGTATACTGGCTTGATACTTTTTTCTTGCTAAGTTATTCAGGTATTTAATTTTTTTAAAAAAAAATTAGATTATTAATAAAAATAAAGACGAACAAGTCTTTCTCTTGAATATCAAATTAAATTTGAATGTAACATATCAACTAATTGTTACTGAAAAGATAAGAATAAGAAATTTTTTAAACGCAGAGGAAAAATGTCAACAGAGCTTTTGATTCGGAGAAGGCTGCAGAATGAATAGTCAGTAGTCAAGTACAAAGCATTAGAAAATTCACAAAAGTAATTATTGATGTTTTAACAGCCACTCTTTAAGACCTCCTATGCGTATCGTTATAGTAATAATTAGGACTAGAAATACTAACATTTTAGGAGTTTTTCCAAGGGCATTTGACAATTCTTAAGTGAACTGTTAAATACACAAAATTTTGTCACTACATTTTCCTTGTTAAAATAATACTGTATACAGCTACAAGTCTCCTTTGTCCACCTGATCCAAATTTCTTTATCTCTTTCAGGTATAGCCTCTCTTGACAGGTTAATACGAATTCATAATGTATATACCTATGTAATATATCTATGGATATTATATATATACACACACACACACATTTTTAAGTATAAATTAAGTCCTTTGTTTCTATCATTGGGCAACTTGATTTTGTCACTTTTGTTAGTGTATGTAAATAGTGCATTAGACAAACATAGAGTTGACCTTTGAATAACATGGGTTTGAACTGCGTGGGTCCAATTCTACCTGGAGTTTTTTCACTAAACATACTGGAAAAATTTTTGGAGATTTGGGACAATTTGGAAAAACTTGGACGTAAAATACATAGCCTAGAAATATCAAAAACAATTTTAAAGTTAGGTATGTCATGAATGCATAAAATATATGTAGATACTATAATAGTGCATTTTATCATTGACTACCATAAAATATGCACGTTATCTACCATAAAAAGTTAAAAATTATCAAAACATATGCACCCAAACATTTACAGACTATACATGGCATCATTTGCAGTCAAGATAAATGTAAATGAATTTAAAGATTTAGTATTCAATCACAACTGCATACAATTAACTGTAGCATACACTGTACTACTGTGATAAATTTGTAGCCACCTCCCACTACTATTGCAGTAAGGGCAAGTGTTTTCAGTGTGCTCTAAAAGCCTCCTATGATGTTCATCACCTCAGAGTGAGCAATTCATCTCGCCAGTACATTGAGTATCACAGTAAAAAGGGATCTCCTGTAGTTCTCACGTATTTTTTATCAGTTTAATGTAATACCATAAACTTTCCATAATATTGTGGGACCAATACAAAGTGCCACTAGTGATGCTTTCTTGTTATGCACTGTAGATTGAAATCTGCAGCTGTGGCTGCCCAAGGTTTCAAGATAAGTGAATTCAGGGTAAGGACCATTGCAAAGAAAGAGAAGGAAATTTGTTAAGCTATTGCTGCGGCTACGTGAGCAAACATAAAAACGTTGCACTCTTTGTGAAATGTCTTTTTATGTTGTATTGAAAATGCAGCTTTTATGTAGGTGCAGGAGTGCTATAAGAAAAGCATAACTTGTTTTTGAGAAAAAGCAGAGTCATTATAAAATAAAGTAAAAATGAAATGAAGGATCTAAAGTTGGAGTATTTAATGCAGCCAAGGATAGTTTGATGATTTTAGAAAGAGGTTTGTCTTAAAAAATGTCAAGGACACAGGAGACACAGTTTCTGTTGACCAAGAGATAGCACATGAGTTTCCACATGACATTAAAAAACTAATCGAGGAGTAAGGATATCTGCCTGAACAGGTCTTGAATACAAACAAAAGTACTCTATTCTGAAAAACAGCCATCAAGGTCATTTATTGGTAAGGGAAAGAAGTGAGCACCAGGATTTAAGGAGGAAGGGGTAGGCTAACTATTGTTCTGTGAAAATGCAGTTGGGTTTATGATCATGGCTGCCTTTATCTATAAAGCTGCTAACCCTTGAGTCTTGAAGGGAAAAGATAAACATTAGCTGCCAGTTTTTTAGTTTCTTGGGCAATGAGAACTCTTTTTCTGGATTGGTTCCACTGATTCTTTGCCCCTGAAGTCAGCAAATACATTGCCAATAAAGGATTACCTTTTAAATTTCTTTCGATGTTGGGCGATGCTCCTGCCCATGTAGAACCCTGTGAGTTCAACATTGAAGGTGTCAAAATAGTTCCCCTCAAACACGACGTCTCTAATTCAATTTCTAAATTAGGGGGATGTAAGGACCCTTAAGGCCACTACACATGTTATCTATGGAAGGACTTAATGCTGTGGAAAAGAACCCCGGTAGAGAGTACATGATGAAAATCATGAAAGTATGGAAGAATTACACTACTGAAGATGCCAGTGTTGTTGGAAGAAAAAAAAACAAAACAAACAAATAAAAAACACCATGAAAGCCATTAACTCTGAAACAATAAATTCCTGCTGAAGAAAACTGTGTCCGGATGTTGTGCATAACTTCACAGGATTTACAACAGAGCCCGTCGAGGAAATCATGAAAGAAAGAGATTGTGGACATGACAAAAAAAAAAAAATAAAAATAAGTGAAAGATGAGGGTTTTGAAATATGGATGCTGAAGAAACTCAAGTGCTAATAGATACTGCACCAGAGGAATTAATGGATGAAAACTGGATGGAGATGAGCGCTTCTAAGCCAGTGCCAGACTATGAAGAAGACAGAAGGAACAGTGCCAGAAAACAAATTAATGTTAGACAATCTGACAGAAGGGTTCTGATTATTCAAGACTGCTTTCGAGTTCTTTCATGATGGGGTGTTGTAACTAAAGCAAACATTAGAAAATAATTAATACCATATAGAAACATTTTTAGAGAAATGAAAAACCAAAACTGTCAGACAGAAATTACAATGTGTTTCCATAAGGTGACACCAGGCACGCCTGCACCTCCTGCCTCCCCTTCCACATCCTCTACCTCTTCCACCTCTTCCACCTCTGCCACTTCTGCCAGCAAACCAAGCCCTCCCCTTTCTCCTCCTCTTCACCTTTCTCAATGTGACGATGAGGATGAAAACCTTTACAATAGTTCAATTCCACATAATAAATAATAAACATGTTTTCCTTTGTTATGGATTTTTAATAACATTTTTTTCTTGATCTTACTCTATTATAAGAATACAGTGTATAATACATGTAACATAAAAAAATGTGTTTATCAACTCTTTATATTATCACTAAGGCTTCTGGTCAGCAGTAGGCTATTAGTAGTAAGTTTTGAGGAGTTAACAGTTATATGTGGGTTTTCGACAGTGTGGGAAGCCAGCAACCCTAACTCCCACATTGTACAAGGGTCTACTATATGTGGATTGTAATCCAAACATAGCCTTATTTTTTTCTTCTCATTTTCTTAAACTTTATTCTTTGGAGTAAATACCTCCTGCAGATTGATAAAAATTTAGACAAACCTAAGATGGATCTGGTCGTTTTTAAGTAATAAATTATCCTTTGTTCACTGGGAGTTATAAAAATAAAATCTCAGTTTTGAAAATTACATATTTAGTCCTATGTGACAGTGAAAATTTTGCAATGTTTAGCTTTAAATCATCTTGTCTTAACTATGTGGGATTGGTTCAGGCTGAAGCTACATTGGAAAGAAAGCAGAATACCTTTACTTTCTTAATATAAACTTAAGATTGCCAAGCTCATCTTCTTCCCCACTGACTAGTGGCAAATTCAGACAGAGCCATTTGTCAAATATTGTGGAAGAGGGAGAAGGAGATTAGGTAGTTCTTGTCTGGTGTGTAGTTAGAGTTCTCTGAACATGGCAGATAATTAAATGTGACTCTTGCCTTCCTGGGACATGTTCCTGGGCATTTTAAAGGCTACTATCTGAACTCCTCGCTTTCAGTTCTCTTGTCTTATGTGGGGCATCTTCATTCCGAGTCACTTTTTGTAGTCCTCCGACATTCTTGGCATTTAGTTGTCTACCTCCATCTCTGTCTGCAGAGGTCACTCTTCAGGCAGTTCTCTTAGACAAGATCCAAGATGATTCCACATTTGTTCTCTCTCATACAGGTCCCAGTGGGGATCTAAATGAAAAACTTGGGGTTCCTTTATCTCTACAAATGCTGAGATTGGAAGTAACTAAGGAGAGCAATCTAGCCTTCTTAGTGTCAAGCATCTCCCTACACATTACAGCAAAAACGCTTCTAAAGTTCTCACCCTGGTTATTTTTAAATGATCCTCAAAAGGCTTGGGGGCTCAAAGATAATATAATTTGCCTGAATACATTAGTTTTTAAGCCAATCACAAACAGATGGAATTGTTGGGTCCTGGGTTGTGTACATTTTAAATTTTAACGGAACGCAGTAAATTTTTACCCTGCATGATTTTATTTGTGCTAACAACATTTAAAAGTGTCTCCAGAATGGAAGAAAATACTTGCAAAATATTTCCTTAGTATTTACTTATTTATTGAACTTTATCTTTTCCATTTTCATTTTGACAATAATTCCTACCTTTTGTTCAAAAGAATCTGGCCTCAGTAGAAAACAAGAAAACACATTAAGAGTTACATTATTAGATATTTTCTTGTGAAGAAATAATTTGTTCTACATATTTTGCATGACATATTACTCACTTTAAAATGTTTTTGTCAGGTTTTCAGTTGTTTAAAAATAGCTTTTAGATAATTGAGGCAAATAGACAGTATAACCACTCTATATAGTTTTGTTACCTTTCCTTCCTTCCTTCCTTCCTTCCTTCCTTCCTTCCTTCCTTCCTTCCTTCCTTCCTTCCCTCCTTCCTTCCTTCCTCTCTCTCTCTCTCTCTTTCTCTCTGTCTCTCTCATTCTATCTTTCTCTCTTTTCTGTGGCCACTATGGTAAAACAAAATAAAATTTGGGAAAGTCACTTTATATTTTCCTTCCTGATATATCAATGAATTTGAAAAACTTCAGTTCTGTTCTGATTTATTTTAAGTTCTAATGTGTGTGAGAACAAGGTTGAGAGAGAGAAAGTTTATACATGTGACAGAGAAAGAGGGAGAGAGCTATTAGAGAATGGAAAGAAAACGAAATGTATTAGAAAAGTAATTGATTTATGTCAAATGTAAATATATGTTTTAATATAGGAAAATATAATTCAATTCTTTTTATTAGAGAAATTCTGTAGCAAGAAATGATCCATTTTTATTAGAATATTTTTTTGGCATAATTTCCTTCTATTTGAGGAATATACATTCAAAACCAGATAATTTCCTTATTGCTTTTCTCTCTACCTTGTATTAATGCCTTCAGAGATTTTTCTTAAAAACTCCTATGAACGTGCTATGAGAGGAGGTAATTTGAGTGTCTTGAGTCTCACCTACCCTTAATATAATTGTAACAGAATGTAAAAATCATGAAAAGAATAATACACAATTAGTGAATATAATGGAAACTCCGTTTCTTTTTTTTCTACTTTTTTTCTCTAACAAGCTTCAAGATCAACCTTTTCTATTACTTTGTGATTTGCTCCCCAGTAGTTCCCAGTTTACTTCCCCTCCTTTTAAATCTCGTCATTTTGTCACTATTCAAAAATATATTTTGTAATATTTAAACAAGGAAACCCTAACAGGCATTATGCTCCCCTTTCTGCATTACTCTTTTTTCTTTCTTTGATCATCTGTTCCTTTTAGATGCTATGGTTTGTTTAAAGAGGAGGCTGAACTAAAGTGTATTCTTGTGTGTGAACAAAGTAAATGTAGGAGGCATGTGTATACAGCCAGACCACAGAAAAAGGAAGCAAGGGGGCAGAGTGCACGCTGCAAAAATGCAGAATGGCAACATACAAGGTCATATTTTCTTTAAGTTGGAAAATCATTTGCGGGCATTCATATTTTATATTGTAATCAGGTTTAACTGAGGAAACAGTTTTTAATTTTTCTAAGTATGTGATTTTTTTCATATTTCTTTCCCGTATGTGGAATGGAATATTCACAGAAAAAATATACTCAACAGGAAGAAGTTTCTCATTCAGTTGATGTTTAAAAAATATTTTTTCCAAATTTGTTTTTTGACTTATTGATAATATAGAAACAAGACATACTCTCCCTTCATATTATATATAAATAATATTAAAACAAATGCATATATTAATCAGAATTTAAAAATAAAGATTTTTATAACTACTATATATATAAAAAATTACAGGTATTATACATGTTTTCCCTTAAAATATAATCTAACTGCAGGAATGATATATTTCTCATTCATTTTCTAAAATGCATTTCAGTTACCAATTGATACTGAATGCCCCTACTTTGCATATATGACTTTGTATGTATATAAACACGTATATATATTACAGACATATGGGTCAACAAAACAAATAAATCTAAGCAACCCTAAAATTTATTATAAGGATTGTTATTGTTTTGATACCATTAAAGGTGTCCAAAGACTACACAATTGTCCCAAAATACTTCTGGTGAATTTCATACCAGGTAAGTAGGGCAAACCTTGGGTAATGGCTGGCAAACAAGACAGTCATTTATTAAACCTTTTACCCTCAGAGCTATTTATATTCACTTTATATTGCTAGGCTATAGTCATGAGAAGTGCTATTATTTATTTATTTATTTATTTATTTATTTATTTATTTATTTTGCGCAATAGTGAGGTCTGTTTTACCAGTGGGGAAAAAAAATCCATTTGATTTTTCCTCATAGTAAATTTTGATATGGAAAAAAAAATGTTCAGCTTTTAAAAGAAGTTGCCCAGGTATTTATGTGGTTAGATAACCACAAAAGTACTTTTGTTTAAGATCTCCTACATGATATGCAAATGGTCTTTATAAAGCAATGCTTGATTTGCCCCATTTTAAATAAAATTCGTGTGCCTTTTTTTTCAGTCCACTGGATAGGAACATGGAATCTGACATATTGAATCAGTCCACTGCGCCATCAAGTAGACTATTTTGCTTCTAATAATAGTCTATAAATGGGACTTTGGAGAAAAATAAAATATATTGCCTACTGCAAATTTGGAAATATCTTACCCAATGTTTCTGATTCTGTCCCATGTAGGCAATTCACTGTGAACTCTAAGGTCAGAATAATGCAAAATTTTTACATTTCCTTTATCATGGAAGTACTTCAAGTGCATTTCTTATTTTCAACTAACAGCAGGTTATGTGATAGCTTAGGGATTTTTTTCTGTTATTAGATTTTACCTCTCTTATAAGTTATAAAAGTGTTGACAGTTGCCATATTGAATTTAATTCTATATATTCTGTAGAAATCTACTTTCATTGTTTTTTATTGTGACTGTTTTTTGAAAGTGTTTCTATGACTCTAAACAGTTTTGGCTACTCTGTAGCAGTATTAATTTCAGTTCATCTTTTCTATGACTAAAAGGCACTGCACTCTGGTCTGGGTGACAAGGTGAGACACCACATCCAGATGAGCCTTCCCACAACCCCTGTATTTGCCTGTTCTCACCCTGCTAATAAAGACATACCTGAGATTGCATAATTTATAAAGAGAAAGAGGTGTACTGGACTCAGCTCCACAAACCTGACGAGGCCTCACAATCATGGCAGAAGGGAAGAAGAAGCAAAGCCACGTCTTACATGGCAGCAGGCAAGAGGGCAGGTGGAGGGGAACCGCCCTTTATAAAACCATCAGATCTCATAAGATTTATTCACTATCATGAGAACAGCACAGAGAAAATCCGCCCCCATAATTCGATTACCTTCCACTGGGTTCTTCACATGACATGTGGGGATTATTATAATTCAAGGTGCGATTTGGGTGAGAACACAGAGCCAAACCATACCAGCCCCTCAAAAAATAATATATAATTTAAAACTATGTAAGTACTCTGGATAGCTCTAGGTCAGTCACAATTCCCTCAGCAGGTGCTAATAGTCTCATAGGTTTATGTTAAGCATCAATTTACAGAAAATAAAAATATGGTTAATACAATGACTTACCCATCCTTAAACATCATTATTGTTCTAATGAATATGGATATAATTCACATATAAATAGAAATGGAATTTATCATGCATTTTGAAATTTATTTGCTTCATGAATTGTTACAAATACAGGTTCTTTATTATTTTTATTATTCACCATTCCAATCTGCTTTACAAAAAGGCACATGCAAATTTCTGCCTTCCACTAAATGAAATGTAGAGGCTACACTAGATAAATGGTGAAAACGTTTCAATATTTTCAGAAGATCTCCTATCTCATAAGATTTATTAGCAGACTCTTCCTGGTTCCTGAGTGAACAGTACCATCTTTTTTGATTCATAAATACATGGTCTCAACTTATTCTGCAGAGATGTTTAATTAATTTGATTCTTGATATATGACTTTTAAAAAGTCACATATAACTTTTATGTTTCTCATTAATATAAGAAACTTAGTATAAAAATATCAGATTAAATTTAAAAAGAACTAGAATATATTAACCTGTTTAAAACAGAAAACCAAAGTTAAGTGATGACCAATAGGAAGCATAGAGCTTTTTTTCCCCCTCTTTCTTATATCCTATTCTATTACTTTTTAAATATTATTTGGAAATTTGTTTAGATTGAAATATTTTACATACAAAGAAAACAAGAATGCAGTACCTTAGTTAACTAAGAAGGCAACTCATTCTATCATTATTCACTTACTATAAGTATTCTCTACAGTGGATATAGATTAAATACAGGAGTATAGTCTGAAACTCTGTGGTGAGTTCTAGACTATATTATCTTGACTAGTCACCCTTAATCTTGAATCAAAGACTGTATTCAAACTACAGAATTTAAAATTTACTAATGCATATGTTTTGTGCCCTTACACACATTTTAAGCAGGTTGAATGTGATTAATCCATAAGACCTGCTATAATCTGCCCCTGCCTGCTTCTGCAGCCTCATCTTAAATCACTTTCCTTTGTGGTCATCAGAACCTTGCTGATCCTCTTTCTTTACCTTCATATGCATTGTCCCTGCCCTTAGACTCTGCCCAGCTTCCCACTTCATACTCTTCCAATTCTGAATGGCTAGTGTCCATTACTCATGTCTCACTAATATGTCCACTCTTCAGAATTGCCCACCCAAACTATCTTTTCGTAGAAGACTCCCCTTTTCTGTCATAGTGCTCTGTGAGTTTTCCTTATAACTTCATAATTTTAGATATTGTTCACAGCTTTTTACTTGATATTCTCTTCTTCAGAAAATGATAAATTTCAAGAAGTGTTTGCAGCACCATAAATGCAAGACTTAGCAAAGTGCTTGACAGTATAATTACTGTGAATCAGTGAATGAACGTTGCTAAAATAGTTGGTGTGGGAGAAAAGAAAATAAGTACCTGATTTTTGGGAGAGATGCAGCTATTTGTTTAATGACTGTAATGACTGGATGGAACAAGTCTATTAAAATGTTCTAGTAAAGGAGATTTTTTCCCCTTGCCTCAGGTAAGTGCATGACAGCAGTTCTAGGTGAGTGAGTCTCCTCTGGTGACCTAAGCTTTTCCCATGAGTTGGGCTTCTCAAAATCCATATTAACATGCTAATGGTGACAGTGGTGGGATGACAGAGCCAGAGCTCCATCTAATATTGCAGTCATGTTCTCCAACCGGTTTTATACAAAGATATTCTTTCCTGCTCTCAATTTTTCTGATTCCTTTGTTCAATTACTAATTTATTCTGTATCTAAATGAAAAAGAGAAAGGCTATTTTTGTCCCACAATGCTTTTTCTCCAAAGAGTTATTTTAAAGGTCATGAAGCAATGCTAATAAGCTGAGTTGTAAGGTAATATTCCAAAATATTAGTATTATTAAAACTGAAGATGATTGGAAAATGGCTATTTGAAAAATTTGGTTTGCATATAAACTATTGATGAGGGGGATAACAAAAAGAAAGTATGGAAATTTATGTGTGAGAAGATGATAACAATTACTCTGAGAAGAGATATTAAAGAAACAATTAGCAATATTGGAAGAAAACTATATACATAATGTAATATTACTATACACAAAAAGAAGAGTTAAAATAAATGGTGCTGACCACATTCTCCTATTATGCAACAGTGTGTGAAATCCTTAGATTTAATCAAATTCAGAAGAGTCCATAAAACTCCTAGAAAGCTATTAAATTTTGACGTAAATTAAATGCCCTGTGAGTATCTGTGAAGCTCTTTCTGTGATTAGTAGAAATTCTGTTCTAACTTTCAAAAATTTTGTGATTCACTGTTTGTGAAGAATTATAAGAACTTGTATGCACCATAGCAGCTCCTGGATTAACCATACCATGTGTAATTAATTCCACAACTATAACAGATAAAGTCTTTTAACAGACTATCAGAAGGGAGAGAAAATAAAAAATGGCTTCTAAGAATGTTCCAAATATGAAAGTGTTTGCCTCGATATCTACATATAGACTAAAAATAAATGAACATCCTTATATTCTAAGACTTAGTTCAGGAAAGTATAGCTGCAGAACTCATTCCTTACTGAGCAAACGCTTATGGAAATATAGTCTTGTGTTTCATATACTGGCAGGACAATCTTGGCAGTTGAAACTGCTTACCACAAAGGTGTCTATGAAAAGTTCCAACAGAACATCATGAAGCAAATTTAATATTAAAAGTAATAATGCAGTTACGTGTTTTACACTGAAAAGTGTTCAATAAAACAGCCATGATTGACTTTGTTGTTTTTACTCACCAGAGAAGAAATACATTCATATGATCATTTTAAAAGTTACAGAGAAAGCACTGGACACATTAAACACTCACTCACACTGTTGCTGCTGCTGCTGCTGCTGCTGCTAGTACTGGTGCTACTACTACCTATACTACTATTTGTGATAATAATATAACCTCTCAAACAATGGAAATAGGAATAAAAACACTTTTTCAATCTTATGAGGTATATTTATCCATCAAAAAATTTTAACTACAACCACAATGTGGAAACATTGAAACTTTTCATCTAAGATTGGAGACAAGGGAAGGTTACATCTTTAATATTCACATTCAATATCCAGGGCAATAAGACATTTATTTAAAAATAAATATAAAGATTATAGAAGCAAAATCAAAAATTCCTTATTTGTAGGCATCATAATGTGTAGGTTGACGCTGAAGAGTCTATCAATTATAAATAGAACTATACCTAATAAAGAAATATAACAAGATCACAGCATATACATTCAATATATAGACATAAATGTTATTTCTATGTACTAGCTAAACTTTAAAAATACAATTAAAATGCATTTAGAGTAGCATTATAAACATTAAATACCTAAAAATAAATATAACAACATATATAAGACCTTTATAATGAAAATGTTTGTGAACAGACAGCTTGCACAGTGGAAGAAAATATTTGTGAACTATGCATCTAACAGTAGACTAATACACAGAATTTATAGGAAACAATTCAACAGCAACACAATAAAACAAAACAAATAACCCATTAAAAAGTGGGCAAAAGACCTGGATAGACATTTTTCAAAAGAAGATATGCAAAAAGCTAACAAGCATGTCAAAAATGTTCAACATCACAGAAATGCAAATTAAAACTGCAATGAGATATCATCTTACATGAGTCATAATGGCTATTATTAAAAGTCAAAAAATAATAGATGTTGGCAAGGATGAAGAGTAAAGGGTATCTTATACACTGTTGATATAAATGTAAGTACAACCTCTATGAAAACAGTATGGAGATTTTCAAGGAACCAAAAATAGAACTATCACTGAATTTAGGAATCCCACTACTGGGTATCTATCTAAACAAAAATATATTATTGTGTAATAAAGATACTTGACTTGTATATTTATCGCAGCATTATTCACAATAGTAAATATATGAAATTGATTTAAGTGTCCATCAATGGGTGATTGGATAAGAAAATGTGGTATATATACATGATGATACTATCCATCCATAAAAAAATAATGCAATCATGTAGTTCCAATAACATAGATGGAATTGGAGGTCACTATCTTGAGTGAAACAGTTCAGAAACAGGAAGTCAAATGTTCTCACTTATCAATGGGAACTAAATAATGTGTACACATGGACATAGATTGTAGAATAATAAACATTGGAGACTTAGAAGTCTGGGGGTGTGGAAGGGCAGTGGGTGATGAGAAATTACTCAATAGGTACAATGTATATTATCTGAGTGATAATACACTAAACACCAAGACTACAGCATTGTGTTTAAAGAAACTGCACATGTACTCCTACAATTTATAAAAATAAAAAGGGGAAAATTTTTAAATGTTAAATAGTAGTAAAAGATATTTTAAAATATTCAAAGAAATGAAGAAACATACCATTGGAAGACTCAATATTGTTCAAATATTATTATTATTAAAATATCTGTTCTTACAAATTACCTTTTTTTGAGATGGAGTCTCTGTTGCCCAGACTGGTGTGCAGGTGCATGATCTCGGCTCACTGCAACATCTGCCTCCCAGGTTCAAGTGATTCTCCTCCCTCAGCCTCCTGAGTAGCCGGAACTAGAGACGCCCACCACCAAGCCTAGCTAATTATTGTGTTTTTAGTAGAAACGGGGTTTCACCATGTTGGACAGGCTTGTTCCAAACTCCTGACCTCAGGTTACCCGCCCGCCTTGACCTCCCTAAGTGCAGGGATCACGGTGTGATCCACGGTGCCCAGCCCCCAGATGACTTTTATATGCAACACAATTCCAGTGAAAATTCCAGCAGTTTTTAAATGAAATTGATGAGATAATTTTATAACTAATATGACAATGTAAAGAGGTAGGATCTTAAAATAGAAAAACATTTTTAACAAGAAAAAAATATGGAGGAAAAAAACTACCTCGCTAAAGATTTAATACAAATATCCAAAAACAAACTTAGTGGTCTTGACGTAAGAATAAGCAAATAGAATAACGGAGTGGAAGAGTCTAGATAAACTGATGCGTACACAGAAAATCAAATTACAACAAATGTTCCAAGTCAACTTAACATTCAAAGGAAAACACTTAAAACAATAATGAGAGAAGAATCTGATATCCATATGGATAAAAAGTACCCTAAAACTTTACCTTTCATTACACAGATATTAGTTCAGTATGAATCATAAACTTGAACATATAAGGTGAAACCATAATTATTCTAGAGGAAAATACAAAACAATATATTTATTTTCTTTGGATAGTCAAAGATTTCATTCAGCAGACACAGAATTACATGCTATCAAATAAGAAAAGATATCATTTGAATTTTCAAAATTTATAATATCAGCTCGTCAGAGAATTTTTTTCTTTTTTTTTTTAATAGACACAAGGTCTCACTATGTTGGCCAAGCTAGTCTTGAACTCCTGAGCTGAAGTGATCCTCCTGCCTTGGCCTCGCAAAGTGCTAGGATTACAGGCATGAGCCACCACACTCAGTTAACCAGACAACTTAATAGGCAAATGACAGACTACAAAATATTTGTATAGATATATCTGTCCATGTATTCATATTGATACTATATAAAGAACAATTACAAAGCATCAATAAAGAGACAACTGAATAAAAGGGACAAAGTACTACAGAGACAACTCATAAAGGACATGATATAGTGTGGATGTGTGCTCACGCAGATCTGATGCTGAATTCTAATTTTCAGTGCTAGAGGTGGGGCTTGGTGGAAGGTGTTGGGGTAATGGAATCAGATCCCTCATTGTTTGGTGCTGTCTTTGTGATAGTGAGTCCTTGCAAGATCTCATCATTTAAAAGCATGTGGTACCTTCTGTCCCCACTCTCTTTCTCTCTTGCTCCTGCTCTGGCCATGTGACACATCAGCTCCTCCTTCATCTTCTGCCATGAGTAAAAGCTTCATGAGCCCTCCCTAGAAGCAGATTTTGGCACTATGTTTCCTGTACAGCCTGCAGAAGCATGACCCAATTAAACCCCTTTTCTTATACATTACCTGGTTTCAGGTATGTCTTTACAGCAATGAAAGAACAATCTAATATAGGACAATATACACATGTCCAATAAACACATGAAAAGGTACTGAACATAACTGGTAACCTGAACATTGTAAATTAAAAATATGTGAGATATCATACCCATTATTATTATAAATATCAAAAAGATTGAAAAAGAAACAATTGTTGAGGAGGATATAAAATTATTAGAATTCTTATAAATTACTGCTGGCAGTGTATAATGATGAAATTATTTTGGAAAAACTTTTTGATAGTGTCTTGTAAAGTTAAACACTTAACTACTGTACAATCAAACAATTGCATTACTAGATATTTACCCAGGATAAATGAAAATATATGTCCTCAAAAGACATTTGTAAATATATGTTCATAGCATCTTTAAAAGTCAAGGCTGGAAAGAATCGAAAAGTTTATCAATGGGAGAAAGGATAAATACATTGTGGTTTGTGTATAAAATTGATTACTATCCAACTACCAATAAAAAGTAACTACTGATAAAAAACAGCATTCATCATGCTTGCGTTTATATTCATTAAAAGAAGTCAGACCCAGAAGACTATGAAATTAAAGAAAAATCAAAATGTATATTTTATAATGAAAATTAGAAAGTAGTTACCCAGGAGGGAAAATAATTGAATGGAGTGATCAAAATGTTTTCTATGTGCTTTTGCGTAGTGTTAATGTGGCAGTTTACAATAATCAAACTCATCCAATTTAACATTTAATATCTATGCATTTCATTGCAATTAGGTTATACTTCAAAAATATAAAACATCATTGAGAAACTTTCCTGTATATTAATATGAAGATATTTCTAAGAGTATAATGTGCAGATGAGTGGATAGAAGATGCTACTTTATACACACTATTTTGTAGAATGAAGTGGAAAAATAAGAACATATATTTGCTTTAATTTTTTGCTTATTTAATAAAGAAATGTTGGAAAGTGCATTGGTTCATTTTCATACTGCTCTAAAGAACTACCTGAGACTGAGTAATTTATAAAGAAAAGAGGTTTAATTGACTCACGGTTCCACATGGCTGGGTAGGCCTCAGGAAACTTACAATCATGGCAGAAGGTGATGGGGAAACAGACATCCTCTTCATAAAGCAGGAGGAGAGAGAAAGACAGAAAGTGCCACACTGTCAGCTCTCGTGGGCACTCACTCACTATCACAAGAACAGCATGAGGAAACTGCTCCCATGATCCAATCACCTCTCACCAATTCCCTCCTTCAATACATGGGGATTACAATTTGAGATGACGTTTGGGTGGGGACACAGGGCCAAACCGTATCAGAAGGTTATAAACAAGCCAATTACATGTTGTTACCTCTGAAGGGATAGGTAATAAGGCATGTAATAAAGTGGATGGGACAGAAGTACTAACAATGTATTTATTATTTATATTTTTACTGTGTACACCTTCATTGTTATCCTTTTAGGAGTCATGTAAATGTAATGATCAATTAGAAAAATATAATAGGAAGTAATCAAATGGTAAGTAGCATTTTTTGAGACATTCTTTTATTTTTATTTAGATGATTTAATTAGTCTGATGTGGTTCGAGGAAATATTTTTGATGGAAAAAAAGAAAGTCAGAAAAATCACATTTTTCCCTTAAGAAAATGCAAACCCCGGCCGGGCGCCGTGGCTCAAGCCTGTAATCCCAGCACTTTGGGAGGCCGAGACGGGCGGATCACGAGGTCAGGAGATCAAGACCATCCTGGCTAACACGGTGAAACCCCGTCTCTACTAAAAAATACAAAAAACTAGCCGGGCGAGGTGGCGGGCGCCTGTAGTCCCAGCTACTAGGGAGGCTGAGGCAGGAGAATGGCGGGAACCCGGGAGGCGGAGCTTGCAGTGAGCTGAGATCCGGCCACTGCACTCTAGCCTGGGCCACAGAGCGAGACTTCATCTCAAAAAAAAAAAAAAAAAAAAAAAAAAAGGAAAGTGCAAACCCCTTTATTTTACTTTACTCTTTTATTTTTGTGGGTACAAAGTGGGTGTATATATTTATGGAGTACAGTAAATATTTTGATATAGGTATACAATGTGAAATAAGCACATAATGGAAAATGGGGTATCCATCCCCTCAAGCATTTATTCCTTGAGTTACAAACAATCAAATTACACTCTTTAAGTTATTTTAAAATGTACAATTACATTATTGACTACAGTCACTCTGTTGTGCTATCAAATAATAGGTCTCATTTGTTCTACTTTTTTGTACCCTCTAATCATCCTCACCTACCTGCCAGCCCAGACATATGATCAAAATGTCTAAGATTTAGTTAGCTATTAAGATTGCAAAATACAGATTAATATTAATAAAATATGATCTTCTCAGACTTTGCTTATGTTTATTTTAATCAATAGCATGTGAATTGTGATTATATTTAAGCATTATAATTAGAATTATGTTGAATGTTTTGGGGAAAATACAGGATGCTAATACTGTAGGAACTAATTTAAACTAATTTAGCTGCATGAAGACATCATGAAAGAAAAGGAATTTCTAAAAAGCATTTTAAATTACTCCTACTGTTCCTCTTTTACCATCATTGAGCAATAAAGTGCACACAGTGGGAAAATTGACAACACTACTTTGGTAGCAGCAATTCAATTAAACCATAACTATTTGTCACCTGAATATGAGATTTATTTTTCACTACCCTTGATTTTCTCTATGTTGATGGTTTAATTTTTGCATCAAATATACTTAATATTTAATCAATATTATATATTTGGGCAACCTATGAACAGAATTAAATTGAAAATTTTTTAGTATGTAATTAAAATATATTGCAAATCATATTCTTCAGATATACAGTCACAAAACAATGTTAACACATTTTGTTTAATATCCCATATTAAATAGTCTGACTATACTTTATCTCTTCACATTGGCAAAATATGTCATTCAATATGCCAGTAAACTCTACCTTCTTTTTCTCTCTCTCTTTTTCTCCTTTTATGTTATTTGATGTGTGTGTATGTGTGTGCTTTATTGTTGTTAAGTGTTCTTTTCTTGATGTAGGGCAAGTATTGAACTAGATGAGGAGGGAATTACTTCTATTTCTTCGTCTGCAATTTTTTACGTAATACACTAACAATATCATTCCTTAGTGCATGTATATCAAGCATAATTTTAACAGGAATTATGTTTTCCACTCATTTTGTATTTTCCACATGTATATAACAGTAAAGTTGAGTCACCCCACTTGCCGGTTGTTTGAATGTTTTAAAGCCATTCAATCTTAGTATATTTTCAATGCTAAGCATCTCACTTTCAGTCTTCTGCCTTCTTTTGACTTTTTGTCTTTTCTTAAATACTTGTTGCATTATACAATTTTTTCATCCATTCAAATTTAATGAACAGACCAGTATTAAGTAAAATTTTCCAAGCCCCAAGTTTAAAAAGTTCTAATGTAAATAGTGAGCCATAATTTTTATACCTCTCTTCATATACATTCTTTGCTAATATTGTTTATTTTTCTTTAAGTCAAAATAGCAGTGTATAACTCTGTTAGGTTTCTCTTTTCCCTTCATTGTTTATTATGATATTGATTTTTCTTTTTTTACTAAATAAAACATGCTTTACTTTCTCTCAGTAGTCCCCTCCTCACCCAGTTTGTCTTCATCTCCCTAGGTCTTTCTTGCCTTCTTCATAAAAGGAACTATGACCAGCCTGAACAGAGAATACAACACAGAGATTTACCTGAAATTACAGGGAGAAATCTAATCCTTTCAGTGATGTTGTCACATTGGTAATATAAGCCCAAAGCTGCTGCTGTTCTTGAAAGAGACAGTGCTTGCCTACATGAGAATGAAACTCAGTTAATTCTCACCGAGATAAATATCCACAGAACATTATTTTTAAATTTAAGTTTTTATGAAGGAGAAAGCTTAATACAGAATAATCTAACTCACACTATGTAAACATGATTAACAGTTGAACATACAACAGCTCCAAAGGATGTACACAGGGTCCTGACATCATTCTTGGGTTTCCCCTTGCAAAAAAACGTAAATGAGTATCTTAATTATTGTGGTGAAGATGTAATTTTTGTATTGATCTAGGCTTGTCTCTTTTTAATGAATTATTATTGTCCTAATCTTACCTGATCTCGCCTGAATTAGAAATTCTGATATGTCCATCCAATTTTATTTCGGAGTCATTATGATAGAGGTTTAATTTCTGCTTACCTACTTGCTTAAATGACTGTCTTGAGCACTAAATCTCATTAAGGTCAGTAATGGTTGGAGCGTTGTTTTTCTAAATGAAACGGTTCAGATATGTTCTCACATATGGAGTTGACATTTTTCCACTTTGGCACTAATTCAAGTGCAATTCAATTTATAATTTGTTGTTGTTGTTTTCTTCATTCCAGGGAGATAAGGGAGGTCTTAAAGCCTCTGGGCATAGAAGTCTTCCTTGGAGAATACCTGCATATCCCTGTCTTCACATTAGAGCAGCACTGAGCTTTCCAATTAATATAATCATCAAACAACCCCCATGCACATGTCAACCTGAATTTGCTTTGGGCCAAATTTGCTTCACTTTTTTGTGCCAAACACCAAATGTGTCATATGTTGTCATTATGTAGAATATGGAATGATCTAGTTTAGCTGGATTACTCTTCCTTGGATCTTTCAATTCACTGGCAAGAGGCAGAGTCTCATTTACTGCAAAAAGATATGCCCAAGTGTGAGAATCTAATTAACTATCTAAGAAGGAATAAGTTCCTACTAAATATTGTCTTGCTTAGTGTAATACTGAGGAGAACGGTAGGTCTTTGTTTACTTTCACTTAGGCTTTCCCTTTCAGAGTGCAGCTAATCTTGAGGCGGTGGAGCAATGGTCAAAGTTCTGCAAAATCAACAGGAAGTTGGAGTAATTCTAAGGCATTAATTTCTCCTGAAGTCAATTAGATGCACGTAAAACAATAATTGGGATGAGTGGGAGTTGTTTTGTTATGGCCAACATTGAGATGAAATAAAGGTCAATTTGAAAAGATCAGATCATGAAGGTACAGAGAATAGATAGGGATTTTGCTGAGACATGGGGAGATGGTGAGCTCTATTCAAAACATTTGGCTAGACCAAGACTCTCTAAATCACATCGTATAAGCTCTATGCTTAGGAAGCTCAGAGCTATTTAAGCTTCTGCTGATGGGTGACTGTCCTGTCATTTTTCCCTGGGTCATGTGGAATATCAATGCTGAATGAGTCAAACTGTCTGGTGTACCTTAGAGCTCACTTATTTGAATATACTGCTTACATATATACTACTTTTCTTTTCCATTCACTTATATTAAATGTTAAGTCAATCTCTGCTGTGTCTTTGTTTTTTATTTAAAACTTTGCTCTTCAGCATTAGAAATTTCTATTAACATATTTTTCTAGGACTTTGTATATTTCATCACATCGCAAAAAATAAAAAGAAGAGACCTTAAGGATGTGATATCTGATTTTTTTCACTTTTCCATTGAGATGCAATCACATATAAAATTCACTGTTTTAAACTGTATAATCCAGTGGCCTTTAGTATATTTACATAGGTGTGTAACTATCACCATGGTCTAATTCCAGAACGTTTTTCTCATCACAATAATGAACCCCATATCCATCAGCACAAACTCCCCATCCCATTATATTATCCTAGTAGATGTGAATAGATATCTCATTGTGGATTTGATTTGCATTTTCCTAACACCTAATGATGTTGAGCATATTTTTGTGTGTTTATTGGACATCTGTATATCTTTTTTGTAGACATGTGTATTTAAGTCATTTGCCCATATTTTAAGTTGAGTTATTTGTCTTTCTCTGTTGAGTATAAGGGATCTTTACATATTCTGGATATTAAACTCTTATTTTATATATGTATATAGTATATATATGTATATATACTATATATACACACTATACGTATATGTGCTATATATACATACTATATACAGTATACATAATATGCAAATATTTTCTCTGATTATGTGAGTTATCTTTTCATTTTATTGACAGTATCTTTTGAAGCACAAAAGTTTATACTTTTGATGAAGACCAATTTACCTATTTTTTTTTCTAATTGCTTGTACTTTTGGTGTCATATCCAAGAAAACTTTCCTAATCCACAGATACAAATATTAAAATCTATGTTTTTAGAATTTAGGTCTTAGTTCTTACATTTAGATCACAGATTTATTTTTGTACATTGTATGAAATAGGAGTCCAACTTTGTTCTCTTTAATGTGAAAATTCACTTTTACCAGCCCCATTTCTTAAAGATATTATTATTTATCAATAAAATGTTATTTGTACCTTGTTGCAAATCAATTGTCCATAGATGTATGGTAATATTTCTGGATTTTCAATTTCATTTCATTGATCTATATATCTATCCTTATGACAGCACCATGCATATTTATTAAATACTGTACATTTGTATTTAACTTTGGATTCAGGAAGTATAAATTCTTCAGTTTTTTACTTTTTTTCAAGAGTGTTTTGCCTGTTCTGGTTCCCTTAAAATTCTATATGCATTTTATGTTCAGCTTATCTATCTCTTTAAAAAAGAAAATAGGCACTTGAAAATTTTCATTGGAATTTCATTCAATCTGTAGATCAATTTGGGGAGTATGGCCATTTAGGTCCTTTTGATTTCTCTCAACAATGTTTTCTAGTTTAAGAGTACATGCTTGCACTTCTATCGTGAAATAAATCTCTAAACACTTTACTATATTTATATGATTTAAGATAAAATTGTTTTTTAAATTTCATTTTTGGTCTGTTTATTTCCATGATACAGAAGTACAACTTTTGTAACCTTGCTAAACTAAACTGTTGAGTCTATTTTTTTCCTCTGAACTTTTTGGAGTTTTCTGTATATAAAATCATTTCATCTGCAAATTGTTTTACTTCTTCCTTTCCAACATGTATGTTTTTATTTCTTTTTCCTGCCCATGCTTTGGTTAGGGACTATAGTGCAATGTTGAACAGACAAGAGTGCACAGCCTTGCCTTTATTTTAAAGGAAAAGCTTTTACTCTTTCATCAAGTGATGTGAATTGTGGATTTGCTTGATTTAGTAAATGACCTTAATCAAGTTGCAGTAGTTTCCTTTTAGTACTAGTTTGTTAGGGTGTTTTCATGATAAAAATGTTTTGGATTTTTTGAAACATTTTTTGTGTGTGTATGTGTCTATGTTACATGTATGTTTATTTTATGTGGTTTATAATATTGTTAGATTCTTCATATGTTGAAAAAGACATGTTTTCCTGGAATAAATCCTACTTGGCCATGGTGTATAATTGTTTCTGTATCCTCCTAGAATATTGTTAACAATTTTTGTTCTATATTCATAAAAGAAAATGGTCTGAAGTCTCCTTTTTGTGATCTTTTTGGTTTTGGTATCAGGGATACCTCATAAAGGACCTCATAAAGGAAGTTGAAGAATGTTCCCTCACTCTTCTATATTTTTGTGAAGGATTGTCATTAATTCTTGCATAATGCTTTGATTGGGATTCCAGTGAAGCATTCTTATTCTGTGCTTTTCTTTGTGGTAATATTTTTGAATACTAAATCAGTCTTTTTACTTGGCATAAGTCTATTTAGCTTTTCTATCTCTTCTTGAGTCAATTTTTTTGTAGTTTTTGTCTTTCTAGACATTTTTCCACTTCATTTAGGTTAACCAAAGAAAGTTTGATTTTGATAATTTTCACTGTTGTTTTCCTATTCCAAATTTCACTTTCACTCTAGTCTTTATTATTTGTTTCTTTGTATGCAATTTAGGTTGAGTTTACTTTTCTTTTTCCAACATCTAAAGGTCAAAGATTAAGTTACTGACTTTGGATCTCTCTTCTTGTTTAACTATTTTTTTTATATAGTGACTTATTCGAATTAATTTTGTAAATTATGTGTCTTTGTCATGTGTAGCCACTGAAGTCTGTATTTTGTTAATTTAGTGACCAGCTAATGATTAGATACACTTTTCCCTAAAAGCCTGGAATTAATACACCTCAGTTTTGCTGAAGGACTCTGTGCATATTTCGGCATGACTTCAATACTCAACTAGACAATTTACATCTTTACCTAACTCTTTACTTCTTACTTTCACAGAGTCTCAAGCTCAGTTAGAGTTAAAAGATTAGGGTCATCACAGGTCCTTCCCAGGCATGTGCTTGATTGTAACCTCTAGATTCCCAGGAATATGTCACAACTTTTCAGAGCCTCTGTGGACACCTTAATGCCTCAGCTTCTCCTTTTTCAATTTTTTTAGTCTATTGTTTATTCCAACTATTATCCATTGCCTCAGACAGCTTTGATGTTAAGATATTTGACAAACCAGCAGCCTCCTCATCCCCAGAAACTTTTAGCACTGGATCAAATAAACATAAGTCTTCTGATTGGGGTCTACCAGGGAATGGCAGACAGGTCACATGGTGAATATTCTTTGGGAATTCAGCTTTGAAAGAGCTCTAGCCCCATTTTACTCTCTCTGGTACCAAGAATATGGGCTGTTATGTTTCAAGGATGCTGAAGATTTGAGGACCAGGAGTTGGAGAAAGGTAAATAATAATACCATAAACTCACTCTTACTGCTGAAGTTCAGTCATTTTTTTGCCTAAATGTTTATTGGTTCCTGCAAGCCTTTGGTTCATTTTTAGAGTTAACAGAAGTCTGATCTGAATTTTTTTTGCCCTTTTGTGGTGGATAACATTTTCAGAAGTCCTCTTTCTACCATTTTCACTGAAAGTACCCAATTATTTTCATCTTTTAATTGAGATATAATGAGTCATATATTTAATTTGTTCCAAATGATATGCAGTGCCAAGTGATCAAGTCCCATCCACAAAATGTACGTGACACACAAAATTCTAAAATTATGTACTATTACTGCCCTTCTGGGACAATTGCCCATGATCATTAAGAATCATTTTGCACATATTGTGTCACATCCAAATTCTACATTTTTGACCTACTGTGGAAAAAAAAAATGTACTTTTAAACCATATCGACTTGATTAGAACTTTCCAGAAAGTTTATAAGTATGGTGAATTGTTGCCATTATAGAACGGAATAATATGTATTCATTCTGCAATTCTTCGAAAATAATCTTATAGAATAAAAGGTAGCATATTTGTTTTGGTTTTCTTACTTTTCTCCAGTGATATTTGGACTCTTTTTTAAATTTGTTGGCCTTGCTATTCAGTGTTACATCTCACAAAGGTATGTGGTTTCCATTTTCTGAAAGAGAGAGTTGGAGTATGAATAGGTGCTGGCCTAATTTCATTCCTCTTTGATTGTACTGGAGTACATGCATTCTTTATTTCACAGTGGTGAAAGCATATGTGATGATTGGAGTGTACTGACAAGAAAGAAAAATACAAGTTGTAATCTCTCTTTTAAACAGAGATCTTTTCAAAAAGCAGAAGAGATTATTGGATAGTGATATTAGGTTTCTATTTTCCAAGGCTTAGACAATTTTTAGATATTCTGTTCAAAATGCAAACTCTTTTCTGTAATTTCTCAATACAAACAATAAGCTACCAAAATGTTTCTATCACTGCTAGTTAATCTATCAATAAAAGCAATGTTTGTTTGCCTAGTTAATATATTTTAAAAGTGGAATAATTTGAAAAATTCATAGTCATATAATTTTATTGAGTATAAAATATTCTTCTTACATTCATTTAATTGAAAATATTTATTAGAATTTGCATATTTAAGGAAAAGAAGTTCAGTATTATGCTAGTACTGTCAAGTCACACAACCTCTCTTGTCCTCTCTTCTTAATTTTCCATACATATTTTGAACTCTTTCCTTGCTCCAAGTACTGTTAATAAAACATGAGTAAATTGTGTACTTTGGACTCAAGAAACATGCACTCTAATAGAGGAGATGTCAAAAAAATTATCAAATTTCAATCTTCCCTTTACCTCTCAGGATTCTTCTTCTCAACTCCCTTATCAACACTTATTTCACATTCATTAAACACCATCCATACATAAATGCATTAATTGAGTACTCATCCTTCTTCACAGTCTATTATTTAAAGTTAGCTTTCTTATATTAAATAATGCTTTTCAAGATGATATGACATACCACACACTGAACTAAGACCGTTCAGTGCCTAGTTTTATTTAATCTCTAGAAACCCTTATGAAGGTGCCAGTATTTTAACCATGGCACTGATAAACAAATGAGTCTTAAAGAATTTAAGTAACACATAAGTTAAGAAAACCTTTCGCTTCAAGCAACCAAAAATTTAAGTAGCCAAGATTGAGATATATTTTCATAATAACATGTCTGAAAATAATTTGTTGCTGGAATTTCTTTAATAGATCATTCATGTTAGTTTAGAAGCTATACTGAATCTTTCCTCGGTTTCAATATAGCTGTCCAAGCTTGACTTATCAATTTTCCTTCAAGCTGAAAGACAAAAGAGATCCAAGTAGCAATGCCTAACATTTTATTAGGAAAATAAACTTTTCTCAGGAAACCCTCAACAGAATCCTCCTTACTGCACTTTTCCACGGTGGCATCATATTGCTGTCATTTTCTACCTTAATGTTGGGAATGTGAGTATATGTAGCCATAGAGGAATTTGAAAAGGAAGAAGAGATATGGGAATGAATGATTGATATCAGATCTAAGTGTCACCCACCTTGTGTCACTGAATACGTTTTTAAAAAATATTATTTCATATGTTTTAAAACTTTACAGAACAGTATCACAGTAAATCCGATTCTCTACAATTTGCTTTTTTTCTTGATAGAGTTTTAAATCTCCATCAGATACCTGAAGTTCCAGTTCATTCAATTTTACAGCTAAATAGTATTCTATTGAGTAAATATACCAAAATGTATTCATTAGAGCCATACAAAATTTCTGTTTTCATAGGTCAAAAAAGGTTGTATAACATCAGTTTCAAATGACTTAATCTGAGGTGTCCATTGTTCTTTTGATGGACATTTAGAATGTTTCCAAACAGATTATAAATATTTTTGTATATGTTTTCTTACAAAATATGTAAGATTAACTTTAGGTAATGCTTCCCAAATATTATTTTTTTTCTTTTTTTTTTTAATTTTTGAGACAGAGTTATACTTTGTCACTAGGGTTAAGTGCAATGGCGTGATCTCAGCTTACTGCAACCTCTGCCTATCGGGTTCAAGTGATTCTCCTGTCTTAGCCTTCTAAGTAGTAGCTGGGATTACAGGTGCCCACCACCATGCCCAGCTAATTTTTTGTGTTTTTAGTAGAGACAGGGTTTCACCGTGTTCCTCAGGCTGGTCTCAAACTCCTGAGCTCAGGTAATCCACCCCTTTCAGCCTCCCAAAGTGCTAGGATTACAGGTTTGAGCCACTGCGCCCAGCCAATTATTTCTTAACACTGTGCACATAGAAGTTACATTATTTAAACATTGGTCAGGTGTGGTGGCTCACATTTGTGGTCCCAGCACTCTGTGAGGTTGGCAGGTCACCTGAGGTCGGAATCCGAGACCAGCCTGGCTAACATGGGAAAAACCTGGCTCTAATAAAAATACAAAAATTATCTGGATGTAGTGGTGTGTGCCTGTAATCCCAGTTACTTGGAAGACTGAGACAGGAGAATCATTTGAATCCAGGAGGAGGAGGTTGCAGTGAGACGAGATCATGCCACCACGCTCCAGTCTGGGTGACAGAGCAAGACTCTGCCTCAAAAGAAAGCAACCCCCACGTCCCCCCCCGCCAAAAAAAACAACATTAAATCTGGGTAAACTGAGAGCCTTCTTATAGATGTTGGTGACTGGCCCTCGAGCTGTGGCCACCACAGGCACCTGGCTCCATTTCTGACCTATCATGTATCATTTGTAGCTCACTCTGTTTGAAGTTTCACCCCAGAGACTATTCTGTATATCTATTATATTATTATTTCACTGTGTACTTATTGGTCTTCTATAAAAAATAAATTGTAGCTTTTTTGGTTTTACTTTATTTCTGCTCTTACATTAATAATAGAAATTACTCACATATTGCTGATTATAACCTAGGCACTTGATGAGCATTTTTCATGTATTTATTCATGTAATTTTCACAGCCCCACTATGGGTTTATTCTCATTGATATAAGGGGGAACTTTGGTGTGTTCAGGCTAAGAAATTCACCCAAGGTCACTGCTTTAGTAGAGTACAGAAACTGCCTTGAACTAAGACAGTCTGGCTTCCAACTCTCAGTTCTTAACCATTATGCATTATAGCCCTTTTTAATTTTCTTCCTTCTACTCTGCTTGAGTAGTGTTGATTATGTTACATTTCTATTTTATACCCTAGAGAGATATATAGCTTCCATTTTTTCTAGTTTCATAAGATAGCTATATCGCTCACTATTTTCAGACTTTCTTCTTTCCGGTGTAAGATTTTGAGAAATAGAAATCAACTTCAGACAGCAGGAAACTGGCCTGGTACTGTCAGCTAGACTGTGGTGTTCTCCTGTTAAAAAATTTCACAAAGCGCTAACATCAGATAAAGCCACTCTATGAATATGATGGAACCAGACTACTCTGTAACCATGCTGAAACACAGATGAAATACCAATATTGTTCAAGCCACACACGCACAAAAAACAAGCACTCCCCTCTCCTGGCTGGCATGAGTGACTGTTGCTTCTTTTCCAGGCACTGCTTTACCCTCTATTCATTTCTCTTTCCTGCTAGGTAAAATTATTAGCATAACTAGTCAGAATTCTCCTCACTTCCTGAGAGCATTCAATCTATAGTAAAGCACTACTTCCTTAAAGTCTCTCCAAAAACATCTAGCACAAATCTAAATCTTACAATAAGCCTTCTCATATCCTCTTATTGAGACCTCCCAAGATTCCCCACTATGTGAGATTTCCCTATTGCAACCAATCAATAAGCCAATCAGAGGTGAATTTCTTGTAATCCTTGGCTGGAAAACATTCACAACATAAAGTCAAAAACTGAACTGTAAATACTGCGTTGCATACCTAATTACTCTTAAGTCCAAAATGTTCTTATTATTGTTTTAATCTCATGTTTTGAATTTCTAATAGGATTTTCCCCCTCCGGTAGTCCACAGTCTATTGTTCCCATGTTTGCTCATTGTTTAGCTCCCACTTATACATGAGAGCATGCATTATTTGGTTCTCTGTTCTTGTGTTAATTTGTTCAGGATTATGGCCTCCAACTGCATTCATGTTGCTTCAAAGGACATCAACCTAGGTGCCCATCAATGTTGGATTAGATAATGAAAATGTGGTATATATACACAATAGAACACTATGCAGCTGCAAAATACATGACTAATAATTAAAACAAAGTTTTTCCCTTGGCTTTGTGCTCAAATGATAGTTTACTAAGGTATGCAATTCAAGACCAACAATTAGGTTCCATCACAGTTTTAAAGATAATTCCACATCAAACGGCCTTTTCTGTAATTGTGAAACCTGACATTAATGTATCATTCTTTTGAAGGCAATCTCTCTTTTTCTTCTGAATTCATTTTTAATATTATCTTTTGTTCTTGATATTTGGTAGTTTGACTAAATTGGTTATGACTTTCTCATTATTAATATGCCTGACAATTTGCTTTGCATAGTGTATTAGTCCATTCTCACACTGCAATAAAGATACTACCCGAGACTGGGTAACTTGTAAGCAAAAGATGTTTAATTGACTCACAGTTCCACGTGACTGGGGAGACCTCAGGAAACTTACAATAATGGTAGAAGGTGAAGGGGAAGCAGGCAGGCATCTTCTTCACAAAACAGCAGGAGAGAGTTACAGAGCACAAGGAAGTGTCACACTTTAAAACCATTAGTTCAGGTGAGAACTCATTCACCATCACGGGAACAGCATGAGAGAAATTGCCCCCAAGACCCAATTACCTCCCACCAAAACCCTCCCTCCACACATGGGGATTATAACTAGAGATAAGATTTGGGTGGGGACACAGAGACAAATCATGTTATTTTGCCCCTGGTCACTCCCAAATCTCATGTTCCTTTCACATTTCAAAGACACTTATGCCTTCCAAACAGTCCCTTAAAGTATTAACTCATTCCAGCATTATCCCAAAAGTACAAGTTCAAAGTCTCATCTGAGACAAAGCAAGTCCCTTTTGCCTATGAGCCTGTGAAACCTAAAACAAGTTAATTACTTCCAAAATACAATGGGGATACAAGCATTTGGTACCCCAAATTCCAAAAGTCAATTGGCCAAAATAAAAAGGCCATAGTTCCCTATGCAAATCCAAAACGCTGGAAGACAGTCATTGAATCTTAAAGCTCCAAAATCTCCTTTGACTCCATGGCTCACGTCCAGAGCATGCTGATGCAAAGGGTGGGGTCCCACAACCTTGGGCAGGTCTAGGCCTGTTGCTCTGCAGGGTACACACCTGTAGCTGCTTTTACAGTCTGGCATTGAATATTTGTGGCTTTTTCATGTGCATGAGGCAAGCTGTCAGTGGATCTACCTTTCTGTTTGGAGGTTTGGAGGATGGTGGCCCTCTTTTCACAGCTCCACTAGGCAGTGCCCCAGTGGATACTGTATGGGAGCTCCAATCCCACATTTCCCTTCTGTACTGCCCTAGCAAATGTTCTCTGTGAGGGCTCTGCCCCTGCAGCAGACTTCTGCCTGCACATTCAGACTTTTCTGTACATCCTCTGAAATATAGGTGGAGGCTCCCAAAGCTCAACTCTTGTCTTCTGCATACCCATAGGCCCAACAATTTGCACCAACTTCCCTTAGTCAATTTAATTAAATTACGTTTGAGTTAAGGGTTTCCTGTTTTTTTGTGTGTGTCTCTATCTCCTTCAGTTCAGCTCTGATTTTGGTTATTTCTTGTGTTTTGCTAGCTTTGGCACTGGTTTGCTCTTGCTTCTCTAGTTCTTCTAGTTGTGATATTAGGTTGTAATTTGAGATCTTTCTAACTTTTTAATGTAGGCATTGAGTGCTATAAATTTCCCACTTAACACTGCCTGAGCCATGCCCCAGAGATTCTGATATATTTTGTCTTTGTTCTCAATAGTTTCAAAGAACTTTTTCACTTCTGCTTTAAGTTTATTATTTACCCAAGAGTTGCACAGGAGCAGGTTCTTTAATTTCCATGAAACTGCATGGTTTTGAGCAATTTTCTTTGACTTTGATTTCTATTTTTATTGGACTGTAATATGAGTGTGGTTGATATGATTTTAGTTTTTTTCAGTTTGCTAAGGGTTGTCTTATTTCAGATTGCATAATCAATTTTAGAGCATGTACCATGTGGTGATGAGAAGAATGTACATTCTGTTGTTTTTTCATGGGGAGTTCTGTACATGTCTATCAAGTTCATTTGGTCAAGTGTGAAGTTCAGGTCTTGAATATCTTTGTTAATTTTCTGCCTTGATGATCTATCTAATGCTGTCAGTGTGGTGTTGAAGCCTTGCACTATTATATTGTGGGAATCTGAGTCTCTCTGTAGTTCTCTAAGAATGAAAAAAAAAAAAAAACATACAAAGTATAAACAAATCCACGAGTTTGTTATTTGAAAACAACAATAAGATAGATACTCTACTACCTAGACTAATAAAGAAGAAGAGAAAGAAGATCCAAATAAACACAATCAGGAGCAACAAAGGGAACATTACTACTGACCCCACAGAAATACTTCTATGCAAACAAATTAGATAATCTAGAATAAATGGATAAATTCCTGGACATGTATACATTCCCGAGACTGAACCAGGAGGAAATTGAATTCCTGAACAGACCAATAATTAGCTCTGAAATTGAATCAGTAATAGATAGCCTACCAACCCCCTCCCCAAAATGCCCAGAAATAGATCAATTAATATATGAATTCTACCAGATATATGAAGAAGAGCTGGTGCCATTCATACTGAAGCTATTCCAAAAAATTGAAGAAGGGAGACTCATCTTCAACTCATTCTATGAGACAAGCATCATCCTAATACCAAATCCTGGCGGAGACACAGTGGAAAAAAAAATTATACTGATATCTTTGATAAAGATTGATAGGGTTTGGCTCTGTGTCCCCACCGAAATCTCATCTCAGACTGTAATCACTACATGTTAGGGGAGAGTCATGGTGAAGATGATCAAATCAGGAAGGTGAATTTGCCCCTTTCTGTTCTCATGATAATGAATGAGTTCTCACAATATTTGGTTGTTTGAAAATTGGTGGCACTTCCCTTTCACGTTATCTCTCTCTCCTGCTATCATGTAAGATGTGACTTGCTACCCCTTTACCTTCCAAAATGATTGTAGGTTATCTGAAACCTCCCCAGCCATGTTCAATGATGAGTCAATTTAACCTCTTTTCTTCATAAATTATCCAGTCTCCCATCAGAGAAATGCAAATCAAAACCACAATGAGATACCATCTCACACCAGTTAGAATGGCGATCATTAAAAAGTCAGGAAACAACAGGTGCTGGAGAGGATGTGGAGAAATAGGAACACTTTTACACTGTTGGAGGGATTGTAAACTAGTTCAACCATTATGGAAAACAGTATGGCGATTCCTCAAGGATCTAAAACTAGATGTACCATATGACCCAGCCATCCCATTACTGGGTATATACCCAAAGGATTATAAATTATGCTGCTATAAAGACACATGCACTCGTATGTTTATTGCAGCACTATTCACAATAGCAAAGACTTGGAATCGACCCAAATGTCCATCAGTGACAGATTGGATTAAGAAAATGTGGCACATATACACCATGGAATACTATGCAACCATCAAAAAGGATGAGTTTGTGTCCTTTGTAGGGACATGGATGCAGCTGGAAACCATCATTCTTAGCAATCTATCACAAGAACAGAAAACCAAACACCGCATGTTCTCACTCATAGGTGGGAACTGAACAATGAGATCACTTGGACTCAGGAAGGGGAACATCACACACAGGGGCCTGTCATGGGGAGGGGGGAGGGGGGAGGGATTGCATTGGGAGTTATACCTGACGTAAATGACGAGTTGATGGGTGCAGCACACCAACATGGCACAAGTATACATATGTAACAAACCTGCACGTTATGCACATGTACCCTACAACTTAAAGTATAATAATAATAAATTAATTAAAAAAAAGAAAAATAATAAAAAACAAATATCCATTTGAAAAAAAAAAATTATCCAGTCTCAGGTAGTTCCTTACAGCAGTGTGAAAATGGACTAACATTTTCAACAAAATAATAGAAAACTGACTTCAGCAGCACATCAAAAAGCTAATCCACCACAATCAAATAGACTTTATCTCTGGGATGCAAAGTTGGCTCAATATATGCAAATCAAAAAATGTAATTCATCACATAAGCAGAAGTAAAACAAAAACCACATGATTATCTCAATAGATGCAGACAAGGCTTTCAATAAAATTCAACACTCCTTCATGTTAAAAACACTCAATAAACTAGGTATTGAGGGAATACATAATAAGAGGGATCTATGACAAACCCACTGCCAACATCATACTTAGTGGGCAAAAGCTGGACATATTTGCATTTAAAACTGGAGCAGGATGAGTATACTCTTGATCACCACTCCCATTTAATAGTACTGGAAGTTCTGGTCAGAGCAAACAGGTAAGGGGAAGAGATAAAAGGTATCTAAATAGGAAGAGAGAAAGCCAAACTATCCCTGTTTGAAGATGACATTATTCACTAGCTAGAAAACCCCATAGTCACTGCCCAAAAGGTCCTTGAGGGACAATCAACTTCAGCAAAATTTTTGGATACAAAATCAATGTACAAAAATCAGTAGCATTCCTGTACACTGGCAGCATGCAAGTTGAAAGTCAAATCAGGAAAGCAATCATATTCTCAATTGTCACAAAAACAATAAAATATGTAGGAATACAGCTCAGCAGAGAAGAGAACAATCTCTGCAATGAGAATTACAAAACACAGCTCAAGGAAATCAGAGATGACACAAACAAATAGAAGAGCATTCCATGTTCTTGGATAGGAAGAATCAATATTGTTAAAATTGCCCTATGTCCCAAAGCAATGTATAGATTCAGGGCTGTTCCCATCAAACTACCAATGACATTTGTCACAGAATAAGAAAAACTATTCTAAAGTTCATGTGAAAACAAAAAGGAGCCTGAATAGCCAAGGCAATCCTAAGCAAAGAGGAAAAAAAACTGGAGGAATCACATTGTCTGACTTCAAACTGTACTGCAAGGCTACACTAACCAAAACAAGATGATACTGGTACCAAAACAAACACATAGAGTAATGGAACAGAATTGAGAGGCCAGAAAGAAAAGCAACACACAACAATTTGATCTTTGACAAAGCAGACAAAACAAGCATTGGGAAAAGGACTCCTCATTTAATAAATGATTCTAGGATAACTGGCTAGCTATAGGCAGAAGATTGAAATTGGACCCTCTCCTTATACCATATACAAAAATAGACTCAAGATGGATTAAAGATCTAAACATAAAACCTTAAACTATAAAAACCCTGGAAGATAACCTTGGACATACCGTTTTTGACATAAGAACTGGCAAAAATTTCATGATGAAGACTCTGAAAGCAATGGCAACCAAAGCAAAATTGTTAAATGGGACCTAATTGAAGAGCTTCTGTACAGCAAATAAACTATCAACACATAAACATGCAACCTATGGAATGAGAGGAAATATTTGCAAACTCTACATCTGACAAAGGTCTAATATCCAGAATTCACAAGGACCTTAAAAATTCACAAGCAAAAACTGAACAACCCCATTTGAAACTGGGCAAAGGACATGAACCTACCCTTTTCAAAAGAAAATATAACATGCAGTCAACAAACATAATGAAAAATGCTCAATATTATTATACAAATCATCAGAGAAATCCAAAGCAAAACCACAATCAGATACCATCTCCCACCTCTCAGAATGGCTATGATTAAAAAATTAAAAAATAACAGATTCTAGAGAGGTTGCAAAAAAAAAAAGGGGGGGGGGACACTTATGCACTGCTAGTGGGAGTGTAAGTTACTTCAAACATTGTGGCAAGTCTTGTGGCCGTTCCTCAAAATACTAAAAACAGAACTATCATTCAACTCAACAGTCCCATTACTGGGTTTACCCAAAGAAATATAAATTGCTGCTACCATAAAGACATATGCATGCATATCTTCACTGCAGCACTATTCACAACAGCAAACACACAGAATCAACCTAAATGCCCATCAGTGGTAGACTGGATAATGTGGTACATATACACATGCAATACTATGCATCCATGAAAAGAGGAAGCTCATATCCTCTGCAAGAACGTGGTTGGATCTGGAGGCCATTAACCTCAGCAAACTAACGCAAGAACAGAAAACCAAATACCACATGTTCTTACTTATAAGTGGGAGCTAAATTATGAGAACATACGCAAGGAAAGAAGGGAACGACAGACACTGGGGCCAACCTAGGGGTGGAGGGTCGGAGAAGGGAGATGTTCAGAAAAAAAAAAAAAAAAAAAAACTTTGGGTAATATGATTAATACCTTGGTGATGAAATAATCTATATACCAAACTCCCAAGTCATGAGTTTACCTGTATAACAAACCTGCACATGTACCCCTGAACCTAAAATAAAAATTAAGATTTTTTTTAAAAGGAGTTTCCTGGATTCTGAATTTATTATAATTTGAATCACAGCCTGATGAACAGAAGAATTGCTCTTTATAAATTTTCTACTTCCTTTCTTTCACCTCTTCAAATACATTTCTCATTTTTTCTCTTCTTCCTCATTTTTCTGTCTACCTTCAGTTTAATATATATTATCATCATTTTTATTTGTCTTGTTTAGATAATTTTTTAATCCTCATTTTTTCATTGACTGTGTACTCCTGTGAGAGTACTGGCCTGGCTTTTTTAGAGGTCTCATTCTTAATTACCACCTAAGTAGTCCAAGACTACTTTTGCTTCCCTTCTGGCCGTTAAATCGCAGGGCCCTAGGCTGTGGATACTGGTAAATAACCTGAGAGCACATGCATTATGTAATCAACTTGGTTTGCAATTATTTCCTTATTTTTGACACTAGGCGATTATGCTATTTTTTTTTTTTTTTTTTTACAAATTGCAGCTATACATTAAAAGTATGTTTCTGCTTTGCAAAGAGGAGGCATTTCACGATTTCTACTTCACTACATCCCCTCAAATGAAAATCTCATGTGTTGTCAAGGTATTACACAATGTGCCCGTGTTTATTTGCTATTATTATTTGTTATTATTTTGAGACAGAGTTTCCCTCTTGTTGCCCAGGCTGGAGTGCAATGGTGCTATCCTGACTCACTGCAACCTCCACCTACTGGGTTCAAGTGATTCTCCTGCCTCAACCTCCCAAATAGCTGGAATGACAGGTGTCCACCAGCACACCTGGCTATTTTTTGTACTTTTAGTAGAGATGGGGTTTCACTATGTTGGCCAGGCTCGTCCTGAACTCCTGACCTCAGGCGATCCACCTGCCTCAAACTCTCAAAGTGCTGGAATTACAGGAGTGAGCCACCGTGCCTGGCCTATTTGCTATTATTTACTTGGGCTTCCTAAAAGTCAATTCTCTATTTCACCATCCTGTTACAAATTGCCATAATTCCAGTCTATTCAGTTAGTATGCCTCTTTTAATCTCCCTTAAATTTCCACTGGTTATTAAAGAACATTCCTTAGAGTAGTCTTCACAATTTACATCAACATGAATAATATTTCTCTTAATAGTTGAATACATAGTTACCACCACACAATCCAATTTTCAATAGTGATCTTCTGATTATTTCATGTTCTATTCAAGCCAGTTCAAAACCTTATGAAGACATCAATCTTCTTTTATAGTTACTTTAGATCACCTCCTCAAGTTAGCATAGGACTGGACACTTATTGGACATCTAATCATGCATGTTCACTCACTTATTACTTCATAGTTCAACTGATATATTTAGTTTTAAATATTGAAATTAGAATAATATCACACTTTTAAAAGTTAACAATATTGAAGCACAATTTACATGCAACAAGATTAATATATTTCTAAATGTTAATGCCTTTTCCCAATATATATTCTTGTGGAAACCTCTCTCTCATCAAAATATGAAATATTTCTATCTCCTCAGAAAATTGCCATCTGCCATCAGTCTTGACTCCAACTGTCACCATGGGAAACCACCAATAGAATTCCTTTCTCTCTATCTTAAATATATATATATATATATATATATATATATATATAAAAACATATTTGTGTATATATTTTATATAGTTACATATAGTATATCATATTACATACCCCCATAACATATACAACATATACTACATAAAATTGCAGAACAGGCAAATTTAATGTATAATGACAGAACTGTATAAAACAATATACATGATTTTCTATCATTATAGATTACATTTGTCTGTTCTACAATTTTATATAGACAGAATTATAAAGCATGTATTTTTTAGCCCTCTTAATTTTTAAATATATATAAAATACATATATAAGTCCACCAAAATTGGTCTGGTTCTGTCAGCCAGAAAGCCATATCTGATCTTAAAACACACATTAATAAACTAAATACAACATTTTCTGGTTTTAATTTACTTGTCTTAGTATCCCTGCCATTATCTAAAAAATGCTGATGTCCAACTGATATTAGACTGCTTTTAAACACCTTAGTACAGAACTTACATTATTTTATCAATGTCACTCTCTTCTGAGATACTAGATTTTGTTGAATCTAAAGTGCTATGGAAAATAATATACACCATTATTTTATGACCTATTAAATTTCAAAGTGTAAGCTGAATGACTGATTGTGAGATTACAAAACTCTCAATATCTGAGATTTTAAAATGTGAAAAAAATCTATATGGTTAAAAGAGTGTATCATTCTTTTTGCACGTATTTTCTATGAATAAAATCAAATAGATCTGATTCTGTAATAATTCTTTTATATTTTTATTACCTTTAACATATTATATGCTATGTTGAAAGCTATTAGAAACACAGTAGCTAAATAAGCAAATGAATCAACATAGATTGGTGAAGGCAAAGGAATCTAGTCTTATACTGTTTGTTTTAAGTGAGCAAAACAACCAAAGTGAAAAACCAATTTTACTTGTTTTGCATATATGTTGGAAAAGATCAAATTTGAGTCAGAAAAATTTGTAAATATGTATAATGGAGACTACATGTAAAATACTTGAGCTATTCAAAAGATAATTACACATACACACACACACGCACACACACAATATGTTCAAAAATCTGAAAGTTCTATTGTCTATTCATTTTTCACACAGATCTGTAAATTTCTGTGAAACATCATTTTAATCACTAATGACTCTAGTTATTAGCATTCCAATGAACAACATTACATATATGCAAATATATATGCCTACACACTCGTTATATTTTAGTTAATATGTTTTTAAGTAAGTTGATAAAATTTATAATATTTTTTCATATAATTTGGTTTCTTTTACATCTGAAGTTTATTAGCATTTTATTTTTTAACTAATTTTTCTTATTACTGTAGGAAAGTGGTGTGTGGCCTTCTCCTAATGGCAGCAACAAGTAGTAGGACTACCAAAGTTTAACTAACAAAGTACTATACAAATTATGACTACCTAAGATATATAAAACTTCTCTACAAAAGAAATTTTTTTTTTAATGGTGGCAACATTATTGCTTTTCTAGGACCTAGTGATCCTTATAAAAGTAATTTATAGTAGTCATTATATAGCTTGTCTTTCTCAGTTTATTTACAATTAGATGAATTACTCCAGTAATTTCTGAAGTTTAAACTTAGAATTACTAAAGTTGAAATCATACTAGAAATGAAATCTTTACTTACCTATAGTTCTAATGAAGGTGAAAATATATCAAAGCACTTTTATTTAAGAACCTCTGAAAAGCATTGCATTAAAACCATAGAGAAAGCACAACAGATGTATAGATACATATTTTCAGTATTATGACGTCCAATGATAAATTTGTGATAAAAATATTTCTATTTTTAGAGAAATACAACATCTCTTGATTATATGTGTATAAGTATGTTTATATTTTATTTCCTCTAAATTACTTTGCAAAATTTTTAGACCTACAGAAAAGTTTAGAGATTAGTGTGATAAAAATCTATATAGCCTTCACCTCCATTCATCAATTGTTATTACATTTTGCTCTTTCTCCGTGTGTGTGTGTGTGTGTGTGTGTGTGTGTGTGTGTGTCTTGATTAGGAATGTTCCCAATAACCTCTAAAAATTATTGAACAAAAGGTTTTTTGAACCACAGTTTGCACTCAGAAAGAGTGACTTCAGAGATCACTGTCTTAAATCATCTTTACAGAAAGTCAAATTGTGTACTTTATGGTCTTAATTTTAAATACAGCCCTTTTATAATTTCAAGTTAATGATATTTAATAAGTATCTACTTAAAATATTTTTAAAAAGTTCTCAAGGTAAGTTTTTCTAGGACATGTGGTCATTGCCAGCAGAATGCTAGATACAAATTGATATGAATATTTATTGAAAAATGACTGCATCAATCTATGTTTATCCAATAGTTGGACTAAACATATATTTTTACATTTAGAATTAACTTATTGTTTAGTACGTATACACGAATAAAATTAAGTTATAATATATTACTGGAGATAGATTTTCCTACAAGTTAAACTAAGTTTGATTAATAGAGTTTACTATTCCTTTGCTAAAGACTGGTTGGAGAAATATGATCACAAATTTGTCAGTTTTTCTTATCTATATTACATGTAGAGTGAAACCTCTTTAATTGCTTTAAGATATTAAGATTGACTATTAATTCATATAAATGGAGGTTCTAATAAGATAATTTGATATATGTAATTCATGCATAAACATCAACATTCATGTCAGCAATTCCTATCTAATGTCTCAAATATCTACAAAATATAGCACACTTTTCCCACTTCTATTATTTTTATTCTATTTCAGTACTCTCTGTTCTCAAATAGATTATTCTTAACTGGTTTCATCTTTCACCTTTATATCCATCTAAATATTTGCTGGACTGAATTGTTCAATGAGATATTCTTCGATTACATTTTGAAAATGTTTACTCACTCTTATAATCAACTCGTGTAAAATGTCTTACTTTCGAATGAAAATTTCATGAGAATATAGACCCAGAAATCTTAGTTTTATAAGTATAATTGGTAAATTAATACCTCGCAATATTCATAATTAGTTTAGTTACTTAAGTAAGCTCCATATTTTGCCTAGGCTTTGACTTTTTTTCTATTTATTATGCTTTACTTTTCATGGTATCAACTGAAAATCAGATAGAAATATTGCATTTCATTTCCTTTTGAAACTCAAAAATGTTTCACAATCTTGCCCGTAAGGAAATTATTTTACTGAGCCTTACATAGTAGTTACTCGTATGTCACTTACTCTTCTCCTTTCCTATAAGCTTAGACTTATGATAGTGTCTTATTCCTCTTTGAATCCTTCTGTTGCTTCACCTATTGCTTTGTAAAGTATTTTCCTAAATAAATATAATTGTCCTTCAGTGTGTGTACTATTTGTACGCTGAAAACTAAAACTTAACTCTTTAATAGAAATACATATTTAATTTCATGATCTGCCTTTGTCCTTATTATATTCCTTATTTCACCAGTGGCATATGCAATGGAAAGACATACTTTTAAAAATGCAGGGCAACAAATTAGAAGAGAGTACATAAATTAAAAGATAAAAGAGTTAAAATTTTAAAAAAATCTGACTAGAATGTCAAATACACCAAATCAATTAGGTGAAACGTACTGGGATCACATATAATGTCCTAAATTTAGGTTGGAAAAACTAGCACTGTTTAGGGATTATCAGCTGTAGGAAATCAGATTTTTAATTCATCCTAGGTGACAATTTTATACATAAATATATATACATATATATCAAATAAAATTGCAAATAATATATATGTGATTTATATCTATATTATATACAGCTACAAATAAAATAGTTAATACCTAACTAGAATAAATGTATAATTAAAGTAAATCAGTCTGTATTTATAAAGCATAAAGCACTCCCAATGGAAAATAATGCTGCTGATCATAATATATCACGAAATTTACGATTAATTCCAAGCATACAATCGCAACTAAAATTGTAACCAGCTAATGTTCTACAGAAAATATGCTTTGCATATTTAGGTGCCTGGAAATCATGTACCATAAGGAATGATTGAAGAAAGTAATGATGGAGAACATAGAAATAAAAAGGAAAAAAGATTTCATAAAAACAAGATTGAAGTCTTTCACATGGAAGTAAGAGTTGATTTGTTTGTTTTGACTTCAGTGACAGAATTAGCTTAAAAGGAAATTAGACTATTTTCAGCTTCATGTGAGAAAGAGGAGTATAATTGTAGTTGATGAAATATGGATAGTGGAAAGAGAAAGAATATGAATACCTTTTCCACTGGTGGCACATTTTAAATAATTGTAAGGTTATATTTTTAAATGGTGATATGTTCAAATAACACTTGTAAAAGCACAACCTTATGACAAATTATTCTTTTGTTAGATGTTAACTCAGGCAAACAAGACCACTGACTTTGCTTACCAGTCAGACTCCCTCCTACCTGCCTCTTACTTCTAACTATGTTTCTGGGAAGAATGTTTCTATTTTAAAAGTTAGAAAATCCTAAAATTGAAACAGTGATGCGTTATAGGATAGAACACTAGATTGAAGTCCATGAGACTCTGAAGGCAAATGCACTGCGCCTCAGTACATTGATTTAGTTACATAGCCATTCTCACTTGGTTTGCCTTACCAGGTAAAAAGGTTCATCATAATGTAATGCAGGCTTTCTCTAGGATTGCTCCAGCCAGACTTTCAAACTTCAACAAAATATTTAGATGTTCAGTGAAAAAAGCTAATTAGATCTATGTCTGGAATTGTTGGTAAGGATAGGTACCATATATGTTAATTTTCCAGCTAAAACATATACTTTTAATATTTCACTTATTTTTAGGTTTTATTATCTTTGAAGAGATTCTTTCATACATTTGCTAAATGACGTCCTTTCTCTTTAAACATGGGCTATGGAGTATAAATTAAGCTTATCTTGATATAAAAACTATCAATAAATATTTACTTATTTACTTACCATTTTTGGTCATTTTTAATGATTTCTTTTCAGTCATGGCCTATAAGCTTTTACCTCACTTGTACACAATTTATTTTATTTTCTTCCGGTTAGCTTCTCCTAGTCTGTTTGGCTTGATTAAACCAGGTGTATGAGGTCATGTTTGAATTGCTATAAGGAAATACCTGCGGCTGGGTAATTTATAAAGAAAAGAGGTTTAATTGGCTCACGGTTCTGCAAGCCTTACAGGAAATACGGTGCTGACATCTGCTTGACTTCGGGGGAGGCTAAATATTACAATCATGGTGGAAGGCTAAGGGGTAGCAGGCATTATATGGTGAAAGCAAGAGTGAGAGAGAGAGAGAGAGAATGAGTTGCCACACTTTTAAACAACCAGATCTCACAAAAAGTCGCTCACTAATGCAAGGACAGCACCAAGGGGATGGTCCTAAACCATTCATGAGAAATTCACCCCCTTGACCCAGTCACCTCCCACTGGGTTTATTTCCAGTGGAGAGAATACAATTCTGTTGGAGATTACAATTCAACATGTGATTTGGACAAGGACACATATCCAAATTATGTCCAAATTATATTGCCAGTATACCATTACAAAATCAGGGCAAATGAATTCCTGACATTAAGCAAAACAAATGACCCTAAAGAGGAAACTGAGGTATCCATTTACCGGATTCAGTTATTTTTGTCTGTTTTTTTTGTGTGTGTGTATTATTATGTGTATTCAGAGAATTATCCAAATCTATTATTTAAACAGTTATAAGTCTGATTTCTAAATAGACTATGTAACTACTGCTCAGTTAATCTATTTAAATGTCTCACTAATCTGAATTATTACAAACTATTCAAAAATCATCTAACATATTTATGCACTAAAGAAACTAAACCTTTTTCTTAATTTGAATAATAGTATATAAATTTTAGTGACATTTTATTTTAACTCAGCATTACAGAAAATTTTATATCTGAAACCACCTGAGGCAGAATTACCTGTGGTACTTGCTAAAAATGTGTATTTGGGAAGATTTCTGAAGAAGTTTGTCTCTATGTTAGAATCTTCAGGATTAGGGTCCAACCAAATGCCTTTTAAATCATCTCCCTCAGTTGAATCCGGTGTCCACTGAAGTTTGAAAGTCATTGCTAATTTGTATATGACACTGCTAGGAGGCGGCACTTCATGAACACTAAATGATTGACAGCATTTGTTTAAGCATGTCAGAATATATGGCTAAATTTCTTTTAGTATTATAACGTGTAGGAGATGATAAAAGTCCTATATTTTATCAAGATAAACCTGGACAGAATAAGCTAATTCGATCACATTGCTAAACTGGTATTAAGATGTTTTTAATATACTCCACATATATTTTAAATATAGTTCACCTTAATAGGAGAGACTTTAATGTTACACAGGCACATGTATAACAAGGCATAAATATTTGGGCCCAAACGCCAATCTACCCCGTATTCCAAAACCATGAAACAGAACAAATATAGTTGGCCCTCCTTATCCATGTTTTCTGCATCTGTGATTCAACCAACCATAGATTGAAATATTTGAAAAAAAGAACAAAACAATAATAAAAATAATACAAATAAAAGATGCAACAGGACAACTGTTTGTATATCACTTACATTGTATTAAGTACTATAAGTAATCTAGAGATGATTTTAAGTGTATACGAGGATATGTATTGGTTACATGCAAATTTCATGGCATATAATATCAGGGACTTTCCCATTCTGAATTTTGTTAACTGTGGGAGGTCCTGGAACCCATCTGCCATGAATATGGAGGGACTACTGTACTTCAAATAAGAGGTCAGCAAATATTTTCTGGGTAGAACTCAAATATACCTTTCATGACTACCGAATTCTGCCACAGTAGTGTGAAAATGGCCATGCACAATACATATACAAGATGGTGTGGTTGGGTTCCAGTGAAACTTTACCAGAAAAATTCACTTTACAATAGGCTGGATTTGCTTATGGGTCATAGTTTTCTGACTCCTGCTTTAAATGATGATCCAAGGAAAACTTTCCTGAAGTAAAAGTAGATCAAAAATTAAATATTGGATAAATATCAAATAACTGGGAAAAAAGCAAAATCTACATGAAAACATGAAGAGTGAGCCACGGATTTTTATATCCCTGTATCTTTCAACTCTAAAGATAACAAGTAGTTCTAAACACATACAAGCACATAAAATATTGTTATAAGTATTGTTCTTGAGGAAACTAATATAGGCTAAGCCACAGCTTATAAACATATTATTCAGAAAACTTAAGCAAAGGACTAGCAGTGAAAAGTTTTTAATTGCAGATCTGAGACAACAAGCAAAGGTGAGACTAACCTTACAATGGAGAAATGAAACAGTCACAGTAAAATGAAACGAGAAGTTAGGAAACCCAATCAGCTCAATATTTGCTGTAGAACAATAAGTTAGTATTAAAACTAATAAGTAAGTAGTGAAATATAAGTACATAAAATAGAATAAGGTAAACATTAAGAAGCTTAATCTTATTGGCTAAAATGAAGTGGCGGAGAAGAGGAAAAAGAAAATTTAGAACAGGAATATAATAGGTGTGATATTAAGACACAGGATAAGATAATTATATAAGTTTAGTTACTAACATAAGCACTAAAGCCAAATGCAAACATGTTTGAATACTGTAAGAACTGCAGTTTCAAAATAACAAAGACATAGTCCATTCAAGAAATTTTTAAATACGCCAAAACCTTGACACTGATTTTGAATTTCTGATTTCCAAAATGTAAAAAGATTGTGTCATTTTAATCCAGTGAGTTCGTGGCAAATCTTAAAGCAGTTATATAAAATTAATAAAAAGTCCAAATGTATTCAACTTTAAAAAATACAAATTACTCTAATTCACCCATTTAAAAAAGGAGTTTTAGAATGTGTTACGTAGACAATACCAATGTTCTCCTCCATACAAAAGGTACATCCAAAATCTCGTAAATTAGAACAATTAAAAATGAAAAGTTAGAAAAGTTATATGAGCAAGTGTAAACAGACAAAACTAGAAACTGCGAGAGAGGATTTAGGTCTAATACCATTGAATGAGGCAATTCATGAACTTTTATAATGCTGAAACTTATATTTCTCAAAGGCAATATAATAATTATGATACCATAATTAACAAATGCACCAAATATATTGGCAGAAGTTTTCATAAATCAGAACTTCCAAAGAGAAATAGAAATACAGTAATTACAGGACACTTAAATCTCAATATATTTTAAAGAAAACAGAAATGATATAAAAAGTCATTAATTAGATAGACCTAAGGAATGTATAACAAATTCTCTATCATAAAAAAAAAAAAAAGAAAAGAAATCTACTCTAGGGGAAAAGTGATCACACATTAAGTCTCAGTAAAACCTTGATAAATTCCAATGAAATAATTATAATAATTTTTACAAATAAACTTCTCTGATCACAGTAAAAGAACTTAAAAAAACAATATAATCAGAAAACAGAGGCTTTACCATCTAAAACCAAGGCATTAATAACAATAATTGATTTAAAATAATAATTAACAATTTCAGAAATAATTGTGGCTTATAGAAGAAAGGCATAAAATTTTTTGAAAACTATGTTAATTTAAAATTTTATATTAAAACCTATGTGATGTAACTAAAGCAGGGTCAAAATCAATTCACAGCATTACATACTTGTTTCAATATCAAAAAATAAATATAAACGATGTTTGCTGTTCAAAGAGTTATAAATAAAAACAAAATGAACCCAGTACAACATTAGGAAAGAAGCAGTTGAATTAGCAAACTAAAATACAATAAAATTAATAATTTAAGATCTGGTTTTGGTAAAAGATTAGCACAAGATTAAAGGCTTTAAGAATACAATTAAAGATAAAGAGGAATAAATACCATATGAAAGAAAAAGAAACAACATAAACAAAATGACTGCAAGAGAACATCCTGGCCTGGAATCCCAATGAAGCCAATCTGAAGTGAAAACTTATGTCGCATTTGAACTGGAAGTATAATTCCAGAGAATAAGAAATGATGAAAAGTACAGCATAAAAGAAAGGAGTAAAAATGAGAAAATGTGTTAAGGAGATGCCTATCACTTGGAATCAATAGCTGTTTGCTGGATATTGTGAGAGCTGCTTCTGTGAGTCCTTTTTACTACTTCAACTCAGGAAAATTTACTGGAGAGCAAGTGGCAGGGCCCATTTATAGACACAGAGCAAGCCCTTGGTGTTTCAGGACTCAGCAACTGGGAAACCCCGAGGTGGGTGTTGGGAAGTTAGAGGCACAGTTATGAAATTCTGCACTAGTGGGTTGTGAATGGCAGTGAAGTAAACTGCTCTACCAGTAGAACCAAGCAAATTTTCAAGGTTCTTTGATCTAGGTGAGCCAAAGGAGTTGTGCCTAATTCAGAGAGAAAACACTTTTTAAAATAAATCGTTGAATAACTCTGCCACTTTTCACAACTCCATGGCAACATATTTACAAACTTGAAGAAACATAATTTACTAAAATCTGAGAAGGTTGAGAATATCTATTCAAAACGGATGAATTTTGTAAGCCATTGAGGAAGTTGTAAAAGTGCTGCTTGTCCCCACCGGCCCATCACCACTGCCATAAATAATGCTAGATCCTGAATTGTTCTTCTGCTGACTTCCAAGGTTGTTAATGTTTTATTGAATACTTATCATTGTGAATTTACAATTAGGTGCTGTTTATTTTGTATTCCTATAATTATTCTTGAGCTTTCTAGGAAAATGTTAAGTTACTTAGAAATAGTTTGATATTTCTGACGTTTGCTTTTAAGATTTGTTAGGTAGAATCAGAACAATTTTTATTCTATGGCTATTTTCTACGACTGAGAGATGTTCCTGTGTACTTTACTCATTAACCCCTTAAGTTATGGAAAAGCCTTTTGAGTTGGGTACTTTAGCTTTTTAACCATCCTAGTGAACATAAAATTAGTGTCTCACTGAGGATTTAATTTATATTTTCTCGCACTAATTTGGGGCAACTTTTAATGTGTTTACTACCCATTGATTTAGTTTCCTGTTTTGCCCATTTTAAGTAAGTTTTTTTTTTTTTTTTTTTTTCTTTTTGAGAAATGATGTCACTCAGACACTCTGTCACTCAGGTTGGAGTGCAATGGATTGATTGCGATCTCGGCTCACTGCACCCTCTGCCTCCCGGGATCCAGCAATTCTCCTGCCTCAGCCTCCCCAGTAGCTGGGATTACAGGTGTATGCCACCACACCCAGCTAATTTTTCTATTTTTAGTACAGATGGGGTTTCATCATGTTGGACAGTCTGGTCTCCAACTCCTGACTTCAAATGATCTACCCTCCTTGGCTTCCCAAAGTTCTAGGATTACAGGCATGAGCCACCGTGCCTGGCTGGTTCTATGTATTTTTATCGTTGATTTGTAAGAGTTTATCATATATTTTAGAAACAATTTATTCATCAGATATGTGTGCTACAAGTATTATTCCTAGTTTATTGTTTGCCTATTCATATTTGTATTAATATCTTAGATAATCAGAATTTTTAAAAATTTTATCATGTTAAGCTTTTGAATTTTTAAATGATTTTTGGGGACTGTTTAATATATCTCCTCCTATTCAAGATTATGAAATTATTCTCCTGTACTTTTTTCTATATGCTTTTTAAAATTCTTTTTTTTTTTTCTTTTTTTTTTTTTTTGAGACGGAGTCTCGTGCTGTTGCTCAGGCTGGAGTTCAATGGTGTGATATTGGCTCACTGCAACCTCCGCCTCCCAGGTTCAAGCGATTCTCCTGCCTCAGCCTCCTGAGTAGCTGGGGTTACAGGCATGCACCACCCTGCCAAGCTAATTTTTGTGTTGTTAGTAGAGACAGGGTTTCACCATGTTGGCCAGGCTGGTCTTGAACTCCTGAGCTCAGGTGATCTGCCCTCCTCAGCCTCTCAAAAGTGCTGGGATTACAGGTGTGAGCCACTGCACCCTGACTAAAATCCTATAAATACTATGAGGCTTCTATCTAATAGTATTTTCCTCTACTGTTAAGAATTCAGGAGTCAAACCTATAACCCATCTCTAGCAAGTTGTCCAAGAGCCTTGGCATATACTTTGTACATTGAATTTATTCCTAACTTTACACTTAAACTCTTTTCCCTGACCTAATTTTCCTTAATCTGTTCTAAAACCTCCTCAATCAAAATGTTGCTGTTTTAATCTTTTATATTTATATGTTTTAAGCCACAAAAACTATTTAGATGTGATATACATTGATAAATAATCATAATAGCTAAAGGTTGATAAGATATTTAATCTAGTATACTTATAGAAATTTGATTCTCAAGTTATATCTATACTGCACTTTCAGGATAAAAAAATGTCACAGAATATATTGATGCAGGGATATAAAATACATTGACGTGGTATGTATAATTCTAATTGTGTAAACTATCAAAGAGTATAAATAATAATATGATTATGGTGGTTAAACGTGTTGGTGGATACTGAGTGATTTTTAACAATGCTCAGAGAAATATATATCTATTATTATATATTTTACATAATTATACAGTGTACATGTATTACTTGCTTAAATATAATTTACATTTAAAATTAAAAATGTAAAATATATCAGAAAAAATTATTCTTACAAATAACCTTAACTTTGAAGAAAATTGACTCAACTGAATTTGCTTCCTTGGGAATTTAATCAGGTCTTACGAAATGGGACTATCCATTTTTTCACCTCTCTATGATCCAGAACTAATTCACACTTGAGAGAAAAGCTAATGTAGAATTTTTTTTAATGATAAAATCATTTGATTGGCTTTGGGAACAATATTTATGTGTTCCTCAGACATTGTTATTCATAAACAGATGACTTTACATAGAACTAAATGTTATTTTCATTTTCTCAATTTAATAGTAGAAAAATAAGCTATAATTATGGTATTTTTATGTGCCCAGCAACAACTACCAAAATATACTGTCATTTATAATGTGATTCAAAGGATTAAACATTTGGAGAAACAGTGAAATACAATAGAACATATTACCTTTTCTGTTTTTTGGTGTTTTTTTTTTTTTTCTCTTTTTGTTGTAATCATTAATATCTGAATTCTAGGCTGAAAATATCCATTAATGAGTTAATGTTGAGTTGTTTATGACTCTATGGTAGAATGAAGTATACAATTTCAATTAATATAACAAAAATATAGTGCCTACTATATGCCTGGTATTGATTAGAAAACAATATAGAGAATATAAGTTCAGTAAACAATGTATATGTTCTCAAAGACCTAACTTTTAATTGGAAGGAGTGGCATAGCAGGAGTGACAAAAAAATTATAAGGAAATATAGTCAGTGGAGAAATACATTTTGCCTTGGTCCAGGGTAAACTTCATAGAGAATATAACATTCTTTTCTGCATTCTGGAAAACAGTGAAGGTTTGTTGAGATACAGAAATTGAAAAAAGGGCCAGAAGGCAAAAATAAAATCAAGAAAAATATACACAGGGATAGGAAAGTTAGAACTATATTGAGTAAGTGACAATATTTCTATTTGAAGTTGTGGTAAGTGATAAAATAATGAACTAAGAAAGAAGGACCTAAAATACTAAATGAAAACACATCACAACCAACCAAACGACTAAAAGAAACAACGGTACTTGAAAAATTCGAATGAATAAAATGCGCATGTTTAGGCCTATGTTTCAGAAAGATTGGCTTGTCAAAACAATACAAGTAAGTATCCATTTAGTTCTGAATATGACTGCTATAGGTTTTCTAAAGATTTTTACATGCACCAATGTTTCAGTTGAGGAAATCAAAGGAAGGAGACTTTAAATAATTGGCTCATATTTTAAAACCTAACATATGAGGCAACAGGATTCAAATCTGGGAATATGACCACAGTTTGAAGTCTTAACCACTAAGTTATACAGTCTTCAGATGTGGGAGAGGGTGAGTTTTAAGACACTGTGAAGGCAAACTGGAGGCTAGGTCAGTTAAGAAGACAATTTCAGAATTCAATCAACATAATCTGATACTTGAAACAGAGCTGAACTCTTGAGTTCTAAAAGATATTTATCCAGTATGGAAACAGGAAGAGTAGAACTTGGTGACTGATAGTCACGTGAAATGAAAGAAAAGTTTAAAAAATTTTGTATCAGGCAATAGCGAATGCTGCAAGGAATTTGAGAATAATGAGAAGATTGAATTTGTGATGAAGTTATCATTGTTACTCTGAGAGGTATTTTTCAGTAGACAAAGTCAAAAATAGATTGCAAGAAACTGAAAAGAAGAAAATAAATAGTATAAGCAAAAATGTTTTATATCTCAAGTTACCAGAGTGTGATGAAAGAGAGATGGAAAGAAAGACGGAATAAAGTTAAACGACGAAAAAAAATATGCTTAGGAGAATTGTATCTGCATGTTTTTTTCTGTTTTCTACTTAGTGGAAAACTTCATAATAAAGTTTTCATCCAGTGGAACATATAATCTATGAGAGGGAGTGTACTCCTATACACTTAAAATTTATAATAGGATTAGAAGCAAAATTGTATCACCAAGCAAGTCATAGTTTCAATCATTATGCCAATTTCAATGTTTTTCTTAAATGTTTTTAAAACAATTGATAAATGTCATAATTTGTCTGCAAGCAAGTGCTGGCATTTTACTACAAGAAAATGAGTTCCAAGGAAACCCAAAAGTAAATGGTCACGATTAATTGATATAGTATTTATTTTAAAGGCTTCTTTTCATTTTTAGTTGCCTACGTAAAGAATTGAGGTTTTTGAAACATAATACAGTTTCAGATTTGAAGAATGAAATTAAAATGCTAATCAATACGTTGTAGTTACTTGTAAATACATTACGACCTTTAGAAGTTCTGTCATCTGAACAGATACAAACACCATGTATTTGGAGAACAAATAGTGAAACCAAGAAAATAAAGATACAAGAGTGCCCTTGGCAGGCAAGATTGTGTGTTATATCTGGAGGGATGGGAACAAAAACCCAAGTCATAGACTTTAGTTTTCAAAATATGGTGCTGAATTCCCTTCAATTGGTATGAGTAAGAGGGAAGGATAAAAAAGTACTGACTTTGGAGTTTTTCAGAATATCTAAATGACTCCACTGTTACTAATAAGCCATCTTCTTTTATTCAGTACCCCAAGCAAGAATAGCTTATCATTGCCTATCACCAGTATCATTCTTGCTATATCAGTATGAGATAAGTAGATGTTGACTTGATATGAAAAACTGAAAGATATGTGCTAAGTAATGGAAGTGTGATCTCATTGTATTTGGGATTTCTCATCTTCATATTGCTATTTTATTGCTTGCTAAATAGAATCTGTAGCACTTAACCTCTCTGTGTGAATCTGTTCCTTTATGTGTCAAATAGGTATAATAATACTTACCCTTCTCACAAGGGTGTTTTAAAGATTAATTAGCTAAGTGCTTGGAAGATAGAAAGGCTATATAAATGCTAAATATTCATATTCATTAAGACACTGTCTTAAAATAATAAAATCAAAGTAATTCCAAAGTAATTCATAATTAAAATAGAAAATATGGGCAAGCTCTCTGCTTTTTATGGCTCCTGATGTCCTTGTGCTGATACCTTTATATTTTCTTCTTCCTCTATTCTCATATTCTCATCTTCCCTTTCTCTCAAATCCATTTTCCCCTGTCTTATTTAAAGACATGAGTAAATAGCAGAGCTACAATTCTTACTCTAAACTTCATCTGTCTTTGTTCTGTAGGTTTAAATCAAATAATTAAAGTTACTTTAGGGTATTTAACTTACCTGAATGATGCCATATCAAACCTTTGAAGAACTTCACATTATAGAATAGTGTTATATTAAATATAATTGAAAGTGATTAAGGTACCTGTCACTGATGGCAAATCATAATCACAATATGTGAAACCATGTCAAGGATAAGTGAGAACAAATTAGAGAAGAAATATTTTTTAATGTACTGGGGCATAAAAAAATGAAAATGGCTCAAAGTTGAAATCTTGTAATAACTAATGAGAACTACAAAAAATCAATAGATCTATTCGATTTAGACTATATTTCACAGAATGTTCCTAAAATACAATATGGCAATCTTAAATAATTACTAAGATTCTTAACATCATGGCATTTTAGTAGTCTGCAACAAAAATAATGGGATTTAAATTGCATTTTCAAAATAGAGATTGATATCATATTTTGTCTAGATTGACTTAGATTTGTTGAAGCTTTGTGAGTGCAAGGCAAAATTTTGAAGAAGAGAAACAGAACAGTATAATTGGTGAAGAGATTGACACTACAAATTGCAATTTAAAATTAACTTACATATTGAGAATATTATTTATTTCTCCAATGACCTTTTCTGAGATATTTTGATTTCTGTTGGGCAGTTATTATGTTTATTTTGTTTTAATATGGCATAAAAATAGAAGAATATTCAAATGGAGACTACCAAGAAAGCATATTGCATGTCTACATACAGCATAAGCCACTTTTGAAAAATAAATAAATAAATAAGGAACAAAATAAAGAACATGTGCATGCAGTCGCTAAAGTTTGGAGAACTAGACGGCATGTATGTTCAGGATCAGGCTTTTCTTTCACCTGCTTTTAGTTTGGGTTTGTATATATCTGTTTAGTCACAGTAAGTTAAAGAAAATCTGTAATTCTAGAGGACTATTCAGTCTGAATAAAATCTAAGGTTAATTCTGCTGCTGACACATAGAACATTAAATGCTTTCGTTATGCATTAAGTTGCTTGACTTAAATGATTTATCAAGCACTCATATCTTGGGCATTTTCCAAAATTTTGTTTTATACCCTTCATCTTTTATCAGAAATCTCACTCACTCCCTTGACATGATTCTCAAATCTGTATTTCCACACAAAGTCAAAGTGCTTTCTTTAGGTCCTGACCTGTTTCCATCTGCGTTTTGAGTATTGCCACCAAAATATACAACTGACAATTATAACAGTGCTGGTGTTTGTCAATAAGCAAAATGAACTGAATCTGACAAAAATATAAGAAGAATAAAAAGGATTGGAGCAAAATCAGAAGAAATAGACTTTGGAAAGTACAGAAATCAAAGCAATTTTAGGTAGTTGGTAGCAAGACTTAATGGATAATATTGTAAGCATTTCTGCATTACAGTGGGTCAGTGTCACCTGTTTTTTTCTTCTAGCCTAGCCAACATGAGAGGCAAATTCCCAAACAAGAGTGAGTCATTAGTTGTTTTGGAAGGCAGAGCAAGGCAACGCAAAGTTTCACCAGAACTGTCCAAAACAGGGAAGGTGCAATATCCCAAATATGTTATCCAAAGGTGGAGGAAGAATACTGGCAACTTTAAAGTTTAAAACAACAGATTTTCTCATGCAGATAGTATCACCATTTCAAAACCAAATCAAACTCTCATGTCTCTGGAAGTGGACCTGTGACTGCATCCCTTAGCTCAGATATTAGCGTCAACGTTTACCAATAACATTAAATATTAACTTCAGTGTCAAGCTCAGCTCATCATAGTCATTAATAATCAGTCATTCCTGACATTTATTACAAAATTCTACATACTGTTCAGTTTAATTTGTACACCTTTTATTTGAAATAATTTTAGGCTCCCATAGTAGTTGCAGTAATTGTAGAGTTCCGTGTACTTTTCACCTGGTTATATTAGCAGGCAATTCATTTAATTTCAGACTGCACATCTTGACCCAAGTTAACACTGTAGCTAGAATGTTCATTTAGTTTTCAGTCTTTACAGTACTTTTCTGGTCTGCTCTGAATGTGCCATTCAAGGCCAATCTGAAACGTGGGTGGCATTCCACAATGTTGTTCAGTTCCCAAAAAATTTGCTGTGTTTATTCTACATGATTTCACACTGAGACCACAGAAGAGTCTGCCCAGGACTTTATACAAGGGTTTCAAGAATCTTTTTCTCCAGCTCTCTCTTTATAATTTTCTCATTACTCTAGTCCTGCCCGGGGAGTTGCCACCTCTTTGCTGTGTTTTGTGTAGTGCAGGTGAGCCATGGTCTGCAGAGCTCCACCCCATCATCTCTGTAGTCACAGCCCTGGTGGTTAGTAACGGGCAGGGATACTTGACTTCAGGGTGTCTTCCATGGCTGTGTCTCTCAGAGAATGGAGCAGTGCTTCTTGTTCTTTCATTTTCTCAGTACAAGGTGGTGATTGCACACAGCACACTTTTCCCCACTTTTCTCAGCACTTACGAGAATGGATAGGTACATACATGCTTCTGTGGCATTTGCCTAGAGAGAGGAGGTAGAATCAAATAATTCTAGCCTTAGAAAGTATCCTTTTACTGGTATTTGAATAGAGTGATCAAGATTTTCTTAAAATTTCAATTTTATTTTTAGAAAGTCTATACCTGTTTGCAGTTCAGAGTTGCTGTAACACTCAGGCTACGGCATATAGGAGAAAAAAGCAACAAAAGAAAACCACCTCCAGACAACCAGCTAGGTTGTCCCCAAGGATTCTAGCAAGTTCTTCTCTCCACCTTTCAGAATCATTTCATAATAAAATTTTTAAAATATTATTTTTTAAAAATACATCATATTTAGTGGGAAGAATAAGGTGTTATGTACTACTGCATTATGTCTGGAACCAGAAGGTCTATAATATAACTTAAATTATATAATAAAAGTATCAGTACAACCGAGTCGTAATTTGGAAAGAGCTTAAGTTGGAAAACAAAGCTAATTTTGAAATGAAATAGATGAAAAAGTTTAAATTAGAAGAATTAAACAAAGGAGACCTACTGTATTTTATTGAATTAAAGCAAACAGAAAAAAATCTAAAATATATTTATTATTGGCATTTCTTAGGGTTAACTGAAAAAATATATTTTGTTTCTAATTTTAATTTGTAGCAGAAAATCAACTCCAAAACCTCATGGAACATCTACTCTTCATAGATCGTAAAGTGAAATTTATAAAAAGATGTCCATGTGGTTTTCAAAAATATATAGGTCAGATGTCTTTATCACAATTAAAAAACAAAATCTAAATGTTGTGGCTGAGTGCAGTGGCTCACTACTGTAACTACAGCACTTTGGGAGTCCTAGGTGGGAGAATCAGTTGAGCCCATGAGTTCGAGGCCAGCCTGGGCAGCCTACAGAGAGCCATTCTCTACAAAAGTAACATAAAAATATCTGTCAGTTGTGATAGGGACTGCCTGTGGTTTCTACTACTTGGGAGGCTGAGGTGGGAGGACTGCTTGAGCTGGGAGGTCAAGGCTGAAGTGAGTCATGATTATGCCACTGGACTCTAGCCTGGATGAGACAGCAAGACCTTGTCTCTAAAGAAAATTTCAAAAAAAGAAAAAAAAAACATAAAGCTGTTTTGTAAATTACTTTTGTATTTGGTTTTAGTTCTTGATAAAATATATGAATAAAATGATAATTTACTATTTGAGGAGAAAGCCAGCCTTACAAATAAAATGCATACAACTTCAATAGAGCTGCATCTTACCCTATGGCTAATTTATAAGATAAACATATGAGGCAAAAATTATTTTGAAAAATAACTTGAAAGTCTCTGGGAAACTCCAGAAGTAATATCCTTGAGTGTACACAATAGGAGTAGATCATTTTTCAAATGGAAAGAGGATGGTTGTCCTAGATAAGCAGACAGATGTTTCTGCTAAGGTAAAAGAAGAGAGAATATAAAGTGTAGAATGGTAGATTTTATGACAGAAATATTTATATATTGTTTTATTTGATTTTTTTTCATAGTTTCAGTGAAGTAGGAAGTCAAGTACTCAGCTGAGAGTAAAAAGGAAAAAGAAAGTATTGGAAAGTTTAGGAGAAGAAGAGATAAAATAATAGCTTACAAGAGTGGGAGCTTGAACTGACACAGAAAAAGTAGTAGAATTGTAGAGTAGCCCTAAAGATCCAGTAACTTAAGTGTTCATGAATTTAAAATGAAAACAACCATTACATTTGTATGTGTGTTTGTGTTTATGTATGCCTGTGTGTGTGTCTGTGTATTTGTGTGTGTGTGTGTGTGTGTGTGTGTGTTTCCAAACTCTTTGTGATTCTCAGATGTATATTTGGGAAAAGAAATGGATTTAACAAGTGTTGATGATTTCCTGGGCTAATAACATAAAAGAACAGCAAGATAATTGAAGATTCTTGCAATTTGTTAATTATGATGATGGAACATGGAATTCAAGACAGAAGAGGGGAAAGAAGAGTAAAAAGGGAGTATTCAGGAGAATGTGTCATTGAGTTGATATATGAGAGGTTTAGTATGGTCAGATCAATGCATGGCCAAGGAAACTAGACAAAATAAGCAGGAAAAAATGAAAACGTTCATCATAGACATGAATGTAAGATTATGATGGAGGGTTCTCTACAGCAATGATATCTAAAGTTGCACTTTCCAATAAAACTTTTTGGGTTGAAGGATATGTTTTATAACTGCACTACACAATTCAATTAGCCATTGAGCATAGAAATGTAGCACTGGGACTAAGAAACAATATTTTCACTATTCCTTTTATAAAACAGATTTATTGAGGTATAGTTGACATGCAATAAACTGCAGATGTTTAGAGTATACAATTTAATATATTTTGATATAGGTATGCAGCCCCAAAGCCATCATCACCATGATTAAGATAACTAACATAACACATCGCCTCCAACTTCCTCCTTCCTCCTTTCAACTTCCTCCTTCATCTGCCCATTCCCAGACAACCACTAATCTGCTTTCTATCATTCTGGAATAGTTGCACATTCTGAACTTTATACAAACGGGATTCTGCAGTATGTTTTCTTTTTTGTTATTATTGTTCTGGCTTCTTTCAATGAGCGTTAAAATTTTGAGATTCCTTCAGGTCACATCTATCAAAAGGTTATTCCTTTTAGTTGGTAAGTAGCATTACATTATATGGATATAACACTTTAAAAATCATTAATGAACATCCGGTTTGTTTTCAGGATGTGGCTATTACAAATACTACCAAGTAAACTTTTCATGCACAATCTTTGTGTGGATAATTATGCTTTCATATATTTTGGGGAAATAGCTATTAGTAGAACAACTGTATCAAAACGGTAGGTGTACATTTACTTTTAACAATCTGCCAAATTTCTCCAAAGTTGCATTGCCATTTTGTATTCTGTCAAGGATATGAGAGTTCCACTTGTTCCATTGCCAACATTTGGTGTAGCAAGTCTCTTTATTTTTAGACCTGCACATATGTTTGTAGTGACATTTGATTTTTCTTAATTTGCATTTCTTTAATAACTAATGACATTATCGTTTTATGTCCTTATTTACAATAAATGTCTTCTAATGAAAGTCTGTAAATATATTTTCCTATGTTCTTTGCTAGAAGTTTAACATTATTTTTTCTGTTTCCTTTAGAACTATGTTTTTGAGCTAATTTTATAAATTTTGTGAGGAATTTATTAATTTATTTTGCATATGCACGATATTTTTCTGCATCATTTCTTGAAATGGTTGTCCTTTTCCTACAGAATTACGCTAACATTTGTCGAAAACAATAGACTACATATTCATGAGCCTATTTTGTTTATCTCTTTGCCTGACTTTATGCCAGTGATGCATTTTTGTGTTAATGTACAGTAACAAAATTTTGAAATAAAGGACTTTTATTTAAAAGTTGTTTTCATTATAAGAGGCAATTTCCATTTCAATATACATTTTAAAATACACCTGTCAATTTCTACTAAAATTACTGCTTGGATTTCTATCAAGATTGCTTGAATTTATACATCATAAGCAAAACATTGACTGACAGGCCCAAGGGGTCAAGGAACTGCATCTTCTAGCCAAGGGAAGCTATGAGAGACCATGCCAAGAGGCACAGGGCATTCCAGCCCAGATGCTATGTTTTTCCCATGGTCTTTGAAACTGGCAGACCAGGAGATTCCCTCAGGTGCCTACACCATCAGGGCCCTGGGTTTCAAACACAAAACTGGGTGGCTGTTTGGGCAGACACTGAAGTAGCTGCTGGAATTTTCTTTCATACCCTAGTGGTGCCTGAAATGCCAGCAAGACAGAAACATTCACTCCCCTGGAAAGGGGACTGAAGCGAGGGAGCCAAGCAGTGTTGCTCAGTGGATCTCACCCCCACGGAGCTCAGCAAGCTGAAATTCACCAGCTTGAAATTCTCACTGCCAGCACAGTAATCTGAAGTCGGCCTGGGATGGTCAAACTTATTAGGGGGAGGGGCATCCACCATTACTGTGGCTTAAGCAGATGGTTTTCTCTTCACAGTGTAAATAAAGCTGCCGAGAAGTTCAAACTGGGCAGAGCCCACCGCAGTGCCGCAAAGCCACTGTAGCCAGACTGCCTCTCTAGATTTCTTTTCTCTGGGCAGGACATCTCTGAAAGAAAGGCAGCAACCCCAGTCAGGGGCTTATAGATCAAACTCCCATCTCCCTGGAACAGAGCACCTGGGGGAAGGGGTAGCTGTGGCCGCAATTTCAACAGATTTAAATGTTCCTGCCTGTCAGATCTGAAGAGAGCAGTGGCTCTCCCAGCACAGTGTTCGAACTCTGCTAAGGGATAGATTGTCTCCTCAAGTGGATTCCTGACCCCTGTGCCTCCTGACTGGAAGATACCTCCCAGCAGGAGTCAACAGACACCTCAGAAAGGGGAGCTCCGGCTGGCATCTGGTGGGTGCCCCTCTGGGATGAAGCTTCCAGAGGAAGGAACAGGATGCAATCTTTGCTGTTCTGCAGCCTCTGCTGGTGATACCCGAGCAAACAGGGTCTGAAATGGACCTCTAGCAAACTTCAGCAGACCTGTGTCAGAGGGGCCTGACTGTGAGAAGGAAAACTAACAAACAGAAAGGAATAGCATCAAATCAACAAAAATGACATCCACACACAAACCCCCTCTGAAAGTCACCAACATCAAAGCCAAAAGGTAGATAAATCCACGAATATGAGGAAAAACCAGCATAAAAAGTTTGAAAATTCCAAAAAACAGAAAGCCTCTTTTCCTCCAAAGGATCCCAACTCTTCACCAGTAAGGGAACAAAACTGGATATAGAACGAGTTTGACAAACTGACAGAAGTAGGCTTCAGAAGGTGGGTAATAAGAAACTCCTCTGAGCTAAAGGAGCATATTCTAACCCAAATCAAGGAAGCTAAGAATCTTGAAAAAAGGTTAGAAGAATTTCTAACTACAATAACCAGTTTAGAGGAGAACATTAATGACCCGATGGAGCTAAAAACATAGCACAAGAAGTTTGTGAAGCATGAACAAGTATAAATAGTCAAATTGATCAATAGAAAGAAAGGATATCAGAGATTGAAGACCAAATTAATGAAATAAAGTGAGAAGAAAAGATTAGAAAAAAAAAATGAAAAGAAACAAACAAAGCCTCTGAGAAATATGGGACTATGTGAAAAGAACAAACCTACACTTGATTGGTGAACCTGAAAGTGATGTGGAGAATGAACCCAGCTGGAAAACAGCCTTCAGGATATTATTCAGGAGAAATTCCCCAACCTGGCAAGACAGGCCAACATTCAAATTCAAGAAATACAGACAGCACCACAAAGATACTCTTCAAGAAGAGCAACCCCAAGACACATAATCTTCAGATTCACCAACGTTGAAATGAAGGAAAAAATGTTAAGGGCAGCCAGAGAGAAAGGTAATATTACCCACAAAGGGCAGTCCATCAGGCTAACACTAGATCTCTCTGTGAGAATCCTATAAGCCAGGAGAGAGTAGGGGCCAATATTCAACATTCTTTAAAAAAAGAATTTTCAACCTAGAATTTCATATCCAGCCAAATTAAGTTTCATAAGAGAAGGAAAAATAAAACCTTTACAGACAAGCAAATGCTGAGAGATTTTGTCACCACCAGGCCTGCCTTACAAGAACTCCTGGAGGAAGCACTAAATATGGAAAGGGAAAACAGGTAGCAGCCACTGCAAAAGCATACCAAATTGTAAAGACCATTGACACTATGAAGAATTTGCATCAACTAATGGGAAAAATAACCAGCTATCATCATAATGACAGGATCAAATTTATACAAGGCAATATTAATCTTAAATACAAATGGGCTAAAAAATGGGCTAAATGCCCCAATTAAAATACACAGAATGACAAATTGGGTAAAAAGTAAAGACCCATCTGTATGCTGTATTCAAAAGACCTATCTTATGTACAAAAATGTACAAAAATACACATAGGCTCAAAATAAAGGGATAGAGGAAGATTTACCAAGCAAATGGAAAACAAAATAAATAAATAAATAAATAAAAATAAGCAGCAGTTGCAATGCTAGTCTCTGATAAAACACATTTCAAACCAAGAAAGATAAAAAAAGACAAAGAAGGGCATTACAGAATGGTAAAGGGATCAATGCAACAAGAAGAGCTAACTATCCTAAATATATATGCACCCAACACAGGAGTGCACAGATTCATAATGCAAGTTTTTAGTAACCTAAAAAGAGATTTAGACTCCCACACAATAATAGTGGGAAACTTTAACACCCCACTATCAACATTAGTCAGATCAACAAAACAGAAAATTAACAAGGATATTCAGGACTTGAACTCAGTTCTGGACCAAGCCAACCTAATATACATCTACAGAACTCTCCACCACAAATCAACAGAAAATACATTCTTCTCAGCACCACATAGCACATATTCTAAAATTGACCACATAATTGGAAGTAAAACTTTCCTCAGCATATGCAAAAAACAGAAATCATAACAAACAGTCTCTCAGACCACAGTGCAATCAAATTAGAACTCAGGATTAAGAAACTCACTCAACCACACAACTACATGAAACTGAACAAGCTACTCCTGAATGACTACTGGGTAAATAATGAAATTAAGCCTAAATAAAGAAGTTATTTGAAACCAATGAGAACAAAGACACAATGTACCACAATCTCTGAGACAAAGCTAAAGCAGTGTATACAGGAAAATTTACAACACTAAGTGCCCACAGGAGAAAGTGGGAAAGATCTGAAATCAACACCTAAAATCACAGTTAAAAGAATTAGAGAAGAAGGAGCAAACAAATTCAAAACTTAACAGAAGACAAGAAATAAATAGGATCAGGGCAGAATTGAAGGAAAGAGACACAAAAATCCCTAGAAAAAAATGAATGAATCCAGGAATGGTTTTTTGGAAAAGATCAACAAAATAGATAGACCACTAGCCAGACTAATAAAGAAGAAAGGAGAAAAGAATCAAATAGACACAATAAAAAATGATAGAAGGGATATCACCACTGATCCCACAGAAATACAAATTACCATCAGAGAATACTATAAACACCTCTATGCGAATAAACTAGAAAATGTAGAAGAAATGTGTAAATTCCTGGACACATACAACCTCCCAAGACTAAACCAGGAAGAAGTCCAATCCCTGAATAGACCAATAACAAGTTCTGAAATTGAGGCAGTAATTAATAGCTAACCAACCAAAATGAGCCCAGGACCAGACAGATTCACAGCCAAATTCTACCAGAGGTACATTGAGGAACTGGTACCATGCCTTCTGAAATTATTCCAAACAATAGAAAAAGAGTGACTCCTCCCTAATTCATTTTATGAGGCCAGAATCATCCTGATACCAAATCCTGGCAGAAACACAACAACAACAACAAAAAAGGAACATTTCAGGCCAATATCCCCAATGAACATCGAAGTGAACATTCTCAATGAAATACTGGCCAATCAAATCCAGTAGCATATCAAAAACATTACACACAACTATCTAGTGTGCTTCATCTCTGGGAAGGAAGGCTGGTTCAACATACGCAAATCAAAAAACATAATGCATCACATAAACAGAACCAATGACAAAAACCACATGATTATCTCAATAGACGCAGAAAAGACCTTCAGTAAAATTAAACACCCCTTCATGCTAAAGCTCTCAATAAACTAGGTATTGATGGAATGTATCTCAAAATAATAAGAGCTATTTAGGACAAACCCACAGCCAATATCATACTGAATAGGCAAAAGCTGGAAGCACTTCCTTTGAAAACCGGCACAAGACTAGGAACCCCTCTGTCATCACTCCTATTCAACATAGTATTGGAAATTCTGGCCACGGCAATCAAGCAAAAGAAAGAAATAAAGGGTATTCAAATAGGAAGAGATGAAGTAAAATTGTTTCTGTTTGCAGATGACATAATTGAATATTTAGAAAACCCCATCGGCTCAACCCAAAATCTCCTTACGCTGATAAGGAACTCCAGCAAATTCTCAGAATACAAAATCAATGTGCAAAAACTACAAGCATTCCTATACACTGATAATTCACAAACAGAGAGCCAAATCATGAGTGAACTCCCATTCACAATTGCTTCAAAGAGAATAAAATACCTAGGAATACAACTTACAAGGGATGTGAAAGACCTCTTCAAGGAGAACTACAAACCACTGTTCAAGGAACTAAGAGAGGACACAAACAAATGGAATACAATTCCATGCTCTTAGATAGAAGGAATAAATATTATGAAAAAGGCCAGACTGCCCAAAGTAATTTATTGATTCAATGCTATCCCAAACTACCACTGACTTTCTTCAGAGAATTAGAAAAAAGTACTTTAAATTTCATATATAAGCAATAAAGAGCCCATATAGCCAAAAGAATCCTAAGCAAATTGGACAAAGCTGGAGGCATCATGCTACTTGACTTCAAACTATACTACAATACTACAGCAATCAAAACAGCATGGTACTAGTACTAAAACAGAGACATAGACCAATGGAACAGAAAAGAGCCCTCAGAAACAACCCCACACATCTACAATCTTCTGACCTTTGACAAAACTGGCAAAAACAAGCAATGGGGAAAGGATTCCCTATTTAATAAATGGTGTTGAGAAAACTGCTTAGCCATGTGCAGACAACTGAAACTGGACCCCTTCCTTACACCTTATACAAAAATTAACTTAAGATGGATTAAAGACTTAAACGTAAAACCTAAAACCATAAAAACCCTAGAAGAAAACCTAGATAATACCATTCAGGACATAGGCATGGGCAAAGACTTCATGACTAAAACACTAAAAGCAATGGCAACAAAAGCCAAAATTGACAAATGGGATCTAATTAAACTAAAGAGATTCTGCACAACAAAAGAAACTATCATCAGACTGAACAAGCAACCTATAGAATGAGAGAAAATTTTTGCAATCTATCCATCTGACAAAGGGCTAATAGCCGGAATCTACAAGAAACTTAAACAAGTTTACAAGAAAAAAACAAACAAGCTCATCAAAAAGTTGGCGAAGGGTATGAACAGGCACTTCTCAAAAGGAGACATTTATGCAGCCAACAAACATATGAAGAAAAGCTCATCATCACTGGTCATTAGAAGAATGCAAATCAAAACCACAATGAGATACCATCTCACACCAGTTAGAATGGCCATCATTAAAATCTCAGGAAACAACAGATGCTGGAGAGAATGTGGAGAAATAAAAACACTTTTACACTGCTGGTAGGAATGTAAATTAGTTCGACCATTGTGGAAGATAGTGTGGAGATTCCTCAGGGATCCAGAACCAGAAGTACCATTTGACCAGCAATCCCATTACTATATATATACCAAAAGGATTATAAATCATTCTTCTATGAAGACACATGCACACATATGTTTATTGCAGCACTATTCACAATAGCAAAGACTTGGAACCAACCCAAATGCCCATCAATGATAGACTGGATAAAGAAAATGTGGCACATATACACCATGGAATACTATGCAGCCATAAAAAAGAATGAGCTCGTGTTCTTTGCAGTTGACATGGATGAAGCTGGAAACCATCATTCTCAGCAAACTAACACAGGAACAGAAAACCAAACACTGCATGTTTGCACTCATAAGTGGGAGTCGAACAATGAGAACACATGGACACTGGGAGGGGAACATCACACACTGGCATCTGTTGTGGGGTGGGGTGCTAGGGGAGGGATAGCCTTAGGAGAAATACCTAACATGAATGACTGGTTGATGGGTGCAGCAAATCATCATGACACGTGTATACCTGTGTAACAAACCTTCACGTTCTGCACGTGTATCCCAGAACTTAAAGTATAATAAAAACAAAGAAAAAAAATAAATTAAAAAGGGAACCAGGAACACAAACAGACAGTTCTCAAAAGAAGATATACAAGTGGCCAAAAAACATGCAAAAATGCAAATTGGCATGCAAATTAAAACCACTATCTCACACAACTCAGAATGATTACCAAAAAGTCAAAAATAGCAGATGTTGGCAAGGTTGCAGGTAAAAGGGAATGCTTATATACTGTTGGTAGGATTTTACATTAGTCAGCTACTTTGAAAAGTAGTTTGGAGATTTCTCAACAACCTAAAAATAAAATTACCATTTGACCCCACAATCCTATTACTGGGTATATACCCAAAGGGAAATAAATTATTCTACCAAGAAGATGCCTGTAATCACATGTAATTCAAAGTATAGGGGAGGATGTATGTAGGTTATATGCAAATACTACCTTTTATGTAAGGAACTTGAGCAGTTGAGTATTCCTATATTCATGGGCTGCAGGAGAGCATCCTGGAACAAGCCCTGCAGATATTTAAGGACTACTTTAATATTGTATGGTACACTGAAAGCTTGTGAAAACAGTAGATTTTAGGGGCTCTTACCAGACACACAAGAAAGCAACTGTGTGAAATGATGAATATTTTAATGGGCTCTACTGCAATAATCATTTTGCTATATATGTGTATCAAAACATCATGTTGTACACCGTAAATGCATGCAATTACAAAAAAAAATTATATGGCTCCCTTTATGAGAATATCTGTGATTTCATTTTGAACCCATGTGAATAATTTTGGCAATAATTATTTTTTTGTTTCCTTTATCAGGTAATACTCACCAATTCCGCATATTAGGCTATGAATAACTTTTGGGATGGTAGGTATTTTCACATACCATATTTGAAAAATTAGAGTTTATTTTAATCAAACACAACACTAATTCATAATCTATATAATAGTGCCTCTGAACCTCCCAGGTAATCATCCACATCACACAAGATCCTGAGCTTCGTATAAACTGAATGAGTGTTGACACTTCAGCATTTTTTCTTGTTGCTGTATTTTATGTAGTGCACATCTTTTATATAAAGTGTTGAGCTTAGTTCTCCCTTGTGGCTTAAAGAATTGTTTTAGATCATAAGCTGCTAACAGGAAGAAACACAGAATCTAGTGCTTTTCTGGGAGGAATACTTCAGTATGAGGTACAGTGTGACATGCCATAAATATATTTTTTATTATGATTTCATGAATAATGAACAACTCATGACTCTTTGCAAATAAATAGGTATAATATACAACAAGCCTGTCAGATCAGGAACTGCTCATCCATGCTGTTGTAAATTGCTTGGAGGGTAAACTGTTTTTAGATTCTAACACAGTAAGAAAATGACAGAGAAGATCTCAATTGAGTATGAAAAATAAGAAGTATGAGATTTAAAATTACAAACAACAGTTAATTTTGAATTTCTGCCCATTGGTTTCATAAGAAGTCATATGAATACTTGCTTTATAATAGTGTAATGATGAATTTTTAGGAATTCACGGTTGAAAGCAAGGTTAGACCATATCTAGAATTATATTTTAATAGAAATAGTGTACTTGTTTTGAAATATAGTGAGAGAGAAAAAGAGCGAGTAGGGAGGAGAAAGGAAGGAAAGGGGAAGGGAGAAAAGGAAATAGGGAAAAGATAAGAGTTTCACTTATTTCAGATATATTTCCTTCTAGTAAGTCAATTATCTGCTTAGCATCAGTGACTGGTAATATTTACAGACATGAGATCTCTGAACAGACACAGAAAAGTATAAGTGGGACTTTTCCATAAGTTTCCTCTAAAGGAGGTATTTCTTTTCCTGACTGCCTTATCAAAATTTTCAGCCCCATGTTTCAATGTTCTAAATTTCTGTTTTCTAATTTTTTAATTCTTAGTAACAAGAATCACTATATAAAGTTCAACATATTTAACTGACTTTTTATTACTGTCTTCCATAATAGAATGCTAGTTTCATACGGACAGTGTCATTACTATGATGTATTCAGTACATATGGTATCCCCACTGCCAAAAACACTGATCCCCTGAAAAATTTACCTATATCAATTTTTACTGAATAAACAAATTAGTCTTTTAGCTAATATTTCTGATTCAATGAGGAACTTATTTTCTAAATAACTGTGGAAATATGTGTTTATAGATCATTTTTATAAACTGTTTTCCAAATTGGTCCTTAAAATTCAATAAATTTTTTTTTTAAAGCAGTAAGTATAATCCTTACAATGGATTACATAATATCACTGGACTTTATAAACATCTAAGCAATTGAAAACTAGATGCATACTAAGTATTCAACATGAAAAGCACCTAAATCAAAGCTTGGACAATACAAAAATAACAATGTATGTAAGTGATATCCCTATTCAAGAAGCCTCCACTGAGCTTATCTATTACATCAGAAACCTTCTAGAACTAGAAGAAGATGCATTTCTTATTTTTGAATCCTAGTAACTCATAGAGTACATACCACATAGTAGGTCTTTAATACATATTTGTTAAAATTTTTTGAAACAGACTTATTGTATGAGTCATATATCATTCAAGTGACCTATTTAATCTGTAAAATCTCAAGATTTTTGTATATTTAAAGAGTTGTGTGACCATCACTATACTCTATTGATATATTTCATCATTAGTAAAGAAACTCTTTACTCTTTGGCACAACTCTACAACACCTCTATTCCTAGTAGTAAAGAATCTACTTTTTGTGTTCATAGATTTGTCTATGCTGGACAAACCATCTAAATTGAATTATATATGTAATTTTTGTTTCTGGCTTCTTTCTTATAACATGATGTTTTTATGGCCCATGATGTTGTAATACTCCATATTGCCAAATAATATTATTTTGCTTTTTTTTTAATTTATGACTTGTTGGGCATTTGGGATATATCTATATTTTGGTGATTAGAAATAATGTTATAAACAATTGTGTACAAGTGTTTGTGTGAACTTATGTTTTAAATTTTCTAGGGTGTATACCTAGCAGTACAAGTGTTGAGTCATATAGTAAGTATATGTTTATCCTTTCCAAAAACTAGCAGAATATTTTCCAAAGTGATCATGCCATTTTACAATTCAAACTACCATGTATGAGAGTCCTAATATCTCTACATTCTTTCCAACACTTGCTGTTATCTGTCATTCTTATTATAAATATACAATTGTGTGTGAAATGACATCTGTTATGGTCTTAATGTTTGTGTCTCCTCTAAATTCATATGTTAAAATGCCAACCCCCAAGGTGCTTGTGTTAGGAGATGGGTTCTTTAGGGGTGATTAAGTCATGAGAGCAGAGTCTCCACGGATGGGATTGGTGTTCTTATGAAAGAAACGCCCAGAGCCCTTTTTCCTATCCCGTCCTGTGAGGTTACAGTGACAAAATGGCCTTCCATGAGGAAGCCGACCCTCACCAGACAATTGAATCTGCTGATGCTTTGATCATGGGCTTTCTAGCTTCCAGAACACTGAGAAATTAATTTTTGTTTTCATATGCCACCCAGTTTATGGCACTTCATTATAGTTGTATGAATGAATAAAAAATGTATCCCATTGTGAGTTTAATTTGCATTTTCCTGATGGCCAAAAATGTTAAGTATCTTTATACATTATTATTGGACATTTTTAAATATTTCTGAAGAAATATCTAGTCAAAGGTTCTGCTTATTTATTAATTCACATATTCTTTTATTTTAGAGTTGTTACAGTTTTTCGTGTATAGTGGATACAAGTCCCTTACCATGTATGTAATTTGCAGATAATTTATTCAAATATAAATGTTGTCTTTTTATTTTCTTGATGGTGTCCTTTCAAGCACAAAGTATTTTAATTTTGGTGAACTCCAATGTATCTTTTTTACTGTTTTTTTTTTTTTTTTGCAAGTGGTTTTGAAACCACTGACAAATTCAAGATCACCAAAACATATCGATGTTTTATTCTAAGTGTTTTATAGTTTAGATCCTGCATTTAGGTCTTTGGTTCATTTTGAATTAACTTTTGTATATGATGTGAGATAGCCATCCAACTCTATTCTCTAAGTGCAAATTGAGTCAATCCATTTGTTAAAAAGACCATACTCTCCTTGTGTACTTGTCCTGACACTCTTGTTCAAATCAAATCACTGTAAATACAAGGGTTTACTTTTTAATTCTCAGTTTTATTCCATTGAGCAAAATGCATCTCCTGTATCAATAACAGATACTCTTAATTACTGGGACTTTGTGGTAGTTTTTTTTGTTTATTTCTAACTTTTATATCAATTTCAGGGTTAGCTGTGCAGGATGTGCAGATTTGTTACATAGTTAAACATGTGCCACAACGAATAGCTGCACATATCATCCCATTACCTAGGTATTAAGCCCAGTACCCATTAGCTGTTCTTCCTGATGCTCTTTTCCTTCTATCACCCATCTTTCAACAGGCCCCAGTGTGTGTTGTTCCCCTCCATATGTCCAGGTTTTCTCATCATTCATCTCCTAATTATAAGTCAGAACATGTGGTATTTGATTTTCTGTTCCTTTGTTAGCTTGCTGAAGATAATGGCTTCTGGCTCCATCCATGTCCTGGCAGAGGACATGACCTCATTCCTTTTAATGGCTACATAGTATTCCATGGTGAATATGTACCATGTTTTCTTTATCCAGTCTATCACTGATAGGCATTTAGGCAGATTCCGTGCCTTTGCTATTGTGAATAGTTTTGCAATGAAATACATATACGTGCATCTTTATAATAGAATAATTTATATTCCTTTTGATGTATACCCAGTAATGAGATTGCTGGATCAAATGGTATTTCTTTTCTTTTTATTATACTTTAAGTTCTAAGGTACATGTGCATAACGTGCAGGTTTTTTACATATGTATACACGTGCCATGTTGGTGTGCTGCACCCATTAACTCGTCATTTACATTAGGTATATCTCCTAAAGCTATCCCTCCCCCCTCCCCCCTCCCCCAGTGACAGACCCCAGTGTGTAATGTTCCCCATCCTGTGTTCAAGTGTTCTTATTGTTCAATTCCCACCTATGAGTGAGAACATGCGGTGTTTTTTTGTCCTTGTGATAGTTTGCTAAGAATGATGGTTTCCAGCTTCATCCATGCCCCTACAAAGGACATGAACTCATCCTTTCTAATGGCTGCATAGTATTCCATGGTGTATACATGCCACATTTTCTTAATCCAGTCTATCAATGATGGATATTTGGGTTGGTTCCAAATCTTTGCTATTGTGAATAGTTTCCGCAATAAACATACGTGTGCGTGTGTCTTTATAGCAGCATGAATTATAATCCTTTGGGTATATACCCAGTAATATGATGGCTGGGTCAGATGGTATTTCTAGTTCTAGATCCTTGATGAATCACCACACTGTATTCCACAATGGTTGAACTAGTTTACCATCCCACCAACAGTGTAAAAGTGTTCCTATTTCTCCACATCCTCTCCAGCACCTGTTTCCTGACTTTTTAATGATTGCCATTCTAACTGGTGTGAGATGGTATCTCATTGTGGTTTTGATTTGCATTTCTCTGATGGCCAGTGATGATGAGCATTTTTTCATGTGTCTGTTGGCTGGGTACATGTCTTCTGTGAGAAGTGTCTGTTCATATACTTCACCCACATTTGATGGGGTTGTTTGATTTTTTTCTTGTAAAGCTGTTTGAATTCTTTGTAGATTCTGGATATTAGCCCTTTGTAAAATGGGTATATTGCAAATATTTTCTATTCTGTAGGTTGCCTGTTCATTCTGATGGTAGTTTATTTTCCTGTACAGGAGCTCTTTAGTTTAATTAGATCCCATTTGTCTATTGTGGCTTTTGTTGCCATTGCTTTTTGTGTTTTAGTCATGAAGTCCTTGCCCATGCCTACGTCCTGAATGGTATTGCCTAGGTTTTCTTCTAGGGTTTTTATGGTTTTAGGTCTAACATTTAAGTTTTTAATCCTTCTTGAATAAATTTATGTATAAGGTGTAAGGAAGGGATCCAGTTTCAGCTTTCTACTTATGGCTAGCCACTTTTCCCAGCACCATTTATTAAATAGGGAATCCTTTCCTCATTTCTTTTGTTTGTCAATGTTGTCAAAGATCAGATGGTTATAGTTGTGTGGTATTATTTCTGAGGGCTCTGTTCTGTTCCATTGGTCTATATCTCTGTTTTGGTACCAATGCCATGTTGTTTTGGTTAGTGTGGCCTTGTAGTATAGTTTGAAGTCAGGCAGCATGATGTCTCCAAATTTGTTCTTTTGGTTTAGGATTGTTTTGGCAATGCAGGCTCTTTTTTTGGTTCTATAAGAACTTTAAAAAAGCTGGAGGCATCATGCTACCTGACTTCAAACTCTACTACAAGGCTACAGTAACTAAAACAGCATGGTACTGGTACCAAAACAGAGATATAGACCAATGGAACAGAACAGAGTCCTCAGAAATAATACCACACATCTACAGCCATCTGATCTTTGACAAACCTGAGAAAAACAAGAAATGAGGAAAGGATTCCCTATGTAATAAACGGTGCTGGGAAAATTGGCTAGCCATAAGTAGAAAGCTGAAACTGGATCCTTTCCTTACTACTTATACGAAAATTAATTCAAGATGGATTAGAGACTTAAATGTTAGACCTAATACCATAGAAACCCTAGAAGAAAACCTAGGTAATACCATTCAGGACATAGGCATCGGCAAGGACTTCATGTCTAAAACACCAAAAGCAATGGCAACGAAAGCCAAAATTGACAAATGGGATCTCATTAAACTAAAGAGCTTCTGCACAGCAAAAGAAACTACCATCAGAGTGAACAGGCAACCTACAGAATGGGAGAAAATTTTTGCAATGTACTCATCTGACAAAGGGCTAATATCCAGAACCTACAAAGAACTCAAACAAATTTACAAGAAAAAAACAAACAACCCCATCAAAAAGTGGGCAAAGGATATGAACAGATATTTCTCAAAAGAAGACATTCATAGAGCCAACAGACACATGAAAAAATGCTCATCATCACTGGCCATCAGAGAAATGCAAATCAAAACCACAATGAGATACCATCTCACACCAGTTAGAATGGCAATCATTAAAAAGTCAGGAAACAACAGGTGCTAGAGAGGATGTGGAGAAATAGGAACACTTTTACACTGTTGGTGGGATTGTAAACTAGTTCAACCATTATGGAAAACAGTATAGCGATTCCTCAAGGATCTAGAACTAGAAGTACCATATGACCCAGCCATCCCATTACTGGGTATATACACAAAGGATTATAAATCATGTTGCTATAAAGACACATGCACACGTATGTTTATTGCGGCACTATTCACAACAGCAAAGACTTGGAATCAACCCAAATGTCCATCAGTGACAGACTGGATTAAGAAAATGTGGCACATATACACGATGGAATACTATGCAGCCATAAAAAAGGATGAGTTTGTGTCCTTTGTAGGGACACAGATGCAGCTGGAAACCATCATTCTCAGCAAACTATCACAAGAACAGAAAACCAAATACCGCGTGTTCTCACTCATAGGTGGAAACTGAACAATGAGATCACTTGGACTCGGGAAGGGGAACATCACTCACTGGGGCCTATCATAGGAAGGGGGGAGGGGGGAGGGATTGCATTGGGAGTTATACCTGATGTAAATGACGAGTTGATGGGTGCTGACGAGTTGATGGGTGCAGCACAGCAACATGGCACAGGTATACATATGTAACAAACCTGCATGTTATGCGCATGTGCCCTAGAACTTAAAGTATAATAATAATAATAAAGAACTTTAAAGTAATTTTTTTCCCAATTCTGTGAAGAAAGTCACTGGTAGCTTAATGAAGATGGCATTGAATCTGTAAATTACCTTGGGCAGTATGGCCAATTTCACGATATTGATTCTTCCTATCCATGAGCATGGAATGTTCTTCCATTTGTTTGTGTCTTTTATTTCGTTGAGCAGTGGTTTGTAGTTCTCCTTGAAGAGGTTCTTCACATCACTTGTAAGTTGGATTCCTAGGTATTTTATTCTCTTTGAAGCAATTGTGAATGGGACTTCACTCATGATTTGGCTTTCTGTTTGTCTGTTATTGGCGTGTAGGAATGCTTGTGAGTTTTGCACATTGATTTTGTATCCTGCAACATTGCCAAAGTTGCTTATCAACTTAAGGAGATTTGGGGCTGACATGATGGGGTTTTCCAAATATACAATCATGTCATCTGCAAACAGGGACAATTTGACTTCCTCATTTCCTAATTGAATACCCTTTATTTATTTCTCCTGCCTGATTGCCCTGGCCAGAACTTCCAACAATATGTTGAATAGCCATGGTGAAAGAGGACATCCTTGTCTTGTGCCAGTTTTCAAAGAGAATGCATCTAATTTTTGCCCATTTAGTATGACATTGACTGTTGGTTTGTCATAAATAGCTCTTATTATTTCAAGATACGTCCCATCAATACATAGTTTATTGAGAGTCTTTAGCATGAAGGGCTGTTGAATTTTTTCAAAGGCCTTTTCTGCATCTACTGAGATAATCATGTGGTTTTTGTCTTTGGTTCTGTTTATATGCTGGATTACATTTATTGATTTGTGTATGTTGAACCAGCCTTGCATCCCAGGGATGAAGCCCACTTGATCATGGTGGATAAGCTTTTTGCTGTGCTGCTGGTTTCGGTTTGCCAGTATTTTACTGGGGATTTTTGCATTGATGTTCCTCAGCAATATTGATCTAAATTTCTCTTTTTTCATTGTATCTCTGCCAGGCTTTGGTATTAGGATGATACTGTCCTCATAAAAAGAGGATTCACTCTTTTTCTATTGAATGGAATAGTTTCAGAAGGAATGATAGCGGGTCCTCTTTGTACCTCCAGTAGAATTTGGCTGTGAATATCTCTGCCTGGACTTTTTTTGGTTGGTAAGCTATTAATTATTGCCTCAATTTCAGAGACTGTTGTTGGTCTATTCAGGGATTCAACTTCTTCCTTGTTTAGTCTTGGGAGGGTGTATGTGTCCAGGAATTTATCTACTTCTTCCAGATTTTCTACTTTATTTGCATAGAGATGTTTATAGTATTCTCTGATGGTAGTTTGTATTTGTGTGGGACCAGTGGTGATATCCCCTTTATCATTTTTTATTGCATCTATTTGATTCTTTTCTCTTTTCTTTTTTATTAGTCTTGCTAGTAGTCTATCAATTTTGTTGATCTTTTCAAAAAAGCTGCTCTTGGATTCATTGATTTTTGAAGGGTTTTTTGTGTCTCTATCTCCTTCAGTTCTGCTCTGATCTTAGTTATTTTTGCCTTCTGCTAGCTTTTGAATGTGTTTTCTCTTCCTTTCCTAGTTCCCTTAATTGTGGTGTGAGGGTGGTGATTTTAGATCTTTCCTGCTTTCACTTGTGGGCATTTAGTGCTATAAATCTCCCTCTACACACTGATCTAAATGTGTCCCAGACATTCTGGTATGTTGTGTCTTTGTTCTCATTGGTTTCAAAGAATATCTTTATTTCTGCCTTCATTTTGTTATTTACCTAGTAGTCATTCAGGAACAGGTTGTTCAGTTTCCATGTAGTTGTGCAGTTTTGAGTGAGTTTCTTAATCCTGAGTTCTAATTTGATTGCACTGTGGTCTGAGAGACTGTGTGTTGTTATTTCTGTCTTTTACATTTGCTGAGGAGTGCTTTACTTCCAAGTATGAGGTCAATTTTGGAATAAATGTGATGTGGTGCTGAGAAGAATGTATTTTCTGTTGATTTGTTGTGGAGAGTTCTGTCGATGCCTATTAGGTCTGCTTGGTCCAGAGCTGAGTTCAAGTCCTGGATATCCTTGTTAATTTTCTGTCTCATTGATCTGTCTAATGTGGACAGTTGGTTATCAAATCTCCCATTATTATTGTGTGGCAGCCTAAGTCTCTTTGTAGGTCTCTAAGGACTTGCTTTATGAATCTGAGTGCTCCTGTATTGGTTGCATATATGTATTTAGGATAGTTAAATCTTCTTGATGAATTGGTGCCTTTACCATTATGTGATGGCCTTCTTTGTCTCTTTTGATCTTTATTGGTTTAAAGTCTGTTTTATCAGAGACTAGGATTGCAGCCCCTGCTTTTTTTTGTTTTCCATATGCTTGGTAGATCTTCCTCCATCCCTTTATTTTGAGCCTATGTGTGTCTCTGCATGTGAGATGGGTCTCCTGAATACAGCAGACTGATGGGTCTTGACTCTTTATCCAGTTTGCCAGTCTGTGTCTTTTAATTGGGGCATTTAGCCCTTTTAAATTTAAGGTTAGCATTGTTATGTGTGAATTTGATCCTGTCATTATGATGTTAGCTGCTTCTTTTGCTTGTTCGTTGATGCAGTTTCTTCCTAACATCGATGGTCTTTACAATTTGGCATGTTTATGCATTGGCTGATACTGGTTGTTCCTTTCCATGTTTAGTGCTTCCTTCAGGAACTCTTGTAAGGCAGGCCTGGTGGTGACAAAATCTCTCAGTATTTGCTTGTCTGTAAAGGATATTATTTATCCTTCAATTATGAACTTAGTTTGGCTGGATATGAAATTCTGGGTTGAAAATTCTTTCTTCAAGAATGTTGAATATGGGCCCCCACTCTTTTCTGGCTTGTAGAGTTTCTGCTGAGAGACCTGCTGTTAGTCTGATGGGCTTCCCTTTGTGGATAATCCAACCTTTCTCTCTGACTGCCTTCACATTTTTTCCTTCATTTCAACCTTGGTGAATCTGACAATTATGAGTCTTGGGGTTGCTCTTCTCAAGGAGTATCTTTGTGGTGTTATCTGTATTTCCTGAATTTGAATGCTGTCCTGTCTTGCTAGGTTGGGGAACTTCTCCTGGATAATATCCTAAAGAGTGTCTTCTAACTTGGTTCCATTCTCCCTGTCACTTTCAGGTACACCAATCAAACATAGATGTGGTCTTTTCATATAGTCCCACATTTCTTGGAGGCTTTGTTCATTTCTTTTCACTCTTTTTTCTCTAAACTTCTCTTCTCACTTCATTTCATTCATTTGGTCTTCAATCACTGATGCCCTTTCTTCCAGTTGATCTAATCAGCTACTGAAGCTTGTGCATGTGTCACGTAGTTCTCATGCCATGGTTTTCAGCTCCATCAGGTCATTTAAGGCCTTCTCTATGCTGTTTATTCTAGTTAGCCATTCAGCTAATTTTTTTAAAGGCTTTTAGCTTCCTTCTGGTGGGTTCAAACATCCTCCTTTAGCTCAGAGAAGTTTCTTATTACTGATGTTCTGAAGCCTACTTCTGTCACCTCATCAAAGTCATTCTCGTTCCAGCTTTGTTCAATTGCTGGCAAGGAGCTGCGATCCTTTAGAGGAGAAGAGACTCTCTGGTTTTTAGAATTTTCAGCTTTTCTGCTCTGGTTTCTCCCCATCTTTGTGGTTTTACCTACCTTTTGTCTTTGATGATGGTGACCTACAGATGGGGTTTCGTTGTGGATGTCCTTTTTGTTGATGCTGATGCTATTCCTTTCTTTTTGTTAGTTTTCTTTCTAACAATCAGGACCCTCAGATGCAGGTCTGTTGGAGTTTTCTGGAGTTCCACTCCAGAACCTGTTTGCCTGGGTATCACCAGCAGAGACTGCAGAATAGCAAATATTGCAGAACAGTAAAAGCTACTGCCTGATCCTACCTCTGGAATCTTCATCTCAGAGGGGCACCCAGCTGTATGAGGTGTCTGCCGGCCCCTACTGGGAGTTCTCTCCCAGTTAGGCTACTCGGGGGTCAGGGACTCACTTGAGGAAGCAGTCTGTCCATTCTCAGATCTCAAACTCCATGCTGGGAGAATCACTGCTCTCTTCAAAGCTGTCAGACAGGGACATTTACTTCTTCAGAAGTTTCTGCTGTCTTTTGTTCAGCTATGCCCTGCCCTCAGAGGTGGAGTCTATGGAGGCAGGTAGGAAGTGTTGAGCTGCAGTGGGCTCCACCCTGTTCAAACTTCCTGGTCTCTTTGTTTACCTAGTAAAACCTCAGTAATGGCGGACGCCCCTCCCGCAGCCTCACTGCCACCTCGCAGTTGGATCTTGGACTACTGGGCTAGCAGTGAGCAAGGCTCTGTGGGCTTGGGACTTGCCCCGAGCCAGGTGCAACATATAATCTCCTGGTGTGCCATTTGCTAAGACCATTGCAAAAGCGCAGTATTAGGGTGGAAGTGTCCCGATTTTATAAATGCCATGATTTACTCTATGTCTTCTTATGACTGACTTATTTCACTTAGCATAGTGTACTCAAGTTTCATCCATGTTGCAATATGGGGCAAACTTCCTTTATTTTTTTAAGGTTGAATAATATTCCAAGGCATGTATGGAACTTATTTTGTTTATCCATTCATCTGTAGATGAATGCTTAGGTCATTTCCACCTCTTTGCTATTATAAATAATGCTGCTCTAAACATGAATGTGCAAATATATCTTTAACATACTGCTTTCAATTCTTTTCTATATATACTCAGAAGTGGAATTGCTAGGTAATACATAATTCTATTTTTAATTTCTTGAGGAAACACCTTATTATTTTCTATATGGCTGCACCATTTTATTTTCTCATCAAGAAAGCACAAGAATTTCAACTTTTCTATATTTCTACCAACAATTACATTTGTTTTCTCTCTGTATGTTTTTAATAGTAACCATGCTAATGGCTGTGAGGTCATATCTAATTGTGGTTTTGATTTACATTCCTCTAAGATGAATAATGCTGGCATCTTTTAGTATGCTTATCGGTCAACTGCATATTATCTTTGGAGAAATATACATTCAAGTCAGTTACCCATTTCTTAATCAGGTCATTTTTGTTTTGTATTATTGAGTTATAGAAATGCTCTGTATGTCCTGGATGTTACCCCCCCCCGCCCTGTTTTTTGAGGTGGAGTTTTGAACTTGTTGCCCAAACTGAAGTTCAGTGGTGCAATTTCATCTCACTACAACCTCCACCTCCTGGGTTCAAGCGATTCTACTGCCTCAGTCTACCAAGTAGCTGGGATTACAGGTGCCCACCATCATACCCAGATAATTTTTTGTATTTAGTATAAATATATTTTCACCATGTTGGTCAGGATAGTCTCAAACTCCTGACCTCAGGTGATCCACCCACCTCAGCCTCCCAAAGTGCTGGGATTACAGGCATGAGCTACCACACCTTGTCCTACCCCCTTATCAGATATATTATTTGTGAACATTTTCTCTGATTCCATAAGTCGCCTTTTCTCTCCTTTATGTTATTTGATGCACAGAAGTTTTTACTTTTGATATAGTCTAATACTTTTTCTTCCTGTGATTTTGGTGTTATATCCAGGAAATCCTTGCCAAATCCAATGTCATGTTGCTTTTTCTTCTAAGAATTTTTAGGTTTTGGTATTATGTTTAGGTCTTTGACTTATTTCAAGTTAATTTTTGTGTAAGTAATAAGGGTAAGTGTTCTGTATTCCATTCATTGCCCGTAACCAAGTTGTTATAACAATTGGATAAATAATTCTCAGTGGACCATATCTAAGGTAGCACCACCCCATTATTAGCATGGATTTGGTGGAACGATGGGACTGCTAAATTTTGGCTACACTTAGGTGGCAATATGTGCATAAAATACAATTATCTGGGAAATAATATGTCTATCAATGTTGAACTGAGAGAATAGGATTTATTACAGTCTTCATTGTAGCTGCTTGTATTGACCTTTCTAGTTTGCTGAGCTGGAAAGCAAAAGGATGGAGTAGGCTCTTTTAATTGATACAGTGCTTTTTGTTCCTTTTGAGTTTTTGTAGATTTTCTTGAGTACATATTTAATTATTTGCTGCATACATTTAGGAAAAGTGCTGAAGATTTTAATTGGTTAAAAAATAAATTTAGAGTTGCTTCCAAGATGGCCAAATAGGAACAGCTCCTGTCTATAACTCCCAGTGAGATCAACACAGAAGACAGGTGATTTCTGCATTTCCAACTGAGGTACCTGGTTCATCTCACTGGGACTGATTGGACAGTGGCTGCAACACACAGAGTACAAAGCAAAGCAGGGCGGGGCATTGCCTCACCTGAGAAGTGCAAAGAGTTGGAGGATTTTCCTTTCACAGCCAAGGGAAGCCATGAATGACTATACCTGGAGGAACAGTACAATGGTACCCAAATACTGCACTTTTCCCACTGTCATTGCAACCAGCAGACCAAGAGATTGCCTCCCATGCCTGACTCAGTGGGTTCCATGCCCACAGAGCCTTGCTCACTGCTAGTGCAGCAGTCTGAGATCAATCTGGGATGCTGGAGATTGGCAGGAGGAGGGGCACCCATCATTGCTGAGGCTTGAGTAGGAAGTTTTATGCTTACACTAGAAACAAAAGGGGCAGGGAAGCTCGAATGAGGTGGAGCCCATCACAGCTAAGCAAGGCCTACTGCCTCCCTAGATTCCACCTCTGGGGGCAGGACATACCTGAACAAAAGGCAGCAGACAGCTTCTGCAGACTTAAACATCCCTACCTGACACCTCTGAAGAGAGCAGTGATTCTCCCAGCATGGTATTTGAGCTCTGATAATGGACAGACTGACTCCTAAAGTGAGTCCCTGAACCCAGTGTAGTCTCACTGGGAGACACCTCCCAGTAATGTAACCTCATACAGGCAGGTGCCCTTCTGGGACAAAGCTTCCAGGGGAAGTATCAGGCAGCAATATATGCTGTTCTGCAGCCTGTGCTAGTGATATCCAGGCAAACTCCAACAGACCTGCGCTGAGGGTCCTGACTGTTAGAAGGAAAACTAACAGAAAAGAATAGCACCAACATCAACAAAAAGGACATCCTCACCAAAACCCCATCTGTAGGTCACCAACATGAAACACCAAAGCTAGATAAAAACACAAAGATGGGGAGCAACCAGAGCAGAATAGCTGGAAATTCCAAAAACCAGAACACCTCTTCTCCTCGAAAGAAACACAACTCTTTGCCAGCAAGGGAACAAAACTGGATGGAGAATCAGTTTGACAAGTTGACAGAAGTAGGCTTTAGAAGGTTGGTAATAACAATCTTCTCTGAGCTAAAGGAGCATGTTCTAACCCATCACAAGGAAGCTAAAAACCTTGAACAAAGGTCAGACAAATGGCTAGCTAGAATAACCAGTGTAGAGAAGAGTTTAAATGAACTGAGGGAGCTGAAAACCACAGTATAAGAACTCCATGAAGCATACATAAGCTTCCATAGCTGATTAAATCAAGTGAAAGAAAGGATATCAGTGATTGAAGATCAAATTAATGAAATAAAGTGAGAAGACAAGATTGGAGAAAAAGAGTGAAAAGAAATGAACAAATCCTCCAAGAAATATGGGAACATGTGAAAAGACCAAATCCACATTTGATTGTTGTATCTGAAAGTGACAGGGAGAATGGAACCAAGTTAGAAAACACTCTTCAGGATGTTATCCAGGAGAAGTTCTACAACCTAGCAAGACAGGCCAACATTCAAATTCAGGAAATACAGATAATACCACAAAGATACTCCTTGAGAAGAGCAAGCACAAGACACACAATTGTCAGATTCACCAAGGTTGAAATGAAGGAAAAAATGTAAGGGCAGCCAGAGAGAAAGGTCGGGTTACCCACAAAGGGAAGCCCATCAGACTAACAGCAGATCTCTTGTCAGAAACCCTACAAGCTAGAAGAGTGTGGGGGTCAATATTCAACATTCTTAAAGAAAAGAATTTTGAACTCAGAATTTCATATCTAGCCAAACTAAGCATCATAAGTGAAGGTGAAATAAAATCATTTACAGACAAGCAAATGCTGAGCGATTTTGTCACCACCAGGCCTGTCTTACAAGAGCTCCTGAAGGAAGCACTAAACATGGAAAGGAACACGCAGTACCAGCCGCTGCAAAAACATGCCAAATTTTAAAGACCATTGATACTATGAAGAAACTGCATCAATTAATGGGCAAAATAACAAGCTAACATTATAATTGCAGAATCAAATTCACACATACCAATGCTAACCTTAAATGTAAAAGGGCTAAATGCCCCAATTAAAAGACACAGACTGGGAAATTGGATAGAGTCAAGACCCATCAATGTGTTGCATTCAGGAGACCCATCTCACATGCAAGGACACTTATAGGCTCAAAATAAAGGGATGGAGAAAGATCTACTAAGCAAATGGAAACCAGAAAAATAAAAAAATAAAAAATAACTGGGGTTGCAATCTTGGTCTCTGATAAAAGTGACTTTAAACCAACAAAGATCAAAAGAGACAAAGAAGGTCATGACATAACAGTAAAGGCACCAATTCTACAAGAAGAGCTAACTATCCTAAATATATATGCACACAATACAGGAACACCCACATTCATAAAGCAAGTTCTTAGAGACCTACAAAGAGACTTAAACTCCCACATAATAATCATGGGAGACTTTAACACCCCACTATCAACATTAGACAGATCAATGAGACAGAAAATTAACATGGATATTCAGGATTTGAACTCAGCTCTGGACCAAGTGGACCTAATATACATCTACAGAACTCTCAACCCCAAATCAACAGAATGTACATTCTTCTCAGCACCACATAGCACTTATTCTAAAATTGACCACGTAATTGGAAGTAAAACACTCCTCAGCAAATGTAAAAAATAATCAAGCAAGGTTCAGTCTCAAAAATAATAGTAATAATAGAGGTTTAAGGATTAGGCTTCTTGAGCTTGAATCCCTATACCATGTATTAGTAGTTGGATATAATTAGGCTGTTTATGCCAGACATGGTGGTAGATCCCTGTAATCCCAACACTTTAGGAAGCCGATGTGGTTGGATAGCCTGAGGACAGGTGTTCAAGACCATCCTGGTCAACATGGTGAAACCCCGTCTCTACTAAAAATACAAAAATTAGCCAGGTGTGGTGGCATGTGCCTGTAATCCTAGCTACTCTAGAAGCTAAGGTGAAAGAATCACTAAAACCTGGAAGATGGAATTTGCAGTAAGCTGAGAGTGTGCCATTGTACTCCAGCCTGGGCAACAGAACAAGACTCCATCTCAAATAATAATAATAATAATAATAATAATAATAATAATAATAAGGCTATTTAAATCTCTTTAAATTTCAGGTTCATTGTGTGTAAAATTGGATAAAATAATAGTTCCTGCCCCTTTTTTGAATTATTTGATGATTACAAGAGAAAGTGCATATAAATATGTAGCAGAATTAAAGCAAAATACAATAGTTCTCCACCAAAAAAAAAAAAAAAAAAAAATTAACCAGTTAAATATATTTCACTGGAGACTAGGTCTATGCATCTCTCCATGCTACCATTCCAAAATCTGCATAATTCTGAAGTTGATTGAATAATAATCTTTATTATTTGAATAATGATTTTATAAGCATAAGTATCAATATCCTTTCTAATGAAGTGTTGAGCTTTTTATTCTTGTTTTATCTTAGATAAAATAAAATAAAATAAAACATATATTACTGAATTTGTAGCTACTTCTCATTTTAGGAATGAGAAAATTTTGAATTTAATTTCCATGGGGTCAGTGTCTAAAATTAGCTGTATCATCACATAGCCAATGATATGTTGGCACTTATATTGCAATTATTATATATAAAATATATTTTATATATAATTACAATTATAAATAGTATATCATTTATTGAAAAAAATTATTTATAAGGCTGTTTCTTAAACCAACACCATTTTAAAGGTAAACCAATAGCAATTATTTTTACGTGCAAATATAGTAGAAATTATACAAAATAGTAACAAAGAATAATCAATTCATTAATTTTGTAAGCATATATAAAAATTTTCAATGTGTAGTATCTAAGTCATTTTTAGATTTGAAATTAAGCATCTATACTTTCAAAAACAACATTAAAAAATAAAGAAAAGTGTGGATTCTTGAGCAAAACCACCTCATTTTTAGTTTTGATTTTTCTGTATTAATTAATTATATTTAAATTTAGGCCAATTTGGGTTTAGATAACTTCTCAGTGTTTCAGTTTAATATCTGAAAAATGGCAATAATAACACCAAATAACTTGTGAAATATTTCTGATAAGTAAATTACTTAAAATATATACCACATTTACAACGTGCTTTGTAATTTTACGTGCTCAATAAAGGCAAGTAAAAATTACTTAAAATATATACCACATTTACAACGTGCTTTGTAATTTTACATGCTCAATAAAGGCAAGTAATTGTTGTTGTTATTATTGTTGTTATTTACGTTAAAAAAAAAAGCAAGATCTTACCATTAGGTGTGTTTAAACCTACTATTTGATTTTTCATGTATCTCATAGTGATTAATATGTCTAGCAATGAATTAATACAAAACTGAGTTTGATGTCCAACCTATTTCTTGACAACTATGTGACTGTTGGGAATTTATATAACAACTGTGAGTCTTGATGTTATCATCCTTAAGATAAATATTACAGAATGGTTAAATACTGTAGTGTATAAAGGCCTTTTAACTAGTAATAAGCACAAATGTTGGTTTCTGGGATTGGTCTTAATTTTCTCCTTAATTGTTAATTATGTAAACCATATTTTATATTGCTCCATGTTAATGCCTTTCATTTTCAGATATTTTTCAAATTTTCTTGTGTCTAAATTCTCATTTATTCTCTATCCTAATACGCTATTGCAAAATTTTCAAAAGCTAAACAAAGGGGAAAATCTTGCTACATACAAACAAATTAATATTGAAGAAAATTGATTATTTTAGTTTTTAAATTTGCTCTTTTTTTAAATAAATTCTACTGCCTTTAAATAAAAGGTTTTCTATATAGATGAGGTCCCATGTTGTTCTGAAAGATAAACTTTCTCACTATATGCATCTAGTTTTATTTCCTTATGAAAAGGTTTTAACCCATGAGTAAACAGATTCCTGTTTTTGTTGTTGTTGTTGTTGTGGTGGTTGTTTTCAGATAATTATTCTTGCACTTTCTGTGTCTTCTAACAGGAAAACTTCTTTCATTTTTAATTTTTACTATTTGTGTGTACATAATAGCTGCCTATAAGATCTCGTGAGAACTCACTCACTATCACGAGAACAGCCTGGGAAACACTGCCTCCATTATTCCATCACTTCTTTCCCTCAACACGTGGGGATTACAATTCAAGATGAGATTTGGGGCCGGGCGCGGTGGCTCAAGCCTGTAATCCCAGCACTTTGGGAGGCCGAGACGGGTGGATCACAAGGTCAGGAGATTGAGACCATCCTGGCGAACCCGGTGAAACCCCGTCTCTACTAAAAAATACAAAAAACTAGCCGGGCGAGGTGGCGGGCGCCTGTAGTCCCAGCTACTCGGGAGGCTGAGGCAGGAGAATGGCTTGAACCTGGGAGGCGGAGCTTGCAGTGAGCTGAGATCCGGCCACTGCACTCCAGCCTGGGTGACAGAGCAAGACCTCGTCTCAAAACAAACAAACAAACAAACAAAAGAGATTTGGGTGGGGACACAGAGACAACCCATATCAATAGAGTACACAACTTATTTTGATACAGGCATGAAATAAGTAATAATCACATCATGAAAATTGGCAGTACCCACCCTCTTAGGCATTTACCCCTTGTGTTAGAAACAATTGAATTAGACACTTTTAGTTATTTTAAAATGTACAATTAAATTATTTTACTACAGTCACCTGTTCTGCTATCAAATACTACCTTATTCATTCTTTCTATTGGGTTTGTGTTTATTAACCATACCCACCTCCCCCCACCAATGCCCCAATACTAATATCAGCCTCTTGTAACCATCCTTCTACTCTACATCTCCATGTGTTCAATTGTTTAGATTTTTGCATCCCACAAATAATGTTTTCCATTCTACGATAAGTTGCCTTTCTGTGCCTGGCTTATTTCACTTAACATAATGACCTCCAGTTGCAAATGAAAGGATCTTATTCTCTTTTGCAGCTGAACTGTACTTCATTGTGTATATATACATTTTCTTTATCCATTTCTCTGTTAGATACTTAGGTTGCTTCCAGATCTTGGCTATGGCAAACACTGCAGCAAAAAAAAAGAAAAAAATAAACCATGGGATTACAGATTTCACTTCAATATTTCCCATCTTTGGAATATATACCCAACCATGAGATTGCTGGATCATATGATAGCTCTAGTTGTAATATTTTTTAGGAACCTCTGTTCTGTTCCCAACAGGGTTGAACTAATTTACACTCTGACTAACAATGTATGAGGGTTTCCTTTTCGCCATATCCTCTCTAGAATTTATTATTGCCTGTCTTTTGGATAAGAGTGATTTTATGTGGGGTGATATGATATCTCATAGTTTTGATTTGTTTTTCTCTGATGAACAGTGATGTTGAGAACTATTTTATATGCCAGTTGGTCATTCATATGTCTTCTTTGAAGAAGTGCTTATTCAAATTTTTAACCATTTTTGCATTGGATAATTAATTTTTTTCCTATAGAGTAGTTGGGGCTCATTATATATTCTTATTATTCACCCTTCACCAGATCAATAGTTTGCAAATATTTTTCTCCCATTGTGTGGTTAATTTTCCACTTTGTGGATGACAACTTTGTTGTGTAGAAGCTTTTTAATGTAACATTATCCCATTTGTCAATTTTTTCTTTGGTTGACTGTGCTTGTGGGGTATTACTCAAGACATTTTTGCCCATACCAATGTCTTGGAGAGTTTCTCCAATGTTTTCCTACAGGAACTTCATAGTTTGAGGTCTCAGCTTTAAGTTTTTATTCCATTTTAATTTGATTTTTGCAAATAGTGAGAGATAGGGGTCAAGTTTCATTCTTCTGCATATGGATATCCAGTCTTCCCAGCACTTCTTCTTCAGAGACTGTCCTTTCTCCAGTATATGTTCATAGAAGTTTTGTTGAAAATGAATTCACTGTAGTTTTATGAATTTGCTTCTGGGTTCCCTATTCTGTTGTGTATGTGTCTGTTTTTATGCCAGTACTGTACTGTTTTGATTACTATTGGTCTATAGTATAATTTTAGGTCAGGTAATGTAATCTATTCAGTTTTGTTGCTTTTGTTCATAAGGTTTTGACTGTTCTGGGTCTTCTGTGGTTCCATGTAAATGTTAGGATTGTTATTTATATTTCTGTGAAGAATGTCATTTTTATTTTTATACAGATTGCATTGAGTCTGTAGGTTGCTTGGATACTTTGAACATTTTAACAATATAGATTCTTCCAATCCAGTAATGTGGACTTTTTTCTTTTTTCTTTCTTTTTTTTTTTTTTTTTTTGTTACTCCACCAATTTCTTTCACCAGTGTTCTGTAGTTTTTAATTGTAGAAGTCTTTCATTTCTTTGGTTAATTCCTAGGTATTTAATTTTATTCGTGGCTATTATAAATGGGGTTACTTTTTTATCTCTTTTTCAGACTGTTTGCTGTTGACATATGTAAATACTACTGATTTTTTATGTTAACCTTGTATTTTTTATGTTAACTTTACTTGTTTTTTTATGTTAACATTACTAAATGTTTATCAGTTCTCATAGTTTCTTGGTGGAGTCTTTAAGTTTTTCCAAACATAAAATTATATCATCTGTATGTTAGTCCATTTCCACAGTGCTATAAAGAAACTACCTGAGTTTAGGCAGTTTATTAAAAAAAAAAAAAAAAAAAAGGTTTAATTAACTCACATTTCCACAGGGCTGGGGAAGCCTTGGGAAACTTACAATTATGGCGGAAGATGAAGGAAAAATAAGGTATGTCTTACATGGCAGCAGGAGAGAGCATGAAAGTAAGTGCCACATTTTAAAACCATCAGCTCTTGTGAGAACTCACTCACAATCATAAGAACAGCATAGAGAAAACTACTCTAGTGATCCAATCACTTCCCACCAGGCCCGTCTCCCAATATTGAGAATTACAATTTGAGATGAGATTTTATGGGGACCCAGAGCCAAGCCATATCATTCCAACTCTGATCTCTCCAGAATCTCATGTCCTTTTTACATTTCAAAACCAATCATGACTTCTCAAGGGTCCCCTTAAGTCTTAATTTATTCCCAAATTAACTCAAAAGTCTTAGTCCAAAGTCTCATCTGAGACAAGACAAATCTCTGCTGCCTCTGAGCCTGTGAAATCAAAAGCAAGTTAATTATTGCCAAGATACAATAAGGGTACAGGCATTGGGTAAGTGTTCCCATTTCAAATGGGAGAAATTATCCAAAGCAAAGGGGCCACAGTCCTCATGTAATTTCAAAATTCAACCAGTCAATTATTAAATATCAAAGTTCCAAAATCTCCTTTGATTCCATGTCTTACACCCAGGACATACTGATGCAAGTGGTGAGCTCCCACAATCTTGGGCAGCTCTGCCTCTGTGGCTTTGCAGGGTTCAACCCCTGCAGATGCATTCAGAGGCTGGCATTGAGTGTCTGTGTCTTTTTCAGGCACATGGTGCAAGCTGTAAGTGGATTTATTATTCTGGGTTCTGGAGGATGGTGGCCCTCTTCTGACAGCTCTACTAGGCAGTGCCCCAGTGGGGACTTTGTGTGGGGGCTCCAACCCCATATTTCACCTTTGCACTGCCCTAGCAGAGTTTCTCCATGAGGGCTCCATCCCTTTAGCAGACTTCTGCCTGGACACCTTGGCATTTCCATACATTCTCTGATATCTAGGCAGAGGTTCACAAACCTTAATTCTTGTCTTCCACACACCTGTAGGTTCAACACCACATGGAAGCTGCCAGTGCTTGGGGCTTGCTTCCTCTGAAGCAATGGCCCAAGCTGTACCTTGGCCCCTTTTAGCCACAGCTTAAGATGAAGTAGTTGGGATGCAGGACACCAAGTCTTGAGGCTGCACAGAACATTGGGGCCCTGGGCCTGGCCCACAAAACCATTTTTCACTCCTAGACCTCCAGACTTCTGATGGGACAGGATGCCGAAAAGAGGACATGTCCTAGAGACATTTTCCTTATTGTTTTCATGATTAACATTCAACTCCTCATTACTTATGCAAATTTATGCAGCCAGCTTGAATTCTTCCCCTCAAAATGGGGTTTTCTTATCTATCACATTGTCAAGTTGCAAATTTTACAAATCTTTATGTTCTGCTTCCCTTTTAAACATAAGTTCCAATTTCAAACCATATCTTTGTGAATGCATATAACTGAATTATTTCAGAATAAGCCAGGTCACTTCTTGAATGCTTTGCTGCTTAGAAGTTTCTTCCACCAGATACCCTAAGTCATCTCTCTCAAGTTCAAAATTCTGCAGAACTCTACAACAGAGCAAAAGTACTGCCAGTCTCTTTGCTAAAGCATAGCATAAGTGACATTTACTTCAGTTCCCGTTAAGTTCCTCATCTCCATCTGAGATCTCCACAGCCTGGACTATCCACAGTCTGCATTATCTGCATTTTGGTCAAAGCCGTTCAACAAGTTTCTAGGAAGTTCCAAGCTTTCCCCAATCTTCCTCTCTTCTTCTGAACCCCCCAAACTGTTCCAATATCTGCTTGTTACCTAGTTCCAAAGTCAGTTTTATATTTTCAGTTATCTTTATATTAGTGCCCCACTCTTGGCACTAATTTTCTGTATTAGTACATTTTCACATTGCTATTAAAAATACTACCTGAGACTGGATAATGTATAAAGAAAAGAAGTTTAATTGGCTCAAATTTTACATGGCTAGAGAGGCCTTAGAAAACCTCCAATTATGGAAGAAGGCAAAACGGGAAACAAGGCATGTCTTACATGATGGTAGGAGAGAGTAAGAGAGATGGCACAAGTAAGTGTTACACTTTAAAGCTATCAGCTCTCTTGAGAACTTGCTCACTATCATGAGAACAGCATAAGGGAACCACTCCCATGATCCAATTACCTCTCACCAGGTCCCTTTCCTAACATTGGAAATAACAATTCATGGTGAGATTTGGATGAGGACAGAGTCAAACCATATCAATATGTAAACAGGGATTGTTTGACTTTTTCCTTTCTTATTTGGATGTTCTTTATTTCTTTCTCTTGTCTGATTGTTCTAGCTAGGGCTTCCCATACTATGTTGAATAAAAGTAGTGACAGTGGGCATCCTTGTCATGTTCTACTTCTTAGAGAAAAAGGCTTTCAATTTTTGTTGGAAAGACTTTCAGCATGATTCTAGCTGTGGGACTGTTGTATACGGCTTCAATTACATTAAGGTATATTCCTTCACTCCCTATTTTATAGAGAGTTATATTATATTTTGTAGGGAGTTCTTTCACTGCTTATTTTTATCATAAAGGGGTGTTGAATTTTATCAAATACTTTTTCAGCATCAATTGAAATCTTCGTATTGATTTTGTCCTTTATTCTGTTAATTTGAGGTATCACATTGACTGATTTGCTTATGTTCAACCATCCTTGCATCCCTGGGATAAATCCCACTTGATCATAATAAATGATCCTTTTAAGGTATTGCTGAATTTGATTTGCTAATATTGTGCTGAGGATTTTTGCACCAATAATCCTCATCAGAGGTATTGGCCTATAGTTTCATTTTTTAAATTTGTTTTTGTCTGCTTTTGGTCTGAGGATAATACTGAACTTGTAGAATGAGTTTGGAAGTATTCCCTCGTCTATTTTTTTCAGAATAGCTTTAGTAGAATTTGTATTAGTTCTTCTTTAAATATTTCCTGGAATTCAGCAGTGAAGCCATCATGTCCCAGGGTATTTATTTATTTATTTTAACTGCAAGACTTTTTATTATGTCTTTGTTTTCATTACTTTTTATTAGTTGTTCAGGTTTTAGATTACTTTACTGTTCAATCTGGTGAACTGAATGTGTCTAGAAATATATCTATTTCCTTTACACTTTCCAATTGACATGTAGATGCTCATATTAGCAACTAATAATCACCTTAATTTCATCAGTATCCATTGGGATGACTCCATTTTCATCTTTGATTTTATTTATTTGCACTTTTCCTCTTTTTTTCTTCATTTTTTTCTGCTAAAGATTTATCAATTTTGCTTACCTTTTTGTAAAACCAACATTTTGTTTCATTGATTTTTGTATTGTATTCTTCGTTTCAAAACTACTTACTTCTGCTTCCATCTTTATTATTTCTTCTACTAATTTGGGGTTTGGTTTGCTCTTTTCTAGTTCTATAACATGCATCATTAGGTTATTCATGTGAAGTTTTTCTACTTTTTAATGTAGGCACCTAAAGCTGTAAATTAACCTTCTAGTACTGCTTTCACTGTATCCCATAGAATTAGGTATGGTTTGTTTCCATTGTCATTTGATTCAAGACATTTTTCAATTTCCTTCTTGATTTCTTCATCCACCTAGTGGTCATTCAGGAGCGTATTGTCTGATATCCATATGTTGCCAAAATTCCTCTTGCTGCTGATTTCTAGTTTTACTCCATTGCAGAAGATGCTTGATATTATTTCTCTTTTTTCAATGTTTTAGACTTGTTTTTTGGCCTAACACATAGTCTATCTTTGAGAATAATCCAGGTACTGAAGAGCAGAGTGTTTTCTGCAGCCCTTGGATAAAAAGTTCTGTAACTATCTGTTAGGACTATTTGCTCAATAGTGCAGATTAAATTTGATATTTCATTGTTGAGTTTCTGTCTCAGAGATCCACCTAATGATGAAAGTGAACTGATGAAGTCTCCAGATTTTATTGTATTGATGTCTGTCTCTCTCTTCAATGCTAACAATACTTGCTTTATATATATGGGTGCTCCAGTGTTGGGTGCATATATATTTACAATCTTTATATACTATTGCTGAATTGACCCTTTTATCATTATATAATGAACTTCTTTCAACACAGTTTTTGTATTGAAATCTATTTTTTGTGACATAACTGCTACTCCTCTTTTACATTTCCATTTGCATGGAATATCTTTATCCATCCCGTTATTTTCAGTCTATGTGGATCTTTATATATAAAGTGTGTTTCTCATAGGCAATTGATCACTGGATCTTGTTTTTTAATCCATTCAGCCATTCTGTTGTTGATTGGAGAGTTTACTTCTTTTACATTCAAGTTTGTATTATCAGTGAGTGGAAATGTATTCCTGCCATTTTGTTTTTTGATCTTTGGCTGTTTTGTGTTCTCTTCTACTTTTTTTTTTACCTTTCTTCCTGTCTTCCTTTTAGTGAGGTGATTTTTTTCTTGTGGTGCAATTTCATTACTTGCTTATTTATTTTTTATTTTTTGTATTTCATGTATGTCTTTCAATTTGGGGTTACCATAAGGCTTGCAAATAGTATCTTTCAACCCAACATTTTATACTGCTGACAACTTAACACTGATTACAAAAACATATAATCAAACAAGCATTAAAAAAAAAAAAAAAACTAATAAAACCTCTACCCTTTAACTTCATCTCCCCACTTTTCCCTTTTGGTTGTTTATCCTTATGTCTTATTGTACTTACTGTTTCTTGAAAAGTTGTTACAATTATTGCTTCTGATTGAGTCATCATTTTATCCTTCTACTTAACATCACAGTAGTTTACAAACAATTACAGTGTTATAACATTCTGTGATTTCTGTGTACTATTATCAGTGAGTTTTGTACCTTTCCATGATTTCTTCATGCTTATTAACATCCTTTTTCTTCAGATTGAGGATCCCCCTTTAGCATTTCTTGTAGGACAGGTCTAGTATTAAGGAAATCCCTTAGCTGTTCTTTGTCTTGGGAAGGTCTTTATTTCTCCTTCATGCTTTGGGGATATTTTCACCAGATATGCCACTCTAGGGTAAAAGTTTTCCATCAGCCCTTTAAATATGTCATAACACTCTGTCCTGACCTATAAGGTTTCAACTGAGAAGTCTGCTGTCAGATATATTGATACTCTATCGTATTCTTTTTTATTTTCTTGCTGATTTTAGCATATTTTCTTTATCCTTCACCTTTGGAACTTTGATTATTAGATGCTTTATGATAGCTTGCTTTGGGTTAAATCTGCTTGATGTTCTATAACCTTCTACTTAAAAGTTGATATTTTGTCTCAGTTTGAGAAGTTCTGTGATATTATCCCTTTAATAAACTTTCTTCTCCTATCTTTTTCTCTACCTCTTCTCTAAGGCCAATGACTCTTAGAATTGCCCTTTTGAGGCTATTTTCTAGATCCAGTAGGCATAATTCATTATTTGTTATTCTTTCTTTTCTTTTTTTGTTTTTTTTGTCTCCTCTATTTTCAAATAGTTGCACTCAAGCACACTAATCCTTTCTTTGGCTTGATCAGTTCTGCTATTAAGAAATTCTGATTCTTTCTTTAGTACGTTAATTAAATTTTTCAACTCTAGATTTTTTGCTTGGTTCTCTTTAATTATTTCAATTTCTTTGTTAAATTTATCTGATAGATTTTATTTATTTATTTATTTATTTATTTATTTATTTATTATTTTTGAGATGGAGTCTCACTCTGTCGCCCAGGCTGGAGTGCAGCGGCATGATCTCCACTCACTACAAGTTCCACCGCCTCCCGGTTACATGCCATTCTCCTGCCTCAGCCTCCCTAGAAGCTGGGACTACAGGGGCCCACCATCATGCCCAGCTAATTTTTTTGTATTTTTAGTAGAGACGGGATTTCACTGTGCTCACTAGGATGGTCTTGATCTCCTGACCTCGTGATCCGCCTGCCTCGGCCTCCCAAAGTGCTGGGATTATAGGCGTGAGCCTCCGCACCTGGCTATCTGATAGATTTTAGCAAAATTATGAATTCTTTCTTTGTGTTATATTGAATTTCTTTGAGTGTGCTCAAAATAGCTTTTTTGAATTCTCTGTCTGAAAGGTAACATGTCTGTTTCTTTCGTGTTGCTCCCTGGTGCCTTATTTAGTTTATTTGGTGAGGTTGTGTTTTCCTGTATGATCTTGATTTGTAGATGCTTGTCAGTGTCTGGGTATTGATGAATTAGGTATTTATTATAGTCTTTGCAGTCTGGGCTGGTTTGTGCCTATTCTTTTTGAGAGGGTTTTTCATGTATTTGGAAGTACCTGGGCCCCAAGTCCAATATCACTATGATATTTTGCATTCTCGTGTTGTGGGAACCACCACCACTGGCCTACAAGGGGGTGGCTTCCAGGTTACTGCTGATGTTCACTTAAAGACCACAGGCTCTTCAGTCAGCAGTGGTGAATGCTTCCAGGTCTTGACTCATCCTTCAAGGTGGTAGGCTCCCCTCTGGCCTGGAGTAGTTTCAGAAATGCTGTCTAAGAGCCTAGGCCTGGACTTGGGGACTCCAAGAAGCTTCTTGTTGCTCTACTTCACTGAGACAAAGCTAGTACCTAAGGTACAAAACAAAAACCCTTTTACTATTCACTATGCTTTTGTCAAATATAAGGAGTCTTTCAACACAGCCACCATTGCTGGGAATGTGCTGGGTCACACCTGTAGTCAGCAAGTCTCAGAGCCTAAGACCCGCAGATATCCACTGGATATCACTGGTGGTTATTCAGGGCCCCAGGGATTTTAGGCAGTAAGTGATGAATCTTGTCAGGACTGAGTCATTTTCTTCAAGGCAGCTGGTTCCATTTTGTCCCTGTGTGTATCTAGAAATGTCATCTGGGAGCTAAGACCTAGAATAGGGGACTCATGAATCTGCCTGTGGCTCTATTCTACTCTGGCTAAGCTTGTGTCCAAGATACAAGACAAAGTACTCTTTACTCTTTGCTCTCCTTCCTTGAAGCAGAAGGAAGGAGACACTCTTGTTGCTGTGAACTGCATTGCCTGGGGTTAGGAAAGGAGTGGCACATGCATTCTTTAGCCTCCCTGGCTGTCATCTCCCTAGAGCATGTACCACCCTAGTCCTCTGGCTCTGAGCCCAATCCAGCAATAGGAGTTGTCTAGGAATTGCAATTTTTGTGCTCTAGACTGCCTTTCAAATTTTCCCAGAACCCCAGAGCACTTTGGCCCATGGTGGCAAGGTTTGCCAAGAAACTCAAGTTTCAACCAATGGGCTGAGCAATTCCTCTTTTTCTAGGTATGGTCCAAACGCTCCCTCTGTGTCCCAAGCACAAAGCTATGTCCCGGTACAGCTTTGCTCTTTGCTATGACAGGATGATATTGATTTCAATGTAATGTCCTCTAGTTAGTGAACTTTTCATCCCCCAAGTGCACACTCAACATGCTGCAGCTGCAAGGCTGCTAGCGGGAGATGGGAAAGTGGTGGAGTCAGCATTTGAAGACTGTCTCTCTAGCCCTTCTAAATGCCTTTTCCAATGATGTGAAGTTAAACCAGGTACTGTGATTACTCACCTGATTTTTGGTTCTTTTGGCAGTGCTTTTCTGTGCACACATAGTTGTTAAAATTTTGGTTTTGTGGGGGGATATGAATGGTGTAGTCTTCTAAATCCACCATCTTGCTCTGCCCCAGAAAAATATTTATTTTTATACTGAAATGTAATTTAGAAAATTAGTTTTATGAAAAAAATAAGAATTTTGTTGCAATAGGTGTTCATTGTTGAAATCAATAAATACAACAGTCTTTATTGTTGATGCGATGTTAAAACAAATTGTTTAATGTTAGATGTAATTTTCAACAATGAAGAAAATTAATTGACCTAAAATCTCAAATTACTAAGGTTAGTTCTACTGTACTAATGTATGTTTTTGTTCATTTTTAATTTTTAAATTACAAATTATTTTTACAAAAGAAGATTATACTAAATACGCTTCATTTTTTTCTCAACTGCTTTTTTTAACAGTTAGACTTTTTTTCTAAGTTCTTCCATATTTTAAATGATACAGTGATAGCAAATATTATATGATTGATGTATTTATTTAAAATTCTAATATAAAATATTTTATATTTAAGATTCATACTGCAAGGAGAAAAAATCTACATACATTTATGTTAATTTCCATTATAAAATTAGAATAAGAATTAAAAGTAGGATTTCAGGATCAGACAGAATGAAAATTTTTTATGGTACATAGTGCAATACTGATTACTAAAAATTAACTTAGGAGTATTCAATATTAAAAAAAAAAAATCAACACTTAGATTTAAAATTCACAACCATAAGCAGAATGGTAATCTGTAATCTGCCTATAAATCCTTCCACACTTCTACAACCCAGTGCTACACAAAGATAGTATAGAAATGGATAGTAAACTTTTATAAAATGTTATGGCAATTTGACAGAGTAATGGTAAGTCTGTTCAATCTAATAATAAAAATAAGTTTATACGTTGTACACCTTTAATTTCATTTTACTGATAATTCACTTTTGTTGTATTTTAAATACTCACAAGAAATTGAAAATAGGCAAATGGCCTGACAAAATATAGACTAGACCTTCTGAAGCATGAAGAGGGCAGCAAGAGCATTTAGAGAATTTATTTTATTGTTCATCCCTTTCTGGAGAAAAGTCAAAAAAATCTGGCAACCTGGAACTTTTAAGGTGTGTACTTTAAGGATACGTTACCTTTCTACCTGGCAATATCAGAGGCAGAACTATAATGACAAAAATTTGTATTCATCTGTATTCTTCCAGTTAAGTACATAGGACTATGGAATCACCAGCTCATATCCTGAAATATTTTGAGGGCTTGTGTCCAATCCATGCTGCAGGTGTGTAGCATGGCAATCCTTTGGGATCATCTATGACCTAAGAATCATGGTTTGGGGTCCAATAGCTGTTCTTTGGGAATGGTCAGGGACAGAGGTCAGCTTATGTAGTGATACAGACTGTTGAGATGGTATAGCACTTCAGCACTGCCTAGATTGATGGTTACATTGAGCTCCTTCTATTCTTTTTGTCTATCTTTGCACTAACAGCATAACTACCCTAGTGACTATAGTTTTATAATACCATAATATTACAAGTCCACTAACTTTTTATTCTTCTTCAAAATTATATTGGCTTTTCTTGCCCTTTGCATTGTCATTTATGAAAACAGCTTATAACAAATAAGATATTCAAATCAGTGGACAGATTGGGAGATTGTTTTCCTTTTATAAATCAGGTACATTACATTTAGCATTTTATATGGATTATTTTCCTATAAATCATATGATTTATTAACATTATCAAATACATCTAAATAAGAATTACATAAATTATTTAATAAAAATTTATGTTTTATAATATAATTTTTATCTATTAGAATAAGTAAAATGTTCGGAGGAACAATAGAGAGGCAAACAATTATTAAATTATTTTAACAAAAGAGGTTTTGATGATAATATTGGCACTTTAGTTTTCTTCATAAATGAATGACTTATGGATTTACTGTCAGGAGCCCTAGGCCACTGCCCGTTCCAAAGGAATATTCTCAGTGAATGATCAAAGAGAGTTGCTGTAAAATCGTAAAGGACCAAAATGTCTAAACACCTAGTTCTATCCTTGAGTCTTTAGCTATATGTCAGGGCTTTGTGGTTACTGAAAAATCAAAACAACAGAAGAAAAAAGAAAGATCTTATTGGTAAGAACAAAAGATGGGACAAAAATAAATGAGAATTTGAAAATTTCTGTTCAATAAGAGATTGTCATATAAATACATGAAATTTTAAAGCCTGTTCCTGTTATAATATATTAGTTCCTATTATAAAATACATTGATTCAAGAAAGATAGTTGTCCCAACTTCCTGTTTTCAGGAATAGGAGTCATATTTATTTCTTCATAAAAGAACAAGCCTCATATATTCACACATTCTACTATTCTATTATCTCTTTTATTCAGTCACCAGACATGATGTGGTGGTAATTTTCAGTTTCAGTACTGTATTTTTGCCCTCTCTTTAGGCTTCTGTGCTGTGATGATGACCTGTGAATAGTCTTTCTATTCTCTGCACTAACAGAAAAAAAAGAAGAATGTGAATAAAATGTATTAATTCAAGATTTATTTTAAAGTTATAGAAATTTTTCAATTTGAAATATATTATCTTAAAATAAGTCTATTTAACTAATTATTGAATCATCTTATTGAAGCAACATGCAATTAATCAAAACTTTATCTTTCAGTTAAATGCTACTATTATCAATTTTATTTGTATAAAATGGAATTTATCTCTGAAGAACTAACTGAAGTTATCACAATAGCAAATAACATTCTGATTTTCTTCTCTAAAGGATTTTTATGTGTGTGTTCTTTCTTTGTGATTCTCACAATAAATAGCTAGATTACAATAGCAACCTACCTGGTGAGCTGAAATACCAAATGCTTTTAAGATATTGTGTCTCCCTGCGAAGTTACTTTATCATATTGTACACAAAAGACCACCTATGAATGATAAAACAAATCCAAGGACAAATGTAATGTGTCATCTGTTTCTAAACAAAGATCATTAAAATTTTATTTTTTCATTAACCAGCATGTAGAGAATTTATATTACATAATATTTTATAATTATGTTAAAAACAATAAGCAAAATTACATAGGTATTTATTTTTAACTTTTTTGTCACATAATTATGTTAATATGTGTGTCCTAATTATTTTAAATATTTTGAATATGTAAACTAAATAACTGATATGAATTATCTCTTGGACTAGATACAGATGTCATTACATACTGTTAGTATTGCTTTTAAATAAAGTATATCATCAGATTTACATTTTGTTATCAAATTACTAATTATAAAAAATAAATCTGAATTATAATCTTCAAAACAGCATGAAACTATTTGTTTTTCTGAATACTTGAGTTCACTAATATACTCTCTATTAGTATATTCATTTTAGTGTTTGGCTCTCAGAATTTTTTTCTTTTAAAGATTTGTGTATATTTTAAGTGTATTATTTGAACTATTTATTTCTTGGTGTTAACTGTTTTTTTCTAGATTTGTGATTACAATCTGCTTATTACATAGTAAATATTTTTAGATACATTTGTAAACAAATCTATGAATGTTAATCTTTCATGGATATATTGTTCCAGTACTGTATATTTCATCCTATATATATTAACATTTGATACCTTTAGAACACATGCTGTTGTATGCTGTGAACTATTTTAAAATGCTATTCAGTTGATGTAACACCAATATTTAAATTTTCTGGAAGTATTAATTTAGAGGTATGCATCATAATAAATTAAAGACTTTATACCTAGAGTTGTCCTTGGTATTCTATTCTGAAACCTTGTTTCTTTCACTTTGAATCCAAAAAGCAACTGTGTTGTTGTCATTGTTATGTGCTTTGTTTGTTTGTTTGTAATATAAATACAATTTGATGTTCTTGACTATAACAGAATACTTTGTATTTTACTAACCATTCTATAGAGAACAACTGTAAAAGCTGGAAGACACTAGAGATAAATCAATGACTTTGAGGGACTCCAGTTCTTACAAGAAGAAAAACACAGAGGTGCATTTTCTTTGAAGAAATTTCCCAAATCTTTTTTTTTTTTTTTTTTTTTTCTCTAAGTGAACTTTCCATATTCACCTAGGGGTGAAGTGAATGCAGGAAGTGGTGGTCACACTGGGCTCAGCATGCAGAGATCAGAGTTGGCACTGCTAACGTGGCTTGGATATAAAACAAAATATTCCAAAGAGAATGGATTTCCTACAAGGAGCCCAAAATGTTGGACACAGATTCTGTGTCAAATTTATTGATCAGCTTCTAAGCTCACAGCCTAGAGGAAGTCAACTAGAAGCTCAGCAGCAGTAAGAAAGAGGAAAGTTATATTCTTAGAGGATATTTCAACAGCTGCATCATGCAAGATGAGATGGGCTGTAGTTTATGCTTTGCCAACAGAGTTGTGCATTGAAAAACACCTCACAATTTTAGAAGAGCCATGCTCTTGGTGGAAAAAATGTCAGATAACAATTCTGAATCCTGGTTCAATATATGTCATCAGTTCATTTATCAGAATACTGTTTGACTTTCTGGAAGTTCTTCTCTGTGACTCTTGACTCTTCCCAGTGGGTTCTTGATTTCTCCTTGGTTTTGTCTTTTCCATAATTAATGGCTTATGTTTGCAACAAAGATTTCTCTTGTCGTTTTGACATCTTAAAAATAAGTTTATTTCAGAAGTTGTTTTTCTGCAAGAAACTGGGAACGCAAAAGAATTTTTTTATTGGACCTAGCCAACTTGTTATTTGTAATTGGACCTAATCTTTACTTATTTATATTCTCTTTAATTTCTTGGCCTGCCCCCTGTTCATAAAAACTTTCTTTTCATTTTGCATTGTACTTTTTGAGTTTAAACTTGTAGTGCTTGTATCAGTATAATTATTTTAAAAATGCTTTTAGTTTCCTGTGAATTATATTGGGTTTTACTACTTGGAAAAAACAGTCACATCTGCAAATCTTTTTGAGACTATCCTTCTCTATATGGAGTCTTAGTGAGATTCTTATTCAACTACATCCTAAGCTTCTTAAAAACTCTGTTGCTTAACAGGAAGGACTTGAGACACACTTATCCATAAAAGTTTATTTTCTAGCTCAAAAGCAGGCAAACTTTTTCTTAAAGGGACAGATAGTAAACATTTTAAGTTTGTAGACTACGTGGTCTCTGAAAGAACTATTCAACTCTACTCTTATAGAACAACAGCAGCCATAGACAATATGCAAACAAATGGACATGGATATGTCCTCTTAAAATTATTCATGAAAACACATGGCCATTCCATGAACTATTGTTTTCCAACTTCTGCTACAACCATAGGTTCTATCATCTTTTTGATGCCTTACAAAGGATGTTTGTCCAAGAGATGATTTTGCTGGGAAAGGCTAGAATTTGTCAGTTTTATTTTTAAGCCTAGTAAGTCCTGGCTCATTTATGTTTTCTAAATTTTTTTAAACATTAGTTATTTTGTATTAGTTGATCTCCTTCTTTTTACATTTTATTATGGGCAGCTGTAAGATGCCAGTTGGCACAGTATGCATTTTACTTGGGAATCCTCCCAGTCAGTCCCATGAGTCTATTAAGTACCCTTTCTATGTCCCACATTACTGCAGGTGACAGTGGTGTTAAACTGCACTACTATACATATAGGGTCCCCTTTACTACAGCTCCTACTAACATTTTTTCTCATTGTCAATTAAGCCTTGAATAGCAATCTCTTCCAAGCACTTCCATTTTTCCTAATATGCTACTGAAGTTTTTTCTAGCATTTACCAAGTCTCCTTTAGAATCTCCCATCTTTTTCCTGCTGTCTAGTCCCACACTAGTGTCAAATTATTTAGCTTTTGGTTATGACAACAAACCACTTTTGTTAGCAGATTCTCTATTATATATCACTAAATAACAAACTACCCTAAAATCTGGTACCTCAAAACCATCAAGCATTTTAATACAGCCCGTGATTTTTGATAGTCAAAAATGGGGATGGGGCTCTGTGGAGTGAGTGATTTTTCAGTTCTGTTTGGTGTCAAGTGTTGTCATTAAATATTATTCAGCTGTGAACAAGATTGCTCTGGGTAATATAAAATGATTTTTTTTATATGCCTGGCAACTTTGCAGGGCACCTGAAAGGATAGACTTAGCTAAACCACTTTCTTTCTCCACTTAGTCTCAGAGACTTTTTACATGGCCTCTTGGCAGCGAATTCAGACTTCTTACTCAAATCTTGGGGAGCCAAGTGATGGAGGCAGAAATAATAGTCTTTATAAATGCTAGATATTAATCTAGCTTAGTATCATTCAAACTATTTTCTATTTTTCAAAGTAATCATGGGATAGCCCTCATTCGAGGTGGGAGCAGGATATGGACCCCATCTTTTAATGGGAAGATTGTCAAACAACATGTGTCTATTTGTACTCATATGTGGCTATTGGGACTAACATCTATAAAATCAAACTTCAACATATTCACCTTGCATATAAAAATTTGAATGTCACTTAAAAATTCTATCATCTTTTTCTGACATGGGGTCTCTGGTATCTGATAACACATTATGATTTATTATATTTATTCTATTTAATATAAAGAAAATATTCATAAATTATTTCATTGTAGATGTGTGTTTTAGGGGGGTGGTAGTGGTAGAATAATTTAGGTTTTATGAAATTAAATCTATATTCTGTTTTATTTATATTGTAAAGTCTGGAAGGGGTAGAAGACAGATAATTAATATGATATTAATAACTATTATTCTTTAAACTCCATATGTAGAATCTAGAGATCATGGTCTATTTTCCACTCTATTGCATTAATGAATCAATGCACATGTAAATGTAGGCCTGGAGCAAAAAGGGAAGAATTAGAGGTAAATCACTTTATAGAGTAGATTGGGTATTATTGAATTCCTGCAGAAAGAATGAGTTGCTGTAGTCTTTGAAATAGGAAATGGTAGAGTCTAAGGAGATGAATCTTAACTATTTTATTAGACGCCTCGGGATATTTAATAAAAGTTATCTCTAATATTCAATTTTTGATTTATGGTTATCCTAAAATGTTAACCTCCTTTAATTTCCCAAAAATTTCAGTAAAATATGCTGTAACATATTGACATGCTAACCAGAATTATTAAAGCATCAGTTTTGGGTTCAAATTGGATTTGCATTTTTTTAAAAGACCTATTTAGCCATCACTAATGTGCTTTGTTTAAATAACTCACTGCCCAATTTTTAAAAGTTAAAACTACCTTGAAAATGATTTATTTAAAATATATATATATTTGTGCAATTATTAGCCAATGAATATAATGTGTGTTGAGAAATTATTTAGTGATATGGTTGTCCATATAGAAGCAAAAATAAAATTGAATAAAGCTTTCCACTTTTTATTATGTGAAATTTTCATATAGAAATGCAATTGATTAAAATGCAACAACCATCCCAAAAGGTCTAATATTAAATTAAAATAAATATTATATCCATACAAAGTAATGTGCTGTTATTTGTAGGGAGGCCTACATTTGGTCCTCAATATTCAGAATTCATCAATGTTTCATTTGTTTTAAGTAATGAAGAAAATAGAAGCTTTTAGAAAAGTCCCAGCTATTTGTCACCTGTGAAGGTTCAGCAAAATCTTAGTGTAGAGCAGTCAATAGGTGGCCTCTAATAAATCTGATTATTACCATATCAAATGAATAGCTCATTTATCAGCCTTTGTATACCCTAGTTCTGTCTGTGCACATGCTGAAGAAAGATAATCACACAATGCTTGGAACAAAGAAATTGTTTCGCTTTTTCTAGTTTTGTAATTAAGAGAAAAAAAAAATCGGGTTAGACAGATCAAAGATCTTTAGCTAAAAGGAATTTTATTTTCAAATTTAGTAAGAAAAAAGCCCAGGAAACAGAGTCTGTAAAGCTTGATATTATGTTCTTTCCAAAACCAACCAGTAGGTAACATATATATATATTCTAAAATTAAATCACACTAACATGCTTTGAATAGATTTCTGGATTTGTTAAGTTCATATGCTGAATGCTTAACATCTCAATAATAATTTTATTTCTCAAAAAATAGACAATCTAAGTTTAGAAGGTTTTATAATAAATATGCTGTGTTTCAAAGCTAACGATTACTACCTCTTCCACCAATTGATAGACTCTAAATTTGAACTTTTTTCAAAATGTGTATATCTGTATTAATAGCTGTTTCTCTATTACTAGGGAGAGCTATATTAAAAGAAATAATGGCAACAAAAGCCAAAATTGACAAATGGGATCTAATTAAACTAAAAAGTTTCTGCACTGCAAAAGAAATTACCATCAGAGTGAACAGGCAACCTACAGAACGGGAGAAAATTTTCGCAATGTACTCATCTGACAAACTGCTAATATCCAGAATCTACAAAGAACTCAAAGAAATTTACAAGAAAAAAACAACCCAATCAAAAAGTGGGCAAAGGATATGAACAGACACTTCTCAAAAGAAGACATTTACTCAGCAAACAGACACATGAAAAATGCTCGTCATCACTGACCAACCAGTGTGGAAGACAGTGTGGCAATTCCTCAAGGATCTAGAACTAGAAATATCATTTGACCCAGTCATCCCATTACTGGGGATATACCCAAAGGATTATAAATCATGCTGCTGTAAAGACACATGCACATGTATGTTTATTGTGGCACTATTCACAATAGCAAAGACTTGGAACCAACCCAAATGTCCATCATTGACAGACCGGATTAAGAAAGTGTGGCACATATACACCATGGAATACTATGCAGCCATAAGAAAAGATGAGTTAATGTCCTTTGTAGGGGCGTGAATGAAGCTGGAAATCATCATTCTCAGCAAACTATCACAACGACAAAAAACCAAACACCACATGTTCTCACTCATAGGTGGGAATTGAACAATGAGAACACTTGGACACAGGAAGGCGAACATCACACACCGAGGTCTGTCATGGAGTAGGGTGAGGGGGGAGGGATAGCATTAGGAGATATATCTAATGTAAATGACTACTTAATGGGTGCAGCACACCAACATGGCACACGTATACATATGGAACAAACCTGCACATTGTGCACATGTACCCTAGAACTAAAAGTATAAAAAAGAAGAACTACTCAGTATTTTTGTCTCTGCTCACACATGTGATAAAGCAGTGTATTGTGCTAAATATTTTTGAGAAAAGGAGCAAATTTAGTGTTCTTATATCATATGTGTAATTAAAGTAGCATACACATTTAAAGAATGATTTAATGTTGAGTTACAATGCTTTGAATCTATCAAAAATTAATCCTACCCAATTTGAAAGCTAACCTTTATGTTTATATGTCACAATAAGCTCTTTCCCAGCATTTTACAAAGGAGAAGAAACAAAATACTGAAGAGGTGATTTTGAAATAGCATAAGACAGTGAGATAACTCAGAGAATAAAAAACTGAAAATTACAGAGAGATGATAAATTCCAAATGACACAGTGAAAAGTACAACATAACTATAACCCAGGGAATTTAATTGAATAACCCCTGTCCATATCTGTCCTTAATCAGGCACACTTGCATTCTAAATGGTGACATCCAAGTAGTTGATGCATATTGTACTTCACAAAACTGAATATTATTAATGTACAAGCATAATTCAAAGAAATTACTTTATAAATAACCTTTCTTAAATAATAAAACTTTACCTTAATTTTAGAGAGAGAATGCAAATTTTTAAAATTATAAATATACCTTTGACTTTGAAATTATCTGTCATTTAAATTACTGCTGTATGTCTGTCATTTTGACATAAACAGTACTCCTCACAGGTTACTGTCTTCTGCAGGTTTTTTATATCATCTTAGTATTATTCACTTTTATCTTAGCCAGACTTATATCGAGACTTCAGTGCATTCTAATAGTTATGGCTTTATTAGGTTGGTACAAGACTAACTGCAGTTTTTGTCATTAAAAGTAACGGCAAAAGCCACAATTACTTTTGCACCAACGAAATATATGTGTAAGCCAATACATCCAGACATCTTACATGTTTAGTAATGTCATGAAATACCAATTAAATGTGATCACTGATATAATCAGGAATCTTAACACATTTGATAGATTTTTTGAGAGATGATCTAGAATTCTATTTTTATTTCTTTTTTTAGTTGTATTTTTATAAATTCTATAAAAGTGAACATTATATGCGCATGATTTCTTACAAACGTCTATGTGTGGTACTTACCATCAGGAGTCTAAACTGCTGATAATGACTCCCTTCTCTGACTCAAGATATTAGAATAGATGAGGTTAAACTTTTAAGCTTTGTTCCACATATTGTAATTGTTCCACATATTGTTATTGTTCAAATCTTGTATTATTCATGAAATACATATGCAATTCAGCAAATTCCGAAACATGCTTTTGAATGTCCAATTTTCTCTTGTAGATTGCAGTACAGGAGAAATGTGTTGCCATCTATGTAATGTTTAAATTGAATCAGTTACATCATTTAATCTCCTGTGATTCTCTTATTCCAGTAATTCAGCTCTTTTTGATTCCTGGACATTAGTACTATTTTTGTGTATGTAAACTGTGTCATTTGTAATCCATAAATTCCCAGTAGCTCTTTGTTGTTTGTCCTCTAGCAGATCATTTTAAAGGGCTTATGAGAATTGCTATTATATTTGTCTTAGAAGGGGCTGGTTACTTTTTTGATCAAGCCAGTAATCTTAAAAATAATTGATCTGGAAAGAAAGTATACAGAAGCCAATAATCTAGAAATTAATTCACTTTCTAAAGTTATTTGTAGCCAAGCTTCCACAGAAAATTTCCGATGATGATTATTTCAAATAAACCAGAGCAATAAAAACATGCTTCCTGTTTGCTTGTACACTCTTCATTGTCCCTTTCTTGTCGTTTATTATTCTTTCAAAGCCTTGATTATTTCGCATTTGGCCCCAGTCTTAGTTCTTTCTTTTCTCAAAGCTTTCCTTTGGCCTCTGAAGATTATTGAAACACTTATGTTCTACTGTTCAGAATATGAGTGAGTAGTATATATTGTAAATGACACTTATATATTAGATTGTTAATTGTGTACATTTTGAACAACTATATTTTAATGAAAATGATTCTTACTTTTATTAATAGAATGTAATCTCTAAAATAAACAAACTAAACAATGTCTACCAGAATGTACTCTGCAACTGCAACCTTGTCCTGCACTGTGAAAGACAGAATGCATTCATTATTCAGTATGTCCTCATAACAGACATATGGCATGAATATTATTGCACACAATTTAAAGATGGAAAAACATGACCAATTAAGCAATGTGTTCAACTTTACAAAGTAAAGGTATTTTCAGTGCCAGTCTGTGCATCAACAAAGACAGTTTGCGGTCATTAGATCAAATTCTGTTTCTTATGAAACTCAATTTATCTGGGGTTAGATATTTAATTTAAAATAATTTGTTAGCATTTTAAGAAACAATAAGTGTCTTTTGAGGTTTAGCATGTATTCACATTAATTAATTACACATATTTAAATATAACAAACTATAGTAGTCAAGAAACTAAATAAAATTATATTCTATTCACATTGTAATCCCCTATGTTAACTCAGAAATCATTTCTTTAGAAGATCCATGAGTAGACTTATACACTGGGGACAAAGTGAAGAAGATTTCAACTTCGCACATGAACTGCAATAATTTAAGTGGAATATATCAATAAAGTCATCATTTAGATGCCTAATATTCTAAACTAATATCTACTAAAGCTGAAGATTAATCTTTCCTGGTGTTTCCCTAGTGATTATGGTGAGAAAAAGTGATTCTCAAGATGTGTTAGAAAAAGTTGGGAAGAATTGAGCTTTTATTTAAATAAATAACTACAAAATTATTTTAATTTATAATGAGATCTAAATACATAAATTTATTTGTATTATTTGATTTAAATACTAAATTTCAGCACTATATATATCAATATTTTCTCTTCTTCTTCTCCTACTTTTTAAAAACTGCTCACTGATAACTTTTAAAGCAAGGTTTTAAAATTCTCTTCAGGCCTGAAAAGCTGAGAAATATCCTTTGGATCTGCATCAATCAAGTATCTTGTTATGGAATGAACTATATTCTCTTAAAATTCATATCTTGAAGCTCCACTTCTCAGTGTGATTGTATTCAAAGACAGGATCTATACAGAAGTTATAAAGGTTAAATAAAGTGACAAGGGTAGGGCCTTAATCTAATAGGACTGTTATCCCATTAATAATAAGAAGAGACACCAGAGATCTCTATCTGTCCACATATTTACAAAGAAGTGTCCATGTGAGGACACAGTGAGAAGGAGGCCATCTATAAGCCAAGGACAGAACCCTCACAGAAACTCAATTTATTGACTCTTTTGTCTCAGACATCTAGCTGCTAAAATTTTGAGAAAATAAATTATTGTTTTTTAAACCACTTCATCTTTTTTTTTATTTTATTATGGAAGCCCAAGCTGACTAACACATACCTATACTGAGACTAGCATTGGCAGAATGTATGTTATAATGCACAGAGTTAATACATCCTCCTATGGAGTCAAGTTTATTTTGCTGTGAAATTCATCTGGAAACCCTTTCCATTAAAAAAAATCATCTGCTTTCAAGTCCACAGAAGTCTATATATACTGGTATATTCGTTAAATAATACATTTATGTAAATAAGAGCAGTCTTAATTAGAATATAGCTTATTAATCTGCTTTCTCAACTAAAAATATAAACTTCCAAATTTCTAAGGGAGTATATACAAATATACATTTGTCACTGGTCATGAAGAACAATAATGTGTTCATTAATTTAATTAATCATTTCCTAAATATTAATTATTTATAAAGCAGTAAAAAGAGTGAAGAAAGATGCTTCAAAGCATCATACAATTTGATATAAGGTTAAAAAGCAGGATTAAAATATAATAGTAAAACAGGGAAGACTGTGAAAATATTTGCCTGAACACAACAATTCAGAATATTTGCACTACTAACAAAGAAATATTAGATTTATCTTTCTTTAAGTTATTTTTAGTTATTGGTTACCACATATAATGCCATGTTTTAAAAACACTTTGAATACTTGTCTTAAACAGTGAGTGCTGTTGTCTTTGTGAAGCTGTCAGATTTATTAGCTCTGGAAATGTGTGTCTTTACCCAAAGTAAAAGAAGTCTTTGAGAATTTTTTTATGTTCTTTTGGTGAAAAATAAACTGTGTTTTTAGTAGCATAAACTTTATTTACTTATATTGCATAACTACAATGTTATGATATTAAAAGAAATAGCCTTTAAGGGAGAAAGTATATATTCTTTATTTCATTTTAAAATTCCATTAGTATATCAGAATATGTAAACTTCTGAAATCAACATTTCGTATTTTTACACATTTATTAATGTTACATATTTGTCTGATTGTCATATATATGGAATAGTAACTGTTGATTTGGATAATTCTGTAACCGTTAAAAGTACATGCACCTGACACCTTTTCAGTTGGCAGCAATAATATAAAACAATACAAAAGTCAAAGAATAAAAATGCCTCACCATGACCTAATCATATGCTCTTACACTCCAGTTTTGGTTAATCACATCTCTGTATTTGGTGAAAGAAAAAAAATATAATCCCCTTTACAACATTTTCTAATATTTATTTGCTGGCATTTCAAGAGGTTGCATAATTTATCATTTGTTAATTGATATTCTAAGTGATAATTCAGAAGAATTTCAGGAGGCAAAAACATATTCAGGCTCTTAATACTCAAATAGACTTTCTATATTAGTAAAATATAGTTGCACTTTGGGTTAGTGAATTTTACACATTTTATTACAAAGCAAATATCTCCTGATTCCACTCCAAAGTATGTAAATGAGAAGAATAAATGTTACGAGCTAGGGCTGACTAAAATTGCACCTTTCTACAAGGATAATTTAACTATCATGATCTTGGTTTCCAAGAGAAAAAAATCAGGCACTGAAAAGATGAAGATGTTGTTTTTTGGTTTAGGATCCAAAAGCCCAGTATGCAAATGCCCTTATTACACTAAGCTTGAAAATATCAACAAAACAAAATAAAGAGAAAAGAAAATCTATAAACAATGTAGACATTCACTTATATAAGCATTGTTTACTATTTCACACACATCATGTCAGGCATTGGGGCTCCAACTCTGAGTAAAGCAGACATAGTATCAGAGAATCAAATATTTTAGAAACAGATAGTTGTGGGATTTCATGTAATTCCACAACTGAAGGATACACCAAAATCTGAATGCAAAGTAGAAATTAGCAGAGGAAAGAAGGAAGTAAGACCGTTTCTAGAAGAAGAACATTCAAAACCAGAGACAAAATCAAGGATCTCATGCTGGCAAGATTAATCACAATAACAACTCTGAAGGCAAGAGGATTAGTGCTGAGGGTGAAACTAAAGAAGCAGGCAGAGAAAAGCTTTGCAATTTCTATGTTAAATTTTGGATTTTATCCTAAAGGTAAGAGAGCATCATGGAATTATTTTTGGTATGGAAATATACATTCCAATTAAAAAATTTAAAGTTAGCACTCTGGCTGTTATTGTTGATATAAGTATGATAAGATGGAGTTGGAGAATAAAATAGAGAGAGGTAGAACATTTGGGAAGCTCATGCAGAAATGTTAAAAAGTGATATTTTTCTGACATAGCATAAAATGTGAAAAGGGCTCAGATTTGAGAGACTTATAGATTGCTAGGTTAAAAAGATTTGCTGTTACTGTAAATGAACTGAGAGAGAAAGAGAGTCTAATACATTCCCAGGTTTGAGGCTTTGGGCTTTTGGATAGATTATGATGTCCTTTACCAGAAAAAAAATATATAATGGAAAAAAGTTTTAAAGTTTGAGGAGGAGGAGGAGATAGTATACATGTGGATACATGAGTTTTTTTACTTTTGAGTACAGAATCATGAGTCATGTATGTTGAAGTGAGCAGTATGTATACATTTTAATGAAATCTAGAAGATGAGTTAAAGAACAGGGCTTTGGATTCAGACTTCCTGTGTTTAATCAGAGTTCAGCTCTTTTCTAGCTGCTTTCTGAGTTAATTTCCATAATTTTCCTGTACTGCTGTTTTCTCCTTTTAAAAACAAATACTGTAGCATCCTATCTGAGAGAACATCAAACACTAAGTGATGCCGGCAGAGGCCTTAGAATCAGAGACTGGAGAGATTTCTACTGAGGCTTTTACTGGACTCTGGGGCTAAGATGATGGTGGTGGTCTAGCCCGGGTAGAGGCAATGCCAAGAACAAGGAGTGGCTCCTGGTCACCATGGTGGGCTGCCTGGTCAAGGACATGAAGAGCAAGTCTTTGGAGGTGATCTATCTCTTCTCTCTGTCCATCAAGAAGTCTGAGGTCATTGACTCTTTTCTGGTGACATCCCTTAAGGATGAGGTTTTAAAGATTATGTCCTACAAAAGTAGATCCTCATTGGCCAGTAGACCAGGTTCAAGGCATTTGTTGCCATTAGAGACTACAATGGCCACACTGACCTGTGTGTTCAGTGATCCATGGAGGTAGCCACCCCTCTCCATAAAGCCATTTTCCTGCCTAGGGCTTCCATTATCCCCCTGTGACAAGGTTATTACTGGGGGAACAAGAACAGCAAACCCACTCCCCACCTCCACTTCCTTGCTAGCTGACCAGCTGCTGTTGTGCTTCACTGGTAGACCCCTTCTTTGCCTCCAGGGGAATTAGTATCATCTAAGGTCTATACCCAGAAGCTGCTGATGATAATCTGTATGGTTGACTGCTACATCTTGGCCAGGAGCTGCACTGGTCACCATGGACAACTCCATCAAGGCCACCTTTGATGACATCTCCAAGACCTAGAGTTATCTCACCATCCAACCCATGGAAGGAGACCATATTCACTAAGTCTCCCTGTCAAGAATTAACTGCCTGTATTGTAAAGACCAACACCAGAGTCTCCAGGTCAAAGAATCCAGTCAGGCTCTAGCCATAGCTACCTTGTAGCACTTTTATACAAAAGAAAGAAAAGAAAGAAAGAAAGAAAGAAAAGAAAGAAAGAAAGAAAGAAAGAAAGAAAGAAAGAAAGAAAGAAAGAAAGAAAGAAAGAAAGAAAGAAAGAAAGAAAGAGAAATAATGAGAATTACTTCAAAAAGTTGTTTGAAACTTAACTGAGAAGTAAATGTGATGTCAAGCACAATGTGTCAGAAAAAGTCAGTACGTATTTATGTTATAGATTTTTTTAGAAGCTCTATGATGAGATTATGATGATAATGAATATGATATATTCATTGAATATGAATATGAATATGATGATATTGAATATATCATATGATATATTCATATGATAATGAATGAATATATGATGATAATGAAGCTAGAAGTTAAAGTTTTATTATTATGAGCAAAAATGATGTTATTTAAGTTATGAGAATGAAGTAGATCACATAGAAAAACGTGAAGATGAGGTTTTAAGGAGGATTATCACAAAACCAGGAAGAATACTATTTTAGTGGCATTTGTCAAGTGTGGTATCATGGAATGCAAGAAAAACGAACATTTTGAAAAGACAATTACATGGAGAATCAAGTGCTACTAACAGTTATTGCTAAAAAATGAGGATTGTCCTTATTGTAGCAATACAGATTTTTTTTCAATATAGAGAGAAAACCTGAGTAGTGAGTGGTAAGAAGGAGATAGAAAGTGCAAATACAGACAATTCTTTGGAGAAGTTTGTGTTTGAAGAAAAAATAAGAGATAGATTGCCGAGGAGCTAAAAAGGGAAGTAGTATATTTAGTAGGAGAAAATAAAGTCAATGTTATTGACTTAAAATAATACATCTTATTTTTCCAATAGTTTTAATATTTAAAATTATTTTCTAAATTATACAAATGAACAAAGAATCATTCATTCTTTTTTCATGTTATAGACATAATACATTACTTTAGGTCTAGGTTTTCTAAATTGGAGTTTTGGGATCCTCTCAACATATATTTGATGACAGTCATCAAACAAAATTTGTTTACGACTTGAAAACACAATTTGGGATTTTTTAACCTAGACAATTCAAATTAATGAATTTCATTTTCTTTACATTTTATTAGCTTACTGATCATTTAAATTTCTGATACTGACATTTGCCAGATCAAAATTTTTGCCCCTAGAATCTTATCATTTTTATTATTTGTAGATATTCTGTTTATATCTCTGATAATATTTATAATTTATTTATAACAAAAAATCTACTTTTCCCAAGTCATGGTTGATTTTTTAAAGTTATATGTTGACTTTATATAATTTTAATTTTACCAAATTTAATGTAAAGTTTTTTCTTATGCTTCTTTATCTGTATAACAAAGGTACTTTTCTGTTTTTTTTTTTAATATATTCTGTAGATATCAATTACCAACATCAATATTTTGACCTAAAAATGCTATGAAATAAAATGCTTCTAACTTTAAAAAGAAAAATCTAAAAGTTTGAAAATTAAAAGAAGTATTCTAGTTGTTCTTTTTTTAAATTTTGCTGGGTACATAGTAAGTGTACATATTTATGGGGTACAATGAGATATTTTGATACAGGCATACAATGCATAATAACCACATTAGAGTAAATGAAGTATCCATCACCTCAAGTATTTATCTTTTCTTTGTGTTACAAACAATCCAGTGATACTCTTTTAGTTATTTTAAAATGTACAATAAATTATTGTTGACTGTAGTCACCCTGTTGTGCTATCAAATACTGTGTCTTATTCATTCTATGTAACTAACTACATTTTTGTATGCATTAACCATCCCCATTTTATCTCCTACCCTCCCCGGCCACTACCCTTCACAGTCTGTGGTAACCATCATTCTGCACTCTATCTCCATGAGATCAATTTTTGTTTTAATTTTTTGGCTACCACAAATGAGAACATGCAGAATTTCTCTTTCTGTGCTTGGTTTCTTTCACTTAACATGATGATCTCCAGTTTCATCCATGTTGTTGCAACTGACAGAATCTCATTCTTTTTATGGTTGAATAGTACTCCGTGCTATATATGTACCATATTTTCTTTATCATTTATCTGTTGATGGACACTTTGGTTGCTTTCAAATCTTGGATACTGTTAATGCTGAAATAAACATGGGAGTACAAATATCTCTTCACTATCCTGATTTTCTTTCTTTTGGGTATATACCTAGCAGTGGGATTTCCAGATCATATGGTACTTCTATTTTTAACTGTTTGAGAAATCTCCAAGATGTTCTCCACAGGGACTGTACTAATGTACATTCCCCTAAACAGTGTACAAAGTTTCACTTTTCTTCACATCCTTACCAGCATTTGTTATTACCTGACTTTTGGATAAAAGTTATTTTACCTAGAGAAAGATCGTATCTCATTGCAGTTTTTATCTGACTGTCTGTGATAATCAATGATATTGAGCATCTTTTCATATACCTATTTGCCTCTTGTATGACTTAATTTTAAAAATATCTATTGAAATATTTTTCCCATTTTAAATTCAGATTAATAGATTATTTTTCTGTTGAGTTGAGTTTCTTATATATTCTAGTTATTAATCCCTTGTCAGATGCATAATTTACAAATGTTTTCTTCCATTCTGTGGGTTGTCTCTTCACTTTGTTGATTGTTTCCTTTGCTTTGCAGAGGCTTTTAACTTGATATAATCCCATTTGTCCATTTTTGCTTTGATTGTCTGTGCTGGTGGTATATATAAGGTAATATACTCAGCAAACCTTTGCCCAGTCCAATGTCCTCAAGAGTTTTCCAAATGGTTGCTTTTAATAGTTTCATAGATTGAGGTATTTGATTTAAGACTTTAATCTAGTTTGATGTGATTTTTGTATATGACAAGAGATATGGGGTCTAGATTCATTCTTCTGCATATGGATATCAAGTTTCTCACCACCATTTATTGAAAAGATTGTCCTTTCTAGAAAGTATGTTGTTGACAACCCTATCAAAAATCAGTTGAGTATAGATGTATGAATTTATTTCTGGGTTCTCTATTCTGTTCCATTGGTCTATGTGTCTGTTTTTATGCCAGTATAATGGTGTTTTGGTTGCCATAGCTCCATAGTATAATTTAAAATAAGGCAACAAGATTCTTTCATTTTTGTTCTAATTGCTCAGGATAACTTAGTCTATTCTGTGTCTTTTGTGGTTCCATATAAATTTGAGGATTACTTTTTCTATTTCTGAGAAGAATGTCATTGGTATTTCAAAAGGGATTGCATTGAATTGTATATTGCTTTGGGTGGTATGGACATTTTAACAATATTGATTCTTCCAATCCATGAATACAGAATATATTTCTATTGTTTTAGTGTCTTCCTCAATTACTTGCATCAATGTTTTACAGTTTTTATTGTGGAGATCCTCACCTTCTTTGGTTAAGTTTATTTCTAGATATTTTATTTGTATCTTTGGTAAATTGGATTGCTTTCTTGACTTCATTTTTAGATTGTTCAGTGTTGGTTAACAGAAATGCTACTTATTTTTCTGTTTGTTTTGTATCCTGTAACTTACTTAATTTGTTCATCAATTCTAACAGTTTTTTTGGTGAAGTTTTTAGGTTTTTTCAAATATAAGATCATATCATCTGCAAACAAGGATGATTTGACTTATTTCTTTCCAATTTGGATGTCCTCTATTTCTTTTTCTTGTCTGATAGCTTTAGCTAGGATCTCCAGAATTATGTTGAATAACAAGGTAGAAAGCGGACATCCTTGTCACATTCCAGATTATAGATGACAGGCTTTTAATTATTTCCCATTCAGTATGATACTTGCTATGGGTGTGCTGTATATGACTCTTATTGTGTTGAGGTATATTTTTTCCATACTGAGTTTTTTGAAGGTTTTCTTTTTTTCATAAAAATGATGCTTAATTTTATCAAATGCTTTCCCAGCATCAATTAAAATGATCATATGGTTTTATTCTTCATTTTATTGATATGATGTATTACATTGATGTTAAAATATCTTTGCATTTCTGAGGTAAATCCCTCTTGTTCATGATGAATGAACTTTTTAATGTGTTGTTGAATTTGATTTGCCTGTATTTTATTGAGGATTTTTGCATTGATATTCATCAGAAATATTGACCTAATGTGTCTTTGTGTGGTCTTAATATAAGGGTAATACTGACCTTGTAGAATGAGTTTGAAAGCATTTCCTCCTTCTACAATTTTCAGAATAGTTTGAGTAAGACTTATGTTAGTTCTTTAAATGCTTGGTAAAGTCAGCAATGAAGGCATTGGAACCGGTTTTTTTTTTTTTTTTTTTTTTTTTTTTTTTTTTTTTTTACTGAGAGACTTTATTATAGATTTGATTTCATTACTTGTTATTAATCTGCTCAGATTTTATATTTCTTCACAGTTAAATCTTGTTAGGTTGTGTCTAGAAATTTATCCATTTCTTCTATTTTTTTCAATTTATTGGCATATATTTGCTTTTAGCAGCTATTAATAATTCATTAACTTTCTATGGTATCTATTGTAATGCTTACTTTCTCATCTCTGGTTTTATTTATGTGGACCTTTTCTCTTTTTTTCTTTAGCCAGGCTAAAGGTTTCTCACTTGTTTATTTTTCAGAAAATCTATTTATTTTCATTTTCATTACTTTTTTGTTTAATTTTCATTTATTTCTGATCTGATCTTTATTATTTCGTTTATTCTACTAACTTTGGATTTGGTTTGCTCTTGATTTTCTAATTCTTTAAGATACATTGTTAGATTTTTTTTCGAAGTTTTTGTACCTTTTTGATATAGACACTGATATAATCTTTCCTTGATTGCTATATACCGTATGTTTTGGAATGTTGTGTTTCCATTTTCATTTGCTTCATGAATTTTTAAAAATTTCCTTCTCAATTTCTTCATTGACCCACTGTACATTCAGGAGTATATTGTATAATTTCCATGTATTTGTATAGTTTTTAAAATTTATCTCGTTATTGATTTCTAGTTTTATTTCATTGTAATGAGAGAAGATATTTGATACTCTTCCAACTTAACTTTTTTACCATGTGCCCTAACATAACGTATATCCTCACAAATCATCCTTGTGTTAAGGAAAAGAATGTGTGTTCTGCAGCCATTGGATTAAATGTTCCGTAAGGATCTATTAGATCTATTTGGTCTATAGTGCCAATTAAGTACAATGTTTCTTTGTTGAGTTTCTGTCTGGAAGATCTGCCAAAGGCTGAAAGTGGGATATTGAAGACTTCAGCTAGTATTTTGTTGCGACCCATCTCTCTCTTTAGCTGTAATAATATTTACTTTATATATCTGGATGCTCCAGTGTTGGGTGCATATATATTTGAAATTGTTACATCCTCTTTCTGAATTGACCCCTTTATCATTATATAGTGACTTCTTTGTCTCTTCTTTTAGATTTGTCTTGAAATCTATTTTGTCTGATATAATTACTTCTGCTCTTTGTCCATTTTCATTCTCGTGGAATATCTTTCTCCATCACTTTAATTCAGTCTATGTGTATCTTTATAGGTGAAGTGTGTTCCTTACAGGCAACAGGCTAACGAGTCTTGTTTTTTTTTGTTTGTTTGTTTTTTAATCCATTACGCCATTCTATGTCTTTTAACTGAAAATTTAATCCATTTACTTTCAATTTTATTATTGACAAGTAAGGACTTGTTCCTGCCATTTTGTTATTTGTTTTCTAGTTGTTTTGTGATCTTTTCTTCCTTCTTTCCTTTCTTCCTGTATTCTTTTTAGTGAAGGTAATTTGGCAGTATGTTTTAATTTGTTGCTTTCTGTTTTTTGTGTATCTGTTCATTAATGTCCTTTTTATTCAAATTGAAGAATTTTGTTTAGTATTTCTTGTAGGACAATTCTAGTATTGATTAAATCCCTTAGCTTTTGTTTGCTTGGGAAAGTCTTTATTTCTACTTCATGTTTGAAGGCTTTTTTCGCTGGATATACCATTGTAGGATCGGATAAGAGTTTTATTTTTTTTTTTCATCAGATTTTAAATATGTCATACCACTTTCTTCTAGCCTTTAAGGTTTCCACTGAAAAGTCTGCTGCCGGATGTACTGGAGCTCTCTTGAACATTATTTGTTTCTTTTCTCTTGCCGATTGTGGGATTCTTTCTTTATCCTTGAACTTTGGGTGTTTGATTATTAAATGTTTTGAAGTAGTCTTATTTGGTTTAATCTACTTGTTATTCTATAACCTTGTACTCAAATATTGATATATTTCCCTAGGTTGGGGAAGTTCTCCGTGATTATCCATTTGAATAAACTTTCTACCCAGATATCTCTCTCTCTCTTTACCTCCTCTTAAAGACCAATAACTCTTATGTTTGTGCTTTTGAACTTATTTTCTGGCTCATGTAGGTGAGTGTCTTTCTTTTTTATTCTTTTCTTCTTTTGTCTCCATTGACTGTGTACGTCCAAACAAACTTCTCTCAAGCTCACTATTTTTTTCTTCTGCTTAATCAATTCTAAGAGACTCTAATGCATTCTTCAGTATGTCAATTACATTTTTTAGTCCTATAATTTCTGTTTGATTTTATTTATTTGAATCTTTTTTGTTAAATTTATCCAATAGAATTCTGAATTTCTTCTCTGTGTTATCTTGAATTTTGTTGAACTTCCTCAAAACAGCTATTTTGAATTCTCTATCTGAAATGTCACATATCACTGTATCTTCAGGATTGGTATTTGGTGCCTTATTTAGTTCATTTGGTGAGGTAATGTTTTCCTGGATTGTCTTGATGAGTGTGTATGTTCATCAGTGTCTGGGCATTGAAGAGTTAGGTATTTATTGTAGTCTTCTCAGCCTGGGCTTGTTCGTACCTATCCTTCTTTGGAAGGCTTTCCATGTATTCAAAGGGACTTTGGTGTTGTGATCTGAATCTTGGTCACTGAAACTGTATCAGCTTTAGGAGGGACATCAAGCCTAGTAATGCTGTGGTTCTTGCAAACTCATAGTGGTACCACCTTTGTGGTCTTGAGTAGGATATGGTAAAATTCTCTAAATTACCAGTCAGAGACTCTTGCTTTCCTTACTTTCCCTGAAACACATTGAGTCTCTCTCTGTGCTGAGCTGTGTGGAGCTGGGGGACAGGTGACACAAGTGCCCCTGTGGCTACCAACACTGGGTCTGCCCTGGGTCAGACCCACAGCCAGCACAACACTGGGTCTCACTCAGGGCCTACAGTCACCACTTTCTGACTGCTGGCTGTGTTTACTCTAGGCCCAAGGGTTCTGCAATCAGCAAGTAGCAAATAAAGCCAATCATGTGTCCCTTCTTTCCCCCAGCCCCAAGCAGGTCCAGAAACCAGGCCCTAGAGTCAGGAACCTTAGGAATCTACCTTGTGCTCTATTCTACCGCAGCTGAGCTGGCACCCAAATCACGGGACAAAGTTATTCTCACTATTCTGTCTCCTTTCCTCAAGCAGAGGCGTCTCTCCCTGTGGTCACCACCACCGCAGGCATGCAGCAATTATTGCCTGTTTACTGCCAATGTCTACTTAAGGCCAGAGGGCTCTTCTCTCTGTTTGTGGTGAATGTTGCCAATCCTGTGTCTCCCTTTAGAGCAGTGGGCTCCCCACTGGCCCAGGACAGGTACAGAAATGTCACTCAAGAGCCAAGACCTTTAATCATGGACCCTAGGATTTCGGTTTGTCCTCTATGCCACTGCACCTGTGCAAGACTAAATTTCCTTTACCTTTCTCTCTCCTTTTCTCAGGCAGAACAAGTCCTCTGCATAGCTACCACAGCCAGGAATGTGCATACCTGAAGCCAGAACATCTCTGAGTAAGGACCATGGTAAGTACTGCCTGGCTACTACCGCTGATGATTCAGGGCCCAAGGGCTCTTTAGTCAGCAGATAATTCCTTCAAGGCGGCAAGTTCCCTTCTGGCTCAGGTGCCTAATTCTACTGTTGCTGAGCTGGTATTCAAGGTGCAAGTCCATGTCCTCTTTATTCTCCCGTCTCCTCTCCTCAAGCAGAGGGAAGATGTCTCTCTCCTAGAGCTGTAAGCGGCACCGCCCGGGGTTGGGGGAGGGGTGATGCAAGCATTCCCTTGGCTGCCCCAAGTGGTATGTTACTAGGTTACATTTGCTGCAAGTCCTCTCGTTTTTTAGCCCAGCACAGCACCAGGACTTGCCCAGAAACTGCAGTCCTTGTAGCTGAGAGTATGTTTCAAACTTATTTAGCACTCCAGAACACTTCAGCTTGTGGTAAAGGGACTTGCTGGAATTCAGGTTCTAACTGTTGTGTTGGATAATTAGCCTCTTGCTAGTGCTTGTCTAAATGCTCCCTCCTTGTGTGCTGGCTGAGTTCTACTATCTGTTGCTTTCCTCTGTGACAGGGTGGCACTGGACTCCAATGCAAAGGCTCAGGTTCTCTCTCTCTCCATGCCATGTGACTGCTGCTGGCAGGGATGGGCCAGGGGTAGTGTAGGTGTTTCAAGACTTTCTTTCCGACCCTCCTCAGTGTCTCTTTCCTTAATATGATGTTAAAACCAGGTACTGTAATCAATTACTTGATTTTTGGTTCTGATGAAGATCTTTTTTTGTGTGTGGATATTTGCTCAGTTTGGTTGTCCTGCAGGGGTGACCATCACTCGAAGCTTCTATTTGGCCGTATTACTCCCTAGTTTGTCTTTTTTATAAGTCCCAATTTCTGTCATTCCACTAATCTGTTCATTAAGCTCCTTTTCACCTTGTTTTTATGTTCCTGACTCATTATTTGTGATATTTAAGACATTTATTTTAAATTTTCAATGCTTATTTTTGTAAACCTTGTTGTTTATTGGGTCCTTTCATCTGCAAATATGATAATGATCAACTACTTTTCTTTATCAATAGCCACTCTTCAAATTAGAGCCTCTCATGTGATTTCTGGCTATGGAATCCATGTTTCCCACTAAAATTATGAGCGTGTCTATAATCATCCAGCTTTTGTCTCTGGCCGTATACCAGATTTCTTCATTGTATATGTATACATCCATTTGAAAGCCAATGAGGATGAAGAAATAGACTATCTCTTAATTGACAAATGTTTATTGAACTTTATTGGTGTATGTGCTAAATGCCAAGTTAAATATTCTCTGTGGTCAGTCTCCTGGGGAAAGAGAAATATATATGTATTAGAAAAGTTGTCCAGGTGCTAGGGCTTGGAACAGAGTCCTCAGGTGCCTAATTCTACTGTTGCTGAGCTGGTATTCGAGGTGCAATACCACCAATAAGCTCAATAAATTTATGACACATGAGATATATGCAAGAATATCTACAATACAAGGTATGTTAGAAATATAATTGTGAATGTTTATAGAAAGCCAAAAATGCTATAACCACAGGATCATAAATGGATCATTTTTCATCCAAGACCAAAGTAGGTGAATCAAAAGCAGGGGAAGGAAAGAAAATGTTTTACAAATGCACTGAAGCAGAGCTGTAGACAAATGGGAAAGAGCAGCAGCTGATAGACCAATCTGACAAAGAGCTACAGGAGCAAAAGCTTTCAGCCCACTGTAAATCTAAGAAAATAGCAGAGAACAACAGGTTCTGAAAATAGTGACTGAAGTTTTGCATTAAAATACCTGAATGTGCTCAAAGAGAGGCGAAGGTTGTTGTATCTGTTGTTTCTGTCATGCACACATAGTAATTGATGTCTCTCAATTACCTGATATTTGAAAATATACAATATATATTTATGGCTATAGACGTTTACACAGGTATCTATTCGGTAAAAACAATATATTAAAAGTAATATGCACATTTGCAGATAGCATATGTAATCAAAAAGAACATAAAATACTCAACCTTTCAATATGACCTCAGTTTAGTTTTTAGTGAAATTAAGAGCTCTAACTTAATTAGAATAGCAAATCAATAAGTCATCTTTAGATTTTATCATGATTCATTTCTTAAACTTTATCAGTGAGACAGCATGAAAAATGTCTGCTGACCTCAATTCTTAACTGATTTCTAACATCATTACTTATTTTGGAGAAGGAACTCACTATAGATCTGTTTTTTTTTTTTTTTTTTTTTTTTTTTTTTTTGAGACGGAGTCTCGCTCTGTCACCCAGGCTGGAGTGCAGTGGCCGGATCTCAGCTCACTGCAAGCTCCGCCTCCCGGGTTCCCGCCATTCTCCTGCCTCAGCCTCCCGAGTAGCTGGGACTACAGGCGCCCGCCACCTCGCCCGGCTAGTTTTTTGTATTTTTTAGTAGAGACGGGGTTTCACCGTGTTAACCAGGATGGTCTTAATCTCCTGACCTCGTGATCCGCCCGTCTCGGCCTCCCAAAGTGCTGGGATTACAGGCTTGAGCCACCGCGCCCGGCCTCACTATAGATCTGCATTGAAGAAAACACAAGTGAGGTATGAATAAACATACACTATATATATAAAATTATCTAGACTGGAAAAAGTTTTATCCTGATAGAACTCAGGTAGGAAAAATGTATTAACCTCAAAACAACAATAATATTACATTATTTTATGATAATTACTAAATAATAATAATTAATTATTTGGGTTTGGTTTGTTCTTGCTTCTCTAGTTCTTTGAGGTGTGACTTTAGATTGTCTATTCGTGTTCTTTCAGACTTTTTGATGTAGGCATTTAATGCTATAAACTTTCCTCTTAGCATAGCTTTTGCTGTATCCCAGAGGTTTTAATAGGTTGTGTCACTGCTACCATTCAGTTTAAAGAATATTTTAATTTCCATCTTGATTTCACTGTTGACCCAAAGATCATTCAAGAGCAGGTTATTTAATTGCCATTTATTTTCATGGTTTTGACTGTTCCTTTTGGAAAATTGATTTCCAATTTTATTTTACTGTGGTCTGAGAGAGTACTTGCTATAATTTTAATTTTCTTAAATTTTTGACACTTAATTTGTGACCTATCATATTGTGTCTCTTGGAAAATGGTCCATATACTGATGAATAAAATTTACATGCTGCAGTTGTTGAGTAGAAAGTTCTGTAAATACCTGTTAATTCCATTTGTTGTAGGGTATAGTTTAAGTTGATTGTTTCTTTGTTAACTTTCTGTCTTGATGACCTATCTGGTACTATCAGTAGAGTATCCTCCACTATAGAGTATGGAATCCTCCACTATTATTGTGTTGCCATCTATCCAGTTTCTTAGGTCTAGTAGTAGTTATTTTATATATTTTGGAGTTCCAGTGTTAGCTGCAAATACATTTAGGATTGTGATATTTTCCTGTTGGATTAGTCCTTTTATCATTATGGAAGGCCCTTCTTGGTTTTTGTCTTTTTAAACTCTTGTTGCTTTAAAGTCTGTTTTGTCTGATATAGGAATAGCTACTCTGGCTCCCTTTTGGTGTCCATTTGCATGGAATATCTTTTTTTTTTTTTTTTTTTTTTTTTTTTTTTTTTTTCTCTTTACCTTGAATTTTTGTGTGTCCTTATGTATTAGGTGAGTCTCTTGAAAACAGCAGATATGTGGTTGGTGATACCTATTCTGCCTTTCTGTATCTTTTAAGTGAGAATTTAGGCCATTTAAAGTCAATGTTAGTATTGAGATGTGAGGTACTATTCTATTCATTGTGCTAGTTATTGCCTGAATACCTTGTTTTTTTCCATTGTGTTGTTTTATAGACCATGTGAGATTTATGCCTTAAGGAGGTTCTCTTTCGGTGTATTTTGAGGTTTTGTTTTAAGATTTAGAACTCTCTTTTGCATTTCTTGTAGTGCTGGCTTGAGTCTTGATAATGGCCTTATAAGGAAGGTGCTATCATTTCACTGTTTAGTAGATGCTGTAACTAAATCTTAGGGAAAATCAGCAATCTTTATAAGATCACACAGTTTGTGACAGTGTCTATATATCTTATCTTCGGAGTTATCTGCTCTCTAGGCCAAAGGCCTGGAAAAAGGGAATCCCAACAGGGCCCTAGCATGGAATCCCAAACTCTCAGTCCAAACTCAGAGGATAGTCTCATTTATCATCAGCAATGGTGGCAGAGAAGCCCCTAATCCCTTCAGCTCATGCTCCATAAATGTGCCCTGGTAGGTTGTCTGATTTTCTTGCAATGACAGCAGCAAAGCACCAAACCACTCCAACTTCCATTTGACAACTTGGCCTAGAGGTCTGACTGCTTGCAGTATCAAGTACCAGCACCAACAAAGCTCTAACTGTACCAGTACCTGCTGCTCCACAGCTGGGTCACTTGCAAGTGATCTGATTCCCAACCAGCAGCCCTGAACAGTAGCAACAATAAAGCCCCTAGCTATTCTAGCCCTTGGCCCAAAGCCAGAAACAGGGATAGGAGAATCAGAGGTAAGGAAACAAAGAGTGTTCCCATAAATTAAACTCATAGTTTTAGCAACAGCAAAGCTTCATGTCTTTCTAATCTACACCCAATGACTTAAGGAGACCCAGGCCCAGCGGCTTCTGTCTCAGCTACCCCAGGAGGGTCACCTAACAACAGAAGGAAGCTCAGGAAAGCAATTTCTGCCCTCAGAGATGGAACCAGCAGGGATGTAATAAGAATCCCATCAGCACCGAAAGAATGAAATGGACTAGAATATTATTGTAAGAGCTCTGAAAAATTAATTGTCATTGGGGGTAAAACCCACACAGATAGGCCATAATTTATAAACGAAACCTAAACATGATGATTGCTTGTTAAAGAATTTAGCTAGATTTAAGATTTAGATAGAATGAAGAGTATCTTTCTTTAATTACCAAAATGTTCAGGTTATAGTATAAAATCACCTGCTTATACAAAGAACCGAGAAAACCATAATTTAAAACAGAAGACAACCAACAGATGCCAATACCAAGACAAATAAGATGTTGGAACCATCTAACAAGAATTTCAAGCAACTGCCTTAAAATGCTTCAACAATCAATTATAAATTCTCTTGAAACAAATTTAGAAAATAGAAAATGTAAGCAAATAAATAGTTGTAAAAAATACTAAATGACTGAGTTAAATAAGATCGTCACAGAAAGACAAATACTGCATAAGGTCACTCGAATATGAAATCTATAAAACTAGAATTCATAGAAGTAGAAAGTAGAATAGCGGTCACCAGAGACTGGAAGAGCAGATATGGTAAAAGGGTACACAATTACAGTTATGTGAAATAATTATTTTTTCAGTTTGTTGCACAAAATATAAATTTATGAGGTGATTGATATTTTAATTTGTTTGACTTAATCATGTAACAATGTATACACGTATCAAAACATCACATTGTACCCAATGAATATATAAAAATATTATTTGCCTACTTAAAATAAATTAATAAGAACTAAGTGGAAATAACTAAATACAATAACTGAACTTAAATATTCACTGTACAAATATATGAGTTTATTCATGTCACAGGATATAAGGTAAACACATGAAAATTGGTTGCATTGCTACATGATAAACAACAAAACAATCTACATTTTTAAAAAGTGTGATACCATTTACAATGGCTCCAAGGAAAATCTTTTATAGAAATCTAAACATGGGCATTATCTGTATGATGAAAATTACAAAATGCAATGAACAAAATTAGCGAAGATCTACATAAATGCAGATAAATGCAATGCTCATTGACTAGAAGATTCAACAGAATAAAGAAATTAATTCTCTTGAAATGATCAATGGGTTCAATGCCATCCCTATCAAAATGTCAGAAAGAATTTTTGCAGACATAGACAAGCTTATTCAATACTTTACATCAGGAGCAATAACAGGCCGTGTGTGGTGGCTCAGACCTGTAATCCCAGCACGTTGGGAGGCTGAGGCGGGCGAGTCACCTGAGGTCAGGAGTTCGAGACCAGCCTGACCAACATGGAGAAACCCCATCTCTACTAAAAATACGAAATTAGCCAGATGTGGTGGTGCATGCCTTGTCATCCCAGCTACTCAGGAGGCTGAGGCAGGAGAATTGCTTGAACCTGGGAGGTGGAGTTTGTGGTGAGCTGAGATTATGCCATTTCACTCCAGCCTGGGCAACAAGAGCAAAAACCTCTGTCTCAAAAAATATATACGTGTGTGTGTGTGTATATATGTGTGTGTATACATATGTGTGTGTGTGTATATACATATATATACACATACACATATATATATATATATCAAGAGCAATAACAATTTTGAAAGAAAAGTGCGAAGTGGGAGCAGTCACACTTCCACTATTGTGGTTTTGTATACAGTTCCATAATCCTGACACTGTGATATTTTCAGAAGGATGGACACATAGATCAATGAAACAGAGTAGACAACCCAGAAATAGAAACACACAAATATGCCCAATTAAATGTTGTCAACTGAAAGCAATTCAATGGAAACAAAATAGCCTTTTTGATAAATGGTGTTACCTGGACACAAACAGCTAAAACTAAACTTTTACATAACCTCACATCTTATTTAAAAAGTTAACTCAAAATAACTCCTTAGTATATATGTAAAGCCCAAATACATAAAACATCTAGAAAAAAAATACAAGAAAATCTTCTTAGGAGTAGGCAAAGAACTTTTAGAATTGACACCAAAGCATGGTTTATAAAAGAACAAATTGATCATTTAGATGTCATGAAATTTTTAAACTTTTGATATACAAAATGCCCTGTTAACAGGATAAAAAGACAAAGACTGAAAGATCGTATTTGCAAACCATGTATCTGAAAAATTACTTGTACCTGGAATATATTTAAAAACTCAAATCTCTAATAATTTTGAAAAGCAATCCAACAGAAAATGGACAGAAAACATGCACCTATATTTCAGCAAAAAGATACACAGTTGTTAAGTAAACATATGAAAACATGTTCAATGTCTTTCACTATTACATAAATGCAAGTTAAACCACAATGAGATATCATTGTATACCTATCAGAATGACTAAAATTAAAGTAAATTAAAAATGGTGATAATAAATGTTGGTGAAGATATAGAAAAATTAGATCACTAATATATAGCTTATGGGAAGTAAAATGGTTAAGCCACTCTGGCAGTTCTTTTAAAACTACAAATAAACGTCCCATATATATTATTCAGAGTTCTCTAGAGAAAGGGGACCAATAGGATATACTGCCAGGAGCTAATGTTGTAGTCTTGACATAGACTTTCTCTATCTTTGGGAAACCTGTTTTTGGACTTAGGGCCTTCAACTGATTTCATGAGACAACCTACATTAATTGAGGCCAGTCTCCATTACTCAGAATTGACTGAATGTTGATATTAACATCTACTATATATCTTCACAGCAACACCTAGATTAGTGTTTAATTAAATTATGTGTATGATAGCCAGCCAAATTGATACATGAAAATAATCATCATACCATATGGCCCAGCAATTGCATTTTTACACATATGTCAGTTAATGGAAAAATTATTTCCCCAAAACACTTGTAAACTAAACTAATATTCAAGGCACTCAATTTGTCATACACAAAATCTAGACACTATCAAAATATCCTTCAATGGATGAATGGCTAAATAAACAGTGAAACATCTATATCATGAAATACTACTTATCAAAAATTATTATTTTGATGATATTAATATAAGCAACCACTTGAAGAAACCTCAAGGAAGGAATGCTGAGTGAAAAAAGGCCAACCTCAAAAAGATACATTTATCTTTATTTGTATAAGACTCATGAAATAACAGTTATAGAAATGGAGAACAGATTGTTGCGTTCTAGGGGTTGGTTAGGGATTAGGGAACTGTGCATGTGACTATTAAAGGGGAACCCCAAGGAAGTTTGTAGTGATGGTTTAGTTAAGTACCTCGACTATGGTGGTGGCTACACAAAGCTACACATGACAAAATTGTATAGATACACACACACACACACACGACACACACAGAGTGTAAGGATAACTGGTGCAATGTGCATAAACTGTGTGGATTATACAATTGTCAATTTTCTGTTTTTGATATTTTACTGCAGTTATGCAAGATGCAAGATGTTAACTCTTGGAGAACCTAGCTAAAGGGTACATAAAGGCCTCTCTGTATATTTATTTCTATCTTACTGTGAATCAATTACTATTTCAAAATAATATTGTTTAAAAGTGGATACAGAATAATAAGTACTAACTCTAACTTAATACGCACAAAAGATTTACAGCTGTTCTTTACCAGTTTGGTTCATCTGTGTTATTTATCTATATGATACATAGTTTAAATAAGAAATCTAGCATTCTGTAGTAGATGTAAAAATTCTCTGTCAAGGAAAGATGATACACATAAGCAGGGAGTGAGATTAGCAGATAGCCTTCAACTGTGAGTTTTTTCAGTATAGGCATCAGCTGCAAAGAATTGCTTTTTCAGAAGTCTCACTTCACCCAAGAAAGGCTTCATCCACTGACTAAGAGAGGAAGGGGCACAAAGGCTGGCCATGTTTAATACTATTCTAATGAGAGCTCCTTACAGGCTGCATGAGAGTTTACTGGGCCTGCATCACAGCTCAACATCTGCCTCTGCACAGTCCTGGTTCCTTCTTCTTTTCGCAAGTGTTCATGCCTAGTAAGCATCCTACCCTTCCCACCCCAAAAGAAAATACGTGAACATGGTGCATTGGATGTTGAAATTAGGGCAAGTACATCTGACAAAAAATTGTGTAACTACCTAAAGGTATGTTTTTGAAAAAGTAATTACTCGATTAATATTCATTTTATGATGCTAAATAAAATTACTGTAAACATTGTAAGATTACTGATATTAAGTATATGTACACCAAGAAAATAAATACATAATTATACAAATAACACCTATTTCTAATTATTAATGTATTATTTACATTCCAGTTTCTATATTTTATGAAACTTTATCCCTGTTTTATACTAATCATAAATTGTTCTTTTAATTAGAAAAAAATGGAGTAAATACTATATAACCAAAAAATGTCCAAAAGTGCCAAACTAAGGGAAAAAATTGATTTTCATTGAAACTAAAGTTTAATTTAATTGGAATTTAATCTTCTTCTGTGGACTGAGTTGATTTAATTTTATTTCTATTTTTTTCTTTGTATTCACTATTTTTAACAAAAAAATCTTCACAGAGAAGTTGAATTATTGGACTCACAGTGCTTGAAACTAACTTGGGTAATGATCACATCTAAAAGTAGAAATTATCTTCATGTTAGGGCTGCAATTTGCTAGTTTTGAAATAGAAATATTTTATCCATAATTGCAGTAAGAACGAAGAGATGCTCTAAGTATCAATTTTGAAAAATTTAGAAGGTAACTTTTGGGTCAACTACTCTAAATGGTGGATTATCACCTTTAATGATAGCTTGAAATGAAATTCAGTGGTAATTGTAACACATGATTGCCTCATTTGGATTTGCTATGAAAGTTTAAAATTAAAACTGATTATATAGCACAACTATTTTACGGGATCATCTAGCTTTATACCAATTTCTAACCTTTTATTCTAGATTTGCATAAATAACAGTGAAAAACAAGTCATGTATGTACAAAATAATTTTATGCTTAATTATTATTTTTTCTATTTTTTTAAAATGACTTTTTAAATATAAAAACCTTTGCTCTGTTCTAAAATGAAAGTATTCTGATGTTGGAATAAAACATTTACTATAGATTAAAACTAAAAAAGAACTCCTAACTGTATAGTTAAATGTTAAATGTTATTTCAACTATAGACTGAGGTTTTTTAAAATATGAAAAATGATGAGAAGACTTCCTAAAGATGATCTTTATTCTATATGAGCACAAAACATCTGTTTTTTTCCATATATCTGTATAGTCTTTATAATGGTCAAACACTTCATGCCTCTACTCCTTGCTTTCACAGATTACAAACCCCTAAAGGAGAAAAACACACCTTTATATGAAGTACTGAATAAAAATAATCTTTGTCTTTGAGTCTTTGTTGAATAAAATATAGTTATCTTTCTTTCTGGTAGACCCCTAAGGCATCATTTTTCTCTCCCCATTATTCCTGATGATTCCATGATTTTCTTTGCTTTGCCTGGATATATGAAAGTTCAGCTACTGTTTTCTTACTCCTAGCATTGGAAAAATTTACTTTCATGGCAGGAAAGGGAAAGTGAACATGTTTCCCAAAGCTCCTTTCATTAAGTACATCAAAGGTGACTATTTCAATCCTCTTTGGGTCCAGATAGGTATTTCTGCCAGATTGGGTCAAAGGATATTCTAGTGGTAACACTTTGTTCTACATTTAAAATAATCTATCCCTGCTGATTATAGAATTATTTCTGTGACCATGTATAAGACATTGTCACTCATTTCTCATTCAAGGCATTGTTTCTTTTTTTTTGCGGTGTTATCTCAGATATAAGTAAGAAATATTATTCTAAATTCTTGATCCACTGTTCTAACGATAATGGTTAATAAAAGCCACTTTGAATATATCTCACAGAAGGCATGTTTTTATGGTATGATATAGTGAACAAATATTCTAAGGAGAACTGAAAATGCAGATTTTATCCCAGGACTCTCAGTAGGCAAATATTAATCTGACTAATAAAACAGTAATACAGATATTCATAATTTTGTTATAAAGGAGCAAAAACTGCTCTTCAAGTATTAAATATTTCATATTTAATCTCATTTAACCCGGCAAGTAAGTATATTAAAACTCTGATATATTGCCATTTTCACACATAACATAAATAATAAGAGGTAGAATGGATGTTTATCTTAGATAAGTGCTTCTGAAATTGCTGCTAGTAGACTTTCTGTATCAGAAACTAATGGAGATGATGATTATAAATGGACATCATTAAATTATTAAATTTTATCATACAATTACAATCATCTGATACTCTGAGGTTAGAAATTCAGATATCTGCATTTATAACGTGTTCATTACATAATCCTGAAGGATATAAAAATTTGAGAAACTATATCTTAGGTTTTTTGCCTACTATCCTTTCTAAAATACATGTAATAATTTTATCAGGATATATAATCTAAACATCTTAAAACAATATCGCATATTCTAATACATACATTTACAAGGTGCTGCTAGTATAGTGTTCATTAAATTTTCAATGAATGAATTAAATAACATTGCTTAGATTAGAGATGCCAAATGGATGCCAAATTTGGCAGATTGGTAATACCTGCCTGAAGTATTAAAATGACAAAAAAAAAATAATAATAATAAGTTGAATCTAGATAACAGGAAAATTTTCTGGAGTCTACTAACCTGGACTGCTACAGTCAATGGGTAGGTAAAAGGCACTATGCTTGCCAAGTAATTTCCAGTCTTATCCTGTTATTATTATATCTACTTTGAGGCTTAGCCTGCATTTTGGCACTACTTCATTTTCAGTATAGATTAAATGTTATTAAACTTTCTTTTTTCTCTTAAACTTTATGTTTAAAGTTTTATTGTATTTTTTGATTCATAGCAACCATACATGTTTATCAGGTCCAGTGTGATGCTTCAATGCATATATACAATATTTCATGATCGAACTAGGGTAATTAGTATACCCATTACCTCAAGCATTTATCATTTCTTTGTGGTGAAAACATTCAAAATCTCGTGTTGCTATTTTGAAATACAACATATGTAATTTTTAACTATCGTCACTCTACTGTGCAACAGAAAACTATACCTTATTCCTCTCATCAGTCTATAACTTTGTACCTATTGACCAAATCTCTTTGTACCTATTGACCATCCTCCTTTCCCCCTGCCCTTCCCAGACTCTAGTAACCACCATTTCGCTCTTTATTTCTATGGGATCAACTTTTTATAGATTCTACATACAAATGAGATCCTGTGCTATTTGTCTTGCCAAACCAGATATTTCTTTGGGTGTGTTCTACCACAAATGTACAAATAATAAATAATTTTTATTTCATACAGATATTTGTAAAATACTGAAATGATTCACAATTATCCAATTCATTAGAAAAATATTGAATAATTTTGATGCCATAACAAAGGAAGAAAGGCATAAAAAAGAGAAAATATAAACCAGTCCTCCCTATGCACATAATTATAAAATTTTAAAGAAAGTTGTAGGAAAATTTAATCCTTAAAAATACCCTAAAACAAATCAGGATTTATTCTATGAAGAATATAAGCAACACATTAACTTTATAACTTACATTTAAATAGGAAAGCCATGTAACCATGTCTACATATTAGCCACTAAAATTCTATATTCTTTTTAAATATGTCGCTATCAAGCTTAGTTTTGAGTTACATGATGACTGAGCTTGATGAAGAATATCACCAGAAATCTACAGCATCCGGTAACTGGAGTGGTACTAGGTCTTTAGCAGTACTAATTAAATATTTGCTGAATGAAAACATATAAGAAAACAAATTTAATATTAAAAACAAATAATTTAATATATAATTTAGTGTGGGAAATTTGGATAAGATATGCAGACAAACTGGTGATAAAAATGTTCAAATTAACCTGCATCAAGGAACTGCAAATGATAATAAAAATGAGAACGTACCTTATTTATTCAGCAAGCAGCTAAAAAAGAATTGTAACAGTCAGTGTTAGGCAAGTTACAGAGGAAACAGTATTTTCACAAACTCCTTGAAGATGTAGAAGAATCTATACTATTCTTTGGAGGGCAATTTTATTTTATCTAAATTATTTGGAGGGACATATTCTCCAATGGGTTTGTGATATTTGAACCCATAAGTAGAGGTACAATAATGGCATTAGTCATTGTGGCATTGTTTTATAGTAGTTGTGGAAATGACCTACATATCTAATAATAAGAGAATAGTGAATAAATTATAGACTATAGTGTGAAACAGTATGCATCAGTTAAAGGAGAGAATCTTCATACATAAACCTGAAAAATTGTCTCTTTCACTATAACTCTTTTTTGTCAGTAAGTGTCTATGTGGCTCTGTCTCTCCATTCACTCTGCTCTAAGGAATTGGTTAATTTAAAAAAATTTACTTCATGCTCAATACCACATTTTACTGTGCTTTCAAATAACACCTTTAACGTTCTTGTTGACTATAATATTGGAAAAATTGTTTATGTTTCATTCTTTTAAGTTTTGGCTTCTTGTTTTCTTTTAACATTATCCCTCTGTTATGAAGCAGTGATCATTGAGTATTTTTTGTCTATAACAAGCAACTGAAGAAAGTAGCTTTGTCCTATTTCTTGGAATAATATTTACACATATGACTTGAATATTAAAGTAATTTTTATTGTACTGGATTTTATAAATAAAATGGATTCATTAAATATATTCTTTGGGTTTTCTAAATGTTACTATAATAAAGTGTTTGAAACTTCAAAAAGCATATTCTTAAAATCATCCTATAAATTTCTGACATTATCAAAGTTCACCTTAGATACTATGTATCTCTAGTCAAAAAGCTGACCAGTTTTATCTAAAGAGTAAAATTGCATGAGTTTAATGGGCAATGGCATCAAAATAACACACAGTGAACAGACCCCAGAAAAATGATGCTGATACATTGCAGCACAATAATAAACAACAATGATGACAAAATGCTGTATTTTAAATTTCTTGAAATATAGACTTATTTAATTATTTCCAAACTATATATAAGGAGATTTATGAAATGAAAGTTGTAGGTGTAATCACACAAACAAACATACATATACACAGAAGGTTTTTTATGACATGTTCTCCAAAATGTACACTTAAAAAATTTTAAAAAAATAAATTTTATGTAGAAATCGAAGTCACCAGTTATAAATTTATAGGCACTTATAAGGTGTCTTTTGTTAACCTGTTCACAGAGTAGAGATTTAGAAACATGAATGCTTAACTATTTCAGGTTAGAAGTCAATTAATTTTTTTAAGTTATATGCCATTAGGAAAACAGACATTAATATATCAGAATGATGAAACTAGCCCAGTCATTTGACCTCTTTATTTCTAAATTTTATATATTTAAGCGTTGTATAAATGAAGATTTTCTTTTTATGTTAAAGTTTCAATAGATGAGCTTGTTGCTTGTAAATTATTTCCAGATCCAGTAAGAATTGTGCACAACAATTAAGATAATTGACTCAGGAGGAAGGAGAGTGAGGACTGAAAAACTATATATTGGGTATTATGTTCAGTGCCTGGGTGAAGAAATCATTTGTACACCAAGCCCCAGCAACATTCAATTTACCCATATGACATATGACATACCTGCACATGTGCCCTTGAACCTAAAATAAAAGTTGAAAGAAAAAATAAATAAATAAATGTACATTTCCTGAAAGAAAAAAAAAAGATAATTGACTCAATAATCAGATGTTTTAAAATTAAGGGTGCAAACATAACCATTGTTCAGTAATAGTTAAAAAGAGAAAAAATAAAAATGGTTAAGATCCATGATTTTGTGCAGAGTGAGGTAAATGTACATCCTCTAAATAATTTATTAAATATTTTCTAAGCAAGAATATGTATGTCCTGTTAGTAAAGCTTGATTGTGAACAATATGCTTCACTGAAATTCCACTGTCAGTATGCAAGCATTTTATAAAAATGAATTGTCACTTTGTAATAGGTATTTTTATAAAACCCTTGAAATGGTATTCATATATGTTTTACATGTTTATTCCTGATAGAGACTATGCATTTTAAAAAATTAATTGTTTCCAATGCCCCAAAAGCCTAAAATCACTACTAAATAGTGTGGGGTGTGTGTGTGTGTGTGTGTGTGTGTGTGTGTGTGTGTGTGTTTACATGTTTATGTGTGTGTGTATAGTAACTTGCTGTCAAAACTAAAGCTAAAGGGCTTCTGGTGATTTTTAGGTTCTTACACTTTGGCAGACTTATGCAGAAGATATTGTGTGGGGAATAACAATGTCATTTCAATTGATATGATATTGTCAGACACAGTAACAGCACTATTTCAATTGGTATGATATTGTCGAACACAGTGAAAGCACTAAAATAAATAGAAATAGATGAATATTTTATCCAGCCAACAACTGCCAAGAAACTCAATTTCTTACAAATTCTTAGTAGGATTATAAAAAACAGTATGGAAATAAAAAAGAAAGCAGTTTAATCTAACCAGGACACTTTCTCTGCTCTGTCTATCCCATGTTCAAATCAATGTCATCAACAGATTTTGTGTCAGATTTCCAAATAAATGTAGAATAAATCAAAATACCTAGTTATTACTGAAAAAGATTTTCTTGGGAAATTTAATTTGCTGGGTAGCAGTTAAGGAAGTCTTGTCACTCTGAATATTTCAGTAGACACAATTATTTAGTATGAAATTAACCATTAATTTATTTAATTAATGTGGAAACACCTAACATTAAAAAAGTAAAAAATCACATTTTTGTAATAAAGCACACCCTTGAGTGTTCATATACCTCAAGTTTTCTCTGATATAACTGGTAGATTCCTCATTTTTTTTTTTTCTGAGCTGGTGTAATTACTGAGTTTCTCAGGCTCTTTACTGAATAACTAAACAAATGGAGAACTGTTTCCTCTGTTTTCATGCTTTTGTATTACCCACTTAACTGCTGACTTTGCAGTAACTTAAATAAATTTTAATCAAGAGAGAACCTTCATGTCTGCCAATATTTTAACCTAGAATATATCTTTTGGTCAAATTTAACCAATTTTCTTTTGGGTGAATTGGATGAAGTGAAGTGTGGATCGCGGAAAGACCTAGATATTTATGAGACTCCCTGGTTACAGGATGTGTACGCCTAATCCAAATCCCTGAGAATTGGTAGACATAGAATTGTGTGTCTCAGAAGACAGAAGACCTGTTTTTACACGTGTTAGAAAATTTAGAGTGTGGGCACTTACGGCTAAGGCCCATTAGTAATAGGATTTCTTTCTCTGGGAGGCATCTGCTGGTGTAGGAAGAGGCAAAGGATAAGATATGAGTATTCTAGACAGCCACAAAATAGAATTCTAAGAATAGGCTAAATTTCAGGTAGATGCAGCTACTCTAAAATATTTAGTTATCAAGCTTTTTCATTAGGGGATAAGCTATATTGAGTTTATAAAGGGAGATTTGGTCCATTCTCCAATGGAAGAAATAGAAAATGCCTTAGTATCTAGCAGAAAAGAATATTGGGCCAATCCTACACCAGCCCTTGAGTGTTACGTAGTTTGATGAAGATCCAAAGCCAGGGACAGATTTAAGCCCCCTTCCCACAGTTTGGAGGTAAGCAACTTGCAGTGACTTCTCCCAAGTGCAGAAGAAAACGTAGTTCATCTTAGCAAAACTCCTGCCCAAATTACTGTACCTAGAATTGCCAGTGCTCTGATGGGAGTACTACTAGAAATGGAGTAAATGTCCTTCAAACTTCATGGTCTTAGTGGCTTCACTGAAAAGTATTTAGTAGAGTTGTTTGATCTCATTACGGGAATGAATACGCTAGGAAATTAGTAAGTTGTAATAATTTACTGGTTCAGCTTAGAACCTCATAGAGAGACATTGTGTTTCTTCATTTGGGATGGTATAAAAGCATATTTATTCATACAAAGGATAATATATCCTGGGAGAAAGCATGGAGTTGTTTTGTTTTTGTTTATAAGTTCAAAGATAAACATTTGTACAAACAGTGCTGACTAGTCAAAAGGACAGACCGTACCAATTGCTAAGGTATTTTCTGTTAGTTCCAGACTACTGTTCTACACTTCATTTTGTGATGCCAGGGCAGAGATGCTGAAACCGTATTTCTACTCTGGCAACTTTTTCCCTGTAAGGCTCTGATAATAGTGGGCAGCAGAGGAAGACAAGATGTTTACAGGAGAAAAAAAGAGGCAAAATAATTTTATTATTATTATTATTGTACTTTAAATTCTGGGACACATGCACATAACATGCAGGTTGTTACATAGGTATACATGTGCCATGGTGGTTAGCTGCACCCATCAACCCATCATCTATATTAGGACATTAGGTATTTCTCTTAATGCTATCCCTCCCCTTGCCCCAAAATCCCTGACAGGCCCCGGTGTGTGATGTTACCCTCCCTGCATCCATATGTTCTCATTGTTCAACTCCCACTTACTGATGACAATATGTGGTGTTTGGTTTTCCATTCCTGTGTTAGTTTGCTGGGAATAATGGAGTCCAGTTTCATCCATGTCCCTGCAAAGGACATGAACTCATTCTTTTTCTTTTTCTTTTATTTTGAGACGGAGTCTTGCTCTGTGCACAGGCTGGAGTGCAGTGGCACGATCTCTGCTCACTGCAAGCTCTGCCTCCCAGGTTCACGCCATTCTCCTGCCTCAGCCTCCCAGTAGCTGGGACTACAGGTGCCAGCCACCATGCCCGGCTAATTTTTTGTATTTTCAGTAGAGATGGGGTTTCACTGTGTTAGCCAGGATGGTCTCGATCTTCTGACCTCGTGATCTTCCCGCTTCGGCCTCCCAAAGTGCTGGGATTACAGGTGTGAGCCACTGCGCGCAGCCAAACTCATTCTTTTGTATGGCTGCATACTATTGCATGGTGTATATGGAGGGAGGCATGATACTTTTTGTTTCATGTTTCTGCATTTATTCTTATTCAGCTTCACCACAGCATTGTTTCTTCACTTATATATTTGTAATTTTGTCTAAAAAATGTATTTTAATCAATTATGCAGTCTTTTCCCCAAACAATTCCCAAGTAAGGCCCCTCACGCTCCACATACAAACATTATCACTAGCTTATCTGTATCCCCTTGTCAGTGATGTGAATATCGGCCCTACGGAGCTTCGATTCTGATCTCATTTTTATACCACAATCAAGACCTATAAGAAGACTAAAGTGTCATCCTACTCGTAAGCTGTTAAGTTAGCATGTAATAGTTTCAGGGATGCTGGAAAAAAGCATGATATTTCTGAACAAAAGGTAAAGTCTTCAGAAACAAAAAGCAGATTATTATTCATAGAAATACCAACAGGGTATCTTATAGTACACTATTTCTCTGAGCTCCAATTCCTACAAGGAAGTGTGAAGAGAATTCTGCGTCACAGAAGAGGAACCCCAAGCTTTGGGAACCTGAATATTTTAACATGATGTGTAAGAAAGCATACCTAGCCTTTGCTCCAGAGGCAAACATGCTCTTTATTTTACAGAACAGTAGACAGTTCTGTCCTCTGCATCATAGGGAGACAGTCTCTCAATCTTGCAAGGCTTTTCACTAAACAAAGATCTTTGGCAAGACAGTCTAGAAGAGAGGCAGTAGTGCATCTGCTTGCAAGAAGTATGGAAACAGAAAAGACTCATAGATGATTTCCTCAAAAAAATATTCACCCCTCATGCCTATATAATTTTGCCAAATTTCCCCCAATACTATACCAATCTAAGCACCATTCTTATTAGTTTGATGGAAAAGGCCTGGGACTAAATCCATTCATTTTTGTCTCATACCATATTTAACTAAAGCTACTAATAATAGAACTCCAGGAAATAGAATGAGGCCTGTAGTATTGAACTCAACCATGCTCCCAGCTTTTAAGGCACAACCAGCTAAAAAAAATAATCTCATAAACCAGTAGGGTCTATCTTAGAAAGTCAATGACTTTCCTCAACTTTCTGTACTTACCTTTTCACTGGGCCTAAGGCATTAATCCATGTATAACAGGATAATCTAGGATAATGCTATTACACATAACAACTCTGACCAATGAGTTAGGTTGACCCGAATGCCTTCTAGGGCTAGGCAGTATCATTAGCCATTTCAGCTAAAGTTAGGGATACATTTTTTTATGACAGTTTTTAATTAGATAAACCATGCTCCTAACCCCCACCATTAGAAGAACAACTATCCACCTGGAGTGGATGAATAATGAGTCAGTTATTCCCTTGGGAAACTCTCCTGGTTAATCAATGGTAACCTCTTTGGAAAGATATTATCAGAAGGCTACATGATCTACTTGTGTATTTTCTTAAACATTTTAATTTTTTTTTAAGTGACTACTGCTAAGATGTGAGTCACTGAATGCTCAGGAAGGAACCAAATTGATGACTGATAACTCACACCAGGGAAGGGAAGTGTTATATGCAATTGTTGGAGATCACTAAAAGGAACTTACATCACTTGGAGACACAAATGAACAATACTTCTACATAGCTTTTCATACAAATGGTGGATTTTAAGATTCCTAGTTCAATTCAAATACTTTAGTCATTTTTTTTTTGGAGGTATTACCTAAGTGTATTCATTTCTGTCTGGCCAGTTTGTACACATCACAAACTGGGACACATTTTTTAATACCAGGGAGTGATGAAACAACAAACATGAGAACGTAGATAAAGAAGACATCCAGAATTATTGACAGATTTTTTTGCCTTGGAAGTTTTGGAGTCTGATAGACTTCTTGGTGAGGTTAAAGGGCATGCCAATCAAATTTTGATTAGGCAAGGGTGGCAAATTCAAGAGCCAGTTAAATTTAAGGTGTTCTCAACAATTTGTGAGAACAGCAACAGTGGATTTTCCTTTAGGAAGAACCCTCTAAGGATGGTCCTAAAAGACAAAAATCATTAATGCCTCCCACTTCTCCATATCTCCCAGAGTCTAAGCTGGAAGCATTTTTGCTGTTTCCAATTCCAAAATTTTGTGCATACTATTCCACTAGCTATAATTTTATTATACATTTATCCAAAAATCATTCACTATTCTTACTCAGACTATCCATATGGCAGGGTCATGTGCAAGAAGGCAAAGGATGTTTTTATAAATAAACGTATGGAGACATATTATCACACTGCATTTGGCCCACCTAGGCCATATAGGAAGACTGAAAACAACATACATAGAAAAAGTGATTATTGTGCCATAGAGCTAGGACTATGTTAACTCAGCAGGAGGACCCAGGTAGTTAAACCTATATTAAATTTGAATCCCTGAGGATTTCTTTTGGACATTGGAGTATGTAGCTACAAGAATAGCCAGAAATTGCTATTAGAGGAAAGAATAAAGTTCATGACCAGGAATATTGAAGATGAAATCTTAAATTTCCAAGAGTGGATGATATTTTCTGAGACATTCACAGTCAATGACGAAAATCCCTTCTTAAGATATGTAGTGAAGGAGGAGGTTAAAAGGGATCAATAGTTTGATATTGTTAGTTGGCCAAGATAAAGGCAAAGAGAGCAAAGACAATGCCTCCCTCACTGCAAGATAATTGGTCAACTTGTCTCAGAAGTCACAAGCTGGCATGCAATGCTTGTCTTTGCCTCAAAACATAGTATCATTATTTTGTGTGGATTCTATTATAGTAAATACGTCACCATCTCCAGTATGATGATTAATCTAGGCAGCAAAGATAGTAATATGGCATCTAAGAAAATCAATCAGCAGCTTGATTCTATTTGGCCTCATCATACAATGATGCCTTTATCATGAGCATATATACACGTGAGCCAGGTAGTTCAAACAGGCAAATTCTTTTCATAGTTCATGATCCCAAATAATTTCATCTCCAGTCTATAGTTTTCCAAGTTGCAGACAAAATTACTAAAGCATTGGCAAAATCTTAAGATTCAGAAAGTATGACAAAGTTTATTAAATATAACAGAGCTCCGTGACTTCCTAGAGTTCTTCCCACTGAGCAGATTGAGTCCATTTTGTGTTGCTCCATAGTGGAGCTGAGTTTGAACAGCCACAGAAGCACAATGAAACACGTTGTGCTTCAGTATTGAGGGAATACTCTATGAATAGTGAGACCTATTGAGCCGGTGACTTGGCCCTATAGAACACAGCAAGGAATAAATTTTCCTTCAAAGAGACAGCTGTCACTATTTCAAATAATCCCTGAGGTGCTGCTGGGACTGGGCCAGCTGTGTTCTTGAATACTTCCATCATTTCTAGTCTCCTCCTTAAAATATTTGACATAATTTTGAGCTTATAATAGGTCATTCACTAACTGATAAGCAACTTCAGCAAAGTCTCAGGATACAAAATCTATGTGCAAAAGTCAGAAGCATTCCTCCACACCAAAAGTAGACAAGAAGAGAGCCAAATAATGAGTGAACTTCCATTCACGATTGCTACAAAGAAAATAAAATATCCAGGAACACACCTTACAGGGGACGTGAAGGGCTTCTCAAGGGAGAACTACAAACTGCTGCTAAAGGAAATAAGAGACAACACAAACAAAATGAAAAACATTCCATGTTCATGGATAGGAAAAATCAGTATTGTGAAAATGGTCACATTGCCCAAAGTAATTTATAGATTCAATGCTATTTCCATCAAACTACTATTGATTTTCTTCACAGAATTAGAAAAAAACTAATTTAAATTTCATATGGAATGGAAAAAGAGCTCATATAGCCAAGACAATCCTAAGCTAAGACAATGAAGCTGGAGACATCATTCTACCTGATTTCAAACTATACTACAAGGCTACAGTAACCAAAACAGCATAGTACTGGTTCCAAAACAGACATATGGACTGTTTGGACAGACCAATGGAACAGAACAGAGACCTCAGAAATAACAACCACAAGTCTACATCCATCTGATGTTCCACAAATCTGAGAAAAACAAGCAATGGGGAAAGGATTCCCTATTTAATAAATGGTGCTGGGAAAACTGACTAGCTATATGTAGAAAGCTGAAACAGGATCCCTTCCTTACACCTTATACAAATATTAACTCAAGATGGATTAAAGACTTTAATGTAAAACCCCAAATTGTAAAAACCCTAGAAGAAAACCTAGGTAATACCATTTAGCACATAGGCATGGGCGATGATTTCATGATGAAAATGTCAAAAGAAATTGCAACTAAAGCTAAAATTGATAAATGAGATCAAATTAAACTAAAGAGCTTCTGCACAACAAAAGAAGATATCAACAGAGTGAACAGGCAACTTACAGAATGGGAGAAAATTTTGGCAATCTATCCACCTGACAAAGGTCTAATATCCAGAATTTACAAGGAACTTAAATAAATTTACAAGAAAAATCACCCAACCCCATTAAAAAATGGGCCAAGGATATCAACAGATACTTTTCAAAAGAATACAGTATATGGCCAACAAACATATGAAAAAAAAAGCTCAACATTACTGATCATTAGAGAAATGCAAATTAAAACCACAATGAGATACTATATTGTGCTAGTCAGAATGACAATTATTAAAAAGTCTGGAAACAACAGATACTGGTGAGGCTGTGGAGAAATAGAATCAGTTTTATATTGTTGGTGGGAATGTAAATTAGTTCAACCATTTTGGAGGACAGTGTGGTGATTCCTCAAGGATCTGGAACCAGAAATACCATTTGAACCAGCAGTCCCATTACTGGGTACATACCCAAAGGAATATAAATCATTCTACTATAAAGACATATGTGCACGTATGTTTATTACAGCACTATTTACAAAAGCAAAGACATGGAACCAACCCAAATGCCCATCAATGATAGAATCAACAAAGAAAATGTGGCCATGAAAGAGAATGATATTATATCCTTTGCAGGGACATGGATGAAGCTGGAAGCCATGATCCTCATCAAACTAACACAGGAACAGAAAACCAAACACCACATGTTCTTACTTATAAGTGGGAGTGGAACCATGAGAACACAAGGACACAGGGAGAAGAGCATCACACACCGGGGCCTGTCGGCGGTTGGGGGGCTAGGGGAGGGAGAGCATTAGGAAAAATACCTAATGCATGCAGAACTTAAAACCTGATTGATGGGTTAATAGGTTCAGGAATCCACCATGGAACATGTATACCTATGTAACAAACTTGCATATTCTGCACATGTATTCTGGAACTTAAAGTAAAATAATTTTAAAAAGCTAAAAAGAAATGTGCTATCTGATATATTGGTAGTAGAAGTATAAATTGATATCATTTTTGTGAGGTCAGTTTCACAATACCAATCAAAATTTGATAAGAATAATACGTGTCCACATAATTAATCTTTTAGAGATTTATTCTATGTTGAAAAGGGCCATCATTAAAGATACAAGAATGCTTATCAAAATCTTATAATAGTGTAAGGTGGAAAGTAACCTAAATATCCATCCAAAGGAGATTTTTCTAAGAATTATGGTAGAGTTATACAATGGAACTATCTTTTTATACACAAAGAAATACTGTGTAGCTATTAAAATTAATATAGAACTCCCATATTTGACACTAGAATAAGATCACAACATATAGCGAATAACAACGTGGTCAGAATGTGATGTGGACGGGATTTATGAGGACAAAAAAAGTGCGTCTTTGGGCACAGTTCTCTGTGAGACTCAAAGTCCACCAAATAATAAAGCATTTATTTGTATTTCTTTTTGCCCCTTCATATAGATTTCTCTAATATCCTTTTAGGAATGATCAATTGTAATCTGAACATTATTCAGGATAGAAAATTTGCAACTAGCTATGTGCATCCAAATTATGTGTATCCATAAATCTGTCTGTATGCATGTGAACCAATAGCAACACTAAAGTCCATCTCAAAGCAGATATCTAGGGATAGTGGGACTGTTTATATTGTTTATGTATTTTTCCAAACTGTTAATGTTGAGCCTACAGGTTTTACAATGAGAAAAAAAGCAAAAACACTAATTATATATTTGTGTATATATAAACATAAATATTTGTATAGAATATGTTTCTTTATATATATTTATAATATGTATATAATATATATGTGTGCATACAAGTATATATACACACACACACACACATATATACCTAAATAGATATATATACGTGTGTGGTGTGTGTATATACATGTGTATATATATACCTATGTATGTATAGAACACAGCACTTAAGGTACAGTACTAGTACAGATGTTATGATTATCTAAAAGAATGGAACTTGTTCTTTGTGTCCTGGAAAATTCTACAAGTTAAGTGGGAATTCAAAGCAATCATGCATAATCACATAACTAATATTGAACAGAATTGACTAAAAAAAATATATAGTACAAAGGACTGCATTATTCAACATGAAAGCACCTTACTTCCTGACGTAGTTATTCCTAGAGTCATTTTGAGGTATAGCTTATAGCTTGTTTTCTGCCTTCTCTTTGAACAAATGATTTCACACTTTGCTTCTAAGCTTCCACTTTGCCTAGTCGCCTCTCTCTCCTTTGCCAAGATACTCTGATCTCTAGGTTTGACTCAGTGTTTATACCACACATCTTTCCTATAAAATGTGGTTTATTGGTAAAAACTGCCTGGTTCTATTACCTTGAAAACTTTTTATTGTGTTTTCTGTCTCCCAGGACCAATTATTTCTATGCCTTCTTGATATGACCTAACCCTTAAATTCTGTGCAGATTTAGGTATACTGTCTCAAAATGGAATACGTTTAGTGGGGAAATGTAGAACTCAAATGGAGGAATAACAAATGAATTAACTCAAGTTGATTTATTTTCTTTATAACTCACCATTTTAATCATTGAAATGAGCAAATGTGAAATAATCGCCTTTACATTTCAGAAGACTTATGATTCTTTATTCCATTCTTATCAAGTATTAGTAGTGTGATATAATTTTTCCCTTTTTGATACCATTCAAGTTTCAATTCAGTATTTTTAACAATGATAATTTATAATCATCACATTTGTGTATCATTTAACATAGTCAAAATGTTGAGGTTGACACTGGATTGAATTTTTCTTTCAAGTACAGTTAAGACATCATTAGCCTTCTTACTCTAATGTTGAAAGTGTTGCTTTTCAGGAACATTTACCTTCTATACATTGATAACATTAAATGGTAATCAAACAGCTCTTCAAGATTCTAATAAAACACATTTATTATCTTTAGTCAAATAATCGTTCTGTATTTCCACACATGATTAGTGCTTTTGTAAAATTGAAAGAAGTCATATTGTTTAAGCAAATATATACATTTAAACTATTCAACTTATTTGAGAAAGAGTTAGATGAATTGTTCCAAGGGTTGGAAAAGGAAAGCAAAGGGAAGTGAAATTAGTAGTACAGAAATAGCAGAACTGTTCACAAAAGCATCTACAAGCAAAAATAAAGAACCCAAAACAAAGACATTTAGACAATGGAATCACACTGTGTATGAGGACAAAGAGAGAGCTAATGCTCTCAGTGCAGAGTATTCAGTTGTGCTCTCATCAAAAGCTATTCAGAGTGAAGCCATGGTTAAGCTAATGTTATTTAACCTCAAAATCAGGGATGAGAATAATATTGTCATGTTGCATTCACACTGGAGGAAATGGTTCTTCTCAATGATGCTGCATCAAGAGGCAAAACAACAAAAATAATTTGGAAAGTATATCTCATCCCTGATTAGGCAAACTTTCTTCTTGTCCAAGGTTCAAGGCAAGAATTTATAAGAAGAAACATTATCTCTTTCAAAAAAGATTGTTGTGGTTAATTGTACCTTCAAAAAAGGAAGCTGATTAGTTTTCTTGCTTGTTATCTTAATGTTGTAAAACTTCCTGTACATTTATATTTTCTTTTGTGGCATTTCTAGTATGATGATTCATTGTTTGCTAAATAATATATATAAAAAAGAGAAACTGTCCTAAGTCACTTAAGAAAAACAAAACATTTAAACTTATTAGTAATTTTACTTGTGTTGGTAATCAACATTTTTATTAAGAAGGTAGAAAATCATTTCAGAAAACATATAAGAAACATTGCAAGTCATAGAAATCACTATGAAAAAAATCAAAGCACCATCTCTAAAAAAATATATTAAAAAGAAAGAAAAATAATGAAAGTTGGAATGAAGTTCCATAGTAAGAACTGTATAGCAAACACTTAAAGGTTTTTGTTTGGTGTTTTTGTGTTGGTTTTGTCTTACCTAATTACTTAGGTTTTATTCATTGCAATATCTATTTCCTCTCTTATTGCAACAATACCCATATCCCATGTGTTTTTTAGAAACTTGGTTCCACTAAAGCTCAGAGATTAGCAACTGTACCAGGCCAATCAACTTACTCTATCATTGTCACAGAAACTGGAGATGCTCTAAGAGAGATTAGGGAAGGTAAAGGAGACTAAGTTCTGAGAATGTTTTTTCTCTTATTGATTAACTGCAAGTAGCAGGGGCCACCGTGCAGAGCTGAATAGTGGAGGCAATCTAATGGAAGGAAAGCCAAGAAATTCATCTGGTGACATTGACTGGTCCCTGCTTCACCATGTCTGAAATCAGGATTACTGCTTGATATTTCATGTCAGGCAATAAGTTATATTTTTGCTAAAGCCATTGAACTGAATTTTCTGTACTTGTAACAAAAAAAAGGATTCTATCTGAGACTGTTTGTGAAGCAGAACAGTATGATTAATATAATCAGTAATACACCTCTCAGTTAAAAATCACATTTTAAAGTTATTTTAATGATAAGCAAGATCCAAATACAATTAGGCATTTCAAATGAATTAAAATTAAATGCACTAACAATTTAGACCATTAAATGATTTACCTTGACCATAATGCTAATTTAAAAAACTGTATATTTAGCTTATACATTTTCCATATGTTATATATTTTTGAAAACACTGTTTATATAATTATCATATATATCACAATTTTGACCCTCCTAAACAGTGGTAGACATTTATCCTCCAATGAATCTCAAAGTTCGGAGCATCAGCTTCAAATGCAGTTGCTGGTATGATGTACTTAAATATCCCCAAATTTAGCAGTCCTACATGAGTTCCAAAGATATCATAAATGTTTTAGTTATGAGATTTTTAGAAAAAAGCTACAGACAGTAGTATAGATAAGCTGCACTGTCTATAGAGTTTTATAAAGCATGGCATTAAAATCCTAGTTGGGAAGACTCAGTGTGAGTAGAGTTTGGGGAGAAGATTCATAGGAAGGAAAAGGTTAATGAGAGAAGGACAAGATATACTACAATCTAAGTGAGGTAAATGTAAACACCATAACACTATGGATTACATCCATTGATTTGAGCAAGTTTTAGATGACATTTTCCCGGAGAGATGCTCAAAGATATATGAGCTGCAATGCAGCACTGTTAAACACACCTGTACTGCTGCAATGTAGCACATTTAAACACGCTACTGCTTACTGATTCTATTGACTGACATATAACTTAAGTTTTTAAGCACTCTTAGTCACATAAAAATGAGAATAAGATTCCCAAGTACCTAACTCTTGTTTTGCACATCAATTATCAATTTAAAAGCAAGTTTTGGCTGGGCACGGTAGTTCATACCTGTAATCCCAGCACTTTGGGAGGCTGAGGCAGGTGGATCACCTCAGGTCAGGAGCTCAAGACCAGCCTTCCCATCATGGTGAAACCTCATCTCTACTAAAAATACAAAAATTAGCCAGGTGTGGTAGCAGGCTCCTGTAATCCCAGCTATTTGGGAGGCTGAGGCAAGAGAATTGCTTGAATCTGGGAGGTGGAGGTTGCAGTGAGCCGAGACTGTACCATTGCACTCCAGCCTGGGCAACAACAGTAAAGCTCTGTTTCAATAAATAAATAAATAAATAAATAAACAAAGTAAGTTTTGAATCATGATGATTAATATATAACAAAATTCCTGTGGATCATTTGGAAATACTACAACTCCTCCAGGAAATAATGATCTGCTGAATTTATTGGATACTCAGCTTTTTGGGTGGTAGAGGAAGTGAAAGTATTAGCTTATACAAAATGAAGTATTCTAGAAAAATGCATTATTTAATAGCCATCCACTGGTGGTTTTATATGTGGATGAAAACTGGGCATTAATATTCAGTTGTTAAGAACAAGACAGTTTATTATCAACTTCGAGAATTTGGGTATGGAATATCTAGAACTGACGAATACATTGAAGATTACGGTGAAAACGTAGATGCTTGGAAAACTAGAGGATATAGAATATGCATTTGATGACTACAACAGCAGTGGTTACTTAGAACAAAAATGAGGACACCATTTAGTAGATGAAATATGTCTCCTTTGTGACTATTGTCCATCTCTACCAAAATGATCTTTTGGCTCTGGATTAGAGTTTTATACAAAACCTGTGGTGATGGGGCTGCTGAAGTGTTTGGGACATGTAAACACTTGGATTGGCATTTCCTGTTGTATGAGTTTGCCTTTGACCCAATTACACAAATCACAACTTAGTGTGTTTAAGATCATTATTATGATGATAGGCAATAAAAAGTCATTTGCTGCTAAACAATACAGATTATAAGAGCACAGTGACTCATGCCTGTAATCCTAGTACTTTGGGAGGCCTAGGAGGGAGGCTTGCTTGAGCCCAGGAGCTTGAGACCAACCTGGGAAACATAAAGAGACCCAGTATCTACAAAAAACTTGAAAAACAGGCCAGGCGCAGAGGCTCACGCCTGTAATCCCAGCACTTTGGGAGGCTGAGGCAGGCAGATCACAAGGTCAGGAGACCGAGACCATCCTGGCTAACACGGTGAAACCCCGTCTCTACTAAAAATACAGAAATTAGCCAGGCGTGGTGGCGGCCGCCTGTAGTCCCAGCTACTTGGGAGGCTGAGGCAAGAGAATGTCATGAACCCGGGAGGCGGAGCTTGCAGTGAGCCAGGATTGCGCCACTGTGCTCCAGCCTAGGTGACAGAGCGAGACTCCCTCTCAAAAAAATCAAATCAAATCAAATAAAAAATTAAAAAACAAAATTAGCTTGGCATGGTGGCACACACCTGTGTTTGCAGCTATTTGAGTGACTGAGACAGGAGGATCACTTGAGCTGGGGAAGTTGAGGCTGCAGTGAGCTGAGATCATGCCACCGAACCGCAGCCTGAGTGACAGTGAGAACCTGTCTCAAAAATAAGTAAATAAATAAATAAATAAACAAAGACGTGAATAAATAAATAAATATAAAGACTAGATCTCTCACATAAATTACAAAACTTGGATATCTGCATTAGGTGTTTGCTTGTCTGTTTGTTTGTTTGTTTGTGTTTAAGAAACAGGGTGTCGCTTTATTGCCTAGACTGTAGTGTAGTAGCTGTTCATAAGCTTGATTCACAGTATTACAGCTTTGAACTCCTGGGTTCCACCTATCTTCCTGCCTTAGCGTCCCAAGTAGATGGCACTACAGGTGTCCGCTGCTGTGCTGGTTCGGGTGGTTTATCTACATTTTAAAGTATCCTTTAATAGATCATCTCTAAAATTTTCTGATTTGGAACAGGAGATACAATATGGCTACAGTATATTGGGTTTGAATGGGGCTTAAAGAAATAAATAGAAGCTAGTTCCTAAAGGGCATTATTTTATTAGAAGAAACTTCAACTATATGTTAAATGGAAGAGGCAGCCATTTTAAAATGTATGATAAAGATAAGATCAACTTTAAATTTTAGAAAGATTGGTTTTGAAGGGATGTTATAGTCTACTGGAGAATAAATTGACTGTAGAGTTAGTTCTTCATTTCCTCTATAGGAATACTACTAGTAAAAGGAAATGTACAATATTTACAGCCAAAGAAGCAAGAGGTAATATCTGAAACTGCTGGTTTGAAGTAAAATATTTTACTTCCTCATAATGGGCCGGAAAGTGGAAATTAGGACCTCACAATGCATTGACTTTGTGGACAGTAATTGAGAACTATAGATATGGGGTAAGATGTCTATGTGTTTGGGTGGAGGAAGGCATAGTTCTTAACTACAGAATCAAGAAACGTTAAGTTAATTGTATAGATGAGAAGCAAGCCAAAACAAATGGAGGAATCTGTGTCTAAATATTAGCATTGAACATAAAGAACACTAAAATTAACAGGATGCAAGTGAAGATTTAGATGAATTTTCATGAGAAAATACATTCAGAGATAAATTGAGTTGGCAGTGGAACAAAATCAATTTGAGAGAAAACATGAAAATTGGGCATTGGTAAAAAGTGTGTAGAGAAATATCTTGAGTGAAATGCTCAGGTATAAACTGATATTTCTGCTGTATTGGGAGGTTGGGAAATACAGTGTATCTTTTGTTCAAGATACAAGGTTACAAAAAATAGGAATTGAGAATAAAATTGGCAGAAAATATACATCACAAAAATGCCATTTTATATCATATGCTTTACCTATAAAATAAAAATGAATTAGTTAAAATTAAATTTTCTTCATAAAGTGTGCGTTTTAATAAAAAGGGAGTCAAATTTTGAAAGTCATATACTTTATTTTTTCGTATTTAATGACATTGCTTAACAAATGTAAATTTTGATATTTAATAACTCTAGCTTTTATTTTTTCATCTTTCCAACTTTAAAAATTAATTTAAAATTATAGGTTGTAAGAGATATTAGAGGGTAGGCCGGGCGCGGTGGCTCAAGCCTGTAATCCCAGCACTTTGGGAGGCCGAGACGGGCGGATCACGAGGTCAGGAGATCGAGACCATCCTGGCTAACACGGTGAAACCCCGTCTCTATTAAGAAATACAAAAAAAAAAAAAAAAAACTAGCCGGGCGAGGTGGCGGGCGCCTGTAGTCCCAGCTACTCGGGAGGCTGAGGCCGGAGAATGGCGTGAACCCGGGAGGCGGAGCTTGCAGTGAGCTGAGATCCGGCCACTGCACTCCAGCCTGGGTGACAGAGCGAGACTCCGTCTCAAAAAAAAAAAAAAAAAAAGAGAGATATTAGAGGGTAGTACAGTGTTAACCTGTAACTCTTAGAATGGTACTGATGGTTAGGTGGTCAGAGAGGTAAATGTAATTGAATGGAAAGAAGGGTCATAAGGGAGCACACGAATGCTATGAGCAAGATTGAGGAGGTGGGCTAGAAAGGAACTTAGCAATTTTCTCCACTTTAGAAGGTTGTGTGTGCTGTTTATTTGTACATTTTTCTTTATGATTTTTCCAAACTATTTCACATGAAAAAAATTGTATAAAAGTTTCCATGCCTGTAAAATTGTAGAGTAAATAAAAATGTATTATTTTTAAACACAATATATATAAATATATAATTCATTCTCATTCAAATCAGCTGTGACAATCTCATTGTCAATTTTCCTGTTTAGTGCCTTTACAAAATAAGAACAATTTATTTTATTATATCAAAGATATAATTTAGATTAAATTTTTACTTTTTTTAGGTAAATATTCTGCTTCAGAGATTTTGTAATCAGACCCAAGTTCAGCTACTTGCTGCTTGAAAGCCACACATAAAGGGTGAGGTTTGGTGGAAAAGCAGATATGATCAGAGAGTCAGCAAACTAAGAAGATTGTGAGCTAGCATTCTAAAGTACCATTTTAATGTTAAAATTTACCATTTTTGTTTATTTGTTTTTTGGGATGGAGTCTCGCTCTGTCGCCCAGGCTGGAGTGCAGTGGCACGATCTCGGCTCACTGCAGCCTCCGCCTCCCGGGTTCAGGTGATTCTCCTGCCTCAGCCTGCTGAGTAGCTGGGACTACAGGCACCCGCCACCACTGCGGCTAATTTTTAGTATTTTTAGTAGAGATGGGATTTCACCGTGTTAGCCAGGGTGGTCTCCATCTCCTGACCTCGTGATCTGTCCACCTTGGCCTCCCAAAGTGCTGATTACAAGCGTGAGCCACTGCATCTGGCCCACCATTGGGTTTCTAAAGGGAAATTTTGTATGAACGGCATGCACCAGTGGTGCGGAGTACACGGTCTGTATGTCGTATTCCTGATGGCTATCTTTAATAAGTGTTCATCCGGAGTTTTAGTGCATTATTTTTACTTCATCTCGATGGTAATAGACTAATTATCTGTGACTCCCTCCAAGCAGAGGATTTGACAGGGGCTCCAGGACTGGTTTGTTTCAAGATCAGCCTCTAGAATTTCTTCAGCATGCATTGCTGGAGAAGAGTGTCTAGAGAGAAGAGGAATGAAGAAGGAGAGGAATAGGAGGGAAAGAAGAAAAAGAAAGGGGATGATTAAAATGTATTTTTAGTCAGGGCATGGTGGCTCACATCTATAATACTAGCACTTTGGGAGGCTGAGGTGGGAGGATTGCTTGAGGTTGAGAGTTCAAGACCAGCCTGGGCAACATAATGAGACCCCACCTCTATAAAAAATAAAAACAAATAGCCAAGGTGAGAGAATGAGGCCCTGTCTCAAACAAACGAACAAAAAAGTAACCAGGCATGGTGGCACACACCTGTAGTCCCAGCTACTCAGGAGGCTGAGGAAGAAGGACTGCTTGAGCCCAGGAAGTCAAGACTCCAGTGAGCCTTGATTGTGCCACTGCACTCCAACTTGAGCAACAGGCCATTTCTCAAAATAAATAAGTAAATAAATAAAAATAATAAATATATATACACACACCCACACATACTCATGTAATTTTTAAAACCAAGGTCTTCACTTACAATTAGAGTCTCAGAAATACGTTAAAACAAAACAGTTCTTTCAAAAATTGCATTTCTGTTGCAATTTACAGAAGTTTTTTTGCTTTAAATTTTGTACTCTTGCTTCAATTTTGCTTTGTTCAAACTTCTCCTCAACCTTACCTATTTAGGTTATGATGTATGTACCTTAAGAATGAACTATCTTATAATACTTGGCCTGATTATTTGCGTAACGTGCAACAAGAATAATTACTTACCATATAGCCTCCTTTTTATCTTTTGTTTTTATTTTTGTTTATTTTTTACGTTTTTTTTTTTTTTTTTTTTTTTGACAGGGTCTTACTCTGTTGCCTAGGCTGGAGTTCAGTGATGCAATCACGGGTCACTGAGTCTAAACTTCCTCAGGCTCAGGTGATCCTCCTATCTCAACCTCCTGAGTAGCTGGGATTACAGGCACACACCACCATACCAGGCTAACTTTTCTATTTTTTGTAGAGACAAGGTTTCACCATGTTGCCCAAGCTGCTCTCGAACTCCTAGGCTCAAGCAATCTGCCCACTTTAGCCTCCCAAAGTGTTGGGATTATAGGTGTGGGCTACCATGCCTGGCTGGCCTCCCCTTTTTTTTTTTTTTTTTTTTTAATTGACTTTGCCGGAACATTTTATTTTAATAACGAATTTCAGATTAGACCTTTTAAAAGCCTCTCAAGTCCATCTAAGAATTTATCTGTCCACAAATGCCTGCAAATAAATTAGACTTAGTATGATTTCATCTTCAGTAAAATTGGAGAATTGGATAGAAAAATTATGTTTCAACATCTGTTGAAACATGTACATCTGTTATTGGATTCGAGACATCTTCATTATTTTTTCAGTTTGTATTATATTTTATATTTTATAATTTGGACTGAATCCTGAATTTTCTTTCTGGCTACAAGTCCCAAACTAACATTTTCAATATTTTTCTCCCATCATTCTGAGTTGAAATAACAAGAAATTAAAACAGCACTTTTTTTTTTTTTTTTTTTTTTTTTTTTTTTTGAGACGGAGTCTCGCTCTGTCGCCCAGTCTGGAGTGCAGGTTCATCAGCAAGCTCTGCCTCCCAGGTTCACGCCATTCTCCTCCCTCAGCCTCCTGAGTAGCTGGGACTACAGGTACCCACCACCACGCCCAGCTAATTTTTTGTATTTTTAGTAGAGATGAGGTTTCACCGTGTTAGCCACAATGGTCTCTATCTCCGGACCTCGTGATCCGCCCACCTCGGCCTCCCACAGTTCTCGGATTACAGGCATAAACCACATTTCTTAAAGCCGTGCAAACTGAAGCTAGACAACACAAACTTCGGGAGAAAATAACGGCAACTTATAAACAACCTGCATGCCTGCTTACTGATGTATGGATTTCTCAGGAAGTTCACTGGAATGCCTGGTTCAACCTACAACCCAGAAGAATTTGTCACATTGCCACTGCAATCTGAAGAAGCTCACAGACTCTAGAAAAGCTGGTACGTAGACTGACAGCTCCAGATATTAACCTTTGTTTTTCTTCTGTTACTATGAAAATGGCTCTTATTAGAGATCTAATTGCCTTTATTACATATAGAAGTCCATCCCATCTATAATGCCACCTCCTGGAATGGGAAACAGCTGTTTAATTGAACACTTTACATGGCGCGGAGGTGCCATACCCTTTTGAAAAGCCAGATTTCATGAGAGTTCATTATTGTGACGACAGCACCAAGGAGGAGTGGTGTTAAACAATGAGAAACTGCCCCCAGGATCCAATCCCGTTCAGACCAGGCCGCGCGCCAGCATTGGGGATTATATTTTGTTGTTTTTTTCTTTTTTTTGAAACTGAGTCTCACTCTTGTCACCCAGGCTGGAGCACAATGGCGTGATCTCAGCTCACTGCAATCTCTGCCTTCTGGATTCAAGCGATTCTCCTGCCTCAGCCTCCCCAGCAGCTGGGATTACAGGCATGTGCCACCATGCCTAGCTAATTTTTGTATTTTTAGTAGAGATGGGCTTTCACCATTTTGGCCAGGCTGGTCTCAAACTCCTGACCTCAAGTGATCTGACCACCTCGACCTCCCAAGGTGCTGGGATTACAGGCATGAGCCATTGTGCCCGGCCTGGGATTAGATTTCAACATGAGATGTAGGTGGGAACACAGATCCAAACCATATCACCTATTAATAAGAAAAAGAAAATATACTATCATTTAAAATCACAATTTACTAAATAATTTTACCCATCTACTGTTGCTCAAATCATGTGAATTTTGTGGTTGATACTTTTGTTTTGTCTATACTATATGCTGTTATTATAGAAGTATAACTTTCCCTTCAAAAAGGCTGATATTGCTGCATTGATGAAGTGTCAAATAATCTAAAATACTTTGAGTTTTCCTCTGAGCCAAATATGAGTGATCATAGCCCTAGGCACATTCACAAGAGATCCTGATAACATGTATCCAAGGTGGTGGGGTTACAGCTTGGTTTTATACATTTTGGGGAGATATAAGACATCAATTAATACATGTGAGGTATATATTGGTTTGGTACAGAAATGTGGGACAACTCAAAGTTGGGGTTTACAGGGCAGAGATGGATTCAAAGATCTTCTGATTGGCAGTTTGTTGAAAGAGTTGTGATCTAAAGACCAAGGATCAATAGAAAGGAGTGTCTGGAATAAGAGGTTGTAGAGACCAAGATTCTTATTATGTAGATGCAGTCTCATGGATGACCACCCTTAGAGGCAATAAGTGGCAAATAGTTTCTATTCAGACCTTTAAAAGGTGCTAGATTTTCAGATAATCTCTTCAGGATCCGAAAAAAAAAAAAAAACAACCTGAAAAGGAAACGAGATTCTCTACAGAATGTAAACTTCCCCCCAAGAGATAGCTTTGCAGGACCAGTTCTTTGAAATATATTTTGGAATAAAACATTTGTATCTCTTTCAGGGCCTGCTACTGGTCAGGCAATGCTATACTAGACTGAGATTGAAAGGTGATATTTTATTGCTACAAAGGGTTAATGTTGTCAAGCATAAGAACTTTATTTTAATGTTCTTATGCTTTTAATGCTGGTCAATTATGCCTGAATTCCAAAGGAGGAGGTTATACTAAGGCATATTCTACCAGCCCTTTCCATTATGGCCTGAACAAAAAATTTTTTTTTTAGATTTCTTTGAAATCTTCTTGGCCAGGAGGAGTTGTCTATTTAGTTGGTTAGGGGGCTTAGAATTTTGTTTTTGATTTACATTTCTCCTCTTTCTGGTCACGATTTTTCAGAAGAAACATCTATGGGTTAACATGATTTGTCCAATACTGTTGCCAGGGTAGTGTGGCTGCCTGCCTTGGGTTCATTCTGTCTGTTGGTGGGACCCCTCTGTCAAAGGAACTTAGAGATGAAAGACTTACAGGCAACTTAAATGTTCTAGGCAAAATGGGAATGAAAGTAGACAGGTATTCATTAACCTTACAAATCTTTAAGCTATATAAAAGCCAGAAATCAAAACCCAAAGCCAAGATTACAAACTTGACCTACCTATAACTTATATGCACTGAGTAATTGTAATCCTGGTTTTAGTTATAGCCTTGTAGCAATTAACTACACAAAGCATAAATATTTTGTTTAAAAGAGCTAAGGAATTGAACAAGTTGTGTTATACCATAATGCTTTTTGTGGTCTTCTTAGTAATTTTTCCTGAGGAGGCTGATAATTTTTTTTAACATGCATCTGCATAAATCTCATAACTGGGAGTATTATACCCCAAAGGTTTTTCCACTACATATCTTGATACTCTCTCAGTTTTTTTTTTTTTTTTTTTTTTTTTTTTTTTTTTTTAATTTTATGAGAAGTAGGAAATTCCTTATGGTTGGGATGGATGAAAATGTGCCAGATAATGACCCAGGAGGCAAAGTCCCTCATTTCACCAGCTGTTTAGGCACCTGTGTGCCCATCCTTGATTTTGAGGGTCTGAATGATTATATCCCTCAAAACCAGTTTTTACAATTTCACATGCCCCCTCCTTTTATATAGACCCTTGGCCTAGAGGGAGGATGTTTGCATAGATTAGCAGCAGGGCATTAGAAGTGAAAAACAGATTGGGTCCAGTGGGATTCCAAATGAGGGGGATTGTCAGGCTTTGTGAAATCATGTCTAATCTTCAGAATACGATGATTCTGGTTTTCTTGGAAGAAGTAAAACAATGAGAGATAAATAATATTAATAATTTAACAATCAAAAGAGAAATTGTGTGTCAGAACAGAAAAAGATACCTATTTCATTAGGGTGCCAACTAAAAATGTCATGAAGAAAATTTTGACCTGGTTTATCCTTAGAGGCCGATTGTAGCCAAAAAATAATTCATGGTTCAATCTATACTCAAACACAAGGGTCAGGGCTAGAATCCAGTAATAGGTGTATTATAGTTTTCCTTTGAAACATAATATCTCTCTCTCTAGCTCTTCTTTTCTACTAAAGAGAAATGATAGTAAGACCAATTTGTGTGCTAAATAAGTTTTAGGCTTATGATACTTGGTCTGATTATTTGCCTAAAATGCAGCATGAATTGTTTGGCCATATAGTCTCCTTTCCAGTTGATTTTGCTGGAACTTTGTTTAAGAATATATTGTTCTAGTTGGCTGGGCGCAGTGGCTCACACCTGTAATCCCGGCACTTTGGGAGGCTGAGGAGGGAGGATCACGAGGTCAGGAGATCAAGACCATCCTGGTTAACACCATGATACCTCGTCTCTACTAAAAAATAGAAAAAATTAGCGGGGTGTGGTGGCAGGCACCTGTAGTCCCAGCTACTCGGGAGGCTGAGGCAGGAGAATGGTGTAAACCCGGGAGGCGGAGCTTGCAGTGAACCGAGATCACGCCACTGCACTCCAGCCTGGGCGACAGAGCAAGACTCCGTCTCAAAAAAAAAAAAAAAAAAGAAAGAGAACGTTGCTCTAGTCAAGGCCTTGGTAAAATAACTAGTGTGTCCAATTGTGTCGTGTTTCAGAAGAACACTGTTACTGAACTTATACAAATAACCATGCTACCATATAATAAGAATACTCACAGTTTACAAATTCTGGAGAACCCTGGTAGAGAGAAGAGTAAATCCTGCACACAAAAGTATACTTTACAACCAGAGTAGCAGCCTTCCAAACATAATGTCGATAATTCACCTTAGAAGTGTCATCTACAAACCAAGTAGTTGTCATTGAGAGGTGCTCACAGGCTTTTGCCACAAGCCCCAGTAAACACTTCACAAAGGACTACCAAATGAGTTTGTCCCTACTGGCAATCCAGCTTCTATTTTATGTTCTGTGGGCCTGGGCAATCTTACTGGTTCCCATTTGCATGTCCAATTAATATTAGACAAATGGCAGACTTATATGCCTTCTGTTTTAAATATAGGTAGGGGAAATATTCCCTAGTCAGATACAGTATCCATTTTTATAAAACATTTAAGTAAAGAAGTCACAACTACTTCATATAAAGCCTGTTTAAACTTCATAACTTTCATAATTCTATCAACCCTTGCATTTTTATGATTGGTCCCAGAAGCTTTTCTTCTCTACCCCAAAACCATTTTACCTACACTTGTAAAAAAGTATTTGGGTTCCCAGCAGGGGATTGAGTCTAGGGACTCAAACCCTTTTGTCATTCTTTATCTTCACTTGCCTCAACATTGCCCCAGGCAATGTCCGCTTTCTCACTGTAACCTATTCCTTTTTATTTTTCTTAAATTTCTTCATTCCAGAGTAAATGTACAAAACTGGTGTGGGGCCCTTTATTGTTGGGGGACCAGCTGGGGTTTCCTGTGGTCCATCTAACCTTCAATAGTGTTGTATTAAGACCTTGCTTTAACACCATAATATTAATTTTATTTGTTTCATTTCTTAGTAACTATCTAAAGATTTCCACTCTTTTGGGATGAGTCCTTTGACTCCGTTTGATCTTTCCCCCTGCCTTTTATTTATGTATTTATGTATTTATTTATTTATTTATTTGAGACAGAGTTTTGCTCTTGTTGCCCAGGCTGGAGTGCAATGGCACGATCTCTGCTCAGCGCAACCTCCGCCTCCTGGGTTCAAGCGGTTCTCCTGCCTCAGGCTCCCAAGTAGCTGGCATTACAGGCATGTGCCACCACGTCCAGCTAATTTTGTATTTTTAGTAGAGACGGGGTTTCTCCATGTTGGACTGGCTGGTCTTGAACTCCCGACCTCAAGGGATCTGCTTGCCTTGGCCTCCCAAAGTGCTGGGATTAGAGGCGTGAGCCACCTTGCCTGGTTTTTTGTTTGTTTGTTTGTTTGTTTTGTTTTTTACTCTAATGTTTTATTAGTATCTATAAGACGAATGAGGGAGAGCTGCAATAGCAAATTTGATAAAGCTTCAGGAGTAATGTCACCCGGGGTGCTCATGTAGAAGGAGCTCCCTCAGCCAGAGTACTTACCGTAACTTAGGTAATGGGCATATTCAGTGGGTAAATGTCTCAGTCATCGTAAAGCCAGTCCCACATGGCTTGCATATGAAGCATATCAGCTGCTGCATCTGGGGTCCTCCACTTGGATTTTATAGGGAGAGCTGGGCAGTCACTTTCTTAGGGCAAACAGACCTTGCAGTGGCTTTTCTCTGTGTTTGGGTGAGGGAAAAGGGACAAGATGGAGGAAGGTGAACAAGATGGAGCAGTCCCTATTGTTTCCGGGTTCTTCATCACAGATTTTCCCGTGCCCGGGAAAAGAACCAAATCAACTGAGCATGCGCAGAATGACGTCAAGCCGGGGACACCGAAATTCAAGAAGCCACTCCTACACACACGCCCCGAACTCCTCCCCTTCCAGCTCCCAGGCATAAAAGTCTGCCGTCGGCAGGAGCCCGTGTGACTTCTTCGGCCCCCGCATTTGTGGACCGGAGAACATCACCCCAGAGCGCCGGCGCGACTTCCCTGGCCCCCCACACCCGAGGACCAGAGAACTTCGCCTGAGAATGTGTGCATATTTGCAAATAAAAGGGCTGCCACTGTCTTCGCTCGTTTTGGCCTTTATTGATATTTAGTCTTTGCGTCTATTAATATTAGTAATAGAGAACCAAAAACGAAACAAAACACTCTGGTCCACCAGAGCTGGCTGTTCTATCAAGAATAACTTTCTGTGTTTCTGGATTGCATATACACATCAGCAATTGTTTAATGTGGGGAAAAGAGAGATCAGACTGTTACTGTGTCTATATAGAAAGAAGTAGACATAAGAGACTCCATTTTGTTCTGTATTTGAGATGCTGTTAATCTGTAACCCTACCCCCAACCCTGTCCTTGCAAGAGACATGTGCTGTGGTGACTCAAGGTTTAAGGGATTTGGGGATGTGCAGGATGTGCTTTGTTAAACAAGTGCCTGAAGGCAGTATGCTTGTGAAAAGTCATCATCATTCTCTTAACCTGAAGTACCCAGGAACACATACACTGCGGAAGGTTGCAGGGACCTCTGCCTAGGAAAGCTAGGTATCGTCCAAGGTTTCTTCCCATGTGATAGTCTGAAATATGGCCTCATGGGAAGGGAAAGACTTGATCATCCCCCAGCCTGACACCCATGAAGGGTCTGTGCTGAGGAGGATTAGTCTAAGAGGAAAGAAGGCCTCTGAGCAGTTGAGATAGAGAAAAGCATCTGTCTCCTGCCCGTCTCTGGGCAATGGAACTTCTCAGTGTAAAACCCGGTTGTATGTTCTATTTACTGAGAAAGGAGAAAACCGCCTTAGGGCTGAAGGTGGGACTTGCTAGCTGCAATGCTGCTCTTTATGCACTAAAAAAGTTTATGGAGTTGTTTGCATGTGCATATAAAGGCACAACACTTTTCCTTAAACTTATTCATGTCACAGAGATCTTTATTCATATGTCGTACTGTTGACCTTCTCGCTACTATGATCCTATTGTCCTGCCACTTCCCATTTTCCAAGATGGTAAAGATAATGATCAATAAATACTGAGGGAACTCAGAGACCGGTGCTGGCGCCGGTCCTCTGTATGCTGAGCGCCGGTCCCCTGGACCCACTTTTTCTTTCTCTATACTTTTTCCCTGTGTCTCATTTCTTTTCTCAAGTCTCTCGTTCTCCTAACGAGAAATGCCCACAGGTGTGGAGGGGCAGGCTACCCCTTTAGTTTAATAGTGAGCTGTGGTTCCTGTATGAACCCAAACATGTTCTTTCATTCTGTAGCATTTAAAATTAAAGATACTTACCTTAAATTGTTTATTATTACCATCCATTTTAGTAAAGGTTTCTCAAGAAGCCGATGATACCAACTTACAAAATTGAACAATTTCTTTATATTACACCCTGTGGTTTTAATAGTTACTAGGTTTTGCCCTTCTATTACAGTAGATAGCTGGTCAGACATGAGCAGGGCAGGAGAGGGATCCCCCACACTCCACCAGGAATGTCAGGCAACCATCAGGGAATGGTAGGGGGTTGATAAGTGTCTTTCTAAAGTAATAATTGGTCACAGCTAGTGCCAGGGAAAGGCAGTGTCTCAATAGATAGAAACACCTGAAATTTGTGATCAGCAGCTTGACAATAAGATATTAGGAGCTGGGCGAGTGGGCTAACGCATGTGCATTACGAAGCAAGATGGCCGGGTGTGGTGGCTCACGCCTGTCATCCCAGCACTTTGGGAGGCTGAGGTGGGTGAATCACCTGAGGACATCAGTTCGAGACCAGCCTGGCCAACATGATGAAACCCCATCTCTACTAAAAGTATAAAAATAAGTCTGGTGTGGTGGTGTGCTCCTGTAATCCCAACTACTCAGAAGGCTGAGGCAGGAGAATTGCTTGATCCCAGGAGACGAAGGTTTCAAGGTTGCAGTGAGCCGAGATTGTGCCGTTGTATTCCAGCTGGGCAACAAGAGCAAAACTCTGTCAAAAAAAAAAAAAGAAAAAAGAAAAAAAAATCAAATTGAAGGCGTTTAACTGCTATATGACCTACCAGGGACTTTGGTAAGGAAAGAATGCCTCAAACGCATATGTGTACACCTCCAGTAAACACACTGTGCATGTGACCCCTCCCAAGTGCTGTCAGGACAGCGCGCATATGGACAGCCCACCTCGAGGGAAGAATCAGGGGAGAAGGGACACAGAAGTATGCCAACATATAACATCCTGAGTCAAAGGTCAAACTAGGCACTTGATCTCTCAAGTCATCCACTTGGCCCTCTTCCAAGTGTACTTTAACTTCCTTTCATTCATGCTCTAAAGTTTTTTAATAAACTTTACTCCTGCTTTAAATCTTGCCTCAGTCTCTCTTTATGGCTTATGACTCCTTGGTCAAATTCTTTCCTCTGAGGAGGCAAGAACTGAGGTTGCTGCAGACCCATATGGATCCACTGTTGGTAACATTTCCCCCACGTTGACCACCGTATTGGTAATCACAAGTGTCAGAGGTACTTTCTGTTGACCTGGTTTAATATTTCCTTTTGTGCATAGCTTTCAGGTGAATGATCTGAACTCAGATAGCACCACATCTATCTTTGGTCCTGTCTTAAGGCCCAACACACGATTGTTTCACATTTATTTTACCTATTATGGATAAGTATAATCAACGGATTGAATATTTTGCTTTTTCTTTATTAGTTTGCATTTCCTTATGCATCCTGTGAACCAACTCCCCAGAAGTATAAACAATCTCTAAATTCCCCTGGATCTTCTATCTTTAATAACTGAATGAAGCCCAGCTGCCGCTCCAGTACTATAGGTGACAGGGTAGCCATCCAGAAATCAAAGTTTCTTTATTGCCACACTTTTATTTTTCATCTTTTTATTCATTTAGTTTCACCTATCTAATTTTTTTCTTTATTTTAAAGCAAACTTTAAATAGTCTCTAAACTAGAAAAAAATTACATTTTCTTTAGCAAAAAAACATTCTCATGTTTTTTATAAACTTCACCAGGAACAAATCTTACTAGCCTACTATTCTAACTCTTAGTAACTCTAATTCCCAATGGGACAAAAAACAAAAACAAAAAACAAAAACTATATTTAGTTAATTTAACATAACATATCTTAAAGGTTTTAAATTAATAGAGAGAATTTTGAGACTAAATTACTCTTACCAAAGATAACTGAAGTCATGTGAACTAAAAGGCATCTGAGCTAGATTCTATTAGTCTAATTGCTTACTTTTCTTTAAACCAATTAATTGAAGTTCTTTCATAAAATTTGATAGTGAAATATCATTTCCACATGACACATATAAACATATAGAAATGATAGGCCCATAGACAGAGGCAGATCTTATAGATTTAAGATTTTTCATTTGCCTGTTGTCAAAACTTTTACCTGCTCTGTTAGACTATTAATCTCTTGATTATCCATTCTATGTTCTAAACAATTGTTGACTAGGCAACTTGAAATTTGCATCTCCAAAGACATGACTTAGGTGAAACAAAGTAAAAAGTTCACATTGCAAAGTCACAGACTTAGATCTAAACCAAGGCAAGGTTTATTATGTAAAATTTAAGTCACTGTCTTCCCCATAGGTAAAGTTCCTAACCTTTACTCTCCTACTTTCCACTAGGCACACTCCCTTGAATTGCTAGCTTATCTAATTATGTTTGCTTAAAGAAGTTTCAGAGATGGAATCTTTAGACAATCCAGATGCTTATGGAATTCTCCCCCACCAGGAGATTACTTCAAGGCTGTAGCTAATTTACCACACAGTAAAGCCTGAGATGGCGCCAGCCCATTCACCAGATGGGGCAATAACTCAAGATAAGTCATCTGAACAAGTCACAGAGTTCCACTGCTTTGCTCCACTGCATGCCCTCCACACCATACTTCCCCTTCTTAAATCTTGGGATTTTGCCTAAGAATTTTGAAGCAGTTTTATTAAAGTAGGTGCCAAACCACTTCCCCACTGAAAGCTTTGGAAAATAAAGTCACTTTCCTTCTATTACACCCCATCCCTATTATTTGATTTTGCAAGCGGTGAACAGCTGAACCTGCATTTGATTATGTTTGTAGTGAAGAAATATCTTTATAATTAAAAACAGAAAGATTTGTTTTTGCTGTTCTGCCTCAGTATTTCTGGAAAAATCAAGTGTCTATGTTCTAAGAAAGGCAGAACAAAATCGGAAGGTACACAATTTAATGATTTTTCTTAGAATCTTAAGTTTGTATATGTTGGATTATCTTTAAAATATGAAACTTATCATCATCATAAAGCCTTTTATTTGAATAGCTTTTTATTTCATTTTTTTCTTTATGGCTGTCTTATAGAGTGGTTGGCATCATTGCTATTTCACATGAGAGAGGGTCATGACTCAATTCAGAGGCATAAAAATTATTTGAGGTCTCAAATATTAGAATATTTATTTTATACAAATATATGAAAATGAATTTACATAAGAATGTATCCATATCCCCCAAAGTACATCCAAATTTACAGGGCATTAAGTTAAGAGAAATTCCAATGTTAGTTCCATAATCTGCAAAGAATGAATTCTTCAGTGAAGCATGAAAAAATAACATAATTTTCCTTCTATCCAAAAATACCGAGATAGTTTTGTTTATTCTCTTCCCTGTCCCAACCGCCAATCCCAGGCTATATCTCAAAACAATTTATTGGTATATATTTTTTGGAAATACACTACTACTATTACATTATCTTTCCATTTTGATAGTGTGTGGGACATAGGCTCTTGGCCCCATAAATTTTCCCTAATAATCACTGACATGAGGCAGATTGACTACTAGGAGTAAAGGCATGCAACATATTTTTAACACATAAAAATGAGAATCTTCAGAATGAAAACCCCCCTTCCCAATGAGTTACAGAAATGTACCATTTTGAAGTTACAGGAAAAAAAAATGTGGGCTTAAATCCTGGTAAAATGGTTTATGGGAGAGAGAAGAAGCTTAGTGAGCAAAGGTGGCCTTGTTACATAGATGAAGTCTACCTCAGAAAAAAATAAATGATAAATGTTTCTTTGTAGACTTGTAAAAGTGTCTGACATTCAATCCCTCCTGGATCTTTGGAAAGACATAGAAAGGAGCAGGGGAATGGCTGCATTCATGGAGATTCCCTACAGATGCAAATTTTCACCGCTTAACACAGCTTTTGCAGGACCACTTCTGCCAGGATATAGCTAAGAGGTAGCTATTTCAACATAGGTCAAAGAAATATATTTCGGGGTAAAATATTTTAATTCCATTCAATAGCTAACTATTATTTTATAATATTATGGAAAAGTATATAATAGTGTGTGTGAAAGGTAAAATGAATTTGTAAGATTCCACTACGATTGGATGTAGTGAATAAAATTAAGTGGTTGGACTAGAAGTTCTTTCAGGCCCTTTTCAGTTATACCCATTATAAGCTTTTACTTTCTTTGTTTTTTAAAAAACATCATTTAAACTAAGATATTAGGTTATTAAAAGTTCATTGGAATACAATATCAAAGTTAATAGCTACTTTAACTGAAGGACAGATAGTATGTAATAGAGAAGAATGACAGAAATAGCACTGGTAGTTCCATGGATGGGAATAAGATGCTAAAACACTATGATTCCTGCTGAAACTAATTACTATTCCCTCAATTACCAGTTTAAAAATATACCCCCAAGCATTTTACTAACAATTTTCGTAAATGATATTAAAGCCTATTCAACTTTCCTGGAACAACTAATGAGAAGCTTGTTCCATAAAAACAATAAAAACATGTTTTTCTACAGTGATTATTAATGTAAAACTTTAGTTAATTTAGTTGCACAGTTTTTATGATGAGAAAGAAGCTACCTTTGCAAAAATTGAAAAATTATTATAGTGAAAGAGATCAGACATAATTGACTCCATCTTGCTTCTACCTTTTAAACTGTCCTTGTTCATTTGGGGAACATAGGTCAAACTACTCTTGGGAAAGAATTTAGTTATGATTTGACTCTGAAACAAAAATGATAATATCCCTTTTCCGAAAAGTCCCCCTTCTTTCCTGGGGATCAGTTTGCCTTTGTAGGACTAACAAATTAGCTACAAGATTAGAAATTATGGTTTAAGGGTCAGACAGCCTCTGGCTGCAAGAGTCTGAACCTACCCAAATTGCTCCTGGGGATAACATTACTACTGTAAAGCCTAAGATCAATACTTGAGATGTTTTGCAGACCCTGCACTCAGTGGATCAGCTGACACCACCCAGACTGGTAATCTGGGTCAACCAGTTCTGCGATCCCACCCAGGAATGGAAGACAGCAATGATTCCATCTCCAACCTGACCAATCAACACTCTCCACTTCCTGAGCCCCTACATGCCAAATTATCTTTAAAAACTCCCATATCTGAAGGCTTGGGGAAACTGATTTGAGTAATAATAAAACTCTGGTCTCCCACACAGCCAGCTTTTCGTGAATTGCTGTTTCTCCATTGCAATTCCCCTGTCTTGATAAATGGTCTCTGTCTAGGTAGTGGGCAAGGTGACCCCGTTGGATAGTTAAAAGAATGATGCCTAATTTCTCTAAAAATGTTTTCTACTCTTTTTTGTATTTTAACCTTCTCATTCTATGTGTGATTTCTTTCCTTGTCTTACTTCTTTCACTTATAAGTTGACTTTTACTTTGAAGAAAATTTAGTGTAAATTATATTCAATCTGTCTCCTCAATCTTCAAGATTATACAAAATATACTGCTCATTAAAGTTGCTGAGAAGTTACATTTTCAAGCTATTTTGTAAAATTATGTAGAGAACAACTTATCCAAATATATACAAACATATTTGATTGGAAATTTACTCAGGCAGGATTTTAAGTTTTTGTTGGATTTCCTTTAAAATTATGAAATATTTAAGGGGATGTAATCCTTTACTCTCTTCTCAAGGATCTTAATCCCAGAAAAGTAAATTATACTACCAGAGACAAGAGACAAGTAAATAGCAGATCTGCAGTTAGATATACTTTCATACATAGCCCACATTCTGGGTCCTTTTTCAGTACAGTATAAAACATATATTCAAGCTCAGCACCTACTACTTATCATTTAATAGGAACAATAGAGACGAAATTACTAGTACATAATAAGAGATTAGATTCATTTCAATGACTTTAACTATTTGTATCTAAAATTTTTCTAAAGAAGTCTGGAAATTATCTTTAAAATTGTACAATTAGCAATTATTTTATAATCTACATTCATTTTGCACAGAGGACTTAAATAATCCATGTATGTGTTGCTTGAAAGTATTTTACTATGTAAAATAAATATACCACAAGCTTTAATTGAAATTAAAAGTGTGTTCTAAAATGTTAATATTTTCCTAGATTAAGTTTTGCTCTAGCTATGGAGAATAAAAGAAGAATTTGGCCAACCACAGTGGCTCATGCCTGTAATCCCAGCACTTTGGGAGGCCAAGCTAGGCAGATTGCTTGAACCCAGGAGTTTGAGACCAACCTGGGCAACATAACCAGACCCCATCTCTACTAAAAATAAGATAAATTAGCCTGGCATGGTGGCTCACACCTGTGTTCCCAGCTACTTGTTACTGGTGGAAGGTATTCGAATAACTGGTGGTGAATTCGTATGGGTCTGCAGCAACCTCAGTTCTTGCCTCCTCAGAAAAAAGAATTCAGCTGAGGGACATAAGGCACATAAAGAGACTGAGACAACCTTTAGAGCAGGAATGGAGTTTATTTAAAAAGTCTTTAGAACAGGAAAAAAAGGAAAGTATGCTTGGAAGAGACCCAAGCGAGCACCAAGGTTAAGTGCCCTGTTTAACCTTGATATTAAAACTTCATAGGCTGGCCCCTTTCCCATGATTCTTCCCTGTGAGCTGCCTGCATGCTCAGTGCCTTTCTTACTCTCAGGAGGTGAGCATGCTCAGTGTGTTTAGGAAGTTGTGCCCATGCCCATTTGCAGCTTTTTTCCACCTTCTTCTGCCATGATCCCCCGGAAGGTCATATTCCGTCATTTTGTCTCTTAGTGTACCTGCCCAGGAAGTTGCTTCTCCCTGGCATCTGCATCCACCAATTAATGCAGGTGCAACAGGTGTGGATCATCAGGACTGGCTGCCAATTTATCACTTCTAGAGAGGCAATGTGACAATTGCCATACCACCACTGGACATTCCTAGTGGATGGGGAAGAACCCTCTCCAGCCTCGCTCATGACTAACAACCCATAACATACTCAGCAGGGTGAGGCAGGAGGATTGCTTGAGCCTGGGAAGTCAAGGCTCAGTGAAAATAATATCTCCAATAAAATGTATTTATAAAGAAAAAAGGATCAACATTACAATAAAGAGTTGCTTTATCGTTCATGAAATCGATTTTACAAAAATCCACATTTGAATATTTTTATTCTTATAGACTCGATTTAATTCATGCCTTCGTTTCAGAAATGTAATAATTTCTACTAATGTTAAGATCAGGGCACCAAATATTTTAATATTTCTGCTGAAATAAATGTATTATTAGTCTTTTTTTTTCTTTTTTTGAAGACATAAAAATGGCCTCTATTGGTGCTCTGGATAAGGTCTAATAGTTTCAAAAATATTAGTACTTGGATATATAGTTAGAAAATTAAGAGTAGGGAAAAATAGAAAATTAACTATAACAGTTTTACTACAATTGCTTCCTTTGAATGTAAAGCTAGTAAAGCATTCTTGCCTTTCCCAAATGATAAACATTTTTTTTTTTTTTTTTTTTTTTTTTTTTGAGACAGAGTCTCGCTCTGTCGCCCAGGCTGGAGTGCTGTGGCCGGATCTCAGCTCACTGCAAGCTCCGCCTCCCGGGTTCCCGCCATTCTCCTGCCTCAGCCTCCCGAGTAGCTGGGACTACAGGCGCCCGCCACCTCGCCCGGCTAGTTTTTTGTATTTTTTAGTAGAGACGGGGTTTCACCGTGTTAGCCAGGATGGTCTCGATCTCCTGACCTCCTGATCTGCCCGTCTCGGCCTCCCAAAGTGCTGGGATTACAGGCTTGAGCCACCGCGCCCGGCCGATAAACATTTTATTTGTGAGTCTGTGGATGTCCATATGTCCACATGTCTTTCTAGGTGTAAATGCTAATTTTGCTTATAAAAATAATAGTATCAAAGTCCTCAATTTTTAAATTTAACATAAAATATTAGGTAAATGAATTTCTAAGTCAGTATGTATATAGCTTTACCTCAAAATATTTGTTGGTTAAATGTATAACTTAACCTACAAAATTCACTAATGGATACATGTACAATGATCAATTTAGTCACTAAAGATATTCAAATAAGTTGTTCTAATTTTGGAACTATTACTTGCAGTGCAGTTAGATAAAAGAAACTGAGTTACCGGCCATCACTTGAAATTTCCAATTAAAGTTTGGCATGTGGAAAACTAGCCTCAATTATAGTATTGCTCTTGTCCACAGGAACTTCAAAGAATATATACTGATTGGTAATAGTGATACATAAATGCAATTGAAATGAGATCTTTTGCAAGGTACTTTGCTGGGGAGGGATTGGGAGTTGTTAAAACCTGTTAACACAATCTGAAAGCCAAGATAAAATCAAATGTCTTATGCCAGTTTTAGTGACATTCAAATGTTGCACCCATGGCAGAATTTGAAGAGTAGAGCACTATAAAACAGACTTTTTTTTTTTTTTTTGAGATGGAGTTTCACTCTGTTGCCCAGGCTGGAGTGCAGTGGTGCAATCTCAGCTCACTGCAACCTCCACCTCTCAAGTTCAAGTGATCCTCCTGCCTCAACTCCCCTAGTAGCTGGGATTACAGGCACGTGCCACCATGCCTGACTAATTTTTGTATTTTTAGTAGAGGTAGGATTTCACCATGTTGGCCAGGCTGATCTCGAACTCCTGACCTCAGGTGATCCACCTGCCTGAGCCTCCCAAAGTGCTGGGATTATAGGCATGAGCCACCATACCCTGCCTAGATTTCTTAATTAAAGCAAAGCTCAGGAGTAAAAATCCTTTCATGCCAGCGAAATGCAAACCATTTTTTGAAAGTGTGCCAAGCAAATAAATAGCTGAGAGTGAAACACATTTTAATCTTGCTCTGCCATAACAAAGAAGATCAGGTTGTGGCACTTATAGAGTTAATTTCAAGATAAAATAATTACAGAAGTGTTTTGTTTTGTTTTGCTTTTTGTTTTTTGTTTTGTCATTTAGAAATCAACATTACAGGGAGAAGCGAGTCCATACCAATCTTTGGACTTCTGTAACTTAGCTTTTACTATTCAATTTACATTTAACACCAAGTATCTTATTATTTAGGTAAGATGTAACCATTCAACAATCTGAAGTTAATATTATTGTACATTACTATTGTAAAAATAAAGAGTTATTTTTAACTTAAAATGCCTTAAACAGGGTTGAATAATCATGTTGAAAGGCAGAACAGAATAAATGACAACATAGTAGCTGGAAAGAAATAGAAATGGCTTAGTTCAGAAGTGTTTATATTTTTATTTTTCTCTTATCTTCTTGTATTTCATGGAATAGAGAGTATAAAGGCTGCAATGAAAGACACATCAACATTGATTCAGAAGAAACGAAAACAAAGCACTTAGTCACAATAATATAACTCAATTCTACATCATGGAAAATTTGAAGCTGGAAATGTGGCAGAGACATCAGGTAATGAAACCATTTTCCATAACCTCAGTGAACTTTAAAATGCTGTTAGATATTTACAAACGTATGCTTTGCCTGGAAGGAGTCTCAGTTTTCAACAAATATTCTAAAGTATATACATACAATAAAAGTGTTAATCATTGTTTTTTTCAGCCCTTCTCATTAACCTTTCCTCTACAGACTACTGACTTGACCCATCTAATTTACTTTCCTCCACAGTCACTCAAGAAGCATTCTTCCACTTCTTGGCTAGTAATTTGGACTTTTTTGATGTCTAGGTGGTAGGATAAGAGGTTAATTTGACAGAGAAGGATGACATTAAGGCTAGAACTTGGACAGAATTGATTCTGAGAATGTTTTATAAAGTTATAGAATAAGATGTATAAAAAAGTAGATGGTGGGATCATTATTATGGCCGGCTATGTATGTTGCCTTTTCACCATCTAAACAATCACAAACAGTATTCATTTTTTTTATCTAAATTGTGTTTTGGTGGTAAATGGGATGTATTTTTAACCAAAAACCACTTTGACACGGAAAAAGAAACGTGATGTCCTATTTTCAATAGGAAGTGTACACAGTATTCACATATATTTGTGTATTCTTCTGAAATCAGTTTATCTTTATATCCATATTTACATCCTAAACATGTCAACATTTTATACCTCTAACACAATTTGAAAGTGATTAAAGTTCATAGCATGTATAGCTTATTGGGTTGCAACTATAAAATAATTACTTTCAGGTTTGTAAGATGATGATTAAAAATGTAATGCACGTTTATAAAATGTTCACCATAAATTAGGTCCTTTACTTACATTCCTTTCACTGTTTTATAATAACTAATCATATTGCCTTCATTTAACTGGCTCACACATAGTGTGTGAATCACTCACTATTTGTATTCCTGTGTGAAGTACAAATATATATATGTTAACTTCCCAAATAAAATATTTCACTGAGAGAAGATAATGAATTAAATGGATTTTTTATTATAGGCAGCATCTAAGTTAGCAAAAACAGGATGAGTAATTGATTAAACTGCTTGATTCCTTAAGAAAAAGTATGCATGCAAGTACATTACCTTATTATCCAGAGTTTTAACATTCATATCCAGTAAAACGTCTAGTCTTATTTATAAGGAAATAGATTAGAAACCTTTAATATATTGTAGGTATTCTTTAAAAATCAATTCTTCCTCCTTCACTTTCCCTCCAAAACAAACTTTGATTTGAAAAACTTAGTAATAAGTAATGACCATTTATTTGCTGCTGTGAAAAATAACTAAAAATATGATATTTTTGACCTTTTAAAATATCAAATCATTTATTCTAACCTTTCGGAAATCAAATTTGTCACACTGTATCTGAAAAATAACATTGAACTATAATTTCAGTTACATGTATTGTACACTCTGAATCTCATTTCAAGAGAAAATTAACTAATGTGGGAGTAAACACTGCCTACTACTGCCCTGAGTTTAACCTCTTTTGATATATTCATCAATCTGTTAATTATTATTCATCAAAAGTACTGCATGATTAGAGATTAGAAAAATAGGGCCAGAGAACCCACAATAGTAGCAATAGAGACAACAGCAGTAAGATCACCAGCTGTGACTACCCCTGCTATAATTGATATTTGTGATTCTGAAAATAACAGAGAAACTTACAAAAAAGCACAGACGTGTAACTGTGGTGAATTTATATTTCAAGAATGGATTTTTCATCTTTGGAGAAAATAGATTTTGCTTAGATTGAAGGAAGAAAAATATAAGTGAAGAATGGATAAAATACGGATGCAGTTAAAATAAACAAATCTTTAAAGTGAACCAATTCCATCCTAACTTAAAAATCTTTACTGGATTTGTTTGTCTGAACTACTATAGGACCAAGTAATAACATGAACCAACAAATATTATATTTTAACAATTATAATGAGAAAACCTCTTTTTTAGCCTATTTCACATACATTGGTGTGCTATGTGTGGATCAGCTTGATCTTTTCCATGCTTTTTTTAAGGCTTTTTTTACAGTGGGTCTAGAGTAGTCTTTCCTTTAGTTTAGTCCCTGTAACATGATGGAGCTCTTTGAAAGCATCTACTAAGCACCCCAAATATGCCACAATATTTCCCTACTCTGTGTAGTAAATCAAAATGATTCACAGCCTTGGGGGTGCTCAGGGAATTTTCCAGCTTACAGCTTCCCAGACATTGTCTTTTTCATTGTCGTTGTGGTTTGGCCTCCTAAAGTTAAACTTAATGAATGTAGAGATTGATATTCAGACAAAGAGAGAGAGGAGGCTTTTAAGCAGATTCAAGTTTCCCGGCATTGATCTCTCTCTTCAGTACTCTGCCCCAACAATTCCCATTGCCACACCCTCCTTTAAATGAAATTTAATTCTCTTTACCTTGCCAAAATTACTAATCTCTCTTGAGTTCTCCTTCTTTTGCCATGATCATGCAATTATCTCCAGGCAGAAAGCCAGGGTGATGGTGAAAGGAGCCGGGCACATTCCGCAGCCCCGGGCTCAAAACAAACAAACCCAGTAAAAACACATCCCATCCTCCCATCCCACCACATTTCGCCATATATCTCTCAAACTTCCTGAGCCCAGTACAAACACATCCCATCCTCCCATCCCACCACATATCGCCATCTATCTCTCAAACTTCCTGAGCCCAGTACAAACATATTCCATCTCATAGTTGTCCTCCTCTCAGAGATCACTCCTGCCCTGCCGGTTGTCAAATATCTAAAAGCAATGGTCTCATCTGTTTTCTCCATTTTTATTGTTGTTTAATGTGTGAGGGCAAGTCTCATCCAATTACTCCTTCATAGGTGAAAACTGTATAGATTTTTCCTCCTTCTCCTTAATAACTACAGAATTTAACAATTGTTCTTGTGGATAAATTTGGCCATGGCCTGGGTCCTCCAGTACCTGCCTGCAGCTCGTTGGTGTCATTGTTTTAGCAGCTGTGTTTCATGAGTTTTACAATCCCAAGGTCTCAGCCTTCTACCAGAATTTGAATTGACATATTCACAGAGTCAAACAGGCTTCAGAAGGCAGATAAAGTCTTAGATTTTTCTTTCTCTAATATCTTAATCCTTTAAGTGCCATTGCCTCCATAGTTCTTTGGCTTCAAATGCCTGAATTTTATATAAATATTTTACTTATTATTTTACTCTTACCCTTGGTCTTTCTTTAGCTATTCCATTTCACTTGAAAGCAGTTCTTATCTCTATTTTCAAACTAACTTCCCATGCTCTGGAATTGTTAACCAGATTTATCTTTCACAACCTCAATAAACCTATGAAAACACTGTGTACAATTGAATGAACATTTTACAAATGTATAAGAAATAAACTATATTATTATAGTTGTGGGCGTTTGGAAAAGGAAATAAATTAGTGAATATTGTACACATGGACTATACATATCTTTTTATTATTTAACATTTTACAAGAAACCATTATTTTATTAAATAGGTGCTTTTAAAATCCAATAAAATAAATTACAAATAATAATTGACAGCATATTACCTATGGATGAATTCTAAGCTTCATAAGTATCACCCAATTACCACTTAGTGTGGCTTGTCAGTCTCTCTCCAGTGTCACCTCTGACTACATTCTGCCTCCAACTTTGCACTCCAGAAACAAGAAAATAATTCTAATGTCTTGCATGTGGCATATGAATTACTGCTTGTGCTCTCCCCTAATCCTCTAATGTATGTTCAAAAGCAATCTCTGCTTAAAGTTTCTCTCCCATCACACTAAGTCTGGGCCATTTTTACAAAATTTATCACTATCAAAACTATCAGATCGCTTTTTTTTCTAGCATGTGTTTAAGCTACCCAGTGTTAGTAATAGTGGGCATCTTTTAACTTTAATCTTTGAGAATCACTGTATCTAGTCTTATCTCTTACAGATATTAGGGAGGCATTTTGTGGAATTGAGTTAATTTACAATAATCAAAATCCTTATAATTTCCATGTAAATAGTACTTTGATGGTGAAAGAAATAGTTATATACAGAAAAAATTAGGCGTTAGAATAAAGTGTCTTGGTTCCCACATTTGCCTGAAGAACAGCCTCTGATATATAAAAGTACACTGATATGTTGTAATTTATTTTTGTAAATTCCCAATTTCCTCCAAAGGTATGATTTAGATACTGTGAAGAATATAGTCTCTAGAGTCTATTGAGCAGACATTATGGGATTATGTATTTCTTAAAATAACACTCAAATATAATTGTAGTAAAAATTAGAAAGTTGAAAAAGTAATTAGACTAACATAATTACTTTGAACATAATCTCATCCCATTTGGGAAAATACAGACTCTATGAAACAATAATTTGTATGCTGTATTTATTTTCTAAATAGACTATCAGTTTGTACAGAATGAGTACTATTTACATATTTTGAAGGCAGTGCTTGCCATCAACAGTGTCTATATAGCACCTTAAATAGCAATCACATTATGCAAGTTTAAATAAATTGTGGCTTAATTAACTTTTTGCCTACCTAAGTGTAGCTTTTCTAAACTAAACCAGTTTAGAAAATACCGGGTCCTAGCCACTGCCAAGGACCTCAATCGTATCAGTTGTTTATTATTCCATAGTATTTGAGATTTGGGGGATCTATGGTTTATGTTCATAAATGTACAAATTTATTGCAATGATAAACACTTTAAAAATATTATTATTATTATTTGAGATGGGGGTCTCACTTTGTCACCCACGCTGGAGTGCAGTGGTGCAATCACGACTCACGGCATCCTTGCCCTCCTCAGGCTCAGGTGATCCTCCCACCTCAGCCTCCCGAGTATCTGGTTCTACAGGCACGTGTCACCACACCAGGTGAGTTTTTGCATTTTTTTTAGAGACAGGGTCTCCTCATGTCGCCCAGGTTAGTCTCTAAGGGTCATGAAGAAAATAGAAATAGAAATATGTCGGTACTATTTTTTAACCTTGTATTTATTTAAAGCTGCGTAAACATGCTTAATATTGAAAAAACAATTTAATTTATTCATTTTATCAAGAAAGTATGCTATAATTAATAAAAATAGTTTATTGCACATGAAAGAAGATTCAAGTTATTACAATTAAAAAATTATTGTAAAATTCAAAAATTATAAAATTAGATGATACCTTTCTAACACCTATTAACATTTCCTAATTTATATATATTACATAAACATTACATAAAATATATAATAATAAAAAATATATAAATTTCTGTATGTTAAACGTTTCATATTAGACAGATTTTAAAATAGCTTTTGGGTAACAGAAATTTTGAAGACAGGATACTTAGAAGAGCTAATTATTTAACAGAAGAGCTAATTATTTAATATAATAACAGAGATCTTATCATCTTATGGAAGAGTGAGAAAGTAGGAAGTCTTTCATAAAAAAACAGCAAGTCACTGAGAGAAGTTTGTTTGCACATTCCATAAACACATACAAAAATCTCTGCAAAAAATGATTGCATTTTAGCTACAGTTTTTTTTTTTTTTTTCCTTCTAACTAGCCAGATATTGTCTCTTTAGTTGTGCTTTGTGTTTATATTTTATCAAACTCTAATTTCCTTTGGTCCCTGAGCTTTTCAAATGACGTATACTGCCATCACTGATCTCTTAGGTCACCACATTTAATGGTGCACAAAATTTATACTACCATCTGATAATATCTGCAATCTACCTTAGCCTTCAATCTCATCAAAGACCTGTTGACTCTCTCATTTTATTTTACTTTCAACTGTCTAAAGTACAATTTAATTAAAGAGAGAATTTAAATGTAAATTTCTTTTTTTTTTCCATGAATTTTATAATTTTGGACACTTCTTATCTCTGAATGCCTATCTCTCATGGTGCTTGACAGGAGTGACCAAGATGTCCAGGATTAAATAGTATGTTGTTATTGTTCTTTAGGATAGTTGGATTTAGAAATGGGCACATATATTAAAAAAAAAATGTCTAAGCAGGGTAATTTCTGAATTCAAGCTATTCTCCTGCCTCAGCCTCCCTAGTAGCAGGGATTATAGGTGCATATCACCGTGCCTAGCTAATTTTTTGTATTTTTAGTAGAGACGGGGTTTCACCGTCCTGACCTCGTGATCTGCCTGCTTTTGCCTCCCAAAGTTCTGGGGTTACAGGTGTGAGCCACCACACCCGGCCAGATTTTACATTAATTAAAATATTTTATCTTAATAAAAACTCTATGATGTGTACCTAATTATTATCACTATTATAGGTAACTATAATGAAATATAGAGACATTTTTCAAGCAGCAAGATGTCTGATATCAATTCATGTAGTTTGGCTCCTGCGTCTGCATACCTAATTACTTTCTCTGAAGCCTTTAATATCATCGACATATATCTTTGGTCAATATAATTAAACTAGTTTTCTCTTTCTAGTTATTCATTATAAAACATCACCAGAGTTTTTTCTGTGAATATTGGCCACATTCTAAATTTGCATACCTTTAATGAAGTATGAATTTTTCTCATCTAATCTACCTTATTTACTTATGGTAAATGTCTTTGCCCTTTCTACATCAGGGTTGTGACTTCTGCTGAAAAGCAAAGTGCTGTGATTTATCTCAAAACCATCGATAATCTTAACAATCATTACAACTTTCAATAGTTACAAATATCATCCAGAAGAAACCTTATAGAAATATTCTACTCATTTATGCCATCACAAATAATAGAAAGAGGAACATGTCCAACATGTTTAGTGTAGCTGGTGACTCAAGCGAGATGATGAGACAACTAATCTTTGGCTCTAGTATTTTGGAGACCATTGACGATATTGATAAGAGCTAATTTGGTTGACTATTGGAAACAGACAATAAACAGAGTGAGTTCAAGAGAAAATTGGAAGAGAGGAATCAGAGAAACAGAAAAACAAAACAAAGCAAAACCAAGAAAACCCCCCAAAAAAACCCACCACATCTAAGGAACTGAGCTGCAATATGAAGAAATCAAACTTGGTTTCTGGAGGGTAAAGTGTAATTGAAAAAGATTATTTGTTTAAATGACAGTATATATGTACGTTGATGGTTACAATCTAATAAAGAGATGAAAATTAATGGTATAAAACTAAGAAGGCATAATTGCTGAAACCATATTTTTGACTACTCAAGAGGTGAAGGGTTTTAACTGCATGAAATAAAAGGTTGACCATAGCTAGATGCATTGCCAGTTTATTCTTAACAAAAGAAAGAGCACAGCATGAAAGTACTGGCCCCAAATGAAAGTACTTTTGCAGTAGTTGTGGTGGCAATGTGTGGAGTTCTTATTTGATTGTTTATACTTTTTCAGAGAAATAGAATGTGATGATCTACTAGGAGAAATGTTGTGGAAGAAATATTGGATGTTTGAGGAAAGAAGAGAAATAGTCAAAGATTGTGGGGAGATGAATGGATTAAGAAAATATGATGTGACTTTTGGACAGCACTATAATCTCATCGAGGGTTAGAATCAAGAATTTAAAATGAGAATAGCCAGCAGAGAGCTGTATTTTTCTCAAGCCGCATTGCTCTATATGTGTATAGACATGAAGGAAGAAGTGAAGTGGATACTGTTAGACTTTCCAATATCTATAATCTGTGCTGATGCCTAAAAATTTAATAATTATGCATAGCTTTAAAAAATTGCACGTATCAAGTAACTTTTTCCAAAAACTTTACCTATATAAATCCTTTAATCTTCAAAGCAACTCATTAGATTGACAAGATTATTCCCTTACTTTTACATGAATAAGATGACATGAGTAAGTTAAAAAACATGTCCAAGTCACACAGCTAATAGAGGCAGAACATAACTTTTAAACTATACATTGTTATATTACCTATTTTTATATTGTTTTATTTTCTTATCTTTTGTTTGTAATATTTTGAAGTATCAGCTTTTTAGGGGTATTAGTAGTGCTGTTAGGCCTGTCTAAAATTCAAATTATGAATCTTGCCAAATTATGTATGGGAAACAAAAGGATTGTCAATTTTGGTAATGATCTTTTGTTAAACTCAGTGGCTTGTCTTTATTGTTGTCAGAAGAAGAGCAAGAATAATAAAATTTCAGCAACAAGTCTTAATATTTTATAAAGAATCACTGATTTTGGTAAAACCCACTAGGCAAAGGAAAATGTGTAGCTTCATGATCTATAATGTATCACTATTAATTGTATAGTTACTTTTTTCACAACTTGTTATCAGGCTGTTCCACTTTAGTCTATTTGCTAACGTGTCCTCATCTTTCTATCCTCTTAACATTTTCGTGTCTCAGGATTCAGTACTTATACCACTTCTTACTTTTGTCTTCACTTAACCCTTATATGATCTCATTAAATCTACAGCTTCGAGTGCCATTTGTATTAATCAACTAGTGTATTAAACCCTATTTCTAACGTCCTAACACAGCACACTCTTACTCTCCTTTCTCATTTAACACATGCAATACAGGTTAATAGCTTGTGTCTGTTTATTGAAGATACTGCTTATTGAAGTGTAGGTTTCTTCACTATCTCAAAACCTCATCTCAGAATGAGGCTTTAAGGGTGTTTCAAAGCATGGGAATATAACATGAAAGATTATGCTCTGACTTGGAATGCTTCTAACCAAAGGTGACACATATTAGTTCCATTCAAATATTGTTGGCTAACAGAAGTCATGTGGACATATCTAACTTAAAGTCAACAAGTAGTATTATCCCTTATATTTAGGGAGTGGAAGAGAACTGGACATATTGGTAAATATTAGTAATGCTTACCATGTCCTTTTATGTGTAACTCTTTTTTGTTTGTTTGTTTGTTTTGAGACAGAGTCTCACTCTGTAGCCCAAGCTGGAGTATAGTTGTGTGATCTTGGCTCATTGCAACCTTCACCCTTGGTTTCAAGCGATTCTCCTGCCTCAGCCTCCCAAGTAGCTGGAACTAGAGGCGTGTGCCACCACAGACAGTTAATTTTTTTTTTTTTCATATTTTTAGTAGAGACGGGTTTTCACCATGTTACTCTGGATGGTCTCGAACTCCTGAGCTCAGGCAATCTACCCACCTTGGCCTCCCAAAGTGCTGGGATTACAGGTGTGAGCCAACGCATCCAGTCACGTGTAACTCTTATATTCAAATACCTATACAAGATCTTTACTTCTGTGTCGAATAAGCATATGAGTTTTAACATTCACAAAACCAAACTCCTGACCTATCCTATTACACTTGCTCATCCTATAATCTTCTAAGTCCGTTATTCAGGCCAAAAAGATCTTGGATTCCTCCCTCTCTTTCATTGTTTCTTACACTCCATATCCAATTCATCATCAAGTACTACTGAGTCTATCTTTAAAATATATCAGAAATGTTACTACATATTAGCTTCTAATAAGTAACTGGTCAACCTGGTCCAAACTACTTTCTCCTCAATTATAGCTAAAATGATTCTCGGGAAACATAGTAATATTTTCATATTATACTCAAAGTAAAAGCTAAAGAACTCAAAGACCTTAAAATTTCTCATAAGGCATCCCTATGAGTTATAAACCAATCTCTTGTGCTTTTAAAAATCTACTTATATTTTTTATACAGTCTACCATTGGCATGGACTAATGCTCCGTGGGCATTTACCAGTCTATGAGCATTTAGCTTGACTCCATGTCTTTGCTATTGTGAATAGTGCTGTGATGAACATAAACATGCATGTGTCTTTATGGTAGAATGATTTGTATTCCTTTGGATATATATGCAATAACATGATTGCCGGGTTGAGTTCTTTCAGTAATCGCCAAGCTGCTTTCCACAGTAGCTAAATTAATGTACACTCCCACCAGCAGTGTATAAGTGTTCCCTTTTCTGTGCAACCTGGCTGGCATCTGTTATTTTTTCTTTTCAGTAATGGCCATTCTGACTCGTATGAGATGGCATCTCACTCTGATTTTGATTTGCATTTCTCTCATGATTAGTGACGTTAAACATTTTTCATATGCTTGTTGAGTACGTGTATGTCTTCTTTTGAAAAGTGTCTATTTGACAGGTGCGGTGGCTCATGCCTGTAATCCCAGTGCTCTGGGAGTCCAGGGTGAGCAGATCACAAGTTCAGGAGTTTCAGACCAGACTGACCAATATGGTGAAACCCTGTCTCTACTAAAAATACAAAAAAAACCTAGCTGGGTGTGGTGGTGTGTGCCTGTAGTCCCAGCTATTCAGAAGGCTGGGGCAGGAGAATTGCTTGAACCCAAGGTGGGGGTTGCAGTGAGCAGAGATTGTGCCACTGCACTCCACCCTGGGCAACAGAGAGAGACTCTGTCTCAAAAAAAAAAGAAAGAAAGAAAGAGGGGGTGGGGGGAGAGAGAGAGAGAGAGAGAGAGAGAGAGAGAGAGAGAGAGAGAGAGAGAAAAGAAAGAAAGAAAGAAAGAAAAAGAAAGAAAGAAAGAAAGAAAGAAAGAAAGAAAAGAAGGAAGAAAGGGAAAGAAAGAAAGAGAAAGAAAGAAAGAAAGAAAGAAAGAAAGAAAGAAAGAAAGAAAGAAAGAAAGAAAGAAAGAAAGAAAGAAAGAAAGAAAGAAAGAAAGAAAGAAAAGGAAGGAAGGAAGGAAGGAAGGGAAAGAAAGAAAGAAAGGGAAAGAAAGAAAGAAAAAGAAAGAAAGAAAGAAAGAAAGAAAGAAAGAAAGAAAGAAAGAAAGAAAGAAAGAAAGAAAGAAAGAAAGAAAGAAAGAAAGAAAGAGAAAGAAAGAGAGGGAGGGAGGGAGGGAGGGAAAGAAAGAAAGAATAGTGTCTCTTTATGTCCTTTACCAACTTTACACCATGAAATATGCAACCATAAAAAGAACAAGATCATATCCTTTGCAGCAACATGAATGGTGCTGGAAGGCATTATCCTAAGCAAACTGACACAGGAACAGAAAACCAAATACTCCATGTTCTCACTTATAAAGTGAAGCCCAAATATTGAATACAGATGGACACAAAGAAGGGAACTGACACGGGGGCCTACTTGAGGGTGGAAGGTCGGAGGTGGATGACAACCAAAAAAATTACCGATCAGGTACTATGCTTATTGCCTGGGTGACGAAATAATCTATATGCCAAACCCCTGTGACACGCAATTTACCTGTATAACAAACCTGTACCTGTACCCCTGAACCTACAATAAAAGTTAAAAAAAAAAAAGAAAAAAATCTACCTGTAATTTTTCCCTCACTTTTTTGCAGCAACATTGACCTCCTTGCAGTTTCTTGCACACATGTCGTATCCTGTTTTGAGGCTTTTGAATTATTTTGTTCTCTTTGCCTGTAATAATCTTTACAATGGGTAACTTGACAGTTTCACTACCTTATCCCAATAATCAAGGTTAACATCACTAGTAATGAGTACTGCTGATATTATATATTCTTTGATAAACACAGTATGAGTTATATTTCACCTTAGTGGTATTCTTCCTCCAAAATCCATAATCCTAGTGTAATTATGAGAAAATATCAAACACGCCCAAATTAAATGACATTTTAGAAAACATTTAGGCAGTGATTTTCTTTTTTTTTATTATACTTTATGTTCTAGGGTACATGTGCACAACGTGCAGATTTGTTACATATGTATATACGTGCCATGTTGGTGTGCTGCACCCATTAACTCGTCATTTACATTAGGTATATATCCTAATGCTATCCCTACCCCCTCCCTCCACCCCCCCAACAGGCCCTGGTGTATGATGTTCCCCTTCCTGTGTCCAAGTGTTCTCACTGATCAATTCTCACCTATGAGTGAGAACACGCGGTGTTTGCTTTTCTGTTCTTGTGATAGTTTGCTGAGAATGATGGTTTCCAGCTGCATCCATGTCCCTACAAAGGACATGAACTCATCCTTTTTTATGACTATATAGTATTCCATGGTGTATATGTGTCACATTTTCTTAATCCAATCTGTCACTGATGGACATTTGGGTTGGTTCCTAGTCTTTACTATTGTGAATAGTGCCGCAATAAACATACATGCGCATGTGTCTTTATAACAGCATGATTTATAATCCTTTGAGTATGTACTCAGTAATGGGATGGCTGGGTCAAATGGTACTTCTAGTTCGAGATCCTTGAGGAATTGCCACACTGTCTTCCACAATGGTTGAACTAGTTTACAGTTCCACCAACAGTGTAAAAGTGTTCCTATTTCTCCATATCCTCTCCAGTACCTGTTGTTTCCTGACGTTTTCATGATCGCCACTCTAACTGGTGTGAGATGGTATCTCATTGTGGTTTTGATTTGCATTTCTCTGATGGCGAGCGATGATGAGCATTTTTTCATATGTCTGTTGGCTGCATAAATATCTTCTTTTGAGAAGTGTCTGTTCATATCCTTTGCCCAGTTTTTGATGGGGTTGTTTGTTTTTTTCTTGTAAATTTGTTTGAGTTCTTTGTAGATTCTGGATATTAGCCCTTCGTCAGATGAGTAGATGGCAAAAATTTTCCCCCATTCTGTAGGTTGCCTGTTCACTCTGATGGTAGTTTCTTTTGCTGTGCAGAAGCTCTTTAGTTTAATGAGATCCCATTTGTCAATTTTGACTTTTGTTGCCATTGTTTTTGGTGTTTTAGACATGAAGTCCTTGCCCATGCCTATGTCCTGAATGGTATTGCGTAGGTTTTCTTCTAGAGTTTTTATGGTTTTAGATCTAACATTTAAGTCTCTAATGCATCTTGAATTAATTTTTGTGTAAGGTGTAAGGAAGGGATCCAGTTTCAGCTTTCTACTTATGGCTAGCCAGTGTTCCCAACACCATTTATTAAATAGGGAATCCTTTCCCCATTTCTTGTTTCTCTCAGGTTTGTCAAAGATCAGATGGTTATAGATGTTTGGTATTATTTCTGAAGGCTCTGCTCTGTTCCATTGGTCTATATCTCTGTTTTGGTACCAGTACCATGCTGTTTTGGTTACTGTAACCTTGTAGTGTAGTTTGAAGTCAGGTAACATGATGCCAGAAGAGAGTAGGGGCCAATATTCAACATTCTATGCAGTGCTTTTCAAAAGTATCAAGGTCATTTTAAAAAGTCTCAGCAAAATAATGTGCAACAGTATCCACATGATTCCGAGCAGTATCTTTCTCCATTTTCAGATGATATAAAGTAATTATTTAAATCAAAACTAATATTTATGTCTTATGAAAGCATTGTGGGGATTGCACTAAATCATTTTTTCCTAAATATATTAAGTTTCTACATGGATATGTTAAATACAACACTGAAGGACTTTATATTAAATTTACCTGAAAAAAAGGAAATAAATTATTGTACACTGCTAATATAAGGAGATTAAATAGGTAATTTTGACTTCTATTTTAGTCTTTTCCAAGTGTTTCTCTACTGTCTTCTCCATATTGGTAGGGGATTACTCATCCCAATGCTCATACAGAAATTCCTTCTTGCTTTTTTTTTTCTTTTTGAGGTATAAATACATATCTTACTTTTGGTGTATATATATAAATATATATATGATATATTCTGTACATATATATACACACACACACATATATATGTGTGTATATATATTCTACTCAAAAGATGTTCTTCATTTTTCCGCATGAATGATATGGCAGTTATTCAGATTTTTGAATACAGTAACTTAATTCTGACAGTTGAGGTCAAACAATATTGATATTTATGACATTTTTGCTTGAGGAATATTGGAGTCATAAAATAATTTTATTTTATGGAGTGTGGAGAATGCCTGAGAACAAGAGGGATACCTGCCCTGAACAAAGTCCTATTATTTAGTGAAGTACATTTAACAAAGTGCCAACATTATATTACCAATAAGCAAGCATGATTTACTTCCAGTGATCAGGTAGTTTATGAGTAGCAGGGTATTTTTGTCCTCTGTTCAAAGGCAAGATTCTCAAAATAGTGACCCTCAGGTAAGAGATACACAAATTTGGATGAATAAGTTATATTCTATATTTTTGTTTAAGAATTGTCTAAATTCTGTGATAGTATATATTATAAGACTAACAAAATAATTCATTGTTTTATGTCATTATAATAAATTACAGTAAAATGATTTCTCTCTTATGGAAAATCAGAAGAAGCCACTTGATGCTTATGTCAGACAATTTGTTTGGGACTACAAGGTAGGAATTAGAGGAAAGAATAACTCACTTTTGCTGAAGGCTACTTTATCCTCATCAGAAAAGCCTTGAGAGAGATAACTGACTTGTTTAATAGTTCCAGGGCCTGTGGATAAAAAGGGGAAAATATATAATTTCTACCCTTAATTGGCTTATGCTATTCTGGGATCACAGATGAACAGACAATTATAATAGAAATAGATCACTTTAATATTTAAAGCTTTAGGAGTTGAAAATGTCTATCAGAGAAACTATTGATGTTATAAGAAGACAGGCAAGAAGATACATGTACAAAATCTCAAAGGAATTTAAAAAATACACGGAAAAGAAAAGTTGCAAAGGAGGACAGAAGTCTAATTTGGATGATTAACTATAGGATTTATCAGTGTGGAGATCACTGTTGACTTCGCCGAGGGTGCGTTTGGCAAAGTGATAAACTACTTACTGAAGTGGGTTCAAGACAAATTGTACAGAGAATAACTGATAAAAGAGAATATAGGAAAATTAGTGTAAAAGAGACAGATTCATTAGAATTTAGCTAGAGGAGACTATACATAGGAATAATTTTATTTCTTTGAAATGGCAGTTATTAGACCATTTTTGCATGCTGGTGAGAATGATTCAATAGAAAGGGGAAATTATGCCTCAGGAGAAGGAGCAGGAAAAAAATAAATTAAAAAAAAGGAAACATAATAGACAATGTTAGCAAATGTAAGAACAATTGCTAAAACAACAACCTTACACATATAATAGTGCATGAGATCTAAGAAGGCATACTTGGATATATATGCTCTATCTGGCAGAAAGAGGGAAGTGTTCATCCTTAGAAGTATAGATGCAGGTAGGTGGGTAGATGTGGTGGTAGGGACATATATTCATTGTTGCATAATTATTTCACAGTGAAATAGGAAGCATTGAAAAGTCATATAAAGTTACAAAATAGTCACCTCTGAGAGTTGGGTAGATAGTGGTGGATAAACAAGGGAAGCATAGCAGAACTCCTGGACATCACTAAGGACCCGCTTAAAGTCAAGAATACCAGACGGCAAAAAGTTAATTTTCCCTCCCTTCAGCAACACTAAATTTGGTGGCTCAGTCCTAAGATGAATTTATTCAGTTGTGATTTTGCTTGAAATGCATAAAAAATAGTATAATACTAATGAAATTTAAGGAGGGAAGTGAAGACAGATGAAAATAAAGGTCAGTGCAATGATGGTAAGATCAATGTTTTGTAGATGAGGTGTAGGGGAAGCTGTAGAAGGCAGAGAATCATTAGATTTAGGTGCCAAGGATAGGAGACAGGGCACCTTTAGAGTGATTTCCTCCAAGGTCTCATGGTGCAATGGTAGCACTTTCAACTCTAGAGTGATGGTACTTTCATAATAGGAGAAATAGTGTTTCATTGTAATAGGAGGCATGTAGTAAATATTTAATACATATTTTTGATTGGTATTTTAGAATGCATCAAGTATGCATAACATGAATATTTAGGTACGAGGCTGAGGTGGGAGGATCATGAGGCCAGGAGCTTGAGACCAGTTTGGCCAACATAGTGAAACCTCATCTCTACTAAAAATAAAAAAATTAGCCAGGTGTGGTGGCACACACCTGTAGTCCCAGCTACTTGGGAGGCTGAGGCGGGAGAATCACTTGAACCCAGGAGTTTACAGTGAGCTGGGACCACTCCATTGCACTCCAGCCTGGGTGATAGAGTGAAACTCCATCTCAAAAAAAAAAAAAATAATAATAATAATAAGTACAGTAGTGTCTCTATTCATTTTACATTGTTATAAAGGAATATGTGAGGCTGGATAAGTTATTTTTTTAAAAAAAGAGGTTTATTTGACACATGGTTCTACAGCCTGTATAAGAAGCATGGTGTCAGCATCTTCATCTGGTAAGGACCTCAGGAAGTTTTCAATCATGGCGGAAGGTGAAAGGGGTACAGGCAAGTCACATGGTGAGAGAGGGAGGAAGAGAGAGGGGGAGGAAGGTGCCAGGCCCTTTTCAAATATTAAATCTCACCATAACCAATAGAGCAATAACCTGCTCTTTGTTGTGGGGATGGCACCAAGCCATTTGTGAGGGATTTGCTCCCATGATCCAAATACCTCCTAGTAGGCCCCATCTTCAACACTGGGGACCAAATTTTAACATGAAATTTGGAAGGAACAAATACAAGTAGTTCCCCCTTATGTACAGTTTTACTTTCTGTGGTTTCAGTTAGTTTTCTATGGGCAATCATGTTTCACAAATAGTAAATGGAAAATTATGGATGTAAACATTTACATAAATTGTATTACAGTATTGTTATTGTTCTATTTTATTATTAGTTATTGTTAAGCTCTTACTGTGACTAATTTATAAATCAAGCTTTATTATAGATGCGTATGTATATTAAAAAATAGCATACGAAGGGTTAGGTACGATCCATGGTTTCAGACATTCACTGGGGATTTTGGAACATATTCCCCATGGATAAAGGGGGACTACTGTAGAAACACTAGTTAAGTCCTGTGTTAAATGCACTATAATTAAAGTTCCACTAGAGGGATTTTAGTCAGAAAGAGGAGATGTCCTAAGAGATACACTAGGTTTAGGTAGGAGACCACTTGTCTGTATCCTCTGATTCTTGCTCTCTTGAGGCACAAAAGAGGAGTTATTAACATACAGGAAAGAAAAAGATTCAGAGACAAGGAGGTGCAACTGTGTGGGCTCAGTTCCCAATGCCACCCCTGAATCCATCTCTAAATTTTCATACTTCCACTTTTACAGTAGTCTACCCAAATAATATTAAGCGACATATCTAATCAACATATTTTTTTAATTCAAGCTTTAGTTTTCTCATATGTCATTGTCTTCTATATATGACAAATTTATTGTCTCAAAACTCAGACTCTCTCTGTCCTCATTTTTATTCTATCTCCTCCTCAGAAAATAGACTGTAGGATAGAATGGCAAAGTCAGGATAATTTTTCACCCCTAACTTTTATTTAAAGGAAGCTATCAATGTCAATCTTCCTTTCCATGTCTTTGCTTCAGTTATTCTTAACAAGGAAATTAATGTTGAAAATAGGAGGAAAGTGGGTCTTACATGACACATTTCGTATTAACCACTTCCTTTTAAAACCATAAAATAAATATTCTTAAAGTAGTGAATGTTAAGAAAGAGAATGTTTATTATGTACCTAATGTGAGTTTTTGCTAGTTTGTGCTTTTTAGAATATACATTTTTAAAACATAGAGAAAAGTCAACATAATGTAAGCTGCTTATAAGAGACCTTGAAGAAAAAAGTAATATTTGATAAAACACCTGTGATGTTGAATGAATTTTTCACCCTTTCCTCTAAAAGACAAAGTTGTTCCAAGTACTTCAGAATGTCCAAGTTTAGTCTCAAATGATCTATCCTGTGCAACACTGCAAGATTCAGTTTTTAAATCTGTGCTTCAGAGAACAGCAGCCCATCAATTAACCTATTGTTGAATTTATTTTTAACATGAAGGTAATTTGACATTTTGAGATGTAAAATTTGGGGAATGTAAAGAGTAATTTCAATATAGACAGAATAAGTAACCGTATTTACACATATGTACATGCGCCATGTTTTCAAGAATTGTGTGCGGTGATAGTTACAATTGAATAAGATGACAAATTAATGATATTTTCATCGGGATTTGTTATTCTACTCTATTGCATATGACAGTGATTTAGCACAATGAAGACTGACTTTTATAGAAGTTCTATAAGTAGCTTCAATTAGGAAAATGTACTTAGCAGACATTCTCAAGGCCTGTCCCTCAGAATGTTAATGTGAGTGGCCTTTAAAAGGAAATCAATAACCAGATAAATCTAGGAAAACTGGTTTAAACAAAGTAACACAGTTTGGACATCTCAGACTCTGATATTGTATGATATTTTGTACATTTGCAAAAGGGATAAATATTTATATGTATTTCTCAAATATATTCAAATACAGATAACCATGTTGCCTTATGAAACATAGTTCCACTATTATATAACTTTGGGAATGCAAGCGTGTGATATCTGTTGTTGTTGTTTTTCTCTTCATTATAAGAGGTGTGGAGAGAAAAGAAGTAGGGATTAATGTTAATGGTCAGATAAATTTAGAAAACATTGGTTTTAAATAAGATTTGAAGAGGGCATCTAGAATCAGAGCCCGTGTTTAAGAATTTCTATACTGTTGTATTTAAAATCTTTGCACCCTAGTAGGTCACAACTTTCTTGGCTCTTAGAATATTTATCTGTGAAATAGGACATTTAAACTAATAAAAATGAAGGGCAATTTTAATCCCTGATGAACCTGATTGGACGTGGGCTCACTGAACCTGGACCTGTTTTTTCTTAAGTATGTGTATTTCAGGAAATGGAGAAACAATGGGTAAATCGAAAGTTAAGGAAGAGCATCCTTGAAACATTGGGGAGTATCATTGGTTGAATTGTGCCCCCCACCTTATTCCCAGTGTCTGAAAATGTAACCTTATTTAGACATATGGATGTTACCGATGTAATTAGTTAAAATGAGGATACTGGCCCCTACTGCCATATTACTGTTAGCTTATGTTATTCGGGGGTTAGTTTATGTTAGTGTGGGGTCCTTATAACAAAAGCGTCCAGGCACGGTGGCTCATGCCTGTAATTCCAGCACTTTGGGAGGCCAAGGTGGGTTGATCATGAGGTCAGGAGTTCGAGACCAGCCTGATCAACATGGTGAACCCCTGTCTCTACCAAAAAATACAAAAATTAGCCAGGCGTGGTGGTGAGTGCCTGTAATCGCAGCTACTCAAGAGGCTGAAGGAGAAGAATCGCTTGAATCCAGGAGGCAGAGGCTGCAGTGAGCCGAGATTGAGCCACTGCACTCCAGCCTGGGTGACAGAGCGAGACTCCATCTCAAAAAAAAAAAAAAAAAGGAAAATTTGGACAGAGATAAACACACATCTATGAGGAGACCGAATGCGGAAATGAAGACAGAGATGAGGCGATGCTTTTACAAACAAAGAAATGCCAGTGCCAGCAAACGACCAGGAGCCCAAGGAAGAGGCACAGAGCAGGTTTTTCGTCACACTCTCAGAAGAAACAAACTCTGCAGAAACCTTAATCTGGGACTTCTGACCTTTAGAACTATGAACAATGAATTCCTGTTGTTAAAGCCATCAGTTGTTGATGCTTTGTTATGGCAGTCTTAGTAAACTAATACAGAAGCAAGACAACAGAGAAATTACATTATACAAACAGTCTTAACATATGTCTTTATATAGAACACATTGTAATTTCTCCCCACACAGGGAATCCAAAAACATGAGTTATTACATAATTATTTTGCAAGTCAAAATAATTTTTTTAAATGGGAGTGTTTCAAAATATCTCATTATGTGAAAGAGGTAAAAGTAGAGCTGTAACACAAGTGTAGAAGCAGTGAGTCACTTGAGCTTCCCACTCCCCCACCTGCCTCCCTATTACTTCTGCAAGAGGATATGAGGCACCTGTATAGAACTTTTGCATCTGGCTCAGCAGTTGGCTAGGTTTCTCACCAGGGACTAAATGTGCCTTTTTTTTTTTTTTTATTTTCATTTCTCCTTCGAAAACATACCACCACTGGCATCTTACTTTGAATTCCTTTGCTCATTCCCATTATTCAACCATCTTCTTAATATCATCCATATGAGTTCATAGAATTTTAATAACAGCAATAGTAATAATAATTGTACTACTCATAGTAACAGCATTAATTGAAAACTTGCTATGCCAGGCACTGTTCTAAATGCTTTGTATATATTAATTCTAATACATCACTGTTAGATATTGAAAACTAATACTAGACTGATGATTTACAATACTGTAAAATAGTATAATTTCTTCATCATATAAATATGTGTATATTTTCAGTTACATATAATTTTTGGCGTATACTATAATTTCCTCTTGGTGTCTGTCTATAAGTTTGCAATTTCTTCCCAATTTTTGTTTGTCTTACTACAATACTGAATACTGGGCAATACACTGTACAGAAAAATTTAATAAATACTGTCAACAGAATTTTTTCTTTCAAACATTAAATGAAGAACTGTGATGAGATTTTTTGGTTTTACTATAAATATTTTCTATATTTAAAGGAAGCATGTTTATTGAAGAAAAACTGCTTTCTTCCGAATGCCATTAATGGTAAACATAAATGAATTCTAAGTTATTCCTTTGTGTAAATCGTCAATGATATGTAAAAAATACAATACTTAGAACTCAAGCTACAGCAACAAATCTACTTGGTAATTGCATATAACAAGGCTACATAATATAACTCTGATAATGAGATTTTAATTCTCGGATCTCTCTTGTGAATTAGTCAATGAAAGTAACAACAGAAATTTAGGTTTCTACTGTCACTCTAAGTTATTAGATTTTCAGCTATGTGACTTTGGCAAGTCACAACTTTTTGGGCCCTTATTTTACCTGGAGTAAACTTATTTTACCTGGAATAATTACCTGGGGTTGATTAGCTAATTTATGAAATTAATTTTAACTCTAAAATTAAAGATTATATACTTCTAAGTAATGTAGCCTTCTAATTTTATGTAGCCTTCTAATTTTAGCTGTTACTTACTACACAATTTTAATTTCTTAGTTCTGAATGGCAAAATAATGTGAACTCCAGAGTTCAAAGCTTTTTTTTTTTTTTTAATCATCTTGAACATCACGTCAATCTGTAAATGTAAAGGTAATGTAACATAAAAGGTAAATGTAATAGACAAGAGAACATCAATTTTACGTGTTTATTTAACTCGTAAGATGTAAATACAAATCTCAAAACGCTAATATGTATTACTGTTTTAGTAGATAGTCAAAATTAGGAACACTTCCTTCTCCAATTGAGGTTTTTATTTATTTATTTATTTATTTATTTATTTAGGGCTAATTGTTTTCAGTTCTTAATTTCAGGTCCCCAGTAGACAGATTGGTTGTTAAGACTATATTAAACAAAATAACTTATGTTTATGTCATATAACTATTCCTAAAAAATATGTGGGCATATATATTGAAAATAATTATTTAAATATCATGCTTAACTTTTTAATATTGTTAGACGTTTTTAAAATTTTTCTTGACTTCTCCAACCTAAACATTTGAATTTTACTAATTTATTAAATCACCTAAGAATAAAATACAGATAAATTAATTTCTGAGGTCCCAATTATCTGACAATTTTTGTTTTCTGCATGCATTGGCACATATTTGGCTTATTAATGGAAACATGGGATTTATGCAAATTGTTTTATAAAACTATAAATATTATTGTATAAATTATGGATATTTTCCTGAGTTTTTTTTTTTTTCAGTTGCGCAGTTTCGAAGTAAATATGTTATTTTAAATATACAACATTAAAGAAATAAAGTACATTAAATAAATAACACATCAGAAAAAAACTTGCACACAGTATGCAACTTAAGAAATAGAAAATTACGACCGGGTGCAGTAGCTCACGCCTGTAATTCCAGCACTTTTGGAGGCAGAGGCGGGTGGATCACCTAAGGTTAGGAGTTCGAGACAACATGGTGAAACCCCGTCTCTACTGAAAATATAAAAAATTAGCCGGACGTAGTGGAGCGTGCCTGTAGTCCCAGCTACTCAGGAAGCTGAGGCAGAAGGGCGTGAACCCGGGAGGCGGAGCTTGCGGTAAGCCAAGATCGCGCCACTGCACTCCAGCCTGGGCGACAGAACCAGAGCGAGACTCTATCTCAAAAAAAAGAAAAGAAAAGAAAAGAAAAATTAGCCAGACCTGATAGGGAGCTGTAATCCTAACTACTCGGGTACTCGGGAGGCTGAGGCTGAGGCAGGAGAATCTCTTGAAGTGGGTAAGCGGAGGTTGCAATGAGTGGAGATTGCGCCACTGCACCCTAGCCTGGGTGACAAGAAGTGCTACTCCCTCTCAATTTACATTTATTTTGCTTTTAATTACTGAGATTCTGGATTGAATTTTACTTGGCTTTCATAATTAAGAGAACATTTTCGGCGTTATGTTTTCAAATATCTTCCATCACACAGTTATCTTGTTCTGAACCTCTGGTTTGATATGTGGGAGACATTCTCGAACTCTTCATGCTTCCCTTTTTTTTTTTTTCCTTCGAAAATTACTTATCTACTTATGTTTGACCTCAGTATGTGAATTATTTGGGGTGTTCTTAAATTTCATTAATTCTTCCTTTACTTGGGCATAAATTATTGATTTATATACTGTAATATAGGTAAAATTCTCCTTTAACTTCCTAGGCACTCCTGCTGGGACTAGGAGTTAAACTGACATAAAACAGATTAGTAGGTGAAAAGTATATATGCTTCATTTAGTTATTTTTTATACATACATGGGAGCCCACACAAGAAAATTGGATACCCCAAAAAAGCAGTCAAGGCTAAAAGCTTATGTACTGGGTTGGACAAAGAGTAGTGAATTGTGAAAAACATGGTAAGACAAAGAGGTTTTGGCTAGGACAGTTAAATGCGGAAAGCGCCTAGAAAGATAAGGGTTAGTTTAAAAAAGTTTGTACAGATTTCTCCTGGCATCGACTGCTGGTCCCTGGTGATAAGAATGTCCCCCTTCCTCCATTAAGGGCACCTTTTACATGGGAGCTTTATCTCCTTCTTTCAGGGAAAGAAACGAAGGTCAAAGTTCATTTCTTATATCTGCTGTTTTCAAGTGCCTTTAATCAAAATAATCAATATGCCAAAGAGGTATATTTTGAGGTGACATGCTCTTAAACCCCATAAACACCAAATAAATATTTTTCTTCACATTATTTTTTAAAATTTTATTTATTTTTAACTTATTTTTGCTCATAGTTTAAAAACTATCTAATTCCTTGAAACATATTAAATATATTTACTTTAAACTATTTTCTAATAGTTCCATATATACTCTTTCTGATGCTTCCAGTAGCTGAATATGTATAGATAAAATATTTTGTATTGCTTTCTATTATTTATAGTTACTCTCTGATCTGGTGCCTTCTTTACTTGTAAGTTTGTAATTTTTGAAAGAAAACTTTGGAAGTTTATTGATAAACATCATTGAGACATTAGTTGAAATCAAGTTCTTCCAAAGAAGATCTTATGATCACTTATTGTTTAAATTTTCCACATTAGATTATTTTACTGTGATCAGATACATATTGAAATATCATGTTGCAAATTCATGAGAGGGGTGATTTGAGGTTACCTATTCTCAGAATAAAATTCGCTCTCCATTCATCCACAAATCAATAAAGAAAAAAAGCTTTTGCTGATTGTTTTTATTTGCTTGTTTGTTTCTTTAGTGCAGATAAAGTTTATTATAATCTCTTCTTATTGTGATAAAATATACATAACATTAAATGTATCATGTTAACCATTTTAAGTGTACAATCCAGTGACACTGACTAGTTCACAATGTTGTAGCTAATCACCGCTGTTTAATTCCACAGTTTTTCAAGATCCTAACCACAAACTATGTAGCAATTAAACATGTCTTGTCATTACCACTTCCCTCAGCCCTGGCAAAATCAAACATATTTTTTCTATGAAAATTGCCTATTATAGATATTTCATATACTTGGAATAATACAATATGTTTCCTTCTTTGTCTGGTTTATTTCACTTAGCATTGTGTTTCCAAGGCTCGTCCATACTGTAGCTTGTGCCAGAACTTCATTTTTTAATTGGCTGAATATATCCCATTGAATGCATATATTATGTTTTGTTTATCCATTCATCAGTTGATTGTTGTGAAAAATGCTGTTACGAATATTTAGGTGCAAGTATCTGTTTGAGTTCCCGTTTTCAAGTAATTGGGTGTATAACTAGGAGCGCAAATGTTGAGTTATATGGTAATTTAAGAGTCAGTTTTGTGAAGAATTGCCCAACTGTTTTCCACAGAGTCTGAGACAATTTACATTCCTACTAGCAGTGTAGGAGGGTTCCAATGTTTCCACCAACATTTGTATTTTTTCATTTTAAAAAGTTACAGCCTTCTTAATTGATGTGAAGCCATGTTTCACTGTGTTTTTCATTTACAGTTTCTTAATGAGTAATGACTTTGAGCATGTTTTTATGTGTTTATTGGCCAGTTGTGTATCTTCTTTCAAGATATGTCTATTCAAGCCCTTTGCCTATTTTTAATTTTGTCTGTTTCTTTTGTTGTTGTTGAGTTGAAGGAGTGCTTCACATATTCTGCACATCAATAAAGCAGAATATTTTTTTGATCTCTTCCTGGGACTCAGAGAAATCAGTGAAGGGGTGCTTCATTGACTCAGCCTGGAGCTCTCAACTCCTTGTGGGAGGCAGCGCACAAGAGAACAAGGTGGGAAGTAGAGTGCATGAACGCTGGAACCAGCTGGCTACTTCAGTGCTGGCATTGGAGAGCTCCACTCAGTCAGACCCACTGCGCTCCACCTCTCCCGGGAGGGAGTACCCAAGTGAGTACAGGAGGCAGGGGGAGTGCTCTTGGGTGCTGGCAGGAGCGAACTCCATGCAAGCCCCACGGCAGCTTCTGGCAACCTCTGACGCCCCAGAGGGCATGTTATAGTGCTCTTTCAACTCTGCCATCTGCAGACGGCTTAACAGTGCCTTTTCACAGGAGGCAGCTGCCTTCTGCCAGCGAGGGCAAAGGGCAAGTGTGACAGCATTTTGTATCCGCACTTGTGGCTCCTGAGCTCTTGTCTGGTATCCAGGAGAAATGAGGGCCTATGAATGAATTGAAGGGTGGTAAATGCAGGGCATTTTATTGCCAATGAAAGTGACACTCAGCAGGAAGGGGAGGTGGCTCTCAGTCGGAAGGGGAGCTGCAAAGGGGATGGGGTGGGAAGACTTCCCCTGAAGTCTGGACGTCTCAGGCTGAATTCTTCTGGGAAGTTATGCTGACAAGATGTCTCTCTGAGATCAAACCCCTCTCTCCAATGTCCGGAAGTAGTCTGGGCGTCCAGCCACCTCTCCTCTCTGCCGACTGAGCCGGGGATTTCGATAGGCACAGGACTGGAGGAGGCACGAGGCCATGGGTGGTTTTGGGGGAAAAAGTTTCAGATTTTGGAGCTTTTCAGATTTCAGATTTTCATATTAGGGATACTCAACCTGGATTAGGCACCAATATATGAATTTGGGGAGGAAGAACCAACACTCAGACTATAGTAAGCGTATAGTAAGATTATGGTTTTTAAAATTCGTTCTGTTAATCTCTTGTTTTTTATTGAAGCATTTAATCCATTTCCATTTGAAGTAATTACTGATAAGGAAGAATGTACTTCTGCCATTTTGCTACTTACTTTCTGTGTATCTTGTATCTTTTTAATCCCTCATTCATCCGTTACTGACTTCTTTTATGATTAGTGATTTTTTATAATATCCCATTTTGATTTTGTCCTCGTTTCCTTCTGTGTATACTTTGTACATATGCTCTTTGTGATTACCATGAGGATTGCATTTAATTATTGAATATATAACAGTTTAGCTTTAATTCTTAGCAATATACTTCAATAGTATGCACAGTCTCAGCTCTAATAAAACTGCACTGGCCCCACACCATTACATAGTGGTTGTCACAGATTACATATTTTCACATGGAATGTTTAGTAACATACATTTTTAATTATTATTTTATGCATTTGTCTTTGATATCATGTAAGTGGAGTTGCAAATACACAACACAAAAATAATGACCTACCTGTCTATGTAATTACTGTTAGCAGATTTATTTCTTAATACAGTTTTTTATGTTATTGTCTAATATCCTTTCATTTCAACTTGAATAATTCTATTTATTATTCCTTGTAAGTTAGTTCTAATGGGTATTAACTCCCTCAGCTTTTGTTATATGGGAATGTCTTAAATCTCCCCTCAAATATGAATGGCAGTTTTACTGGAGATAGAATTATTGGCTGGGTTTTAAATATTTTATCATTTTAAATATGTTATCCCACTGCCTTATATTCTTCTTGGATTGGCTGTTAATCTTATTGAATATTACTTCCACATGATAAGCCATTTCTCTGTTGCTTTCTTTCCAGATTCTCTCTTTGTCTTTTGCTTCTGATAGTTTGCTTATGATGTGTCTCAGTGTTGCTGTCTTTGAGTTTATCCTTGGAGTTCTTTGAGCATAGAGTTCCTTGAGCTTCTTCAATATGTAGATTACTATCTTTCATTAAATTGGGGAAATTTAAAGCTATTATTTCTTCACATATTTTTCCTTTCCCTTATTCTTTCTTCTTTGTCAGAGACTCCCAAAATGTGCACACTGTTTTGCATAATGATATTCCACATGTCACAGAGGCTTTTCTCACCTTTGTCATCCTTTTTTCTTTCCACTATTCAGACTGGATAATTTTAATTGTCTTATCTTCAAGTTTACTAATTATTTCTTCTGGCTGCTCAAATCTGCTTTTTAATTTAGTGAGTTTTAAATTTTAGTCTTTTTACTTTTCAGCTCCAAAATTGGTTTAGTTTTAAATATTTCTAGCTCTTCTTAGTATTATATTTTTTCATACAGTTTATTATTTTTAGCTATTTCTTTTCTTTTCTTTTTTTTTTTTTTTTTTTTTTTGCTCTTTAAGCACATTGAAAATAATTGCTCTAAAGTATTTTTTAGTAATTCCAATACCTGGCCATCCTCAGGGATATTTTCTTTCTATCCATTTATTTGTTTCTGTTAACAGGCTATACTTTCCTGCTTTTGGTATGCCTTGTGACTTTTTTGTTGAAACTGCACAAACATACTGTGGTATCTTTGGAAATACAATTCTACTCCTTCTGCAGAGTTTGCTGATTTTGTATCTTAGAAGATGCAGTCATTTGTCTACTGTTATTTTTATGTATGGTCACCGATATTTTTGTTTCTTTATCTTACGTTCAGCTACTGTTTTGGAATAATTTCTTTCAATACCAAGAACTAAAGATTAAAAACAAAACAAACAACAGAAACTACAAAAAGTGAAGAACATCTCTGTAAGTCGTTGCAGATTGGCTCTTAGCTTAGTCTCAGTCACTCCTTCAACACACACTCAGACTATTAGTCAGAGGAGAAAGCTTAGGGTCGTCTCAGGTCTTTTTCGAACATGCCACCTGCCTTGGATATGCACATGGCTTTAAAAATTATCCTGTATATATGAGTGCCTTTTAAAATCTTAATTTCCCAAGCAAATTATCTCCCAATCTTTTTCTCCTGCTGTCTAAGCAGCCTATGTTTTTTCTCAACCATAATCTTCATAATCTTTTGCCTGTGCGGCTCTGGATTTTTTTTTTGTTTGTTTTCTATTTGTCATATAATATTTTCAAACAATACCCACTGATTTTCTGTCTTTAGTGAGTTCTGTGATAGGAGCAACTGAGATCGGTGCTTTGCCTCAGCCCTTCAGGTGGCCTTCAAGGCCAGTTAGTACAGACATTCATAATACTTGGTAAATAAGATAAATAGGCCCTAATCTTCTCTCTCCAGGATCAGGGACCAAGGTAGCACAATGGCAACTTGGATTGCTGTCTTCAATACTGTCACCAAGTTGGAAAATTTGTGGAGGAAGGGCAAGGGAAAAATACCCCAAAGCTTTCCTATTATTTTAATTTTTTTTTCCTTGACTTAGCATTTGCTTGTTTGCTATCAAACTTTCTTTGCCAGGTTTCTGACAAAGTTGCTTCTAACAGAATTTGCTTGCTTTATGATGTTTCTGTGGAGGGACAGGAGCTTGGAGCTTCCTCTTCCACCATTTTGTTTTATTCTAATAAATTCATACACTGAAGTTTTACCAGTTTGTGGTCATGACTTATACATTATTCTCTTGTTAGACTAAAGTGGGTAGGTAGGCAATTAAACCCACCTTTCTACCTAATAATTCAACTTGATATTGTAACTGCAATCACAAAACCTCTTGTGAATTAGGCATTCAAACATTGTAGCCACCTAGAACAAAGTAGGAGCTCCCAATATTCTGTGTGTGTGTGCATGTGTATGTGTGTGCATGTCTGTCTCTCTGCCTGTTTCTCTCTTTTTGTCTCTATCTTAATCTCTATAAATCTACATCATGTTAGTTTGTGTTTGAAAATTCTTTGTCCTAATGTATCACATTGGCCTTTTTTCTGTCTGCTGCTGAAACTAAATTGATAAAGAAATTCACCATGTATTAGAAGGGATTGGAAAGTACACTCCTCAGAAATATCTAAAATTGTAATAACATTATTTTATTATGTCATAAACTTTTAAGTCAAATGATAGACCATAGTTTTATGCTTTCTTCTTTTTTTTTTTTTTTTTTTTGAGACAGAGTCTCTATCACCCACGCTGGAGTGCAATGGCATGATCTCGGCTCACTGCAACCTCAGCCTCCTCGGCCTCCTAAGTAGATGGGATTACAGGCACCCACCACCACTCCCGGCTAATTTTTGTATTTTTTTTAGCAGAGAGGGGTTTCTCCATATTGGTCAGGTTGGTCTTGAACTCCTGACCTCAGGTGATATGCCTGCCTCGGACTACCAAAGTGCTTGGATTACAGGCATGAGCCAATGGTCCCCGCCAGTTTTATCCATTTTTAAGTGAATGAATTTCTTTGTTTCTCTGAAGTTAGGTATGGTTATGTTGCAATTGCCTTTCTCAATTTATAGTTAATTAATTACCTGCTTAGATTTTTGCAGTCGATTTTGTATCACTCATCTTTTTCACTATCCTTTTGACCCTTTGTCTTTCTTGTGTATTCATAGATGCTCTTTAGATATTAATTCTTCCTTAAAATGTTATTTTAAAGAAATCCCTATTAACTTAAATATAAAATATTTAACCATTGTAGGACTGTAGATATCTAAAATGTGGCAGAAATTTATAAAAAGAAATCTAAAAATGTTTCTGGAGGTTGTGATAAACAAACAATTAGTGCAATATCTTAAGAGTCTTTTTTTTTTTTTTTTTTTTTTTTTTGAGATGGAGTCTCACTCTGTCGCTAGACTGGAGTGCAGTGGCACCATCTTGGTCGACTGCAACCTCCACCTCCTGCTCAGTTAATTCTTGTATTTTTAGTAGAGATGGAGTTTCAACATGTTGGCCAGGATGGTCTCCATCTCTTGAGCTCGTGATCCGCCCGCCCTGGCCTCCCAAAATGCTGGGATGACAGGCATAAGCCACCGCGTCCGGCCAAGATGTGTTTTTTAAAGAAATTAAATATTTGTTTTTTTTAATTAGAAAGTTTCCCTAGTAACTAACCTTTCTTTTAAAAAATCATTAGTTTTAGAAAACAAATTTGAGCAGAAAATGGAAATGACTAACTTTTTTTCGTTTTTTGTGAATCAGCTGTTGTGAATTTAAAAAATCATTTAAAAATATTTAAACAATTGATTTTTACATGTACGGAATATTTGTTAGTTAATGTCATATTATCCATGATTTTCTATGCACCAGAATATAGTATTATTCAAGTATTTTATTTTGGTTTCCGTATTTTCATAATTAATGTCAGTTCTGAAATGCTTGAAAACATACTTTTTCAATAATAATATCAAAAAACACTCTTAATGAATAATGTATATGCACATACATAAGGTGGCGATTTTAAAAATTATTTACTTGCACTTACTACACCAAATAAGACTAATCACAATATTATATAATTATATACATGACTTTATTATTATTGTATCACAATAATAACATTAAAGTATATAGCACAGTAAAATGATTATCATGACTTCTATAATCCTTAGGCATAACAAGACTTTTTATCATGTTTTAAGCATAATGAGGCCTTTAAACTTTATGTATTTACACATTTGCAGGTGTGTGTAAATAAATAGAGTTTAATTTTCTACAGAAAAACAATGTAGTCTTTGAGGTAAAGATTTCAGACGCAATTGTTGCAGTCTAGATGTTCATTTATACACCTATTTCAAAATTATATTGGTCAGCTATTACTGTGAAGCAAACAAACAAAAATCTCAGTGCCATTCAACAATAAGCACTTTTTTCTCATAGCTCTGAGCTTCGCATACTAGTCTGTTCTCACACTGCTATAACAAACCTGCCTGAGAGTAAGTCATAAAGAAAAGATGTTTAATTGGCTCACAGTTCCACTGGCTGTATAGAAAGCATGGCTGGGGAGGCCACAGAAAACTTACAATCTTGGCAGAAGGTAAAGAGGAAGGCATCATGTCTTATGTGGCCAGAGCAGAAGGCAGAGAATGAAAGGAAAGGGGCTACACACTTTTAAACAACCTGATCTCTTGAGAACTTACTCAGTATCACAAGGACAGTAAGGTGGAAATCTGCCCCCATGATCCAATCACCTCCCACCAGGCTCCTCCTGCAACATTAGGTGTTGCAATTCAACATGAGATTTGGGTAGCAAAACAGATTCAAACCATCTCATTCCACCCCTGACCCCTCCCAAATCTCATGTCCTTCTCACATTGCAAAATACAATCCTCCCTTTTCAACAGTCTCTGAAGTCTTAACGCATTTCATCATGAACTCAAAAGTCCATAGTCCAAAGTCTCATCTGAGACGAGGCAAGTCTCTTCCCCCTATGAGCCTGTAAAATCAAGAGCAAGGTGGTTGCTTCCAATATACAACGGCAGTACAGACATTCGGTAAATACACCTATTCAAAGAGGAAGAAATCTGTCAAAACAAAGGGGCTACACATGCAAGTCCCAAACTCAGCAGGGCAGTCATTAAATTTTTAAAGCTCAAAAATAATTTCCTTTGAATCCATGTCTCACATCCAGGCCACACTGATGCAAGGAGTGGGCTCTGAAGGCCTTGGGCCTCTTGCCCCTGGGGCTCTGCAGGGTGCAGCTCCCTCAGCTGCTTTCACAGGCTGACATTTAGTGCCTGCTTTTCTAGGTGTACAGTGCAAGCTTTTGGTGGATCTACAATTCTGGGTTCTGGAGGACAGTAGCCCTCTTCTTACAGCTCCACTAGGCAGTGCCCCAGTCTCCACTGGGGACTCCAAATATGGGGTCTCCAACCTCATATTCCCCCTCGGCACTGTCCTAGTAGAGGTTCTCCATGAGGGCTGTGCCTCCACAGCAGGCTGTTTTCTGGACATCCAGGCTTTCCATACCTCCTCTGAAATCTAGCAGAGGCTCCCAAGCTTCAGCTCTTACTCTCTGTGCACCTGCAGGATTAACACATTGTAGAAGCTGCCAAAACCTTTGGCTTTCATTCTCTAGAACAGTAACTTGGGATGTATCTGGGTATCTCTTAACCAAGGCCAAAGCTGGGGCAGCTGGAATGCAGGGAGCAGTGTCCTATGGTTATGCAGGGCAGGGGGTCCCTAGGCAGGGTCCAGGAAAACCATTCTTCCCTCCTAGACCTCTGGGCCTGTGATAGGAAGGACTGCCACAACGGTCTCTAAAATGTCTTGGAAGCATTTTTCCCATCGTCTTGGCTACTAATATTTGATTCCTCTTATGCAAATTTCTACAGTTGACTTGAATTTCTACCCCCAAAATTGGATTTTGTTTTCTACCACATGATTAGACTTCACATTTTTTCAACTTTTATTCTCTGCTTACCTTTTAAATATAAGTTCCAGTTTCAGATGATCCTCTCCATCACACATATGATCATATGCTCTTTGAAGCAGCCCAGGCCACGTCTTGAACACTTTGCTGCTGAGACATTTCTTTCACTAGATACCCTAAATCATCACTCTCAAGTTTAAAATTCCACAGATCTCTAGAGCAGGGGCACAATTCCTCCAACTTTTTTGCTAAAGTATAACAAAAATGACCTTTTCTCCAATTCCTGCTAAGTTCTTCATCTCAGTCTGAGACCTCCTCAGCCTGGACTTCATTGTCAATATCACTATCAGTATTTAGGTCACAACACTTTAATAAATCTCTGGGAAGCTTCAAACATTTCCTCATCTTCTTTTCTTCTTCTGAACCCTCCAAAGTGTCCCAAACTCTGACCATTACCCAACCCCAAGGTTGTTTGCACATTTTTGGGTATCTTTATAGCAATGCCCCACTTCCCGATACAAATTCTCTGTATATGTTCATTCTTGCATTGCTATAAAGAGCTACCTGAGATTGGGTAATTTATAAAGAAAAGATGTTTAATTGGCTCACGGTTCCATAGGCTGTACAGGAAGTGTGGCTGGGAGGCCTCAGGAAATTTACAATCATGGGGGAAGGTTAAGAGAAAGGAGTCATGTCCTTCCACGTGACTGGAGCAGGAAAAAGAGAGAGAAGGAGGAGGTGCTACACACTTTAAAACAACCAGATCTCATGATGACTCACTCACTACCACAAGAACAGCAAAAGGAAAATCCACACCTGTAAGCTAATCACCTCTGTCTAGGCCCCTCTTCCAACAAGGGATTAAAATTTGACCTGAGATTTAGGTGGGGACACAAACCCAAACGATATTAGGGGATCAGCTCATCTAGCCTAAGTTCAGCTAGGCATTTATGCTTTAAACAGTAGATCTAGTTGGGCTAGGCTTATTGCAGCTTTGTCTCTGGTCTGCTCCCTGTGTACTAAATTGGGACCTAGGCTAAAGAAGTGGCAGCTACATGGGGAAAACTCGCCTTATGGTGAGGGCAGAGGTTAAAGAAAAAAAGAGCATGCAATGCCCCTAGATACCTAGGAATGGTTCTGGCACACTTTTAGTTTAGTCCATATGCCATTAGCCAAAGAAAGTCACATTACTACATCCAAATCTGATTTTGGTAGTAGAAATTGCAAAATCATATGAAAAATGATACGAATAAAATGAGAGATATATAATTGAGCCAGATAACTTAGTTTACCACAGTTAACAAGCTTTATGGCCTTTTACTTTTTCATTTATAGTTTTAGCACATTTTACTGGACTCATTCTTCAACCTTTGTGTTGTCAATTAATATACAGAAATATTTAATAAAAGACTCCAAATAAAATATTTTAATCTGTTTTTAGATATCACTTAAAACAATCTATTAATGTCCACATCCGACTTATCCAAGTTGACTTTAATATGCAAGATGTTTAGTATCATTAAAATATATTTTATATTAAATTATTTTATGTTGCCCACAATGCAAAATATGTTTGTGTACATAGGAGATCTGGTAAAATCTGAAGATATACCAAAAGCACTTACCTTCTTAAGAAATATTTGTCATATTAAAATTATGACTGGTGCCTGAACAGAAGCCCTGGTTATTTCCCATTTGCCCTTTCTGTTTTATTTCATTTTTTGCATAGTGATGTTTTCTAGTGGTATAATATTTGCATTAATAAATTGCTGTTTGATTTCTCAAAAGCTGTGTTTTTTCATTTTTATTGACAATGATGTGTCTATTTCTCAAAACTGACAAAACAAATATCTTGTTAATAGGAAATATGTGCATAATTCCACACTGCAATGAAAACTGATTAGTCTACAAGATAAAATCCTAGCATGTTACTTTGGCTTTTTTTCATTTCCCTTTTTCATTTTGTATTGCTTTGTAGATAAACATCAAAATATAATTTCCTTTTCTCTCATGCCTCAACACACTTTATTTTTGTTCTGCTGCTTGTTTGACCATCAGATTTCTGAATACTCCCCAAAAGTTATAAAAGCAATAAAAAAAACTTGACAGGGAAATTAGACAGAGGTATTAAAATCTTACTTAAAGTCTCTTACCATAAAAATCAGCCTGTGGCTTATGCCTGGGCTAAATGATTATCACCTATAGTGCCTTAAGCAGGATTTCCAAAGAAAAGACATTTGGCCAATGTGGGCAAATGGGCATTTCGCCAACATGGCTTATATTAACAATGTGTTACTTGCCCAAATCCCTAAGGTTTTTTTCCACTTTCCCAGTCTTGCCACTTGGTCTGTGATTACTAGTCTGAGTGTTATAATACCCTCAGAAATATCTAAAGTGTTTACAATGGAAAGTATATTTCATTGTAAACACATTGAAAATACATACCATTTATTTAAACTTTAAGACAATAATATGTAGAAAAAATACACAAGTCATATCACAAGGAAAAAAGAATCATGTTTCAGAAGCAATGTCCATGATGAAATAAAGAAACCAAGGCAGTATTAGCAAGCAACAGTAGAAACAACAACAACGATGACGACAACAAATAACTGCAGAAAAAGATAAATACTAGCTTAAGTTACTGCAACTTTCCATACTAGAAATGATGATACATTCATGTGAAATTTTGTTTCCAGCAATGATGAATAAGCTGGATCCTTAACAATCTTCCTATCGAGAGGAATTGGAAAGATTAGACAATTAAGAAGAAAAAGAGGGGAGATATCGATAAGAATTTTCAGGGTCAAGACCCCAGAAAAAAGGGAAGCAGAGAAAGGTATATTCGTTGCCACTTCTCTACTCAAGGTGTTTTCAGATTAGAAGGTATTAATCATCAAGCTGAGAAGCTGAAATGATTGCAGCAAGTTACCCATGGGTAAGAGAAACATAGATTGGATTTTAGAGTCCTGTAATGTAGAAAGACTAGGAAATGACACAAACTTTCAATCAGGACCTCAAATGTCCACACCTTAAAGGTAATTGTGATTCCAAAATTGGTCAGTTTTCCTGGTCCCAGTTCAATATTAGTTCAATCTCTGATTAAAATAAGATCCTCTGCCCTAACCCAGCTGACTGACCAAATCAAAGTAAAACATCTTTGGAGAATGACACTATCATAGAGACTTAATTTATCTCTAAAAGGCTAATCTGTAATATCTGACATTTGACAATGTAACCGAGTATGAAGAGAAATAATTTTTGACTGAAAATCATAAGGAAAAACTATACAATAAAAAGAGAAAAAAATCAATTTATATTAAGATGTAAAATGAATCATATGACATAACAGACATTTAAAAGGAAGAAGATGAGTAAGTAGGATAAATGTAAATGTACTAAGTGTCCCCATTAAAAACACGTAAGAGTGGTTTACAAAACAAAAATGACAACCATATACTGCTTATGAAAGACAAACTAGCAGTATAAAGAAATGTTGAAAGTAAAATGGATAGAGAAAATACACAATGCAAACTGATAAGCAAATCTTAAACTTTTTAGACCCAAGAGCTCCTTACAATCTTCAAATTAATTGATGGTCTCAAATAATAACTTTATGTGAGATTTAACTACAAATATTTACAATGTTGACAATAAAATGGAAAAATAAAATATGCATTAGTTTAGTTTTAAAAAAGAAAACATCTGTCATATGTTGATATAAATATTCTAAGAAAAATTTATTTTCCAATCCAAGAATACTTAGTGGAAATACTGGTATTGTTTTACATTTTTATAAACATACAATAACTATCTATATATATATTACAAATACACAACATATAAGGCATCTCTACATATCTAGAGAGAGAGAGAGAGAGACTATTTGAAATTATGTAGTTTCATGTTTCACTTGATCAGGCTTTAAAAGAGGGAATTTTATATGTGTTAATCTCACTATATACTTTGCTAGATGAACTATTTGGTATTTTTTTGGGAGTAAGCAAAGACAGAGGTCCAATAAACCTATGCCACAGATTTTCTTTTTATGCTTTTCTTGCTTTTTATTATTCCTCAACCTGCTTGAGGCAATAATTTGTTGTTTTTTCCATTAGGAACTACCCTCTCATGTAAAATATTATCATTGGGTATTAAGTTGGGATCATATCTCTCTTCAAATTCTAGTAAATGTGTAGGTCTTACAGGCATTCAGAATTCTTAGATTTTCCCTTTGATTTGTCCATTTTTCTTTTTAAAATACAAATGTTGTAATATGGAGTGGGAGAGTGTCGTCATGAGACTCTATTAAGTGTCCCTTATACTTGTTTTCAAGGCGGGTTTAAGCCTTCACATATGGTGGATTGCAATTTCTTTAGTGCTTTCCTTTAGCTCATCTTCTTGGGTACTATATTTTGAGTAATAATCTCAAAGACAGGATTCTTGATATATTATGTGGTCATTGATATGCTATACTATTATAATTCCTAGGTTCAAAATCTGGAATTCTACTTGACACACTATGGGTTAAAAACCTTAGAGCCAAGTGTGGGCGAGTTTATGTCTCTGTTTACTTATTCATGAAGTGAATGAGGATACCAACCTTAGAACATTGACATGATAAACAGCTGACTTAATGCAAGGAAAGCACATAGAATAGTACCTAGCATATAGCAAATTACAAATAAGCATTAACTATTATTTTCATTAATGTTGCTAGGTGTTTGACTCATACCATTTTACTTCTACCAATGATAAAGACAGTTCTCCATTGATATACTGGTTTGCTCACTTTAGTTATGATTATTCACAGGAGGATTCTTAAAATACAAATCGGGCACCTGATCAGAAAATGGGGTTAATGTAACTTATAAATGTAAGGCACATTTAAGTTCTGATGTTGAAATCATTTGTTTGTTTATGGACATATCAGAGAATAGGACTCATAATTTCAGACTGGTTTAGAAACACCAGGATTCATTTTAATGAAAATGCAAAATAATTGGTAGTGGTTGCCTATAATCCTGTGTCAGGAAGTGTTTGGATACTCATGCTGATTCGATCAGAATGATTATTATGATTCTTTAGTAACATCAGCAATGGACAAGAGTCTGGATGTTGGCACTTGGGAATTTTTCAAATTCTGTTTTAGCAATTTAGCATCATGTGTTGCTTTGAACTCAAGAGAAATATCTATGATTATTTTGCTCTTTATAATCATACATTTGGAAACATACAGCCAAAATCAAAACAAGATATACTGATTATCTTACATTAACCCTTCCTTCCGAGTTCTTCAGCAGCAGATTGACAATGAAAAAAGTGTTTATATTATGAATTTCCCTGTTATATAATGGAACATAATGTAAGGTAATTTTCTTCATTATTACTTTAGTACCTTTATAAATTAAAATGATTCATAATATAATAAAGAAAAGCATGAAAAATGTTTTCAATAGAGATATAATATATAATATATGTTATAATATATTATAACATATAATATAATATATATTATAATATATCATGTAATATAATATATAATTATATATTATAATATATAATGCATTATAATATTTAATATATTATAATATATTTATATTATATATAATATATATTATAATATATAATATAAAATATATATTATAATATAATATTATATCTATGATGTGATGAGAGAGAAATGGAGAGAGATTTAAATGTCTTTACCCTATGCAAAACACTTACATTTTATGTGAAGGCATACCTGTGAGATATTGTGGATTTGGTTCCAGATCACAGCAATAAAGTGAATGTCACAATAAAGTAAGTCACACTAATTTTTTGGTTTTCCAGAAGAGATAAAAGTTGTTCACTCTATATTCTAGTTCATTAAGTATGCAAAAGCATTGTCTGTAAAACAATGTACATGTCTGAATTTAAAATAACTATTGCTAAAAATGCTAATGATCATCTGGGCCTTCAGTGAGTTGTAATGTTTCTGCTCGTATAGGGTCTGGCCTAGAGGCTGATGGCTATTGACAGATTTGTTCAAGTTTGAGGTGGTTCTGCTCATTTCTTAAAATAAGACAATAAAACTTTATGCATTGATTGACTTTTCTTTTTACAAAACATTTTTCTGTAACATGCAATGCCATTTGACAGTATTTTACCCAAATTGAACATTTAAAATTGGAGTCAAAACTCTGCTGCTGCTTTATCAAATAATTTATGTAATATTTTATTTTGGTTTCTGTATTTCCATAATCTTTGGTTATTTAAACAATGTTCACATCTTCACCAGGAGTAGTTTCCACCTGAAAAACTACATTATTTACCCATCCATAAGAAGCAAGTCCTTATTAGTTAAAGTTTTGTTATGAGATTGCAGCAATTCAGTCACATCTTCAGGCTCCACTTTTAATTCTATTTCTCTTGCTATTTCTGCAACATCTGCAGATACTTTCTCCGCTGGAATCATGAACTCCTGAAAGTCATCCACGACAGTTGAATCTACTTTCTTCCAAACTACTGTTAATGTAGATATTTTTACCTCCTTCTATGAATCAGCAAGACAAACTATCAACAGAGTAAACAGACAATCTACAGAATGGGAGAAAATATTTGCAAACTATGCATTCGACAAAGGCCTAATATCCAGCATCTATAAGGAATTTAAACAAACGTAGGAGAAAAAAACTAACAACCTCATTAAAAAGTGAGCAAAGGAGCTGAATAAACACTTTTCAAAAGAAGACATACATGCTTCTAAGCAGAATATGAAAAAAAGCTCAGCATCACTGATCACTAGAGAAATGCAGATGAAAACTGCGATGAGATACCATCTCAAACCAGCCAGAATGGCTCTCATTAAACAGTCAAAAAATAACTGATGCTGGCGAGATTGTGGAGAAAAGGGAACACTTATACACTGTGGTATTGTTCAACTAGTGTAAATTAGTTCAACCATTGTGGAAAGCATTATGGCAATTCCCCAAAGGGCTAAAAGCAGAACTACCATTTGACTCAGCAATCCCATTACTGGGTATATACCCAGAGGAATAAAAATCATTCTATGATAAAGACACATGCATGTGTATGTTCATTGCAGCACAATTCACAATAGCAAAGACATGAAATTAACATAAACACCCATTAGTGACAGATTGGGTAAATAAAATGTGGTACATTTACACCATGGAATACTATGCAGCCATAAGAAAGAATGAGATCATGTCTTTTTTGTGGAAACATGGATGGAGCTGGAGACTATTATCCTTAGCAAACTAATGCAGGAACAGAAAACCAAACACCACATATTCTCACTTATAAGTGGGAGCTCACTTATAGAACTCACGAATACAAAGAAGGAAACAGCAGACACTGGGGTATACTCGAGCGTAGAGGGTGGGAGGAGGGAGAGGATCAGAAAAGATAACTATTAGGTAGTGAGCTTAATACCTGGGTGAAGAAATAATCCGTACAGCAAACCCCTGTGACATGAATTCACCTATGTAACAAGCCTTCATGTGTACACTTGAACCTAAAATAAAAGTTTCAAAAAAATTCATAAATTCTATAAATAGATGTGTGGTCATCCAGGCTTTGTTATTTGACTTACAGAGCATAGGCAGAGTAGACTCAGCGTAATTATTAAGGGTGCTAGGATATTTGAACTTTTAATGATTATTGGCTTTAACTTGAAGTCACCAACAGCATTACTTCCTAAGAAGAGAGTCAGTCTGTCTTTTGAAGCTATGAAGACAGGGTCTTTTGCTTTCTTATCATTTGTGTGTTGACTGAAGTAGAACTTTTAATTTCCTTCAAGAATGTTTTCTTTGCATTCACCATTTGGCTAAATGCCAAAAGATGCTAAGTTTTACCCTAATTTGTCTTGCAACGTGTCTTCCTCACTCAGGTTAATCATTTCTAGCTTTTGATTGAAAGTGTGGTACATGTAACTCCTTTCATTTGAACACTTAGAGGCCATTGCAGGGTTATTAATAGGCTTATTTTTTTTTCTGAGGATAATTCTGAATTAAAACCATCACATTTACTTTCTTATAACTTTCCAAACTGTAGCTATTCACAAAAATTTTATACATTTTAGGCTACTGACTTTTTATTTATTTATTTTTTTGTAATACAACATTTTATCCCACATGGAGAATGGAGACAAATTTTTATCACAAAAGTTTCAAAACAGTTAACTTTCACATGAGATAATGCCAGTCCCACAGTCTGCCTTATTCTCCACCAGCATCTGCGAGATTCGGTCCTTCAGCGTGAGTTTAACAGGTTAGTTAGTTATTTAACAACGTGCTCCAATTATATTCAGGTTATAAAACAGGAGATAATTTTCAGCATACCAAATCAAACCCATATAATTAATTACAGTAAATTTTCCTCTGATTATAAATGTTATAGATTTCATGATGTAATTGGCCTAATTTCAATAATGATGTCTCAGGGAATAGAAAGGCCTGAGGAGAGGGAGAAAAATGGGGGAATGGTTGATCTGTGGAGCAGCCGGGAAACACACAGCATTTATCAATTAAGTTTGCTATTTTATTTGTGTGTAGTTAATGGCATCGAACACAATAGTAGCATCAAAGATCGATGATCACAAATAACCATAACAGATATTATAATAATAATAAAATATTACTAGAATTACCAAAATGTGATACAGAGATAAGAAATGAGCTCGTGCTTTTGGAAAAATTGCACTAATATAATTGCTTGATGCAGGGTTTCCACAAACTTTCAGTTTCTAACAAACCCGAAATCTCTGAAGCAGCACAGTAAAGCAAAGTGCAATAAAATGAGGTATGCCGGTATAGAAACCTCCGTTAATAGAGAAACAAACCCTTATCCTGAACTTCAGGATGACTCAGATGCACATTTGTACAATTAAATAAACAGATGCATGGAATCTACATCATATAGGTGCATATGCATATGTGTACATAGGTTCATATATTTAAATATGTCCACAAATATGTAATAGTAATTATAATATATATTTATTGGTTTCATAGTTTTTTTCTTTAGATTCAAGGATTACATGTGCAGGTTTATTACTTGGGTATATTGTGTGATGCTGAGGTTTTGGGTGTGAATGATTCCATCACCCAGGTACTGAGCAAAGTACCCAATAGTATTTCAACGCTTGTCCCCCTCTCTCCTTTTCACTTCTAGTAGTTCCTAGTTTCTATTACTGCCATCTTTATTTGTATGAGTACCCAATGTTTAGGTTCCAATTGTAAGTGAGAACGTGTGGTATTTAGTTTTCTATTCCTGTGTTAATTTACTTAAGATAAATGGACCCCAGCTGCATCCATGTTGCTACAAAGGACATGATTTTTTTTTTATGGATGCATAGTATTCCATGGTGTATATACACCGTATTTTCTTGATCCAGTCCAACATAGATGGGCACCTAGGTTTGTTCCATGTCTTTGCTATTGTGAATAGTACTGTGATGGACATGTGAGTGCACATATCTTTTTGGTAGAAAAAAATATTTTCTTTTGTATGCACAACTAGTAATGGGATTGATGGGTTGAATGGTAGTTGTAGCTTAGGTTCTCTGGGAAATCTTCAAATTGTTTTCCACAGTGGCTGAACTAATTTACATTCCTGCCAGCCATGCATAAGAGTTTTCTTCTCTTGAAAGCAACTTTTGGTTTTGTTGATTCTTTGTACGAATTTTGGGGTCTCAGTTTATTCAGTTCTGTCCTAATTTTAGTTATTTCTTTTCTTCTGCTAGCTTTGGAATTAGTTTGTCCTTGTTTTTCCCTTTTTTTTCTTTTTTTTTTTTTTGAGACGGAGCCTTGCTCTGTCACCAGGCTGTAATGCAGTGGCGTGATCTCAGCTCACTGCAACTTCTGCTTCCCAGGTTCAAGCGATTCCTCTGCCTCAGCCCCCACAAGTAGCTGGGATTACAGGCACGCAACACCACGCCCAGCTAAATTTTTGTATTTTAGTAGAGACGGGGTTTAACCACGTTGGCCAAGATGGTCTCTATCTCCTGACCTCGTGATACGTCCGCCTTGGCCTCCCAAAGTGCTGGGATTACAGGCATGAGTCAGCACGCCCGGCCTGTCCTTGTTTTTCTAGTTCCTCTAGATGTGATGTTGTACCATTAATTTGAGATTTCCTGGCCGGGCGCCGTGGCTCAAGCCTGTAATCCCAGCACTTTGGGAAGCTGAGGCGGGCGGATCACGAGGTCAGGAGATCAAGACCATCCTGGCTAACACGGTGAAACCCCGTCTCTACTAAAAAATACAAAAAACTAGCCAGGCGAGGTGGCGGGCGCCAGTAGTCCCAGCTACTCGGGAGGCTGAGGCAGGAGAATGGCATAAACCCGGGAGGCGGAGCTTGCAGTGAGCTGAGATCTGGTCAGTGCACTCCAGCCTGGGCGGCAGAGCGAGACTTCGTCTCAAAAAAAAAAAAAAAAAAAAAAAGAGATTTCCTTAACTTACTGAGGTAGTGCTATAAACTTTCCTCTTACTGCTTTTGCTGCATCCCAGAGATTTTGTCATGTTGCATCTCTGCTTTCATTTATTTCCAAGAATTTTTTTTTTTTAATTTCTGCCTTAATTTCATAGTTCACCCAAAAGTCATTCAGGAACAAATTGTATAAATGTGTCCACATGTACATAATAATTATAATATTTATTTATTAGTTCTATTGTTTTTCATCTGCAAAATAGAAATACTAATAATACCTACTAGCATTTTAGTAAAGATTAGAATTAATCTATGTATTACTTGTTATTTTATCTATGTTGTTCCAAAGTGATTTTCAGTGACTTCTAAACATAACCAACTTATTAAAATGAATTTAATTGCAAATAAATATGCAAACAAGTACAAAAAATATAGAGAAAAGGTGAATTCAAGAGCAAGTTTAATATTAAACATATGCATATGTCTCCGTATGCACAATTATAACACATATATACACATGTACGCATACACAGGCATACATTTATATATATATATATGTATATTCTATAGCAAACATTGCCTCTAAATTTCCTCTTAAAGATGGGACACATTGTCTAACTTATCCAAAATACATTTCATTTTCTCACTCTCCTCAGTATCTGCGTATACAAAAATATCCCCTCGCTAACCTAAGTAAAATTTCTTAAACAGATTCATTTTGTACATGATGTCACTATCTGTCACATTATCTATGTTCATGGTGTTTTTTACCCAGTAATTGATAATTTAAAGCAATCCCTTCTGTCAGGGTTTGGGCATGTAATAGTGTGTACAAGCAATTATAAACATATTTGTGAAAAAGATTAAATTTGGCTCTCCATTGAATCAGGAATATCAAACTTTAGACAAATTGGATATATCAACGTTTTCAGACATCTAATTGATAATGTTTTTTATTGGTAAATGAATAAGAAAGAGCTAGATGATAACAATGCACTTGGCCCATGGACAACACAGGTTTGTACTGCACTGGTCAACTTATACATGGATATTCTTTTACCTCTGCCACTTCTGAGACAGCATGACCAACCCCTTTTTTTGCTCCTCCTCCTCAGTTCTATTCAGTATGAAGACAATGAGTATGAAGACCTTTACGATGATCCACTTTCACTTAATAAATAGTAAATATATTTTCTCTTATAAATTTCTTAATACAATTTTATATTATCTAGCTTACTTCAATTATACAGTATATAATGTATATTACATACAAAACATGTATTAACTAACATTTATGTTATCAGTAAGACTTTCAGTCAACAATAGGCTATTAGTAGTTCAGTTTTAGGGGAATCAACAGTTATACCTGGGTTTTTGACTGGATAGGAGTTGGTGCTCCTAAGCCCCACATTGTGCAAGGGTCAACTGTATAAACTTTATCCTTTCTATTCGATTAAGCATACTGCTGTGAAGATACTTTGCAGATGTAATCAAGGTCTCAAATCAATTGCACTTCAGACTATCAGGTAACCCTGGCCTAATCACATAAGCCTGTTAAAAGCAGAGATTTTTCTCCAACTGATTATACAAGGGAAGATTATAGATCTGTATTCATACAAGCCTGGAAAGAAAGAAACATCTGCGTTATGAACTACCTTCATAAAGTCTTGGTCATCTCAAGTCTTCATTGATTCAATGTAATCAGTCTTTTACCATAGCTGCCTGACAGAATAAGCATGAGCATTTTCGGGTATAAATAACATTCACTTCAATTTGGATAGCGTTTTAAAACACAGCATCTAGTAAACAATTAAACATTAGGTGACCTACAGAAAATGTAATCTTTAATAAAGTCATTAGTAATTTGAAGCAAACTTAGCTAGCCATTTGAAATATCATGCAGAGGTTTCAAAAAAATTATAATTAATATTTTAACAAGCCTAAAGGAAAAGATGAAAAGGTTGTGAATTTTAGTACAAAAATTGTATCTCTAAAAACCAACCAATCAAATAGAAAGTGCTATCTGGAATAAAGGTTTTGATGCATGGACTTAACACCAGACTAGATATACCAGAAAGAAGATACATAGAAAGGTCTATAGAACCATGTAAACTGATGTACAGAGGATAAATAAAAGACTGGAAATGAACAAGAATATGAGAGAAATGTTGGATGATATCAAATAATCCACAGTATATATAGTTAGAGCATAAAAAGGAAAGGAGAGACACAATGGAAAATAAACATTTGAAAAGATAATGGCAAAAAGCTTTTCAAAAGTAATAAAACTCTTACCAACAGATTCAAAACCTCTATTATCCTCAAATAGGACAAATATAATGAAGAAATACACTTAGACACATACAGTCAAGCTACTGAAAACTAAGGATAAAGAGAATATCGTAATAAAACTAGAGGAAGAAAAAAAGATGCATTACAACAACCATATGAATTCCAGTTTACTTCTCAAAAAAACAGTGTAATGAGCAGAAAAAATAATAACTTTGCAAAGTAAGAAAACCACCATTGTCCACCTAGAGTTCAAGAAAGTGAAAAATATCTAATTTACTTCAGAAATGAAAGGAAAATAGAAACATTTCAGACGAATAAAACTTCAGATAATATGTTACCAACAGATTCTCAATATGAAAATTAATATTAAAAATTGTACATAATTTATATGAAAATCATACATATTAACATAAAATTTCACATTTTTAGAAAAGTAGATTCCTCCACTTAACAATTTTAATTAATGCATTCCTGATTTTAAATTCAAGCATTTTAATGATTATAAAATACCAAATTTCTACTTCCTATAATTCTTTATCAGGAAGGAATTGAAAGTGCAATAGTGAAGGCTTTGGCAGGTGAAAACCACCATCTATTTTTTGAACAGATACACATTAATATAAGGGATTGTGAATTCATTATAAACATTTAACTGTAAAGGTAAAGAAAACTCCAGTGTATATAGCAAGAAAAGGAAGCAGCAACCTGGAACTGGGGGAATAAAAGAAAGTGTTTGGAATTGTTAAAATTTAGGAGTTTTCAAGTGAAGAGGCAATCCACAGAATTGGAGAAATTATTTGCAAACTTTCCATCTGACAAGAGAGTAATAACCAGAATATATACGGAGCTCAAAGAACTCATAGGAAAAAAATCTAATAATCCAATTAAAATTGGACAAAAGATCTGAATAGACATTTCTCTAAAGATGAAATGGAAATGGTAAGCAGGTATATTAAAAGGTGCTCAATATCAATGATCATCAGAGGAATGCAAATTTAATATTAAACATATGCATATGTCTCCATATGCACAATTATAGCACGTATATACACATGAACACATACTTGGGCATACATATTTTATATATATATATATATATATATATATATATATATATATATATATATCCTATAGCAAACCTCGTCTCTAAATTTCTTCTTAAAGGTGGTACACATTGTCTAAATTATCCAAAGTACATTTCATTTTCCCACTCTCCTCAGTATCTGCGTATACACAGTATATGAAAGTGTATACACAGGTATATGACAAGGTGCTCATTATCAATGATCATCAGAGGAATGCAGACTAAAATTACAATCAGATATTATCTGATGCCAAAAAATGGCTTAAATTCAAAAGAGGAGCAGTAATGAGAATAAGTGAAGGTGTAGAGACAGGGAACCCTCATACACTGTTCCTGGGAATGTAAATTAGTACAAAAACTATGGAGAACAGAACAGAAGTTCCTCAGAACTTCTAAAATAGTAACACTAAAAATAGTACTTCCACATGATGCAGCAAGCCCGCTGCTAAGTATATACCTAAAAGAAAGGAAATTGGGATACTGAAGCGGTATCTACACTCTTGTGTTTGTTGCAGCATTATTCATAATAGCCAAAATTTAGAAGCAACCTAAGTGTCCATCAACAGATAAACAGATGAAGGAAATGTAGTACATTTATACAATGGAGTACTATTCAGCCATAAAAAAAGAATGAGATCTTGTTATTTGCAATAACATGGATGGAACTAGAGCTCATTATATTAAGAAAAAAAAAAAAAAAAAACAGGCACAGAAAGACAAACTTTGCATGTTTGTGAAAGTAAAAAATGAAAACAAAGAAACTCATAGAGAGAGAGCGTAGAATGATGGTTACCAAAGACTGGGAAGGGTAGCAAGGGTGGAGAGAAGTGAGTATGGTTAATGGGTACAAAACTATAATTAGAATGAATAAGATCTAGTATTTGATAGAACAACAGGGTGACTACAGTCAACAATAATTTAGTGTACATTTTAACATAACTAAAAGAGTATAATTACATTGTTCATAATACAAACAAGGGTAAATGGTTGAGGTGATGGATACCCCATTTACCCTGATACGGTTATTACACATCATTTGCCTGTATCAAAATATATCCTATATCCTACAAATACATAGACTATTTATCCATACAAATAAAAAATTAAACATGTATGAGTTTAGGGAAGGAGACTTAGATAAAACAAAACGAAACACTTTAGGAGAGGGACCACTGCTCAGTAAAGGTAAATGTACACAGCAAGGAAGGAATGATGGACCCAGGAGTAGGAAAAAAATTATCCAGGTTTTTCAGTGCTGTTAAATGGTCTTAGACTGCTGAGATACTGAAATGTAAGTAATGTGTAAGTAGCTAATGCTGATTTGACATACCATAGAAGCATTTTTCTCTTGGTATAATATGAGAATTTGATCTTTGGCCATTTTTCTAGTCAAGTGCTCTGATCTGAGAGGATCAAATAGTTACAGCATAGACTAAGATCCTAGGTTAACTCCAAAGTCCCAGAAAGATTAAAGTGCTGTGTCCATGTATATTTATATTTCCAGAAATACAAAGTCTAGACTTTGAAGACATCTCTAAGTCATAAAAAGCAGAAGCCCCAGGGTTTATTATCTGACCCTTAGAAAGATGTGCCTACATTGTAAGGTGTTCGAGTCAGGACCCACAATTATTCCAACTCAAGAAGCAAATGATCTCTCTCTTTCTCTATGTATTTTCATGTATGCATGCATAAATATATGAATAAATGTACATGTGTCCATTAGTTATTTATATTTTTATAAAAATAATTTTTTTTCAGTAAGAACTAAGGACAACTTTCTCTCTCCTGTATATACATGTTATCCCTTTCCCTTGCCTGTGAAGTGACTGCTTACTCTGGCATATTTTATTTTCCATCTGGCTTTCATTGATTTGTCCCATTGGTAAGGTCTATGGCAAAGGGGGGTCAATATATTTTTTGTAAAGTAATGCTATAAACTGAATATTTGTCTTCTCCTCAAAATAATATATTGAAGTCTTAATTATCAATGAGATGGTATTAAGAGGTGGGGACTTTGGCAGGTGTGTAGGTCATGAGGGTTGAGCCCTTATGAGCGACATTAGTGCCCTTGGAGAAGAGGCTCTGGGGTGCTCTCTCAGCCTTGCTGCCATATGAGGGTACACCCAGAGGAAGGCTGTCTATGAACTAGGAAGCAGGCCTTCATCAGGCACCAAATCTGATGGTGTTTTGATTTAGGACTTCCCAGCCTCCAGGTCTGTGAAAAACACATTTCTCCTGCTTATAAGCCACCCAGTCTATGGTAGTTTGTTATAGCAGTTCATACAGACTGAGATAGGTAATTAATAAAAATTTGTCTCTTAATCAGAATCTTCAACTATTCATTCAATAAAGTTAATAATGATGAATGTTGAAACCTCAGCACTGGGCACCAGCTGGCTGATGAAAGTGCTGCTGAAAGAATACAGAGTAAAATTAGTGTTTCTAATATTGGCAAAACTGCAAACTGCACCAGCTGTTGCTACAGGAAGACATTTTCACTGCCAGGGTGAAAAAGTGTGTTAAGGTGATACAAGTAGAGAAACAGACAAAAAGCCCACAAGAATGCCCCAGGAAGACATTTTCACTGCCAGGGTGAAAAAGTGTGTTAAGGTGATACAAGTAGAGAAACAGACAAAAAGCCCACAAGAATGCCCCAGGAATTAAGAAGTCTTTTCCTCCTCCTCCAAGCTTATAGTCTCCTGGTGCCATCTATTTTCAGACCTTAACCCATTTATGTCAGGTGTTCCATTATTGGAACACTAAACTTGTAGGAGTCACGTATATACTACTGCTCAAGGTAATCGCCAAGGTCGGATGTTTCACAAAAAACATTTGCAACCTGCAGCATAAATGGGCTAACTGGAAGCCATCTGAAACAGCAGAAATGTGCTTTTCACAGTCCCAGTCCCAAAATCAAAAAGCATTGTAGAGAAGGGCAAGTTTAGAGATGACAGAAAATAAATTACTAACATGCATAGAGTGTTTCTGAGAAAGGAGAGAATGTTTCATCAATTTATGTCATCTGATGCTGCTCTGATTTTTTTTTCTTGATGAGATATTATCATTTCAAGCTGAGGGGATGAGGACACTTTTCAAGTTATTTTTTAAATGTATTTAAATTATTAACATTCAGAAAGGAAAACAGATTTGTTCTCTTTTAAATGTATGTTAGAAAAAGTGTACAGATTGGTAAATACAAAAGCATGAGTCTATTAAACGATGTAAGATGGGATCAATAAAGTAAAATAAATTAATAATCATCATAAGAAAGACATGAATTGAGTTTTTCTTGATTTCACAAGAAAACTAAAGTTTCATAAAAATAGCTTATGCCTCTAAAAAACGCTGTTCCACCAGAAGAAAAAAGATGAATGAAGGTGCTGCACAGGTATCCAAATTAAAAAGTGCTTTCTGATGTTTGTCAGGATTTTTGAAGGAGTAAAAATATAGATGTACACATTCATAGATGTAAGAAAATGTCACCATAACTCCCTCTAGCAGGGAAGTGGATTTTGTTTAGTAAATACATTTATAACTGTCTTGTGGGGAAAGGTAAGACCCTAGGGGCAGTCATTAGGTAGCAAGTCTATAAGAGAACTAGCTAAAATTTTCTACGTCATAAGTAAGGAAGAGTTTGTAGAATAAGAGAGAGATGATAGGAAGAAAAGGAAGATATGCAAGAAGATGACATGAAGCTAGTATTGAACGTGGAGGAAAGAGGCAATACAAAGTATCTCAAGAAATAAGATTTGAATCATAAAAGAATCACACTCTACTGTATTTAGATATGAGTGTAAGAGAAGAGAGGGATAAATAATAGTGACTGTCTTCTGATTCAAACTGGTGGATAGATATTGCTTCACTGAAGTATACAGAGATAGATAAGATGATGATGAGTATAGCTTTGGGCATGCCTGTAAGATAGTCAAGTGGAGACATCCAAGAAGCATAGATAAAGTCAGCATGGAATTTATAGCTAAGCTTAGGCCTTGAAACAAAAATATGAGTTATTATCGTTCTTATAACAAAACTGGTTGGTCCAGTTTCTTCTAATTTGTTTTACTCATTTAACAGTTAATAGTACACAGAAGCTTTTGGTTTCCAGTCTGGTCTGTATGAAGCATAGAAGTTTACTTGCTGTACTAACAGCAAATAAAAAGTTGAACAAACTGAAACATCAACAGCTCTTCTTAGATCCTCAGCAAAGCGAAGTCACAGGGCAAACCACTGCTCCCCAAATTGGAGAGACAGACAGGCAGGTATAGAGAATTACATCTTACTGGAGTGGAAAACTCTGCAGGAATGAACGTCCGGTTAGAAAAGCCTAAACTTTAATTGATGAAATGCTAGAAGTTCAGTGTGGAGAATTCTGAGAGTTAAAATCCTAGGGAGACCCAGGCTGGGCGCGGTGGCTCAAGCCTGTAATCCCAGCACTTTGGGAGGCCGAGACGGGCGGATCACGAGGTCAGGAGATCGAGACCATCCTGACTAACACGGTGAAACCCCGTCTATACTAAAAAATACAAAAAATTAGCCGGGCGAGGTGGCGGGCGCCTGTAGTCCCCGCTACTCTGGAGGCTGAAGCAGGAGAATGACGTAAACCTGGGAGGTGGAGCTTGCAGTGAGCTGAGATCTGGCCACTGCACTCCATCCAGCCTGGGCGACGGCGCGAGACTCGGTCTCAACAACAACAACAAAAAAAAACAAATCCTAGGGAGACCCAGTCATAGGAGTGGCCTCACCCTTTTCTGGGTTTTACCTACAGAAGCCCTGCATAACCCTCGTTGGTTTTCCTTAATTCTGTAGTCACCTTTGTAAATCATCTTTTCTTTAAACTCATTCAATTCCCCCTTTGAATATGCCAATTATTTTCTCTTGGGATTTATGAGATTGTTGTAACTAGGAATGACTACAGAAAACAGATTTTTTAAATGAAACCTGACATAGGATTGCTAACATATTTTTAATATATGTTATGACGTCCTTGTTGAAGGAAAATTACATATGGGTAAACAGGCTTGAAGTAACTCTTTTCAATCTTTTAATTATGGATGGAATGGGTTGCAAATGGAGGGCAAGGCAGTGGGAGTCACATAGCTGGCACTTAGTTACAAAGGCAGCAATTGTGATTACTAACATTATTTTACTCACAATGTTTTGGAGATTTGTGGCAATATTTAATTGAATATAAGATCCTTATTAATGAAAGAGATGGACATCCCACTGAGGTACTACTTTAAATATGTAAGTGGAAAACCTCTAGGCATGGAAAGCAGAGACCTAACTTCAGTAACACCCATGGGGATCTAGAACCCCGTACTTAGTTCCCAAGTCTAAGCCAATCCATAACCAATCATCATTGATAGGAAACCCAGTTCTCTTGAGGCAGAACCATGCTCTCTGCCGACAATAGAATAATGTGAGTCTTTCCTCTGTTATTCTAAAAGGTGAACTGCAGACCTCTTCCATAGTGACACTACATTTAGGAAAGAAAAAATACACGGGGTTATCAGAAATTGTCTCTGAGCTGAAACACTAACACCTGGAGACCCATAGCTCTACAGTGATCTAGCAGGCAAAATCAGGGTTTATGAAGGAAAGATGTTTGATATAAGCCTTTGCCCAAATAGGTCTCACAGTAAATCCCATGAAACTTCAGATCCATCTGGCATTTGTTTCTCTATCATAGAGTTCAGAGCAAAAATATAAGTAACTGATAAAAATGAGCATACTGCTTTCTGACCCTTAGAGTGCGAGCTACTTTGGTTAAGAAGTGCCAAGCAGATCCCTTCTAACTGTCCCTGAAAAAGTGAAAAATGACCATATTGCCAATTAGATGGTGATAAAAATGGCACATCCACTTCTGTATGTGGTGTCTGTATTGAAGCAAATCAACAGAACTCCTGGCGTGTGGTATGTAGCTATTGGCCTATCAGTTTTTTCTTTGAAATTTTTATCAACAAAAATAATCAGGAATAACTTGTCTTTACTTGGTAGAAATAGCATTACTCCTTTGCTCTCCTTTATTAGAACTATGCCTAGCCTCCTGGTCAATGTGATCATGTAGTCTGGAGTGATTGCCATCATCTTTTTATCCCACAGAACATAGAATACATTAGGCTGATGGATTGGATAGTATGCAATTATGGGAGCAGATTTAATCAGTCTATTAAAAACTGTTGCCTCTGCATCTGACCAGGAGCTTAAGGTGCTGTACCTCTACAGGGAAGACAGGTGAGAAAAACTCTGGTATTGAAGCAGAAGAAGTGATGTCAATATAAGCATTTATAAGGACAAACTGGGACTTATGAAGATAACTCCTGTCTGCTTCTCATTGCTGCCAACCTTGATAATAAAGGTAACCTGCAAAAGATGCTAACACCTTTTGTCATGAAGCTGCACATGCACCCAACTAAGGGCTCAGTGAAACTAAAGAAAAACATCTGATAGGAGCTGGAGAAGCTGTGGGCTTGACTGTTGCCCCATACCAACATCATGAACCAGCAGATTAGTGACAGTGTACATGAGCTACAGTGGTGCGTGGCACACTCTACTATACCCACATTCAGAGAATTTTGCTGCTGCTTAAATTCTATATACCAAATCTCATGAAAATTTCTCTCGGGACAAATTACAAGTAAAAACCATCCCAGAAAAGAACTTTTGGAAAACATAGTTTCAGCATGGCTATGTTGACACTATGCAAAACCATCACAAACTTTATAATCTTGCAGAAAACATGGTATTGGATATGCCTGTGGCCGATAGGAATTATCTATAAGATGTCCGACAAACCCCAGTAGGACAATCACAGTGCAGACTTCTAATGTTTTTTAGTAAAACCATGACCTGCTTTGCTGATAACTATTGTCCATTTGAAAATGGGCTCTGGCATGCTAATGGACCATGGTAGTTGCTGAATTCCTGGCTGTAGGGAACCATGTGATCAGAACCACGCAGCATAAATGGATGCAGTGAATCGAAATCATACTTACACAGCAACAACCCAGTGTAAATGTAAATTGTATATCTGAGATGGTATTTGAGTGGCTCCAGAGGCAAAAGTAAATATAAAATACAGTTGACTCAGATATCTATTATGTCTGCTCCTATTTCTTTGTTGCCCACTTTTAAACCAACAAATCTCATGAAGAATTCCTTTTGACCAGTTGATATAGGAAGAAAAACATGGGTGTGGTTTATAATTGGGTCTGCATGACATGCTGGTACCAGTTTAAAGTGGATGGCTACTGCATTGTAGCCCAGCTCAGGAATAACTAGGAAAGACAGTAGCTATAAAGGACAGAATTTTGGTCCTTATATCTAACTTCCTACTTAATGTGGAAGCAGAGATAGTCTGAGGAATCAGCTGTGGGAAAACTATTTGTGTGTATTTTTCAGAATGGTCAAAAAATATAAGATATTTGTGTGCCATGTAAATGTCTGTAGTAGGGCAATTCAAAAGTAGCAGATGTTCAATAATAAGGTGAAAAAGGTCACTTGTCCTGTGGATCTTGATAAATCTAATTATCTAGCCATCTTGCTGTTTGCTTGATAGGTTTATTTACAAGCTCTCCATGATAGCAGGGATAAAAACTGTATATTGGCTCAATAACACGCATTTCTCTTAATTAAATCTGATCTGACCAATTATTATGACTGCTAGCATTAGAGGCCAATGTCCAGCCAGCCCCTGGTGACAAGTTGATTATATTAAGGAAACTTTTCATCATGGAGAAGACCATTGTTTACTCTATGTGAATACATGCATGTTCCGCATAAAAATTTCCCTTTTATGTTAAAAAATCTTTGCCTATCCTCTCTTTCAAAGACTTTATAAATTCCGTTTCTATTTTCTTCCTACAAAACCTCAACTCCAACCACAGACTACATTTTTTGCTAAAGAAAATTGTCTTAGCCTGTTTGTGCTGCTACAACAGGATATACAAACTGGGTAAATTATAAAGAATAGAAATTTATTTGGAAGTTATGAAAGCTGGGAAGTCTAAGATCAAGACACTGGCAGTTTCAGTGTCTGGTGAAGTCCTAGTTCCTGCCTCCAAATGGCACCTTAAATGCTGCATCCTCTGAAGGGGATGAATGCTAAGTTCTCACATGGTGTAAAAGATGGAAAAGGCAGAAGGGTGAAATTGGGCAAATGCTGCATGAAACCTCTTTAATAAGGGGATTAATCTCATTTACGAGGCTAGAACCCTTCTGACTTAATCATCTCCTAAGGGCCTCTTCTGTTAATACTATTGCATAGAAGATTACATTTCAACATGAATTTGAGAGGGACACAAACATTTAAGATGCAGCACACACACACACACACACACACACACACCACACAAAGAATACAGTCATACCCACAGAATTCACTGTGGTAGCTTAAAAGAATAATAAATTGCCTTTGCTGAGGACTCAGTTAAAGCATCAGCTGGGAATCAATATCCTGTAATTGTGAAGTTATATATTACTGGATGTGGCATACACCTTAAATGAGCTGCCAATATATATATATAATTTTTCGTTTATACACAGTATGGTTACACAGTATGGTTAAATATACTGTGGTTATTTAACCAAATGTGTATATATATATATTCTTTTTTGTTTATACACAGTATACTATGGTTAAATAACCATGGGCTGGAGTTGAGAGTAGACCATTTCACAGTCACAACTAATTCTATGGTTCCTGTCAGATGATTGGTTGCCTAATCACAAGAAATTCCTCTCATCTATCTATCTATCTATCTATCTATCTATCTATCTATCTATCTATCTATACACACATACACGTTTGCAGCATAGATTTGCATTTATTCCATCTGAAAGTAAATTCTATTTATCTACCCCTTAAATATGGTCTGACTTTATATATTTACTATGTACTCAGTACATATTTATAATCTACTGTAACTTTTTAAATGCAACCACAAACTTAATGTATGTATTTCTAAATATAAATAATTTGAAAGAATCATTCTATATGACATGATATGATAGAATCTTCTATTTTGTAGAACCTTAAGTGATTTGGATTTAAACCTATGGAGAAAGAAGGTATATACAGATGAGATATCAGTGTGAAGGCTATTCCAAGATTATTTTAGAGGCAAGTTTGAACAATGCAAATTAGATCACACAAGAGAGACAGACTATGGAGACATTTTGAAATGTTGTAAGAAACAGATTTTAATTGAAGCAAAAGAGCAAATGTAGCAAAAAAGAAGATGTTCAGTAGAACTTAAGATGGTAAACTTGTATGGCTATTTTCCTGAGCATATAATGTTACCTGTGGAAGAGAAAAAACTTAATAATGAACAGAATTTGCAAGGGGATGGGATTGGGCAGGAAATGGGGAAAGTGATGTGTTGTTAGTGAACGTACTGATCTTGAGGAAAAATCTTGTCATAAGAAATCACAAGGTCGCAGTAGAAAATACGTGTCTGGTGCTGAGGACAAAGAAAGGGCTGGAAATTCATATTTGACAGTGATAAGCTTATTGAATACAGGAAAGGCATTAAAAGAACTGTGATTTCCCAAACAAAGAGTAGAAACTAGGAGAAAAAATTGTTATAAAATGACCCTTTTAAGTATAGATTAAGAAAAAAAGAGTCAATGAATACGACAGCAAACAAACGTCCTTAATATGGAAGGAAAATGACAAGAATCCAAGGCAAGAGAGGAGTGTCTTGTTGTTCTTTAAGATTTTAGGAGGATAGTAAAAAGAGACATATTAAATCTTTTTATTTCTGGTTATGGTTTTCCAAATGGGTAATAAACAATATAGTGACATATAAGAGTATTTTGGCAGCATTTCATCTACTGATAGTAACTGTAGAATTTATGTTTTAATGCATTTATATTTTAGATGAAGACAAATCTAGGACTAAACCACTTTTAATTAAATTTAGCTGTACCTAAATTTTGGCTGTATTCTAAATCCCCCCCCCCCACTGTTAAAATATAAGATAAATTGAAATGATTAGCAGCTCATAAAATGAAACAGTTTAGCAGGGAAACCATTTAAGTATTCGTGAAATATAAGTTCCTTCTCTTTTATTTCTAATTTTTTTTCTCTATTTTGTAGGCACATTTATAACTGCTACAAAAGAAGCTAATTGCTTACTTTCAAGGAAGAATAGTGAGCTATATAAACCAAGTTAATGGTGTCTTTGGAGCCCTAAAACATAACCTCATCTTTCAAGATTACCAGCCTCATGCCTTGATAAGGATTGTTGTATCTTATATTGGAAGATCTTCTAGTACATTTGGTTATATGCAGACCAAAGTTCCAATCTATGGACAATTTTTTTAAAATTAAAATTGCTCAATACTACTTTTTAGCTTACAACTACTTTTACATATGCAACATGCCATCAATTGCTTTTAGTAATCAACTGAAAAGCAGAAAGTTAAGCATTTTGCCAGCATATAAATTCTAAACCATTTGAATTTAGAAAAAAAATACTGACCTTGATATCTTTTCCAATATTCTTTTTTTTTCTTAAGATGGAGTCTTGCTCTGTTACCCAGGCTGGAGTGCAGTGGCATGATCTCAGCTCACTGCAACCTCCATCCACCTCCCAGGTTCAGATTCTCCAGCTTTCCAAATAGCTGGGCATACAGGTGCATGCCACCTTGCCTGGCTAATTTTTGTGTTTTTAGTAGAGATGGGGTTTTATTATGCTGGCCAGGCTGCTCTAGAACTTCTGACCTTGTGATCCACCTGCCTCGGCCTCCCAAATGCTGGGTTTACAGGCGTGTGTCACCGTGCCTGGACTCCAATATTCTTATACTAAAATTTGTAGGTAAATAATAGTAAAAAAATTGTTAGCTCTTTAAAAAGTCTTATTCAAATACAATTTTGCCCAGGATTTATATTCAAGGCAAAATGTAATCACTGAGATATTACATTCTGTTCTTTGTTTCAAGGAGAAATATAAATTTTATATTTTAATGTAATTATTGTTCCTATAGTAATTCTTCTAAACCAGATTAGGCATGTGTGTAGAATTTGTTGGTTCTTTATTATTATTATTATTATTATTATTATTATTATTATTATTTTACCATAAGTTATTGGTGTCAGGTGGTATTTGGTTACATGAACAGGTTCTTTAGTGGTGATTTGTGAGATTTTGATGCACCCATCACCTGAGCAGTGTATACTGCACCATATTTGTAGTCTTTTAATCCCTCACCCACTACCACTCTTCTCCCAGAGTCCCCAGATCCATTGTATCATTCTTAAACCTTTGCATCCTGATAGCTTAGTTCCCACATATCAGTGAGAACATACGATGTTTGGTTTTCCATTCCTGAGTTACTTCACTTAGAATAATAGTCTCCAGTCTCATCCAGGTAACTACAAATGCTGTTAATTCATTCCTTTTTATGGCTTCATAGTATTCCATCATATATATACATATATGTGTGTGTGTGTGTGTGTTTATATATATATATATATATTTCTTTAGCCACTAGTTGATTGATAGGCATTTGGGTTGGTTCCACAATTTTGCAATTGTGAATTGTGCTGCTGCTGTAAGCATGCATGCACAAGTATCTTTTTCTAATAAAGACTTATTTTCCTCTAGGTAGATACCCAGAAGTGGAATTGCTGAATCAAATGGTAGTTCTACTTTTATTTCTGTAAGGAATCTCCACACTGTTTTCCATAGTGGCTGTACTAGTTTACATTCCCATCAGCAGTGTAGAAGAGTTCCCTGTTCACTTCATCCATGCCAACATCTACTGTTTTTTGATTTTTTGATTATGACCATTCTTTCAGCAGTAAGGTGGTATCACATTGTGGGTTTGATTTGCATTTCCCTGATCAATAGTGATGTTGAGGATTTTTACATATGTTCATTGGCCATTTATATATCTTCTTTTGAGAATTGTCTATTAATGTCCTTAGCCTACTTTTTGATAGGATTGTTTTTTTCTTACTGATTTGTTTGAGTTTGTCATAGACTCTGGATATTAGTCTTTTGTCAGATGTATAGATTGTGAAGGTTTTCTCCCACTTTGTGGGTTGTCTGTTTACTCTGCTGACTGTTCTTTTTGCCATGCAAAAGCTCTTTAGTTTAATTAGGTCCCAGCTATTCATCTTTGTTTTTATTGCATTTGCTTCGAGGTTCTTGGTTATGAAATCCTTGCCTAAGACAGTGACTAGAAGAGTTTTTTCAATGTTACCTTCTAGAACTTGTATTGTTCCAGGTCTTAGGTTTAAGTGCTTAATCCACCTTGAATTTGCTTTGGTATAAGGTGAGAGATGAGGATCCAGTTTCATTCTCCTACAGGTGGCTAGCCAATTATCCCAGCACCATTTGTTAAAAATGGTGTCCTTTCCCCACTTTATGTTTATGTTTACTTTGTCAAAGATCAGTGGGTTGTAAGTATTTGGGTTTATTTCTCAGTTCCCTATTCTGTTCCATTGGTCTATGTGCCTATTTTTATACCAGTACCATATTGTTTTGGTGACTATGGCTTTATAGTATAGTTTGAAATCAGGTATTGTGACGCATCCAGATCTTTTCTTTTTGCTTAGGCTTGCTTTGGCTATGAAGGCCCTTTTTTGGTTCCATATGAATTTTAGAACTTTTTTTTTTTTTCCTTATTCTGTGAAGAATGATGGTGGTATTTTGATATTTTGATGGGGATTGTGTTCAATTTGTAGATTGCTTTTAGCAGTATGGTTATTTTCACAACATTGATTCTACCCATCCATGAGCATGGGATATATTTCCATTTGTTCATGTCATCTATGATTTCCTTCATCACAGTTTTGTAGTTTTCCTTGTAGAGGTCTTTTGAGTTATTGATTTGATTCTCCACTTGGTCATTGCTGGTGTATGAAGGAGCTACTGACTTGTGTACATTAATCTTGTATCTGGAAACTTTGCTGAATTCTTTTATCAGTTCTAGGAGCTTTCTGGGGGAGTCCTTAGGGTTTTCAAGGTAAACAATCATATCGTCGTAAACAGTGATGGTTTGACTTCCTCTTTACCTATCAGGATGCCTTTTATTTCTTTCTCTTGTCTGACTGCTGGCTAGGACTTCCAGTACTTTGTTGAAGAGGAGTGGTGAGAGGGGGCATCCTTGTCTTCTTACAGTTCTTGGAGGGAATGCTTTCAACTTTTCCTCATTCAGTATTATGTTGGCTGTGGGTTTGTCATAGACGGCTTTTATTACATTGAGGTATGTCCCTTGTATGCTTATTTTGCTGAGAGTTTTAATCATACAGAAATGCTGGATTTTGTGGAATGCTTTTTCTGCATCTATTCAGATGATACTGTGATTTTTGTTTTTAATTCTGTTTACATGGTATATCACATTTATTGACTTGTGTGTGTTAAACTATCCCTGAATTCCTGGTATGAAACCCACTTGACTGTGATGGATTATCTTTTTGATATCTTGGTGGATTCAGTTAGCTAGCCAGTATTCTGTTAAGAATTTTGGCATCTATGTTCATCAAGGATATCTGTTGGTAGTTTTATTTTTTGGTTATATCACTTCCTGGTTTTGGTATTAGGGTGACGCTGGCTTCATAGAATGAATTAGGGATAGTTGTTTCTCTATCTTGTGTCTTGTGGAATAGTGTCAAAAAGATTGGTACCAATTCTTCTTTGAATATCTGGTAGAATTCTTCTGTGAATCCATCTGCTTCTGGGTGTTTTTGTTGGCAATTTTTAAATTACCATTTCAATCTCACTGCTTCTTATTGGTCTGTTCAGGGTATCTAATTCTTTCTGATTTAAGCTAGGAGGGTTGTATTTTTCCAGAAATTTATCCATCTCTTCTAGGTTTTCTAGTTTATGTGCACAAAGGTGTTCATAGTAGCCTTGAATGATCTTTTGTATTTCAGTAATATCAATTGTAATATCTCCTGTTTCATTTCTTAGTGAAGTTATTTGGATTTTCTCTCTTCTTTCCTTGGTTAATCTTGCTAATAGTCTATCAGTTTTATTATTTTTGTTCGAAGAACCAGCTTTTGTTGCATTTATCTTTTTGTAGGTTTTTTGTGTGTGTGTGTGTGTGTTTTTTTTTTTTTTTTTTTTTTTTTTTTTTTTTTTTCTTGTTTGTTTCAATTTCATTTAGTTCTGCTCTGATCTTGGTTATTTCCTTTCTTCTTCTGGGTTCTTATTTCTCTAGTTCCTTGAGATGTGACCTTAGATTGTCTGTTTATGCTCTTTCAGACTTTTTTGATGTAGGCATTTAGGGCTGTGAACTTTCTTCTTAGCACAGCCTTTGCTGCATCCCAGATATTTTTATAGATAGTGTCATTATTGTCATTCATTTTGAAGAATTTAATTTCCATCTTGATTTCATTTTTGACCCAATGCTCATTCAGGAGCAGGTTATTTAATTTCCATGCATTTGCATGGTTTTGAAAGTTCCTTTTGGAATTGATTTCTAGTTTATTCCACTGTCATCTGAAAGAGTGCTTGATATAATTTTAATCTTCTTAAATTTATTGAGGCTTACTTTATGGCCTGACATATGACTATCTTGGAGAAAGTTCCATGTGCTGTTGAACAGAATGTGTATTCTGCAATTGTTGGATAGAATGTTCTGTATACATCAGTTAAGTCCATTTGTTCCAAGGTATATTTTAAATCCATTGTTTCTTTGTTGACTTTCTGTCTCAATGATCTGTCTAGTACTGTCAGTGGAGTATTGAAGTCCCCCATTATTATTGTGTTGTTGTCTATCCCCCTTCTTAGGTTTGCTGGTAATTGTTTGACAAATTTGGGAGCGCCAGTGTTAGGTGCATAGATGTTTAAGATTGTGAGATTTTCCTGTTGGACAAGGTCTTTTATCATTTTATAATGTCCCCCTTTGTCTTTTTCAACTACTGTTGCTTTAATTGGTTCATCTGATATAAGAATAGCTATCCCTGCTAACTTTTGGTGTCCATTTGCATAAAATGCCTTTTTCTAGCCCTTTACTTTAAGTTTATGTGACTCCTTATGTGTTAGGTGAGTCTCCTGAAGGCAGCAGATAGTTGGTGGCTGAGTTCTTATCCATTCTGTGGTTCTGTATCTTCTAAGTGGAACATTTAAGCCATTTACATTCAATGTTACTATTGAAATGTGAGGTATGATTGCATTCATCATGCTCTTTGTTGCCTGTGTACTTTGTTTTTTGTTGTTGTTGTTGTTTGTTTTTGCTCTTTAACTTGTATTTTTCTTGTATAGGTCCTGTGTCATTTGTACTTTAAAGAGGCTCTGCTTTGACATGTTTCCAGGATTTGTTTCAGGATTTAGAGCTCCTTTTAGCAGTTCTTGTAGTGGTGGCTTGGTAATGGTGAATTCTCTCAGCATTTGTTTGTCTGAAAATGACTGTTATCTTTCCTTCATATATGATGCTTAATTTCGCTGTATACAAAATTTTTGGCTGATAGTTGTTTTGCTTGAGGAGGCTGAAGATCAGGCCCCAATTCCTTCTAGCTTGTAAGGTTTCTGCTGAGAAATCTGCTGTTAATCTGATAGGTTTTCTTTTATAGATTACCTGGTGTTTTTGTCTCACAGGTCTTAAAACTCTTTACTTTGTCTTAACTTTGGATAACCTGATGACAATGTGCATAGGTGAAGATCTTTTTGTGATGAATTGCCTGGGTGTTCTTTACGCTTCTTGTATTTGGATGTCTAGGTCTCTAGCAAAGCCAGGGAAATTTTTCTCAATTAATCCCCCAAATATGTTTTCCAAGCTTTTAGAATTCTCTGCTTCCTCAGCAAGACCAATTATTCTTAGGTTTCATTGTTTAACATAATCCCAGACTTCTTAGGTTTCATTGTTTAACATAATCCCAGACTTCTTAGAGGCTTTGTTCACATTTTCTTTTCTTTTTTTTTTTTTTTTCATTGTCTTTATTGGATTGGGTTAATTCTAAGAATTTACCTTTGAGCTCTGAATTTCTTTCTTCTACTCTTTCATTTCTATTCCTGAGACCCTTCAGAGCATTTTGCATTTCTAAAAGTGTGTCCAAAGTTTCATGACTATTTGATTGTTTTTTCTTTAAGCTATCTATTCCTTGAATATTTCTTCCTTCACTTCTTGTATCATTTTTTTTTTATTTCCTTGTATTATTTTTTGGATTTCCTTGCATTGGGCCTTACCTTTCTCTGATCCCTCCCTGATTAGGTTAATAACTAACCTTCTAAATTATTTTTCGGGTAAATCAGGAATTTATTCTTCGTTTGGACTTATTGCTGGTGAACAACTGTGATTTTGGGGGTGTTAAAGTGCCTTGTTTTGTCATATTACCTGGGTTGACTTTCTGATTTCTCTCATTTGGGTAAGCTCTGTCAGAGGAAAGGTCTAGGACTGAAAGCTGTTGTTCAAATTATTTTGTCTCTGGGGTGTTCCCTTGATGTTGTACTCTCCTCCTTTTCCTATGGATGTGGCTTCCTGTGAGCCAAACTGTACTAATTGTTGTGTCTCTTCTGAGTCTATCCACCCAGCAAGTCTACCCCACTCTAGGCTGGTACTGGGAGTTGTCTGCACAGTCCTGTGATGTTAACCAACTATGGGTGTCTCAACCATGGATAATAGTGCCTGTTCCCATGGAGGTGGCAGCGGGGTGCAACAGACTCCATGAGGGTTCTTAGCTTTGGTGGTTAATGCTCTATTTTTGTGCTGGTTGGTCTCCTGCTGGGAGGTGACACTTTCCAGAAAGCATCAGCTGTGGTAGTATGGAGAGGAACTGGTGGTGGGTGGCGCCTTAGAACTCCCAAGATTATATGCCTTTTGTTTTCTGCTACCAGGGTAGGTAGGGAAGGACCATCAGGTGGGGGCAGAGCTAGGTGTGTCTGAGCTGAGACTCTCTTTGGGTGAGTCTTGCTCCCACTGCTGTGGCCGATGAGGGTAAGATTCCCAGGTCACTGGCACTATGTACCCAGGAGGATTATATAAGGCAGCCTCTGTTGAGTCATGCAGATTTTGAGGGAATTAAGAAAGTAGGCAGTCATGGGTCTCACCCAGCTCCCATGCAAACCAAAGAGTCAGTCTCACTCCCCACTGTGTTCCCCAAACAACCCTAAGTCTGTTTCCAGGTGGAAGGTGAGATGGGCCTGAAAACTTGCCCGATGCTATCCACCTCCCAGCTGCAAAAGAAAAGGGCTTTATTCTTCCCCAACCTGTGAAGCCTGCATGCTGGTTTCTTGCCCACCCCTGAATTCTGGCCAGGAGGTTGCTTCCCCTGTTCAAATTGCTACAGACTTTGGCTAGAGAATTCCTTCTCCTTGTGGAGATTTTATGTCCTGCTCCTCTGGCCACCCTCCCAATGGATCCCTGTGGTGCCAGGCAGGAATGGGCTGCTTGGGGGCCCAGCGAGTTTCTACGGCCTTTCTGCTGCTCCCTCTACCCCTGTATTTCAGTTGGCTCTTTAACCTGACTCAGCTTCAGGTAAAGTCACAAACTGCTCCCACAAATAGAGCTTCAGTTTCTCCAGTGGGAGTATGTGTTCTGGAGAGGAGGGTCTTCCTTTCCCTCTTTCACAGTTGGGGCATTCACAGTATTTGAGGGGCTCCCAGATCTTGCAGGAGCAGTCTGCTTCCTTTTGAGGGTCTGTGGGTCCTCTCAGGATTGCTGGTTTGTTCTTGCAGTAAATTTGGAGCTAAAATTCACAATGCAAGCCTCCACATGCTGCTCTGTACAGAGCTACAATCTAGTCCTGCCTTCTGTCCTGCATGATCCTGTTTCCAGAATTTATTCATTCTTGTGCATTCTTGGTCTCGCTGACTTCAAGAATGAAGCTGCAGACCCTCGTGATGAGCGTCACAGCTCTTAAAGATGGTGTGTCCAGAGTTTGTTTCTTCCGATGTTCAGATGTATCCGGAGTGTCTTCCTTCCACTGGGTTTGTGGTCTTGCTGATTTCAAGAATGAAGCTGCAGACCTTTGTGGCGAGTGTTATGGCTCTTAAAGGTGGTGCAGACCTAAAGAAAGAGCAGCAGCAACATTTATTGTGAAGAGCAAAAGAACAAAGCTTCCATAGCATGGAAGGGGACCCGTGTGGGTTGCTGCTGCTGGCTTGGGTGGCCAGTTTTTATTCCCTTATTTGGCCCCGCCCACATCCTGCTGATTGTTCCAGTTTACAGAGTGCTGATTGTTCCATTTTACAGAGTGTTGATTGGTCCATTTTACAGAGTGCTGATTGGTGCATTTTTACAGAGTGCTGATTGGTGCATTTACAATCCTTTAGCTAGACACAAAAGTTCTCCAAGTCCCCACCCAACCCAGAAACCCAGCTGACTTCACCTCTCAATACCCCCTCTAAACAGGACACCCCAACTGCTGTTGGGAATTGGGCAATGACTGCTCTAGCTACCTTCTGCTGGATGGGGCGAAGAAGGGGCCCTGCAATTGTAGTGTCTTCCAGAGGGGAACTCTTTAGGCCAGTGAAAGGGTCAGTGGGTCGGTCCAGAGGTCCTCAGTAGAAGTTGTTAGTTGAGCTCACTTGGGGTTCCATTTGTAAGACCATCTGTAACTTGATGGCCTTGATTCTAGCAGAAACAAATTTGACAAGGAGGTTAAAAATACAGGGCCTGAAGGCAAATAATAGTAAGATGACGGTCACAGGACCTAGAAAGGGGAGAAGCCATGTTGCCCAACTCCAGAGGTTGGTATAAGAGTTTGAAAGGCATTGTCTGATTTCAGAAGCCTTTTCCTGTAAATGCCAGACAGCATCTCGTAGTATTCCTGACTGGTTAGTGTAAAAACAACACTCTTCCCCTAAGAAGGTGGAGAGCCTCCTTTCTCAGCAGTGAGGAGGTCTAGACCTTGGCAGTTTTGGAGAGTCACTGCTGCTGAAGAGTCTATTTGGGATTGCAGAGTAAGGATAGGTTTCATTATTTCTTGCAAACTGCCTGAGAAATCCTCTGAGAGTGTGTGGTAGTAGGATAATGAAGTAGAAAAACCTGCTATTCCAGTTCCTGTAGCAGTGGCCATTCCTAACCCTATAAGTAGGGGTACTAGTTGCATGGCTCTGAGCTGATGGACTTGAGCTTTGAGAGGCACTGATAGGGTCTGATTTACATAAGATTAGAAGTTAGGATAATACATGTTACACTGTTAACTTTTAGCAAACTTTACTTTTGTTGAAAACCTTGTAAGTTTGGGATTTCAATTATTCTTTGCTATTAATAAGACTTCATTCAGTCCACATTAACTTAGAATTGGTATAGATGGCTCCTTCCTGATTCTGTAAGTACTTTAAGGTTTGGCTGAGTGTAAATAACTCGCATGTTTGAGCAGACCAATTATTGGGAAATTTTCCTATTCTGCTTCTACAAGAGTTTCCTTATCACTTACTGAATACCCAATGTATCTTTTTCCCTTAATCACCCAGGAGGAACCATTTATCTCCCGTCCTGAAGGGAGTTCTTCCTAGATCTAGTTGGACCTTTGTATGGTAATTAATTTAGATTCCATGTTAGGAAACCTGCTCAGTTAAGAATGTTTGATAGGAAGGCTACGAGTTGTCAGTGGCCTCAGTGCTTTCGGGCTATACCCGACAAGATATGTGAATCAATCTCTTCCTTCTCTGTACCTGTATCATTTTCTTCTATCCCTATTATAGCATCCCTGTTCTGCTGTGAATTACAGTTATCATATTATTCATTACCAGTATCTCTTTTCCTCAATATATTTAAGCTTTTGAAGTGCAAAGGGATTAGGTTTGATCCATCCTTTTATGCTCCTCATTTCTAACACTCTACCTGACATACATTAGGTATCTAATTATGATTTGTTGAATTGACACTCTTCATTTTACATACTTATGTAATTTCAAGTTTATGATTTTATATGCTAATATTGTAGTGATATAAAATATTACATTGATATCAAATTCTAAGAAAATAATGCTTTCTAATTGCAGGTCAAAATACAATACCAAAATCAGGACTTTTCAAATAGTGCCACTTGATGATAATTGTTTGTACAATTTGGGTCCCAAATTGTGACATTTTTGTCCCAAAGTAGTAAGTAATTATTTTATCATAAAAATTATCTCAATTCAACTGCAGTAAATTTTTTAATATTTATCAGCATATTATTGAATATACATTTTTAAATTCAAATAACTTTAAAAGAATCCCTCATCATTGAATTTCTTCTCTCAAAATTAGCAGCTGGAATATAAATGAAATATGAAGAAAATGCATGTACTACATTCAGCATACAAATTTACTTGGAACCATTCATCCCAGTTCTGCAACGAATGGCTTCAAATAAATTAGATTTTATTACTAGAATTTATTAGCTGAACTTTAACTCTTCCATTTCCTCCTCTTACTATTATTTACTATTTTTCCTGTTTCTATTCTTTTCTTCATCCATAAGCTCATTTATTAATTCTAATTTGGAGAGATTTCACCTAAGAGAAAGTTTCTTCACATTGATAAAGCTATGGCACTAGCAAAAAGAAAATTTGATCTTTATGGAAGTCACCACACTTTCAATTGAGCGACAATTACAGAAAAAAGGTAGATATTATTGTCACAAGAAGTAAGAAGTAGCAATATTCGAGAAAGCACACTTTATTTCCTAAATATTTTCATATATATATTGCAAATTTCTTACTCTATTGTGCTCCACTATAATGCACCATATGCTCTAGTGTATTTTCCCATCTACTTGAAATTAACAGTTATCTGCAGATGTAACCTATATAATCATCTGTTGGAACCGAACTGTCGATTCCTTCCTGGGCAGGGGTCGCCGTGAAGGATCACCGACACGAGATTCACAGCAGAGAGTTGTTTATTACTAGCGCGCTAGGGTCCCAAGCTCTAAGTTGGCCTTGGGACCCCGAGTGCTTGTTACAGGTTGTTTATATAGGCAAACACAAGTTTAAACACAGCTTAGGGCGCGAAATTTAAACAAAGCTTTAGGCGCGTGGTAATTGGGTCTGTCTATGGCCTGAGCAAGGTATCTTGTTCTGATTGGTTGGGGCGGGACCTTAGGAGGTTCTTTCCTGGAATTGCTGATTCCGGGAACATCGGGGACATTGAGGCAGGGTGGGACCCCATGAGGCTATCAGGGTGGGACCTCATGAGGCTATCAGGGTGGGACCCCATGAGGCTATTTCCCGGAATTGTCTTTCTGTTTGGGTTCTGGGAACATCGGGGTGCTATCCGTGGCCATCTGGGGTTTAAGTTTCACGATGGCCAAGCTTTTTAAATTTTATGAGGCTTAGGAATTATGAGGCCTAGTTTCACATCCAAGTCTATAAGACAAGGATAGCCATATTGTTCCTTTACATTTCTGCTGGAATGATCTTCAATACAAGGATTCTATGTAATTTTGAGTAGGAGAAAGAGAAACTTGGAAGAAACATGTAGTGATAATGACTTTTGCAGTATTAGTAAAAATAGAAATACTAGGTTAGTCTTCAGCTTCTGAAAATTCAAAATAGAATTTTATAAGTTCTCAAGGCAAGCACAGGAAGAAAGGTTCGTTTTAAAAAGGATTCCTTTATCATCTTATTTAATTTATCAAGAGGCAGGCATCACAGATTAGATTACAGAGTACTAATTAAAGGATAATCAGGTAAGAAGAGGAAACATTTACTTTCTCTAACAAGAGATTGTGGTAGATGACAGAGGACACAGTAGCAAGCCTCCCTCCCACTCCTCTGCCTTGAGGTTGAGCCTAGAAAGGGGATGGCTTTAGAGAAACAATACAATTTGCAAGACCTTAAACATGTGGACATTTTATCACACTCTATATTTGGATTCCAAATACAGCAAAATAAATTTAATGCTGTCTATGATTAGGTAGAAAGAAGATGATGTTTATTTTTCCTGACTGGCTCTTGATGTTATTCTAACATGAATAGACTTAGAAGCATCTGAAAGACCAGTTGAGGGAGTTTTCAGGAGACATTTGCCACAGTGGATCCTCAGAAGCCAGAAGAGGTCATTTGTTCTAGTTCAAGAACAAATGGAAATCAGAATAAAACTTGGGCTATCCTGAGCAATATAGTAAGATCCCCTTCTCATTCAAAAAAAAAAAAAAAAAAAAAAAAATAGCTGGACTTGGTGGTGCACACCTGGAATCCTAGCTACTAGGGAGGTAGAGGCAGGATGATCATTTGAACCCAGGAGTTCAAGGTTGCAGTGAGATATGAGCATGCCACTCCACTCCAGCCTGACCAACAAAGCAAGACCATGTCTCAAAAATCAATAAATATTTTCTGCTCCTTGTTCTATTTAAAAAAGAAATAAAAATAAAATAAAACCTGGACTTTATGTGTGGAGAATACTCTACATATATGCCAAGAGGAGTTGGGGAAAAAGGCAAAGCAGCCAAGTAGATCTGCTGGGTACTGGCAAGTAGAAAGAGAAGTAACCCAGGTGACACAAACCACTGTCATCACCGCAAATATCGGCTGATTGGGCAGTGATCAAGCAGACAATGGACGTCTATTAAAATGTAAGAGCCAACTAGAGAATATCTAGGCAATCTGACAAGTCATTATTTCTAACACCATAGCAAACTATTATATCCTTTTTTCCTTTTGTTTACTACTGAGTGTATTTTGAAAAGAAAGAGAAATTTAAAAACTCAAGCATTTTTACTTGAAAACTTGAGTACTGCAGAGAGGAACAGTTTGTATTATTGCAGCAGTCTAAAGTTACTTCTACATAGAGGATAAGTGGTTTCTGAATAACTCAAGATCAATTTAGACAAATGTAGAAACTAGATTTTTTGAGTACATTTGTTGGTAAATATTTTAATTTGACTATAGAAGAAACCTGTATACCTTTTGGTTACCTCAATAGTACGATGAATTTGAAAGAGTAAAAGACTTAGAGTTGAGATATAGTTCAGATTACGAACTTTCTCATTTACTAATTCAATAATTTAGATGTGTGAGTTAATTTATATTGACATGTCTGATATGTTAGCCATTGTTGAAAAATTTATATGAATTACATGTGAAAATGTTTAGCACATTGCACATTAGAAAAATAAAATAATATTGCAAATTTCCTTATATTTTTCTTATTTTTATCTTTTAATCTACTCTTTTTGTCCTAGAAACATATATTTAATCCCAAACTAATTTCTCTAATGTTTACTAACATGAGTGTATACCCATGTTATAAGTTTAAAAATTATGTAAGAATGTATGTTTTAGAATTGTGGAGACATAACTTAATTTGGGAACTTCCCTCACTTAAGTTTCATTCAGCCTGGTTTTACAACATGTCTTTTGGGGGACCTACAAAATTATTAAACAATATACCACCTAACATTAAGTTTAATATTTTACTCATTCTTCTTTTTCTATACTGTATCTTCTATTATGTTTAGTGTTCAAACATTTGAGGGAGTGGAATGAAATGAGTTGATATGAAACAATATATTAATAATAACAGGAAAAGGAACCAGTGTATTATAACAATTTTAAGCAGACATTTAACATTTTTCAATAACGGTCTTTGATTCTAATGTTTTAAACCAAAATTATATTTTCTATGGTTAGACAGCACACAATTTATAATATAACTCATAATATTAAAACTACATAACATATAATTTATAATTAACTGATTATGTCACCAAGTTGAATTGTATTTGAAGGGCTAAGGGCTTTATCCTTATAAGGTTTCCTTGTTAATCACCATGAAACATTCCATGAGACCCCATAAAATGGCTTTCAGCTCCTTTCATCTCTATTCTCTACAAAGGTACAGACTATCCGTATCTTCTTCATAGATGAGCACATGAGGTACCTAACCAATAAATATATGTTTAATACATGTGTAAATATATGAAAGATTAAAAGAGCCTTAAGTAATATTACGGTTCCAAAGTATATAGCTCAAAAAGTGTTGGTCATATCTGCCTTATATTTAACTACAATTTTTATATGGTGAAATTCACATGTCATAAACATAAAATTTGATGTGTTTTCACAAAAGAATACTTTCAAGTAACCAATAGCCTCATATTTCCACAAACTCAGAATGTTTCCTCATGCCCATTCAATTGCTTCATCAGAAAAAGGCAACTGCTTTCTAATGCCTATCATCATTGGTTAGATTTGCCGGTTCTTGAAAGTATTAAAAGCAATCCTTATATAATACTCTTCTGGATATACATTAGTTTGCTTAAGAATCAAGTATCTGCCACATGTTGGAAACAATTATTCAATTATGAACAAAGCATATAATTTGCCTTCATACAACTTGCTTTCTACCAAGATAAGTGTATTGAATATCAAAGTAGATTAATACAAAATTACTTGCTATGATACCCAGAACACCTGAGGAACTGAGAAAAAAGTAGTGTGGATGAATAACAAGTGATTGAGATAAATAATGGCTAAAAATAAGATCTTTTAAAGATACATAAGATCACACAGGTTACATTAAGAATTTCTATTTGTTTTATCATAAGCACAATTAAAAGCTACAGAAATGTTAAGAATGAAACCGACATGGTCATATTTTCATTTTAGATGAAATTGGATAGAAACTACCATCCTTATAGCTATATGCATCTAGTTGCTGACTTTTCTCAATACAAGGAAAATGTCTAAATATTCTATTGTCTTGTTTCACTACTGTGATCATTTATCTGAGGTAACATCTACATTTCTATTTATTCCTCCTTTTCTATCAGTTCCATAATTGCTTTCCCCCCTCTTTCTTTTCATTTTAAGCTTATTCTGATAGGTTTTTCTCCTATTTCTTCTCTTCAGCTTCTTTTTTTATTTTTGCTGTTTATACGCTATTTTTTGATTCCACCAATGTGGATAAATTCATAATGATTGTTAAATTCTTACTTCCCAAATATTACCAAACACATCCCATCAATATGAAAAAAACTGCGTATACAACTTACTATGCTCAGACACATTAAATAAGCAAGAGGCCATTGGTTTAATACTGTCTCCATAGTTTGAGTTTCTATGTAATTACCTACAATCTAACTTAGCGTATAAACAAATCAAAGCCTAACTCAGGAGTATATATATATATATTTTGTAACTGATAGCTAGATCTCAGCCAATCGCAAGCAGCCTTGCTTCAGCTAGTCATAGACAGCCAGCTGATCAGACCACGTCCAAGTAAGACAAACACCTAGCTGTAACCAGTCAAGCTATTTCTGTACTTCATTTCTATGTTCGGCCTAAAAACTCACTTACTACATTGCAGAATGGAGCTCTCTGAATCTTCCGATTTTGAGTGCTTCCCAATTTATGAATCATTCTTTGCTCAAATAAATTATGTTAAATGTATGTTGTCTATGTTTTTTCTTTTAATGGGGAGAAAACACCTCAAAAAGATTTCAGTGTCTGGAAAAGAAGAAGGCAAAGACAGAATTCTTTTAGAATTGAATGTTTGGTTTAACATAGGTGTTTTAAATAAGTGAGGGGGTTTGATTAAGATTGGGTAAGAATCATGATACCATAGTCCAGGGTTGGCAGTAATAGCAGAGTTAGATTGTGAGATGAGGAATTCAACAAATTTTAGGACAAAGTAAACTGTCTGTTTGCATTTTTCATTGAAGAAATTATAAGACTTTCTGCAAGTTCTTATAATTAAGAATCAAACCATTTGCCTGGGCAGAAGATTCCTAGAAAAATAAAGTCATGCTAATGAAAACAGAGAAATGGCAAAGTCATGCTAATAAAGAGAGGAACAGAACAAACTCATGCTAATATAGACAACAACTTGTGGTTTTGGTTCTGTGTCCAGGCGGCATGTAGGGGCAGATAATTTCAGGTCTCATTATTATCTCTGTTTTGTTTTATTCCCTCCATCTTTCCCTCTTCTCACTCTCCTCCTCCCCAAAAACATAGAATTCCACAGAAAATGCCTCAGCCCTTCAGAGTTCAGCCCCAAAAGTGATTAATCCATGTGTGGTTTCCAATCTCTTCAGAGTCAAATTAGTTGTGAGGTTTAATTCATATTAGAAAATTGCATGACATTCTAATCAGATCCTGGGAAATACTTCTTTTTAATTATTTAAAATGTCTAAAATGCTTAAGATTAATATTGGCATTTTAATTTATATTATTAAAAGTAAAGCTAATTAAAAAATTTTTTTACTATTATTATTTATTCAAAGGACACAAAAGAGTAATTTGAGGCAACCTGATTGTGATCATTAATTTTAAGTGTCAACTTGACTGGATTAAGGACTACCCAAAGAACTGGTAAAGCATCGTTTCTAGGTGTGACCGTGACGGCATTGCAAGAAAAGATTGGTATGTAACTCTGGACCAAGTGCGAGGGATCTGCCTTCAATGTGGATGGGCACCATCCAATTGAATGGGGGCCCAGAGAGAACAAAAGGGTAAATTTTCTCTGTCTCCCTCCTATAACTGGGACACCCTTCTTTCCCTGCTCTTGGACATCAGAACTCCAGACTCTCTGGCCTTAAGACTCTGGGACTTACACCGACAACCCCCCTGGATTTCCAGGTCTTCAGCCTGGGGCTGAGAAATACACCATTGGCTTTCCTAGTTCTGAGGCTTTTGGACTTTCACCCTGGTATGTTACTGGCATCCCAGGGTTTTCAGTTTGCAGAATTTTTGTCATGAGGCTTCTCAGTATCCCATAATAATCTGACTCAATTCCCCTAATAAATTCTATCTATCTATCATTTATCTATCTAATCGATTTATTATCTTTCTATATCTATTTATTATCTATCTGTCTGTATACTTATTATCTATCTACTATGTATCCTATCAGTTCTTTCTGTCTGTATTAGTCTGTTTTTACACTGCTATAAAGAATGATCTGAGCTTGGGTAATTTATAAAGAGGTTTAATTGACTCAATTCCGTACAGCTGGGGAGGCTTCAGTAAACTTACAATTACGGCAGAGGGTGAAAGGAAAACAAGGTATGTCTTACACGGCAGCAGGAGAGAAGGAGAGATCGAGATGGGAAGTACCACATTTTAAAACCATCAGCTCTTGTAAGAACTCACTCACTATTATGAGAACAGCATGGGGGAACCGTCCCAAGATCCAATCACCTCCCACCAGGTCCCTCCTTCAACACATGGGGATTACAATTTGAGATAAGATTTGAATGGGGACACAAAGGCAAACCATATCACTGTCTGTCTTGAGACCCCTAACTAATACACTGGTTTAATACTAAAATTCCAAGAATTGCTCTAAATAAAACAGGGATATATATTTGGAGACTCTGGGATCTCTTTAGAGTCCCAATTATTCATATGTACCATTATTTTCTTTTTGATAGTTAAAATAGGCTTGATTGCTTTAACAAAATTGGCCTTTTTAAAATTACTTCAACCTTTATAATTAATTTTGAAATTAGACTAACTTTTTTTTTCCAGGCTCTTCAGATGGTAAAACATATGGCACTGTTGTTGTTTAGATGAAGTAAAAGATAATGTGCTATTATATGGTTATTATGTAAATAGAGTTATTTGAGTCCCAGTGGGAGATTATTTAGGTCACTGAAGTAGCTACTCAGTAGTTTTAAATATAAAAATACCTTTGAGCACAAAACAACTGTAGTTATCTTGAAAACTGACAATATCTTTATTTTGTTGGAACCTAAAGGTTGAATATTACACCAATCAAGGAAGAATTATGTTCTGGTTTAGATCTCAATTTCTACCATAATAAAGGTTGTTTACATTAAAATAGTATGTATGTTTTTTGAAATTAATGTTTTTGCTAGACATACCCAAAGGCCCATTTAGATACAATTTGAGAGAACAGTACTCCTTACTACTTTTCTAAGCACCTACATTTTTGTACCATATTTTGTATATAATTTAGGCTAACATTATAATTCTTACACAGTAAAATGAGTCCTTTGATTCCCTCACTGCAGTAGCAATACATGTAATAGTCTGTAAGAATCAGTGTTTTCTATCACATTCCTTAGTTTTAAGTAATTATACAAACAGAAAAAGGTGAGCTCACTGTTTTCTACTGTGTAGCTTGAAATTATTTGGCAATCATTCAATTTTTGTAAAACAACAAATGATGATACTTTGAATGTGCAGTATGAACGATAATTGTACTTTTCAAACAAATTATCTTTTGTTGAAGGTACCTGAGAAGGAAGGAAATAAGAGAGGGAGAATGTGTCAACAGTTCCTCAGATTACAACTTTAAGCTGTGTTAACTTATGCTTGAAGCATTTAGGTTTCAAGGAAATATGGGTTATAGGCAATTGTGAGTGGTAGTTACCCTCAGTCATTAGCAAGGGGTAGGTTCCAAAATCCCCAATGGATGCCTACTGCATCCTCCAGAGTGGAGGAACACTGTGTTGGTGGAAAGGACAGAAAAAGTGTGGAAGGATGAAGGCTGCATGAAGCCTTTAGTATAAAGATCTTAATCTAATTCATGAAGGAAGAACCCTCTGACCTAATAATTTCTTAAAGGTAACACCTCTTAATATTATCACATTGGTCATCAAGTTTCAACACCTAAGTTTTGGAGGGATCACATTCAAAACATAGAAGATTCTAACCACCCCCACCCCCCAAATTTAGCACATATCCCACAAATTAAGGGTTTGGTATTTCACGAGACTGCCCTTATTTTAGATGCCAGTCATCAGTGGATTCCTCAGATCACCTGCACTTCTCACCAAATGCCTACAAATCTGGAAACAGTTGTGAGTAATGACTATGCAATAATACAAATGGACTGTCTATATTGCATAATTTAAAACTTTCAAAGAAAGACATAAAGATTCATGAAACAGAATAGGCATACTGCGAGGAAAAATTTATTGATTAAATACTAAACTTGAAGATAAATGTTGACGACAGGGAAGAAAATGTTCAAAAGTTTTTATTCATGATGGGAATAGGAAAAGGAAGAGAAGAGGGATATGAATTTTATCTAAATGGCTCATTTTGTAGGATTTGAAACCAATAGGAAATAGGGGATCTTGGTAGAAAATATAGTTCCTTGGTTCTATATAATGACAATAAAATGTGTCTGATTAGAAGGAAATTTCCGAGAAGATTTTTTTTTTTTTTTCTGTTTTGTCTATTCCATTCTTCTAGAATAGGACCTGGCACATAGAAAATACTCAAATTAAAAAAAAAATAATAATAACTAACTAACAGTCCAAGCATAGTATAGTTCACTAACAAAGTGAATAAATAAAACTATTGATCCAAAAATAAAAGGACAAGAAAAAAAATAATATGGAAAAGTAAACATAGTAAGATTCAAGAAATATAATAACATGTCATTTATTCCGCTAGAGTGGAATATGTATATTATATTCTTCCATTCATTAAATACCAAGTTTGTCAGAGTTAAAAAATTCTGATGCAACTATATGCTATTGAAAAAAATAAAGAAAGAAGAAATAAGCCTCTTAAAATAAAAATAAACAAGAATTTCTAAATGAAGGCATATACAAAGAGACAATAGGAAAATGCAAATAAAAAGAAAACAGAAATGGACATATTCACATTAAGGTTGTTGGAGGTTAAGAACACAATCAGTGGGAAAAAGAAATAAAATATAATGAAATGATAAAAGTGGCAAATGACAAAGAAATGTAAGTGTTTTATACCCATATATACCAAACAGTAGAGCCTTTAAATATGTAAATCAAAGTATATTGGAAATTAAGGGAAAATTTAACAGACATAGTTGACAAAAGTAAGTAAGAGTACAGAAGAATTGAGTGATAAAATGAATACATCTGACTTAATAAGCAAATATAAGTCAAACTATATATTACTCAATATAACATACATATTTTTCATGTGTCTACTTTTGTAAAATATTGCACACCACCACCTCTAGTAGCACAACCACATGAAAATCTTAAAAGGCAAAGTTTTGAATACTGTGTTATTTACAAGATAATATTCAAAAGATGATGCAAGTGCCTTAAAAATTAACAGACACAATAATTATTAATCCTCAGATCATTGAAATGAACTCAAAAGAGAAATAAATATTATACAGAAAAGTTTTTAAATGGCCATACTTTATACTAAAGCGAATGGACAGTCAGTGCCACATTTAGAGCAAATTAATGGCTTTTGATCTTCTGTATTAAAAGAATAAAGAACATTTAAATGATTTAGTATTCATCTTTGATATACCTCCTTATTTGACTTCTCTAAGACTCATTTCCAGTTTTTCTTTTGTTTGCTCATATTGACTTCAGAGCCTGAAAATGCAACGTACTACTTCTCATCTTCCTTGCTTCTAAGGGTGTCCAAGTGCACACAGTTCTCACTAGTGACACATAAGTAATCTCTTATAGGGATGCCAAAAAATATTTGCTGTCCTGATGAAATGAACAGGTGTTTCTGTGACTAGCCCCTTCCCAACTTATTCTAATCTTGAATGCAGACTGATGCCCAGATCCCAAATACAGTCATCATGTGAACATACAAACATGTGAAGAGAAAAGAGGGAGAAAATACATAACCTGCTCTACTTTGAGATGCACACAAGATATGTATCTACTGAACCTGTGGTATTAGCACAAATGGCAGGAACTCTCTGAAAGTTAGTTATAATGGTTACCCTTAGCAGCTTTCAGCCAAATTTCCAAAAGGAGGTATGAAAGTTCTGAAAGCAGTCTAAAGCAGAGAAGGAGAAAATAATGCTTTGCTAGAGATATGCTCTCAACATGTGGGCTGCAATCTAAGTGATTTAGAGCCCCATAATTTGTAGATCTGCTGGGTTTGAAAAGAAAATTTCTGTACCCCAAATTGCAGCTAGTCCAAGAAGCAGGGAAATAGCTGTATCAGCAGGAGATAAGATTGATAAAATTAGGCAGCAGGTGGCAAAGGAAGGATTCAGGATGGGGCCTTTTACCTAAGGCTGTCATTGTCCACTGCCTTGGGGTAACAGCCATTATGGGAAGGTGAAGGCGTATGGATAGAACAGAGACCAGTAAGTTGTAAAAAAAAGCCTACAAACTTAAAAGACTATGTTAAAGAATTAAAAGACTATATAAAACTTAAAAGACTATGTTTAAGTAAAATCCTTGGCCATGGCTATTTGCACAAAAATACCCTTAAAACACACACACACACACACACATATATATATATATATATATATATATATATATATATATATATTTTTTTTTTTTTTTTTTTTTTTTTTTTTTTGCAAAAATAACAGCTATGTTGACTTCAACAACCTATAACTCTTCATCACCTACTACAAAAGCTGATCATTCACCAGGGAAGGCATTCATCCCAAAGTTCATCTCATGTGGCCAAGAGAGAAAATGGATAAGATAGATCATCCCAATTTCACAAGTAACAGCCAATGACAATGAATAATAGAGTCCTAGATGGCAGCAATAGGGTTGTAGTTTGAGGAGGTAGAGAGATATGTGTGAGAGGGGTACCTATGCGGACAGAGCAATCTCATGTTTGTTCACCATCATGAGTTAAGAGCTACGCTCTCTGACTGCCATATGGTTCTCTCCTTTCTTTAACGGGATTTTTTTTTCCTATTATGCACTTTCTCTTCAAATACTGCATTTTCAGTGTGTTAAATAAAGACATCATGTCATTTGGGCATGGATCACTAGAATAGGAGGAGCCAGTGAAAATACTACAACTTACCAAAATGTCTTCAACTTCAACTTTGTGCAGAAACTAAATGACAATTTGTTGGCGAGCAAGATATATCTAATGTGCCCCGCAACTTAAGAAAACATCCCACAAGCTTCTCCTTATTCCAAGCCACAGATCTCCCTTTTCTTGGAGCATTTACTTTAGATAATGTGTATTTTTAAATTATTTGTCTGCCCTTTTGAGATGCAGAAATTTTAAAGAACCTCTGAGCAGTTTTACAACTCAGGAATGTTCTTCCTAAGGACCTTAGAGTCACGCCTTTGAAATGCAATCATTAAGAAACATAGGGCCCCTAACTCCCAATCTCCATGGGAGGCTAGGAGCCCAACTTCTGTGGGCTTAAAATTGCCTTCTGTCTTGAAAATAGGAAAAAGTTTATTTTCCTTTTGGTAAAACCAATTATCAAGCACAGATGGGCTAAGAACTGATCTCTCACTTCAGCTCTGTATATTCTTTTTCTCTCTTGATCATATAGATAACTGGAGATGTTACCAACAAGAGACATCAGCAAGAGGACTAAAAATACATGGTTCTGCTGCACTGAACCATGCTGTCAGCCTACTTCTTTCAGATTTTGTGTGTGTGTGTAGTATGTGTATGAAAAAATAAACTTCTTTCTTTAATAATTACTCAGACATTCTGTGACATTCAGCCGAAAGAATTTCTTAATGACATTAGCATCTCCAGAAACTAGAAAAATAAAAAGAATATAAAACAAAATGTTGGACATGTGAAGTTAATGATATTGAAAATTCCCAAGTCAGAAAAAGTTTTAAATATTAATTTAAATTTCAAATTTTAGTTGAGAGCAATAAAATCAAAACCTTACAAGCATGATGGTAGAAAAAGAGAGATCAAAGATGGAGCTTAACAATGAAAATTAAAGAAAATAACTATAAAAATTTACTGTGCAACTAAATAACAACATACAAATTATGAAAGGTGACAGAAAATGCCAAAAAAAAAGAATAGACTAATAAATATAGATTAAAAGAATAGATTGTTTAATAAAAAGGTGTATTGAAAAAAAAATGCCAATGGGTCAGATAAGGGTCACAAATGGAGAGTACTGGCCTTTAAAATAAGGAAAATTACACTATTATTTAAAATATTCCAGGTTATGGTAAAGATAGAAAAATTCCCAATTCTTTTTATAGAGGAAGTATAATTTTAAAAACGGAATTTCACAAGAGTGATTTTAAAATCTTGTACAACATTCCCTCCCATGTTATACTGTAGATTTAAAAGTTCTAAATGAATATTAACTAAAATGGAGTGATGATACCAAAAAATACGTTACACTACAACAAATAGGATTTGCTCCAGAAAACAGAAGGTGATCTATTACCAGGTCCATGCTTAACATAATTTGTTTGAGCAGTAAAGTAAGGAAAAATAAATTAAGACTATATCAATAAATATTTAAACATGATTTGATCATAAAACATTAGGTAGTTTGGAATATAAGTAAACTAATAAAAAATAAGATTCCAAAATAAGTTTCAGTGGTTATTCTAAATGTTAAGAAACTTAAGTAGTTTTATTAAATCAAGAACTGGACAAGGAAATTACTACCCTGTTAGTATTTAATCTTGTCCCCAAAATGTGTTACCATGTGTTAATTATAATTTTTTTCAAAATTTGAAAAGGCATGTTATAAACACTGTCTTACAAAGTGCATAGTTTAGTAATCAGTTCAATTCACTGTAATAAAACAGGTCACAATGTGTAAATGAAAAATAAAAAAATTATGTGAAGAAATAGAAAATTAAATAATTTTTGTAAGCATTGGAAAAACAAGTTATAAAATATCTCTTTGATGATGACAAACATATTTCTAAAGAAAGAAAAATCTGACCCATAAAAAATCTACTTGAATTAACAAAAGATATTGAACATATAGCAAAATAGAGTGTTTTATTTAAGAACACACTAGAGAAAAAATATTTTAAAAACAATTGATTATAATAGTTAATACAAAAGCAAAAGCATCTAAAATATTTGTGAATAATTTGAACAAGAAAGACATAGTAACTATCAAGAAGAAATCTTTTTTAACTTTCAGGCTCAGGGGTGTATGCACAAGTTTGTTATGTAGGTAAACTTGTATCATGCAGGTTTGTTATACAGATTATTTCATCACCCAGGTACTAAACCTAGTACCCAGAAGTGATTTTTTTTCTGATTCTCTGACCCACAACCCTCCACCCTCAAGCCTCAGTGTCTGTGTTCCCTTCTTCGTGTCAATGTGTCAGGAAATATCTTACTGAAAGACATAAAATCTAATCATAGCTAGAAATAGAAAATACATATACCTGAATGAAAAAAATTCAAAAGCAAAATATGGTTATTCATTTAGTGTTCAAATATAAAATACAATTTATTTTAATTAGGAACTTCACAGAGAAGTTCTTGAATTGGATACAAATGAATACATTATAATTCCCATGGGAAGAATTATAAATCTTCAAGACTCTTTAAATACAAATAAAAACATAATAAACCCTTAAATTAAAACTTGAGCAGTAAGGAGAAAATAAATGAAAAAAGATGGAAAGCCTCAAGCAAAATTATAATATAAACACAGTAATAAAGAGAATAATTGTTAGGCATGTGGCACAATAGAGAAGATGACACTTCTACATTTAAACCAGGATCCCCATAAAGCTCTCCCACATTGTCTTCTACATCCCAGCAGAATCAAATACAGTTCTCTCTGCAGGACAGCATTGCTCAATGCTGACCCCTAAAATTCCCATGGATTAACAGTCACCAAATATGAACTCACAGTAAAAGATGAAAAATCGTGAGAGGAAACAAGATACAACAATGTAACACCAAGAGAGGATGTAAGTGCTAAGTTATGAAAAGCGTATCAGATAGAATATAAAATAACTAAATATAAAAAGATTAAAGAAATAAAATATGGATGACAATAACAGGGAGTCAAAAAACAAAACTTAAATAACAATGATAGACCTGTATCTAGCCATGAAAGAATGGTTTGTGCATAATCCTGTTTCTTAAAACAGCAGTAGAAGCAGGGAAAATAAATAGAAGGGCTGCATGAAGACAGCGAAGAGCAATCAAAACATTCAGACCTAGAGGTGCTTCAATGGCTGAGAAAGGTCATTGTTCATTGCTCTTGGATGTTTGTTTTATTTATTGTGGTCTTTCAAAAGCAATATTACAATACCTATTATACTTTTTTAAAACTATGTATATCTCTCAACCTAGCAATTCTATTTTAGGAGGCTTTTCCATAAAAGTTAGGGCATCTAAGCCAAGTGTGATGGTGTGTACCTGTAGTCCTGGCTAACATGGAAGCTGCCTTATTTATTTATTTTTTTCAGTTATTTTTTCTTTTGTCTCCTCTGTGTATTTTCAAAAATTTATCTTCAAGTCCACCAATTCTTTCTTCTCCTTGATCAATTCTGCTATTAAAAGACTGATGCATTCATCAGTATGCTAATTGCAGTTTTAAGCTCCAGAATTTTCTGCTTGATTGTTTATAATTATTTCAATCTTTTTGTGAAATTTATTTGACATAATTCTGAATCCCTTCTTTGTGTTATGTTGAAATTTTCTGAGTTTCCTCAAAACTTCTATTTTGAATTATCTGTCCAAAAGGTCACGTGTCTCTGTTTCTCCAGCGTTGGTCCCTGGTGCTTTATTTAGTTTATTTGGTGAGTTCATTTTTTTCCTGGACAGTCTTGATAATTAAAGATATTCATCTGTGTCTGGGCATTGAAGAGTTAGGTATTTACCTTAACCATTACCGTCTGGGCTTGTTTGTACTCATCCTTCTCAGGAACACTTTCCAGATATTAAAAAGTTTTTAGACGTTGGTTGTGATCTAAGTTTTATTTGCTTTAGGAAGCACCTAAAGCCCAGCAATGCTGTGGATCTTGATGACTTGTACAGGTCCTACCTAGATGGTCCAGGACAAGATCTGGGAGAATTATCTGGATTATCAGGCAAAGACTCTTATTTTCTTCCCTTACTTTCTCCCAAACAGAGTCTCTCTTTCTGTTCTGAACCACCTAAGTTCTGGGTAGAGTGACACAAGCATCCCTGTGGCCACCACCAATAGGACTGCACTGGGTCATACCTGAACCCAGCACAACACTGAGTCTCACCCAAGGCCTGCTGTACCCACTCCCTGGCTACTGCCTATATTCTTTCAAGGGCCTAGGACTCTACAATCAGCAGTGGCAAAGCCAGCCATCCTTGTATTCTTCCCTTCAGGGCACCGAGTTACCCCAGTCCTTGGGTGGGTCTAAAGGTACCATCCAGGAGCCAGAGACCAGAGTCAAAAACCTGCGACGTCTACCTGGTATTGTACTGTAGCTGAGCTGGCACTCAAACCACAAAAGGTAATCCTTCCCACTCTTCCATCTGCTTTCCAAAGGCAGAAGAGCCTCACCCCATGGCCGTTGCCACCACAGGTCCACAGGGAGTACTGCCAGAGTATCTCTGATGTTCCCTTTATGTCCAAGGGTTCTTAAGTCAATTTGTAGTGAATACTGCCTGGACTAGGACTCACCCTTCAGGGGCAGTGGATGTCCCTCTGGCCCAGAGAAGGTCCAGAAATGCCATCTAAAAGACAAGTTTTGGTATGGAGGACCTCAAGAGTCCACTTTGTGCTCTATCCCTCTGTAGGTGAGCTGGTACCTAATATACAAGACAAAGTCCCCTTTACTTTTCTCTCTCCTTTTCTCAAGCAAGAGTCTTCCCATAGTCACCACGGTTGAGTCTCACCTGAAGCCAGCAAGTCTCAGAGCTTCACCCAAGGCTCTTAATATAGTACCTCTCACTGCTGGTTATTCAGGGCTCAAGGGCTCTTCAGTTAGCAGGTGACAAATCCTGCCCCCACTGCATCCTTCCCTTCAAAGTAGCACGTTCCTCTCTGGCCGAGTGTGTGTCCAAAAATGTTGTTCAGAGCTAGGGCCTGGAAAGAGGGCCTGATGTATAGTTCTTATGAAAATACTTTTCTTGTGTAGATAGTTGTTAAATTGATGTCCTTGTTTGGGAGATGATTGATCAAGTCTTCTATCCCACCGTCTTGCTCCTCCTGGAGCAATTACTGCCCACTTTCTTCTGAATTATGTCCATTTCCAAGTCAGGAATAAGCTAATTGAGGTCATTATATATTAAAAAATACATAGTAAATTATTAGTATGCAATGCTATTTATCAGTGTTTTCTCGCATTTTCCTAAATTGTGTGATTTGGAACATTTGTGTCCTAGGAGAAATATTTATAGATTTTCTTCAAATTAGCACTTCTCATTCTCATTTAAACGTGATAAACTGTATAGAGTATATTACCTCTATAAGATTCACAATGCTCATTCATTTATTTAAGGTTCTAAAAAGTCCTGCAATAAAAAAGTGATAACTTTAATTAACCACACATTTCTCAGCCTTGTTCTACGATAAATTTGTTCTTTAAACTCTGGCATAGTGCTCAACTTCTCATGAACTCTTCCTTCATCTCTAAAATAAAGGCAAGATTTTATTATATCTAATGGTCTTTTTAGTTCTGAAATTATACACATCTAATAAATTTCCAGGACCAAGTTGGCAAAGGTCAAGGCTTAAGTAAGCCCTGAAGATATTCTTAACCAGAATTGAGTAAATAATTGTATTTAGTTTTTGTTGCTATTGTTGTTCTTATGAGGACTCATCAGAATAGTAAGTTTTCTTCTTGCTGAAATAAAGAGGTTCTCATTGTTCACTGTTTTAAATGACATGCTCATATCTACAATTCATTAATCTTTTCGTTAATAAACCATAGTAACTGACTTTATCCAAGGTCAATACTGTAATGGAAGATGGTGTTTATATCTCATAACTCAGTTTGGCTTAGCAGGGTTATGGTAATTCAGTCTAGTATTTATGACTTATTTTAAAAAGTCTCACGTAGAAGAAATCCTGGATATTTCTAGCTCAGTGTTTGGCAGAGCTTTTCCAAGGGAGAAACAGTATAAAAGCAGTACTGCACTGTAAAACAGACCCTCAAGTCAGATTTAAGTCTCAAGAGTTAGCCTTGCAGAAGTACACTAAGGATAACAGGGTTCACTATTGGCCTTAGTATTACTAAGAAACACATCATAAATCCTTGACTTCTGCCAAATACAGAACATTTTCCTGCAGCAGCTCTCAAGAAATTTGTCAGGGCCAGAGTTATAATAGTAAAAAGAAATAATGTACATTATAATAATAAATAGTCTACTCAATAGTTTGCTGGTTACTTGAGTAAAATATATATAGACAACTTTGGTTAGTCGAGTTGCTAACTCAAACACCTGTTTTCCCCATTTGCTCCAAAAAGCAGCATGACAGTGGCAAAGCACTGTAATTCCTATATGGCCTTCTTGGTTTTTAATACTCCTTAGATAATGTTTGGAAAGAAATTAAAACAAGTCTCTCTTATGGAGCTCTAATGGAGCATCCTCAAATCATTACAGGATATTGAAAAAACTGATTTGAAGAACTAAATATAAATAATTTCATTCACTGAAATAAGACCACATAGCTGAGACTAGGAATATGATTTTTTAAGCACTTAGACGATTACTGTATACTGTCCAAATCACATTTCACAAAGACATTTTACTTAGCAATAGCACACACCAGAGCGACGTTTTTGGTCCACTTCCGTAGGAAATTTGTATTCGATAAAAGAGCTCTCATTAAAATCAATGTTTATCATCCTACTGCAAGAAGATAAATCTTCTCCGAATATTTTTATCAAGTAACTCTAGCTGAAAATACAGCCACCTTTTTGGTCCATTTAAGCAGGAAATTTGTCTTCTATAAAAGAGCTCTCATTAAAATCAATGTTTATCTTCTGACTGCAATCTACCTACCATGCACAATTCAAGATAAATCATCTCCTAATATTCTATCAGATAACTGTAGCTGTAAATACATACTAGTGTGACACTTCAATCTTATAAGATAAAATCTAAAATGCTTAACCTATAATTCCATGTCACCCTCTATTTAGCAAATTTTTTTTATTTCAATATAATAAGTATTTGTTCTTTAAACTATGGCATAGTGCTCAACTTCTCATGAACTCTTCCTTCATCTCTAAAATGAAGGCAGGATTTTATTATATCTAATGGTCTTTTTAGTTCTGAAATTATACACATCTAATAAATTTCCAGGACCAAGTTGGCAAAGGTCAAAGCTTAAGTAAGCCCTGAAGATATTCTTCCTTGACTTCTCAATGAAACAAAACATATTCTTATGAACAAATCTTCTTTTTCCTAATCAAGGATTTTGTAACCCAACGTCCAACTATTTGTTTATACCATTCTTTCTACAAAGGATATTATCTTTATTTATCCACTCTTCTAACTACGACACATGATTTAATATATTAAAAATCTATGCCATCTATTAACCTTTCCTGATTCTACTAGGCCATAGTAAGCAAATTAAACATTAACATGTCAGAGAAAGAAATTATTTGATTTTAAACATACTACCTAAATCTATATAAGTATCCATGTACCTACATGAAATAAGACTAATTCTCAATTTGTAGATTGCAATTTTATATCCAATTTTAAAAAAATGACATCAATGTATATTTGAACATGGACAAATTGAACATAGGTTAATTAAGACGTCTGTATGTGGTACAAAAATATGTACTTCCAAAATATTATGTAAACATAGACTAAACCAAACTTTTACAAACCTGAATACAAACTTATCACACTTAATCATTTATTTCCACAACTATTCCATTAAGATTATTTTTGACAAGGTCACCAACAACTTCTACCTTTACAAATTCAATCAGCACTTTTTTATACTTACCTTACTTGTCTGTCAACAGGGGTTGATTGGTGCTATTAGAAGTTGACCTCTTTCCCCTTTTTTAAAGCTCGGTTCTCCTTTAGTCTCTGTCACACTACAGTCATGGTTTTACTGGTATCTCAGTTATCACCTTTTGTCAGTCTATTCTGTTATTCTTTTTTTCTATTCTGAATACTGAATGGTGTTATAACTTCATCCTGAATCTCAGCTTCTGTTCTCTCAACTTCTTCACAAGCTAGATCTCATTTAATCATGTTTTAAACAACAAACTATAGGATAACTACTCAAAGCAAATTTTCAATGGGATGGCTATTAGGCATTTTGATCCTAGCAAATCCAAAGCAACTAGCTTTTTTTTTTCTCTCCACATTTTTCCTCTTATAATCTTCCCAACACAGATAAAATTACAAGCTCATTATTCACTTTCTTCAGAGAAATAGACTTACAAAGAGCTCAATATACAAACTAAATTAGTTAATTTTATACTTCTGGCTTCAAGAACTGCAAGAAAATAAATTTGTGTTGTTTTGAACCCCAAGCTATTGCTAATTTATTACAGCAGTAATAAAAAATTAATACAGTGATTACAAGAAAAATTATCTCAACACCGCAAATAACATACCATTAAAATATACTCTGCCGCTCTGATCCATATAATTTTTATTCATTAATATGAACGTTCATTCAACAGTTAACAGACAATTGAGGAAAATATGCAAGACACACTTCAGAATGAAAAAATTGGTATTCAGAATTTTAAGAAGATAGAGTTAATGTGGGAAACAGATAACAAACAAAAATATGTCTTCTAATTGATCCATTAAAGAAATCAGATAATCAAATCTATCAAGCAAGAACAATCTGTAGTAAAAAGAGAAGCAGTTGAAAAGGGAAGAAAACAAACAAAATATTATGCACAGGGTTATGAAATGAAAAGTATGATATTCCCAGTAAAAGTACTCATTTTAGCCATTTCGGCTACTATAACAAAATATCATACATTGATTGGCTTTTAAACAACAGAAATGTATTTTTTAAGTTATAGACACTGGAAAAATCCAAGATCAAGGTGACAGCAAATTTGGTGTCTGATGAGAGGCTGCTCTCTGGTTCATACCTGGCACCTTACTCATATGATAGAAGAGAGAATGAAGCTCTCTAGCACCATATCCCATTCAATGGGGGCTTTGCCTTCATAATCTAATCATACTCCAAGACCTACCTGCTAATATCATCACATTGGTAATAGATTTCAACATATGAATTTGGAAGGGTACACAAACATTTAGATCATAGGAGTACTGGTTGTTAGAAATCATACAAATGAAGACTAAAGAATGATATTAATATCATTAAGAAACTTCCCAGATTGAATTATATTGAATCATAGTAAACTCTGACATCAGATTGGCAGGACACAAACATGGTTCTCAACACCCACTTACTGCCTTTGTGTTTTGAACAATTTATTAAAAACCTTTATAACTTTGGTTCCTTATATGTAGAATGAGGATTTCAGTAGTAACATTCAGAAAGTCATTTTGAAGAGGTAAAAAGTGGTTGAATAGAGAACAATTAGTAAAATTCTTACTAAGTTTAATAAGAACAATTTATTATTAAATAGATGGAAAATATAAAAGAAGTAATGGAGGTGGAGGTAGGTGGTAGCCTGTCTTTTGCTACATATGCAATTGACATTTTATGTATTCTACATAATTGCCCAGAACTTGTAAAGAATATCACTACTCAGAGATTAAACCTATTAAAGAAACACGTTCCCTATTGCTAGGATTTCAGCAGCAACTCTCATGTTTATAAGTGTAGCAAATTCCCAAATTTGAATGAATAATCAATTAATGATTGCCAGACTATTGAGGAAAATAAGTAAACAGTTAACTTAAGGATCAAGACTGGATAACACAGCAACCCAGGTAGGCACATCAAAGGTTTTTTTTGTGTGTGTGTTTTTTTTTTAATTCGTGAATATATTTTAGATGAAGTATTAAGAGAGCTCATCTAGCTAATCTAGAATATTCTGTAACCTCATATGAGCTTGATGAGGGCAGAGTCTATGTTTTTTTTCTGCATTGCATCAGCAGTGTCTATGAGCACCTACCATGGTGTAAACACTGCATGGTATTTGTTGAGGGTAATGAATTGAATAAACTACGCATGGCCATTATTTGTGTTGTGTCACTATTGATAAATACACTCCAAGTTCTAACTAATTATTTAAAGAAAAAGCCACCTGTCAGTCTCTGCCTTCTTGGTTTTATTCAGCTACAGTCAATGACGCTTGTGAATACTATATGCCTCTTCAACCAAATTAGATCAAACATAGCAGTGTGCTAAGAACCTTAGATTCACAAGTGGAATTTAAGCATATCTTTCATGTAAACTCCATATTTAGTTTACCTAAAGGATCCTCTGAAATTTTATGCTGTCATTAAGGGACACATTTTTTCATATACGGCTCTATTCATGTAATCATGAATTTTCATTTTCAAAATCCTGTAACAATATACTGTATGTCATTCTACCTTCTATAACCCCATGAAAGGAATTGTGTCCTGGGTCATGTTTTATTTGATGGTGCTCCATGTGGTCCTAGTTTTGATTATATAGATTTCTATACCAGATACAGAAGCACAGCATCCAATTCTGGCATTGCCAGTCTCTCTGAGATATTTGAATATTGGTGTTGGCCCACATGTCAATGGATACTGGAAACTTGACAGTTAATAGACCACACTCATTGTGATTCCATCACTTCTAAATTATTGATTTGCCATGAAGTTTTAACTTTTAAAACATTTCTGATAGGGGGCTGGGTTGGAGCTAGATGTCAGAACAGAAGTCTACAACATTTTTATGCCCTGCAGAAACACCAAATATTTACAACTGTCTGCACGCAGAAAAGCACAGACATAAAAACCAAAATTCAGGTAAGCAATCACAATACCTGGTTTTAACTTCATCTCTATGGAAGAGTCATTAATGAAGGTCAAAGAGACAGTCTTCGATCACTGATATCACCCCTTCCTCATCCCCTGGCAGTGGCCGAGCAGTGTGGAGAGTCTATGCAGTTGGGAGAGGGAAAGTGCAGTGACTGAGAGACATTACATTGAAATAAGTGCTGACCAGTCATACCAGAGAGAAAAGCCATGCACTAGCGTCCGTGCACAGAAGGAGCATGTGAATCAGACCTAACCAGATGGGATCTGCCCATCACATTGGTCAGAACTTGAGTTTCTAGGCAAGTCTTACCACCACAGGCCAAAGTGCTCTGGGGTCTCAGATAAACTTGAAACACAGTCCAGGAAGCAAGGACTACAATTGTCAGGCAACTCAGGCAACTCCAAGTACTAGGCTGGGCTCAGAGTAACAGGACTAGAGTGGCATGTGACCTAGTGAGATTCCAGCTTGGATGGCTATAAAACTGCTTGCACCACTCCTCTCCTCCTCCACCCTTGGCAGTGCAATTCACAATAACAAAAATGTCTCCTTCCTTCTGCTTAAGGAGAGGAGAGCAAAGAGTAAAGAGGACTTTGCCTTGCATCCTGGATACCAGCTCAGCCATAGAAGGAGAGGGCACTGGGTAGAGTCACGAGGCCTCAATTCCAGGCACTAGCTCCCAGATATTATTTCTAGACATACTCTGGGGCCAAAAGGGAACCTGCTGCCTTGAAGTGAAGAACCAAGTCCTGACAGGATTAATCACATGCTGACTAATAGATCCTTGGCCCTTGAATAGCCAGCAGCAATATCCAGATTATGCCATGTTCCTTGAGACCTGAGATTCGCTGACTAAAGGTGTGAGTCAGCACATTCCCAGCTGTGGTGGCTAGAGTGAAAGACTGCTTCTATTGGAGAAAAACGGAGGGGAAAGAAAAAGTAAATGCTTGCCAAAATTGAATGTGCATAAGATTCAACTGGGTGGTTAATTAAAATATATTACTAAATGCCACTACCAGAGAAAATAATTAGGTGGAAATTTTAAACCATAGAGTCTGCATTTTTAGACCACTGCAAAAGATTATGATGCAGGTGGCCATGCCCCATAAGATGCACTACTCAGTTCATAGACATTCCTAATAGGGGAACGTCTTTTACTCACTATCACTTGGGAAGTTGAAATCTGAATTCAGATTATCCCTGTGCCTTCCCTCAAGTCAATTTCTTCAACTTCTAAATGTATTTTTTACATATTAACATATTTCCAGTAAACCAGATTTAAGCCAAATAAGAATGTTCACAATTTAATAAAAGCATTTTAGGAAAAGTAGGATTTTTTTTCTGCCTTCAACAATGTTACAATATTTCTAGATTGTTAGATACATTGTGTCTTTATGATAAATTATGTTAACTTAAAAAATGAAATAAACTTGGGATTTGAGGCAACCAGTGCTATTATATGAATAACTGATACATTAACCTATGTGTATTTTACAGTTGCTTCTCAAACATGATTCTTAGTCTTTTATCAGGAAATGGAGTACCTTTCTTCTAAGCTAACATATTCTATTAGTATAATGGATTATCACTTTTATCTAGGGTATCAGCAGAAATATGACTCATTAATTATATGAACAAATAGCCACTTGCATAAATAATGGAGAAAGGAAAAACCCAACTGCAGCAGCAACAGAAAAAAACCTGTATTTTACTTAAATTGTTTTATTAAGCAATATCGATAAAAGTATTTTTTTCCAATACATATGCTAAGACAATGAAATCAGGGGATTCAGAGAGTTGAGACAGAAAATAATACTTTTTTATTTTTAAAATTGTTTTGATGATGTTGTTTCCAATTTGCTATTAATCTTTTGGTAGCCATTTACATTGAATGATAATTCTTTGTATCTTGAATTTTATGTCAATATAATTCTGATTGGAGTCTCATAAAGCATCAAATGTAGCACCATTTAGTATATATATACATGCTTAAATTCAAAGCAGTACCTGAGGATTCCACCTGCAGAACCTGTTTGTTCCTCATTATTGGCTTGCAAGAGCCTGGTTATATTGTAATGGATAGGATTAGGCTGTCAGAAGAACACTGCGTGGAATATACATACCTTAATGCATTTTGCAAGCATCATTACATTGATAATCAATTTATATGTTACATTTGAGACCAACAGTTTTTTATAGTTAATCAAACCATGATTTTGTAAGTTTCTGAAGTTTTCCCTAGTTTCTTCACATTAAACCAGTAGTAAAACCCATTATTGCTTAAAGGTAAGTAAATGCAAACCACATCTATGAATAACATTTTTACTGTTCCAAAACTTGTATTATTTCAATTTCTTTTAAGTCTGTTCCTTTTCTATTTAAACTTAAACACTATTATAAACAGTTAATTAAAAAACAATTATAAATTAATAAACAGTAATAATTTGACATTTGAGTACTTTTCCCTTGGAATTTCAAATTAGTACTTCTTTAGTGCTTAATTTAGTGTATGTATGCTTTACCTAGAGACACAATAACCACACTGAAAGCTATGAACCATTTGTAAGCTTGCTGGCAATGAGATATTTAATGTGTCTCATGTGACATAATCTGCAATATGGTGCTACATGAATGCCAATACAATGTTGCAGAGGATCCAATTTACAGACTTTTTACTATAAAATGTCACAATGTTTTTTAAGTGATGTTAAAGACCATTGAAGTCCATCGAAAAAAAACTTGTAACGGAGGAGAACCTTGTTCTTCCAGTACATTAATAATACTGTGGCTTTTTTGTTTGTTTGTTTCTCAAGATGGTGGATTAGAGGCTTTTAACAGGCGTCAGTCACTTAAAAATAGCAAGAGAGTACATAAAACTCTACTCTGTTGATCTTTAATTCACGAAGAAAAATGGGAATCCACTTGGGTTATGAAAGACACCCCAGATTCTGGGGGAAGAATGACAGCAAACAGTCCCATCATGGCGTCTGGCTGAAGCCCCATATGAGAGAGAGGCAGAGAGCCTCGTTCTGTGACTCACCTTTCCACTGGGAACCTGAGAAACCTAGGCAGACAGACTGCATGGTAATGTCAGAGAGGCTTGGAGATGCTGTGAGGGAAAGACACCAGGAAATGCTGCAGATATTTTCCCAGGCCCAGGACTGAAAGCGGTACATCATTTTAAATTGGGCACATACAAATATGTTGTATAATATATATATAATATTTAAATCTGGGCACATATATAATATATTATAAGTAATATATTATATAAACATAATATATAAATTAAATATATAATATATACATATATAATTTTATAATATGCAATATATACTCAGGAGACCCAGCAGCATGACCATGCAGTCATTTTGGTCTCAGGCCAGAGATTGGAGCACCTGCTCTGGAGCTGGGTAGGGGTCTCCACAGCCAGAACTGTGGAAAGCACCTCAGCAGTAGGTGCTGGAATTGTGCGCTCCCCATCATAAGCCTGGGACAGGAGGTAAACTGCTCTACTTACAGCTCATGAGTGCTGAGGTTTGAAGCCAGCGCCAGCCAGGCAACTTGGAAGTGATATGCATATGATATCGCTGGGTGCTCCAGCCTGCTTCCCTGAAATTATGGCACAGCAGGGCCTTCTCTGCTTCACTTCTAGGCAGATATCCAGACATTTTGGCAGTGTTCAGCTAGGCCAGTTCACATACAGGTCCTCTAATGGCAGGCACAAGCACCAGGGCTCAGGAAGAATCCAATGAGCAGTCACCAAGTGTCCAGAGGTGTGCCTAGGCGTGGAACTGGGACACCTCCTCAGCTTCATATACTGCACGGAGATAGGGGCGGCCTAAACTCCTAATCCAGTGGAGTGGGTGTCACCTGGAGATCCCTACAGATCTGCCTGAGCATGGAGCGGAGAAAGTCCCGTGCACAATCTGTGTCCATGAAGGGTGGGATGGTTCTCGCTGCTGGCTCAGGCAAGCAGGTGCTCCAAATGCCTGGATTTCTGCCTAGAAGTGAAGCAGAGAAGGCCCTACTGTGCCATGATTTCAGGGAAGCAGGCTAGAGCCTATATATTATATAATATATTGTATATTATGTATGTAATATATAATATATATTATATTTCATCTAATAAAAGTGTTTATAATAAATAATGAATAAAATATAAAGATATAAATAAATATATACATATGTAATTTATAAGTAAAATCCATTTTAATATTTAATTATTAAATAATTTTATTTATTAAATTATTTATTATTATTAGAAGTTTAATATTTTATGAAATCATTATTTCATAATATAATATAATTATTTATATACATTTTATTAAGTTATTACTATATATTTAATATTTAAAACTAATAATTTTAACATTTTATTATACATAAAATACTTTTAAATATGAATATATTTGATAAACATATTTATATAGAAATATATATATAGTTTTCATTCCATATATATATATATATATATATATATATATGACAAGAAGGAAAAAATATTCTACCAGCAATACAATAATTACAAAATTTAGAATTGTCATGGTCTCCAGATGAGAAGGTATCAGCACAAGAATTCTGGCACCATGAAAAATCTGAATGCAGTGACACCACAAAAGGATCACATTAGCTCTCCAGCAATAATCCCTAAACTAAAATGAAAACTCAGAAATAACATGTAAAGAACTCAAAGCATAGATTGCAAGAAAGCTCAATGAGATCCAAGTTAAGGTTGAAAATCAACACAAAAAACTTCTAAAACAATCCAGGAAGTGAATAAAGATATAAACATCTTAAAAACAAATCAATTAGTGCTTTTGGAATTGAAAAATTAACTTGAGTAATTTCAGCATAAAATTGAAAACTTTTTAAATAAATTGAACCAAGCATAAGAAAAAAATTTAGAGCTTAAAGATTGGTCTTTTGAACTAACCCAGTCAGACAAAAGTAAATAAAAAAATAATTGTAAACAAATGAACAAAGTCTTTGAGAAATATGAGATTACAGCAGACAAACACATGAATTATTGGCATTCCTGAATAAAAAGGTGAAAAAGTAAACTATCTGGAAAGCATATTTGAGTTGGAATAATTGAAGAAAACTTCCCTAATTTTGCTAGAGTGTTAGATATCTAGATACAAGAAATCCAGAGAATGCATTTGAAATGCTGTACAAAATGAACATCACCAAGGCAGATAGTCACTAAACTGTCCAAGGTAAATGGTAAAGAAAAACTTTTAAAGGCAACTGGAGAAAAAGGTCAGATCGTGTACAAAGAGAAACTTAGGCTAACAGTGAACTTCTCAGCAGAAACGTTAAAATCCAGGAAAGATTGGAGGGCTATTTTCAGAATTCTCAAAGAAAAAAAAATTCCAACCAAAAAGTTTATACTCTGCCAAAGTCAGCTTCATAAGGGAAGGAGAAGCAAAAGCTTTTCCAGACAAACAACAAAGTGCTAAAGGAATTTGTTACGACGACATTAGTCTTACAAGAGATTATTAAAGGAGTTCTAAACATAAAAATAAAAGAACAATACCTACTAACCCAAAACACACTTAAGTACATAGCCTGAAGACCCTATAAAGCAACCACACAACAGAAACTACAAAGCAACTGGCTAACAACCTCATGATAGGGTCAAAACTTCACATATTGATATTAATGTTTAATGTAAATGGCCCCATTGACTCACTTAAAAGGCACAGAGTGACAAGTTGAATAAAAAACCAACACACTCTGGGCACAGCAGCTCAAGCCTGTAATCCCAGCACTTTTGGTGGCCGAGGTGGGCGGATCACCTGAGGTTGGGAGTTGGAGACCAACCTGACCAACATGGAGAAACACCATCTCTACTAAAAATACAAAATTAGCTGGGCATGGTGGCACATGCCTGTAATCCTAGCTACTCAGGAGGCTGAGGTGGGAGAATTTCTTGAGCCCGTGGGGGTGGAAGTTGCAGTGAGCCGAGATCATGCTATTGCACTCCAGCCTGGGCAACAAGAGCGAAACTCCGTCTCAGAAAACAAACAAACAAAAAACAAGATACCTCCTTCTGTTAGAGACCCATCACACATGTCATAACACCCGTAGGCTCAAAATAAAGGGTTGGAGAAAGATCAACCATGCAAACAGAAAACAAAAGAGAGCAGGGATAGCTCTTTTTATATCAGATAAACAGACATTGAACAAACACCAGTAGAAAAAAAAAGCAAAGAAGGACATTATGAAATGATGAAGGGTTCAATTCAACAAGAAGACTTAAGTATTCTAACATACATGCATTCAACATTGGAACACCCAGATTCATAAAATAAGTACTTCTAGACCAACAACAAGACTTAGATTGCTGTACTATAATAGTGAGGCATATGAATACCCCACTGACAAAATTAGCGGATACCAAGGCAGAAAACTACCAAAGAATTTCTGGACTTAAATTTGATGCTTGGCCAGTTTTACCAAATAGACATCTAGAGAATACTCCACTCATCAAACACAAAATATGCATTCTCCTCTTCTGCATACAGAATGTACTCCAAGATCAACTACATGCTTTGTCATAAAACAAGTCTCAAGAAATTTAAAAAAAAATGCAAATCATACCAATCATATTCTTGGACCACAGTGCACTAAAAATCGAAATCAATACCAAGAAGATCTCTCAAAAACACGCAATTACATGCAAATTAAACAAATTGCTTGTCAATGACTTTTGACTAAACAATGAAATTAAGGCAAAAAAATTTTGAAATAAATGCAAACAGAAACACAATATATTAATATCTCTAGGATGCAGCAAAACCAATGTTAAGAGAAAAGTTTATAACGCTCAACGTCAACTTCAAAAAGCTAGGAAGGTCTCAAATTAATGACCTAACATCACATCTTGAGGAACTAGAAAAATAAGAGCAAACTAAACCCAAAGCTAACAGAAGAAAAAAAATAATAATTAAATCACATGGGGGCTGAACAAAATTGAAACCCAAAATTTATGCAAGAAACCCCCAAAACTACATGTTGGTTATTTGAAAGGATAAAGAAAATCAATTGATCACTAGCTAGATTAACAATAAAAACGAACATCCAAATAAGCACAATCAGACAACAAATGTGGAATTACCACGTATTCCAAGGAAAAACAAAAATTCTTAGAGACAATTATGAACACTTCTGCACACACAAATTAGAAAATCTAGAGAAAATGGAAATCACAATCTCCCAAAATTGAATCAGGAAGAAATTAAAACATTTAACAGACCAATATCAATTTCTGAAATTTTGCCCATAATCAAACTCTATAAACCAAAAAAAAAAAAAAGCCCAAGACTAGATGGATTACTCACAGTTGAATTCTACCATACATACAAAGAAGAGTCAGTACAAATTCTATTGAAACTATTCAAAAAATTGAGAAAGCAAAACTCCTCTCTAACTCATTCTATGAAACCAGCATCAGCCTGAAACTAAAACCTGGCAAAGACACAACAACAAAAAAGAAAATTACAAGCCAGTATCCCTGATGAACACAGAAATGAAAATCCTCAAAAAAAAAAAAAAAAAAAAAAAGAAATAAAAAAAGAGAGAAAGAAAAAAGAAAAAAAGTAAGTAAAAGAAAAACTAGAGAAACGAATTCAACAACATATCCAAAGAAGTTAATTCATTGTTCTTTTCTGGGCTGCCACATGGGTTCAGCATATACAAATTAATAAATGTGATTAATCACATAAACAGAATTTTAAAAATCATATGATCATTTCAATAGATGCAAAATAAAGCTTTTAATGAAATCCAACATCTCTTCATTATAAAAACCTTCAAGAAACTAGGCACCGAAGGAACATTTCTCAACATAATAAGGGCCATGTATGACAAACTCACGACAAACATCATACTGAATAGACAAAAACTGGAAACATTTCTGTATAAGAACTAGAATTAGACACGGATGCCCACTCTCACCACTCCTAATCAGCGTTAATATTGAAAGCACTAACCAGAGCAATCAGGCAAGAGAAAAATATAAAAGGCATCCATAGAGAAAAGAAGTCCGAGTATTTCTCTTTACAGTCAACATGATTCTCCACCTAGAGAACTCTAACGACTCCACTCATGTAGGAAAAAAAAAAATAGGACTTACAAACCAAAAAATACAAATACTGACTATTATATGTTACTTTAATGAGTATGATTTATTTCTTCATTTGGCTTCAAATTACTTGAAATTACTGCTTAGTGTCATTTTATTTCCACCTCAAAGAATTTTTTTTTTTTTTTTTAGCATTTCTTGTAAGGCAGGTTTAATGGTGATAAAGTTCCTTAACTTTTGTTTATCTAAGAATGTCTCCATCTCTCTTCATTTTTGAAGAAAAAAATTGTCAGGTATCAAATTTTTGGCTCACTGTTCTTTGTTTTCAGCACTTTAAGAAAAATATCCCACTTCATGGTTTGATAAGAAATTTGTTGTTCATAATATTGAGGCTCCTTTATACTCAAGAAGTCATTTTATTCCTATTGCTTTTCAGATGATCTTGTTTTGTCTTTTGACAGTTTTACAATAAGTCTCAGTATACATCTCCTTGAATTTATCCTACTTGCATTTACTGAACTTCATGGATAGGTAGATGCACATGTTTTGTCAGATTTGGGAAGTTTTTAGGCATTACGTTTTCAAATATTCCCTCTCTCACTTTTTCTGGGGCTCCTACAACACACTTGATGGTGTGTTATAGGTCTCTTATTCTCTATTTATTTTTTGTTTCTTTATGCTATTCAGACTGGTTAATTTCTATTGTCTTGTCTTCAAATTTACTAATTCTTTCTTCTGCCTGTTCAAACCTGCTGCTGGACATCTCTAGTGATTTTCTTCATGTATCTATCTTATTTTTCAGCTTGATTACTTTCTAAAATTTATCTATTTATGGATATTCTTTATTTGTTAATGCATCATTCTCTTGGTTTTCTTTAGGTCCTTTTCCATGGATTCCTTTAGCTTTTTGAGAATATATGATAGTTGATTTAAACTTTTTCTTTTAAATACAATGTGTAGGCTTCTTCAGAGAAATAGATAGCTTCTGTCAATTTCTTTTTGTAAATGGGCAATATTTTCCTAGATTTTTATCATGCTTTAAAATTATTTATTAAAAATAGATATTATGAATATTAAAATCTAATTCTGGAAATTAGATGCCTCCACATCTCTGGTGATTGCTATCATTTCTTTGTAAGTTGTACAATAGTCTCTGTCCTCTTCTCTCTGTTATTTTCACAGAGTTATCCTATGTCCTAATGGAAATTTTCTAAATCCCCGGAGCCAAAACAACAACAACAACAACAACAACAACAAACCTCTCTTTGTGTTTGGAATCTATCTCTTAAGTATTTATGGCACATCTTTAATGCTTAGACAAGCGTTCTGTAACTGCACATTTGTCTTCATCTCCTGTTTATATGGAGCTCAACAATGAGCTAGAGGTGCCAGACTAGGTTTACTCTGAATTTGTGTCTGTGAGTTATATTCTGGATCTGTTAGTACATGAAGTATCCCTTCTAAGTCCTCTTTTCCTTATTACCTTCCTCCATAGCATACTTTTCCAGGATTTTCCATCTGTTTTCCCCTTGCCATGCCCACCATCTATTGTCCTAGGTGACTACAGGTAGTGTATATCTTTAAATCCTATCAATAGGCTCTGTTAGGGAATCTACCACATACTCTGGGAAAGAAATAAAGATAAGCCTCTGTGCTGATTCCTCTGAAATTACCAGATGGGTAAAAATGCAAAACCGATTTTTTTTTCATTTTTTTTTCTTTTTTCTTTCTTTCTTTCTTTCTCTCTTTCTTTCTTTCTTTTTGAGACAGGGTCCAACTCCCATTGCCTAGGCTACTGTGCAGTGGCATGATATTGGCTCACTGCAACCTTGAATTCCCGGGCTCAAACAATCCTCCCACCTTAGCCTCCTCAGTAGCTGGAATGACAGTCATAAACCACCATGCCTGGATAGTGTTTTGTATTTTTAGTAGACACAGGGTTTTGCCATGTTGTCTGGGCTGGTCACAAACTCCTGGGCTCAACCTATTCACCTGCCTAGGCCTCCCAAAGTGCTGAGCTTACAGGGGTGAGCCACCATATCCTGCTTAAAATGTAAATTTTTTGAGAACAAAGTTTGCATTGCACCCTCCACTCCCCACCCCCACCCTCCAACCCCAAGGCACCTTCAAGCTGCACCAGAAACATAAACTACTGTTTCCATGACTGATGCTAAGCTGGGGAATAAGGGTTGGCAGATGGGTAGGCAAAAAGTCACAATGCTTTTTTACTAGAATTATGGCAGCCTTTATCTTCATTTATCACTCTCTGGTTGTTTTAAGATTTTCCTTATATTCCAGAGTCCCAAAATAATTGATTAAGTGTTTTCCAGCCTAATAGTTGCTTAAAATAGATGGAGTAGAGATGTTGGTTCTTGGAGTTTTCCATTTTGCCATTTTCTTTGTAGTCATTCTGGATTAAACGTTTAAGTCCAAAGTTATTTTCCGTTAGTACATACACTAGGTGTAGATAAAACCCCATAGCATAATATCAAACAAACACAGCTTTATATAAGCATGCCAGCTAGAGTTTTTTCCTCATTCTTATGACCATTGCTTATTATTTGTCGTCGTTCCTTCTAATGTGGCATACTAAACTTTTATACATACAATTAAAAAGTTTTAAACATTACTATACACTGGCTAGTGTACTAGGTACTGAAAATATTTCATCTCTCATCCACGAGCTCACAGTTTAAAGTAGAGGTAAGACAATACTTCTTAAATCTCTAGAGAACAGTTCGGAGAATGAATTTATGTAAAGAAAGACTAGTGAAAGATCAGAAGACTAATGTTTAACATTTGATTTGTAGTGGTTTTGAAAAATAAAAAATTAAAACAGACCACACTATTTTCTACTAATTTTACCAATTATTTAAAATAGATACTAAGCCAAGACCTCAGAATTCTCCTACTCTATAATCCTAATAATTAAATATATGTTATTTGTGACACAGTGGCCTAATATGGCAGATCATTTTTTTACTCTGTAAAAATTAAGACAGATAATTTTTAATAATGTAGTTTTTAAGTTATTTATAGCAGAAGCATTTCAACTAACCATTTCTAAGGGTTTGTTCCATAACAAGTTCAATTAAGTCAAAATTCTATAAATAGAATATTACATTTTATAGCCTTTAAAAGGTCACTTTTGACCATGTTGCAAATGTATGCATACATATGCTGATATGTTTTTTAAATTTTTAAAAATATCTAAGAAGTATTTTATTAAAATTAATTCTTGAAGCTAGAACTTGTGTTTATGCCAAATAAAACTAGATATTTATTCTTAGTGTTCCTTTACAGACAAGGAAAAGTTTGAAGATTACTCTATGTCGATAACTTTCCTTAATCATTTAAAAGGTATGTTAACATCCAAAAATGTTGTTTTCAGGAAACATGTATTTACTTTTTATCGTATGCTGTAATCTGATGAATAAATGATTAACAGAAGGCACCAAGACTAAAATATTTCTTCTTAGAGTTCTGTCATTTATCTGTCACCTACCAGTAAATAATTCTATTTGTGAGTGAAGAACCTTACAATATGACACATGGTAAAATAGCTAGCATAAATATAGCTTCCATTGTATTTAGATGTCATATGTTCTAGAATTTTCCATTTATCTTGACAGTTACCGTAGATGATATGAACAGTCTTGGGAAAAACAGTACAAGAATCTATCTATGTAAAAATTATAGAGGCTATCCTCTGGGAATAGTGGTAGTGAACTATGGAATTTCTCACAAAGGCAGGGCTGCTTTTTGTTTCTGTTTTACTTTTTCCTCCCTTAGCCAATCTAGACGTTTGACTCTGTTCAGTGATTCATCCAAAGGAATTGTTTTGGGTTACCTCCTGATGATAGATGTTCATATCTTAAAACATATTTCTCAGATTACATTCTTCTTCTCTGTTTTGATGGAAAAGATATAACCTGTGCTTACATAGAGTAAAGCCAGTTTATTCCTAGTGTTGCTTTACAAATCAGGAAAAGTTTGAATATTACTCTATATTGACAAACTTTCCTTAATCATAGCTTATATTCTCAACAGCATTTTATGAAAAGAAAATTTCACTTAAAAGTTATGGTTTCTTTCTCTGTAGTTATGTTAGTTGTGCATTATATATTTATAAGTGTGTATTTTATAGACATCAAACAATACATATTTTCTCAGCAGTATTTTTTATTTCATAAATTCAATATACTTTGTTCTCACCTTATCAGGTAGCATCACAAAGTGATAGAGGAGCCGGGGATCAAGTACTTCAATTTTGTTTCCTGTATCAAAGGAAATGCCCTAATGCTGACAAAGCAGCTGAACCTCCTGGAATCTGTGGAAATACATTTTTTTTTTGGTCAAATTTAATCATATAATCCATTGTCTATCAGTTAGTAAAAAATGATCTTATTTTGCACTCATAGAATAAAAACCAGTTCAGAAACAATTATACTACTAGTTTATTATGCTTTGTGCAACCATAATAAATTGTTTTGCAAATTTTGTACATATTTAATAGAAGCACATCATAATGTGTACATCATTTTAAATCCTTTGTCTCATCACCTATTCTTAAATTAATACGTAATAAACTATAAATAAGATGTAATGGAGTGGCAAATTTAGATAATGCTCAATTATTTGGGTCTGACACAGTTATTAAATTTTTATTATCTTTAAGAGTAATCAATAAGAATCTAGTATTTCACTCTCAGAAGGTTAAATGTGTATGTATGTCTGTGTGTGTGAGTATACACACGTACATGTATATATAATACCAGTTATATGAAATAATTCACTTTGGAGACATCATTGATAATTTTTCTGATAGTCTAAACCTTAGTTCAGAGGAGAGGTTACTGCATATTAATTATTCAGAACAATATTTTAAAGACTCAGATACAGAAATATTTGAGTAGTCATTAGACATCAAACAACGTATGAAATGAGAAAAGTCCTCTTATCCCCCTTGTAGAGTGAGTGACAGGTGTGTGGCTGACTTCTCTGGTGCCCCTCTGTTCAAACCCCTAGGAGGAGCATGCACAGGAGGAAGTCCTGGGTAGGGTTTTTGGGCTCCAACCCCACAGCAGCATCTAGGATTGAAAGTTTACGTCTCCCATGGCCCCAGTGGGCATGTGTCAAAGTGCGCTCTTTCAGTTTTGCCATCTGCAGGGCTTGTGTCAATCATATCGATTAGATCCTCTGTCTTATTGCATGGAGACAGCACCTTCTGTTTCCTAGGTTCTTGCCTTAGTATACTGGAAAAATCAGATCACACGTGGTCTTGGGGGATGAGTGCAAGACTTTTTATTGAATGGTGGTAGCTCTCAGCAAGGTGGAAAAGGAGGTCAGAAGAGGGGATGGAGTTGGAAGGTGGTCTTTCCCTGGAGTCAGGCCACCCAGCAGCCAGACTCTCTTCTGACAGAATTCCCCTCGGTGTCTGCCTCATTCTGCCCCTGATGGCCTGCCAGTGTCTGCTGGTACCTGTCTGTGTACTCTTCCACTTCCCTCGATGTCCAGCCACCTGTGTGTGTGCCCGCTGGGGTCTCGGGATTTTTATCAGCACAGGTTGGGGGATATGGTGGGCCAGAGTGCTCTTGGAAATGCAACATTTGGGCAGGAAAACAGGGGTGCCTGTTCTCACTTAGGTTCATGGTCACAGACCCCAGGTTGGAGAGCCCTTGCCAGGGACCCTGCCCTTCTCTACCCAGCACTTCCTTGCCCTGCTCCCATATCACTTAGATTTAAAAATGAAATTGTGGGTCAAATTTGTTATTTCCTTGCGATCCATAATAAAAAGACTTGTTTAAATAAATGTAGGTAAATATTTTCTAATTTTATTTGGAAGAGTATCTTTTTTATTAGTGTTATTTTTTATTTAATGTTAAAATTAAGAGAAATAAATTAGTAGAATAGAGGTTGAACATTTGATTGGATAAAGAAAATTATAGTCACACATAAGAGTAATAAACGGGGGAGGGAGGCCGAGATGACTGACTAGAAGCAGCTAGTGTGCACTATTCTCATGGAGAGGAGAAAGAGTGATGAGTACATAGTTGTTCTTCAACTGGAACATTCAGGTGGACACATGGGGATTCATCAAGAAAGCAACCTGATCCACAGAGAAGGGAGAAGAGTGAGACAGGATGAACATCCACCCTCAGTATCATGGAGATGGGGGAGGCTCCCCAACCCCAGGGAAACAGTGAGTAAGGGAGATTCTCTGAAGACTCATACTTCTGCCACAGACATTTGCAACTCTGAGCTCAGAAGATTCTACATGAGATCCGCAATGAGACCCTCCTGAATACATGGAAAGCAATGTGGGATCTGGGCAGAGCTGCTGCTCAGACACACACAGAGTCCCAGGAGCCTTGGATCCCAGGGCATCTTGGCGTTAGCAGCTGCTGCTCTGGCAAGGAGGTAGGTCAGGCTCCTTCACACGCCCCCAGGAAAGGGGCTGAATCTATACAGTTGAGTACCAGTGGACTGCAGGCCTCACTTCTACCACACCTCACAGGATAATGTCCACTGGCCTTGGGATGCTAGCAAGGCCACCCCAGTCCCACCTGGGCTCTTCGGCCAGGAGCAGCTCTGCAATTTTCTGGGATGGAACTCCCAAAGGGAGAGGCAGATCACTAATTTTTCTGTTTCACAGCTCTCACTGCTGTTGCCCTCAGGCTCTGAAGGGTGCATGGTAATTAAGGACTGGTGCAGAGCCACAGCACAGTGCAGCCACCCTACAGAAAAGCAGCCAGACCATTTTCCAAGTCAGTATCTGTTCCCACTTTTCCTGATGGAGCACGGCCTCTTAATCTGAGATTCCGGCACAACTACCATGTCCCCCTCGGAACACTTCAGTCAGAGGAGGCTCTACATTTCTCCCAGGAGGAAATCCCAGAGACAACACACAGCCCCACTGGGCTGGGAAAGGAACAAAGAGCCTGGTCAATAAGCTGGCACCTCTGACACACTACAGCCACTATACATAGAGGAACCCAGGTCCCCTTACCTGCTGCAACTGACAGCCCCTCTGCCACTGCCATGGCAGTGGTTCCACCCCAGCTTCCCTCTGTCTGGGGAAAAAACAAAGTGCCTTAGGGTATCACCTGAGCTTCCAGCTTGCCACAGTTGCCTTAAGGAGAGGAGCCCACTCTTTCCTTCCCATGAGCCCTCAACACCCCACTCTTCATCAAGAAGAACCCCCAGCTCGGTCCAGCAGTGAAGCCACTCCACCCCTACTGAACACTCCCAGTAGCAGTGGCTCTGTGCATCTCTGAGGTGGAGCTTCCATAAGCAACCAAAAGCCCTCTGCCACTGCCAAGGCTGTGCCATTGGACTTGAAAAGGAACAAAAACCCTGAGTGCCGTAACCAAACCTCCAGCAAGCTGCAGTTGCCCTAAGAAGAAGAGGTCACTTTGTCTCCATCGTGACCTCCACCATTCCACCTGCTCATCACCAGGAAGGACCCCAATTTGGGCCCACAGTGCAGCCATGCTGCCCATCACACTGATTGATCTGGCTCTACATCTCTCTGGGGTGGAGTCCCAAGAGACAAGTGAAAGGCCGTCTGCCACAACCACTGCCAAGGACCCTTCCCTTGCTGCCTCCAAGATGGTGAGGGAACATAAAGTCTTAGTTTGCCCCGGAGCTGTGGTAGGCAGCCCAAGAATTCCAAGCCAAAATCTGCAGGCAGAACTCAAATAGGAGAGGAGCCCACACTTTCAGAGCACTGAGAAACAGCAAGGCTGCAAATGTGAGACAATACAAATGAGCCACGTGGCTGAGCAAAAGTCTAGTACTGACCAATACTCATCTGCATCCTCTACTGGTTCACAGCCCAAACTTCAACACAGAAATATTTTGCTAATATATCCCCCCTTCGAACCAAGGACAAGAATTCAGCTACAAATAAATACCATGCATAGAGCCCTAGTCCTCTGAAAACATACAGAAAAGAAGTCTACTGACAGTACTCAATTTACACCTCAGTTAAAGGAACAGCCCACACAAATGGAAATAATCAGTGTAAGAACTCTGGCAACTCAAAAAGCTGGAGTGTCTTCTTTCCTCCAACCACCACACTAGTTTCCTCGCAAGGATTCTTAACTGGCTGAAGTCCCTGAAATGACAGAAATATAATTCAGAATATGGATAAGAATAAAGATCATTGAGATAAAGGACAAAGCCAAAACCATATCCACGGAAACTAAGCATTACAATAAAATGATATAGGAGCTGAAAGACAAAATGGCCCTTATAAGAAAGACTAAACAGATCTGGTAGAGCTAAAAAACACTACAAGAATTTCGTAATGCAATCGCAAGTATTAACAACAGAATAAACCTAACTGAGGAAGAAATTTCGGCTGTCTAAAATAACTCAGACAAAAATAAAGAAGAATAAAAAGGAATGAACAAAACCTCCAAGAAATATTGGATTATGTAAGGAGACCAGATCTATGACTCATTGTCATCTCTAAAAAGATGAGAAGAAAGCAAATGACTTGGAAACAAGTCAGGATATCAGCCATGAAAATTTCCCTAACCTTGCTAGACCAGTCAACATTCAAATTCAGGAAATTCAGAGAACCCCTGAGAAATACTACACAAGAAGGCTATTGCCAAGACATATAATCCTCAGATTCTCCAAAGTTGAAATGGAAGAAAACATGTTAAAAGTAGTTAGAAAGAATGGGCAGGTCACCTACAAAGGGAATCCCATAAGGGAAACAGCAGACCTTTTAGCAGACACTGGTTCTGCATCTCTACTCCCTACAAACCAGAAGCAATTGAGGGCTTATATTCAGGATTATTAAAAGAAAAGAATTTCCAACCTAGAATTTCATAGCTGCCCTAACTAAGTTTCACAGGGGAAGGAGAAATAATATATTTTTCAGACAAACAAATGCTGAGCGAATTTGTTACCACTAGACCTGGTTTTGAAAGGAATGTTAAGTATGGAATGGAAAGACCATTACCTACTACTGCAAAACATACTTAAGTACACAGAGCAGTGACACTATAAAGCAGCTGCACAAACAAGTCTGCATAATAACCACCTAACAACAAAATGACAGAATCGACCCTGCCAATATCAATGTTAATCTTGAATGTTTAGTGAACTAAATGGCCCAATTAAAAGGCACAAAGTGGCAAACTGAGTAACAACACAAAATCCAGTATTACACTGCCTTTAAAAGATCCATCTCATATGCAATGACATAGGCTCAAAATAGAAAGATGGAGAAAATCTACCCAGCTAATGGAAAACATAAAAAGCAGGAGTTGCCATCCTAATTTCAGACAAAACAGACTTTAAACCAACAAAGATCAAAAAAGACAAAGAAGGGCACTACAAAATGGTAAAGGATTCAATTCAATAAGAAGACCTATTATCCAAAATATATATTCTCCCATCACAGGAGCATTGAGATTCATAAAGAAAGTTCTTAGAGACCTACAAAGAGGCTTAGATTTCAACACAATAGAGACTTCAGCACCCCACTTACAGTATTAGACAAATCATCAATGTAGAAAATTAACAAAGATGTTTAGGACCTGAACTGGACACTTATCAGATGGACTAATAGATATCTACAGGACTCTGTATTCAAAAACAACATAATATGCATGCTTATTATCACTACATTGCACATATTCCAAAATCGACTATACAATTGAATATAAAAAAATTCTTAGTAAATTCAAGAAATGTGAAGTCATACTAACCACTCCCCCAGACCACAGCACAATAAAATAAGGAATCAATACTAAGAGTTCACGTAAAACCATGCAGTTACATGGAAATTAAACAATCTGCTCCTGAATGACTTTTGGTAAATAATGAAATCAAGTAACTCTTTGAACCTAATGAGAACAAGAACACAACATACCAGAATCCCTGGGACAAAGCTAAGGCAGTGCTAAGGGGGAAAGTATATAACACTAAATGCCTCCATCAAAAATTTAGAAGGATCTCAACTTGAAGACCTAGCATCACAACTAGGGGACGCAGAGAAATAAGAGCAAACCAAACCCAAGTCAAACAGAACACAAAAAATAACCAAGCTCAGAGATGAATTGAAGGAAGTTGAGATGCATAAACAACAACAACAACATACAAAAGATCAGTGCTCCAGGAATTGGTTCTTTGAAATACTAAGATAGGTGAAACACTAGGTAGATTAATAAAAAAAAGAAAGGAAGAGTCAAATGAACACAACCAGAAATGAGAAAGTGGATGTTACCACTGACTCCACAGAAATACAAAAACTACTCAGAGACTACCATAACCACCTCCATGCACACAAACTAGAAATTCTAGAATAAATGAATAAATCCTGGACACATACACCTTCTCAAGACTGAACCAGTAAGAAATTGAATCTCTGAACAGAGCAATCATGAGCTTTGAAATTGAATTAGCAAAAAATAGCCTACAAACCAAAAAAAGACCAAGACCAGATGGATTTATAGACAAATTCTATCAGGTGTATCATGGAGAGTTGGTACAATTACCACGGAAACTATTCCAAAACATTGAGAAAGAGGGACTCCTCGCTAAGTTCACCGTGAGGTCCACATCATCCTAAGTCCAAAACCTGGTGGTGATACAGCAACAACAACAACAACAACACAAAAATAAATAAAACTTAAGCCAATATATTTCATGAACATAGATGCAAAAATCTTCAACAAAATACTAGCAAACCAAATCCAGCAGCACATGAAAAAGCTAATCCACCACAACGAAGCAGGCTTTATTCCTGGGATGCATGCTTTGGTTCAACATAAATATTCATCACATAAACAGAACTAAAGACAAAAACCACGTGATTATCTCAATAGGTGCAGAAAAGGCTTTTGATAAAATTCAACATACTTTCACATGAAAAAATCTTAACAAACTAGACATCGAAGAAACCTACTTCAAAATAATAAGAACCATATATGAAAAACCCACAGCGGGCATTACACTGAATGGGCAAAGCTGGAAGCATTTCTCTTGAAAACTGGAACAAGAAAAGGATGCCCTCTCTCACCATTACTATTCCATGTGTAATAGTACTGTTACTTCTGGACAGAGCAATCAGGCAAGAGAAATAAATAAAAGGCACCCAAATAGGAAGAGAAAATGACAATCTATCACTGTTTGCAGACAATATGATTCTATACCTAGAAAACACCATCATCTCTGCCCAAAATGTCCTTCATCTAACAAAAAACTTTAGCAAAATTTTAGGGTACAAAATTAATGTAAAAAAATCAGTAGCATTCCTACACAACAACAACATACAAACTGACAGCCAAATCAGGAATATAATTCCATCCACAATAGCCACAAAAAATATTAAATGCCTAGGAATACAGCTAATCTGGGAGGTAAAAGATCTATAATGAGAACTACAAAAATTGCTCAGAGAAATCAGAGATGATGCAAACAAATAGGAAAAACGTTCCATGCTCATAGATAGGAAGAATCAATATTGTTTAAATGGCCATATTGTCCAAAGCAATTTATAGATTCAAACTACTGATGACATTTTTCACAAAATTAGAAAAAAAAAATCAAAATTCATATGACATAAAAAAGAAGCTGAATAGTCAAAGCCATTCTAAACAAAAAGAACAAAGCTGGAAACTTCGTGTTACCTGACTTCAAACTATACTGCAAGGCTATGGTAACCAAAACAGAATGGCACTGGTAGAAAAACAGACACATAAACCAATAGTACAGAATAGAGAGTCTAGAAGTAATGCCACACACCTACAACCTTGTGACCTTTAACAAAATTGACAAAAACAAGCAATGAGGACTCCTTATTCAATAAATGGTGCTGGGATAACTGGCTAGCCATATGCAGATGATTGAAAATGTACCCCTTCCTTACACTATATATAAAAATCATCTCAAGATGGATTGAAGACTTAAATGTAAAACTTAAAACTAAAAAAACGCTGGAAAATAACATAGAAAATATATTATGGGCATAGGACCAGGCAAAGATTTCATGGCAAAGACACCAAAAGCAATTGTAACAAAAATAAATATTGACAAATGAAACCAATTAAACTAAAGAGCTTATGCACAGCAAAAGAAACTATCAACAGAGTAAACAGACAACCCACAGAATAGAAGAAAGTATTTGCAAATGACGTACCCGAACAACTTCTAAAATCCAGCATTTATAAGGAACAAACAAATTCACAAGAAAAAAACCACCTGATTAAATACTGGGTAAAAGACATGGGCATATACTTTTCAAAATCAAACATATACATGGCCAACAAGCATATGAAAAAATGCTCAACATCACTGATCATTAGAGAAATGCAAACCAAAACCAAAATGAGATACCATTTCACACCAACCAGGATGGCTATTATTAAAAGGTCAAAAAATAACAGATTCTGGTGAAGTTGAAGAGGACAGGGAACATTTTTACACTGTTGGTGGGAATGTAAATTAGTTCAGCCAGTGTAGAAATCAGTGTTGGGATTTCTCAAGAAACTTAAAACAGAATTACCAGTCGACCCTGTAATCCCATTATTGCATATATACCCAAAGGAATAGAATTATATTATAATTACAGTAGTGTTTCTCATTTCTGGTTTTCTCTTTTAGCTATAACTTTTAAAAAATACTTCATTTGTCAACAGTTAAATAATATTGGGCCATCTAGTAAATGCACATTTTTTTCTCAGAGACCCATTTCCTGGACTTTTTCATCCTTTCTGAGCTGAGACTCCTTACTTCTTTGACCTGAAGTCCATCTCTTGTCCTGATGTTTTTCTTTACTGCCATCCTGGTTCATAGTCGCTGTTTTATAAATCATGATTTCCTTTCCTTTTGATAAATTCAGTTGTATTGCTGAAAAACATTCTCAAATTACTTCTAAGAAAGACATATGAGAAACATAAATTATCAGAATCTTAGTAGATCTGAAAGTATCTTTGCTATATGGTTGATTATTTAGGTAGGTATGAAATTCTATATTATAAATTAATTTCATTCAAAACATTGAGAGTAAATTTAAAGTAGTATCAGGCATTGTTGAAAAGTCCATTGTATTTCAAATTATTGTTGTAGAACAGTTTTTTTTTTGTTTCCTCCCTACCTCCTTACCTTCCTTTCTTCTTCTTTCATTCTTCTCTGTTTTTTTTTTTTTTTTCTAGATGTTTTTAGGTTCTTCTTTATATTTGTAATTTTCTAAATTTTCACAGTGATATCCCTTGGTGTGGTTTGTATTATATTTATTATGGCGGTCTCTTACAAAGTACTATTACATATGTTCAAACTGGTGATTCATGGTATTTATTCTAATGGCATTGTGAAATGATTCAGATTCCCAGTTTTAAAGAATATCTGGCTAGCAGTCTCCAATGTGTTCTCCAGGTGTCTTCCTAAATATCAGTTAAGATAGGAAAAGATTAATTCTTCAAATAAAGCTAAAGCTGACAGGGTACTTACTGCCAGAGTTAAGGATGAATGGGCAATACTCCATGATTGTGTTAAGTTATACGGCACAGTTGACCTTAAGATATGGAAAGTACCCAACTGGGACTAATATGATAATGTGCTCCCTTAAAAGTAGAGAGATTTTATTGGCTGTTAACAGAAGAGGAAATCAGAGAGATTTGAAGAGTGAGAAGACCTATCACATCATTACTGGTTTGAAGATGGAGGGTGCTGCACAAGAAGAAATATAAATGGACTTAAAGGAGCAGAAAGTGGCACCTGCAGGCATCAGCTAGGAAATAGGAATCTCTGTCCTATCACCAAGAGGAAGTGAATCCTGGTAATAACATGAATGAGCTTAGAGGTGGTGTCTTTCCCAGAGCCATCAGATAAGAAAGAGTCCAGCTGACTCTACCTCAACATTCTGATTTCAGCCTAGTGAGTCCCCAGGCATGCAACACAGGTAATTCTGTCTGGGCTTCTAAATTATAGCACTGTGAGCCAATATATAGGTCTACACAGATGAAACTACATTTTCTGTTCCCTCTTGCCCCACCCCATGACTAAGTTATTTGATATAGTTCTAGTTAGTTAATACAGTTTTCTTAAAACAATATAGAACCTTCTGAGAAATTTTCTTGTAAGATGGCTTATATGAATTCTTTGCCCCTCTATGCCCGTCCACAATTTTCCCAGGGATTTATATATTACAGTTGACCATAAAACTTAGATACCGTTTGAGAATGAGAGGCATACCCTTGAGATTTATGAGCAGAATCTTGGAAGCTGAAACCTGAAAATTTTGTGTAACAGACCTGTCCCTTAGCCTTGGGGATACAACACCCGCATTTTTACAAGAAAGAGAAGAAAATTTTGATTTCATTTAAGCCAATAATATCTAAAGTCTGTCTTTCTTTTAGTTTAACCTAGTAGTAACTTTTGGATCTTCTCTGGTTATACCAGTACAAGATCATCTGCCCTCTTTATTTCCTGTTATTTTACCTATACCTAGCATAGCATTATTAGTGTCTGCAAAGATCTAAATTTGCACTTAATTACCACGATGGTGTGTGCCTATGGTCAAAAAGACATAGCCACAACGAATACATAACAAAAAGAAAAGTTATTCATCATCGGTAAAATGAGTATATTTTACCACCATCAGTGAGAACCCTCAAGCCCCTCTGCTCACTGCTTCAGTGAGTTGCATATATGAAGATGAATGAGAATAGTACCTCCAATCAAATACTGTATGGCAAAAGACCCACAGGGCAAAGAAATTGTGCTTTAAATAATGAGAAGCTTGTGCACATAATGTCCTCAGGTACAGTTTGTACTGAGATTAGACTTGTATTTGGTGTAGGCAAGAGTTTCTGGTTATGCATCTGCAAACTCATTTGCAAAGCAAAATGTCTATGGGTTCAAAGGTCATATTGAGGTGATATATATGAATTTAGCTTCTATAAGGTATTCAAAGGTGAAATGGAAAAATAACCTATACACCAAATCAAAACAATTTCTTTGAGTAGAGAATGTTTCAACTAAATATATATATATGGCTGGAGGGGGGGGGTGTGGTTCATGCCTGTAATCCCAGCACTTTGAGAGATCAAGGCAGATGGATCACTTTGAGCTCAGGAATTCCAGACCAGCCTGAGCAACATGGGGAAACATCAACTCTAAAACAATACAAAAATTAGCCAGATATGGTGATGCGCACCTGTAGTTCCAGCTACTTGGGAGGCTGAGACTGCAGAATCGCTTGAATTCAGAAGGTGAAGGTTGAAGTGAACCAAGATGGCTCCACTGCACTCCAGCCTGGGCGACAGAGTGAGATCCTGTCAAAAAAAAATAAAAATAAAAATAAGCAAACATAACTAAAATAATTTGAAAAAATTATATCTTATATAAACTTATTTTTTAATGGAATACAAGGTTAAGTGTAGGATTAGTCATTATTATTATTATTTTTTGCTCAAGTCTTGAAGATCGCTCAGTTTGTTGGATAGTGTTTAGGTTGTATTTAATAATGTGTCATTTTCTTAAAAATGTGTAGTGTCACATGGCTGAAATATTGTTACTGATTTTGAAGCCTATTTAGGCAAAAATTGCATGACATGTTTTACAAAGAAGCTATTATTCCAAAATCAGCACAAGTAAAATTCAGTATAAGCTTGTTTAAGAATATAGTTAATTAATTTTGTATTTTCAGCTAGCTAAAAAGCAGTTTATTCATACAATTCTTCAGTAAATTAACATCTAATTCTTGATGCAGGCATGCTTAATATATAGTCAGTGACACTCAAATTTTGAATTTGAAGTTACATTATACTTTTCCACTTATACGAGAGTTTACTGATTTTGCAAAATGGCAATAATAGCCATTATCTTAGTAACTATTATTCCAGAAATGCATAACTGCTAATGGTACACAGGCTTTTAGAAAATTTGACAAAATGAATAGAAAAAAATGGCTTCAGCCTACCCATGAAATTTTAGTAAATACATATATATATGTATGTGTGTGTGTGTGACATATGGAATTTGTGTATATATATGTATATATGTGATATGGTATTTGTTAGGCTATGCTTATGCAACAAGTATAAAAAGATAAATAAGATATGATTTCTTAAAATGTTACTTATTTTGCAATCTACATAAAGAATAGAAACATATCAAGAGTAAAAAACATGAGCCTTCAATTTGGAGGGATTTTAATGAAACATTAATTTCAAGGTTAATGCTGAAAGTTATTACTCCTTTTGGACAAATAATTGCCTGAGGAAAATGCCAGAGCAACATGAGAGTAAACTCTTGGGACTAACCTCCAATATCTGACAAGATGTGAGAGCTATGATGCTATACATATACATAATGAGCTTCCAGAAAGACCTTTAGACAAATATTGGGCAATAGGAGCTGTTATCCTAAAAAATATTAATTCAACTGGGAAGGAGATTAATTGTGAGCATAGCACCTCTCTGCTTTCTATAATGTAAGAAAGGCCAGGATATTGGGGCAAGTTTCTCTTTTCCTCGAGATCATTTTCATCCTTACAGCTTCACCCCTTAGAATTTAGGTGACTCCTAGATTCCTACTCCTGTTCTTACCCCTCACGTCTGGGGTTTCTGGATGTATGTCAAAGTAAACTTAGAGCTGGAAAGACTCATAGTCACCACATACCTAAGCCTATCTTACTAGAGGACACTTTGGATTAAATATTTTTTCTGTAACTCTATAATTCGGACAGCTAAATCAGTCTCTGATATCCAGGAAGATATAAAAGAGGAATCCCATAGAGGCATCAAAGGCTGTCATGAAAACATAGCTTTGAAATATTGACAGGGACTTTAGAGCTCATTCCACTTAAAACCACAAGATAAGAAAACAAAAGACCAGAGAAATTGTGTGACTCACCTAACTAGAAAATAATGTGACATAGTGAGGCACATAAAATCTACAGGATCCTACCTTACACTAACATTTTTACTTGTCTGTTATTACTTTTTTTTTCCCAACATCTCTCAGTAAAATTGTCAGATGCTTAGACTTGGGCTAATCAATTTTAAATCTTATTTTATTTTTGTTACACTAGATGAAGATTTCATTTACTTTTATCATCTCCCAGCTATGTTTCCTCCATATATGTGTTACCTGTGTAAATACAGGTGACATAGTTAATGCCTATTGATTAATAGTTTTCCCATAGCCAGTATCACTTGTTTCATTTTTATCCTGCTATCTACCTTCCAAATGCTATTAACTTTATGTTTACATTTTATTGTCAAAGTTAATATTTTCCCTCTGTATTATTATGCATTTGTAAAGGGTGTTCAGTGCAGAGGCCATAAGTGTGTTTTATATATTGCTCTCTAAGTTTAGAATGCTACATCTTTTAGTTTTATTCAAAAGATAATATTTTTAATGAAAACGTGGCATGAATTTTCAATTTTCCATTTCACGGATTTTACCATAGTATCTATCACTATGGAGTTGAATAATAGAGGGAAAAACATTTACAGTTTCAGGGGGAGAAAAACAAGGTTGTTACTCTGTAAATGTATTATTTTGTATAAGCTAATATTTTTGTTACACTATTTTCACACTTCTAAAATGAGAGTTAAGAAAATTTCCAGTTTGTTTCTAGTTCTAAAATTATATGACTTTGAATTAAATTCAGTTAAGTTTAATTTTATATCATTCTAATTAATTTCTCACTGATTTACCACATGAAGTATTCAATCATCTAGAATTTCAAATATATTCAGAAAATAAATTATATGTTGAATATGTTGATATTTTTAAACCTTTTTTATTGAAGTGTGAATTGCCTACAGTAAAATGCCTGGACACGTTTAAAATGGATTATTGTGTTAACTTCTTCATTAATAAATCTGCTCCTCAACACTCATTATCCCACCCAGACGATTCAGCACATCATCTAGAAATAAATATCCCTACTATTCATTTTAGTGTCTTTCTTGCTTAAAAATGGTAAGCAATACCCTCTTATTAGCATAAAGTCTGAAGCCTAAAACTACAAATTTTCTCATCACCCTACCTATCCAAAGAAATATTTCAGTACTCACAAAGAGAAACCCTTAAATTTAGCCAACATATATCCATCATTTCTTCCCCTGCCCCTGAGCCTTATGTTATTGATGCCTTCTCCGTATGCCTTTAAGTTGATTTCTACATAAGGAAAATGCCCACAAATTATTGACTAGGGACTTTCTTTTTTGGGCAAGGGCACATGTTAAGCTCATTCCACAGAAACAAGGATATTCTGGGAAGTTAGTACACCAAGAAGCAACTTTCAACTAATGATGAATGGATAAATATCTGTTTTTATGTTCTTACTTGCAGCATTTCTGTGGTATATTCTTCAATGTCTTTTACAACATAGCAGCAGGAAGAAGATTTAGGTACTCACAGAAGTGTTCTACCCAGTAATACACCTTTTATTGGCTTAACTGCCTGCTGCTTTTGAGATCACCTACCAAAGGAATTACTTGTACTCAAATTCTATCTCAGTGCCTGCCTTTTGAAGAATTCAATCAAAGCCATTTGGTATTTGTAAATGGTTCAAGGAATTAGGCATTTGTTATGTTATTCTGCAACTGTTCATTCACTGAATAGAATGTTTATGTTGAAATACCCACCCTGAAGATGATGGTGTTAGAAGGTGGGGCCTTTAGGAGATTAGGTCACAAAGGCACAGAGCCCTCCATAAATGGAATTAGTGCCGGTTATGGTCTGCATGTTTTCCACCCAAATTCAAATGTTAAAACTTAATTGCCAATCTGATAGCATGAAGATATGGCACCTGGAGGAAGCAATGAGCACCCTTGTGAAAGAGGTAGAAGGGAGCCATGTACTCCTTCCACCATGTGAGTACACAACTAAAGGCTTCATCTCGGGAGCAGAAAGCATCTCGCATCAGACATTTAATCTTCTAATGCCATGCTCTTAGACAGCCCAGCCTCCAGAATGGTGAGAAAATAAATGTATGTTCTTTATCAGTTACCCTGCCTCAGGTATTTTGTTATAGTAGCAGGGATGAACTAAATCAGTGTCCTTATAAAAGAGGCCCAAAACAGATCCCTCATCTCTTTCACCATGTGAATGTAAAGCTATAAAAAAATAAAGAGTAAAGGATTTATGTAAAGAAATGGACCCTCACTGGATACTACATTTATTGCCACCTTGATCTTGGACATTCCAGCCCCAGAACTGGGATAAATAAATTTCTGTTGTTTATTAGCCACCCGGTCCATGTCATTTTGTCATAGTAACCTGGATGAACTAAGGCATTACCCACAGCTATTGATAAGTAGAAGGATGATAATCCATTTTGTATTATATTACATCACAACTACTAAGAGTCTCATTTATCGTAAAAATGACTGGGGTCTAGATAGAATGAAATTATGTGGTTTATACTGTATTTTTACCAGTTGAAAAATGTAAGGGCATTGGTTAGGATGAGTTTATGGAGTGAGTTGGCTACAAGTCTCTACCATGGAAGCCTTAATGGAAGAAAATAACAGTATCAGGTCAGCGAATTATCAATTCAGGTAATGGTATAAAAGTCAGAAAGACACCAGGATAGCATTAAAATAAATTTTTATTTCTTACATGAAGAATGTGGACTAAGATGAAAAAACAGGCTCATGATTTTTTTGTAGTAGTGGTGAAGCTATGAGGAGTCTGGAAGTGTAGCCCTGGTAAGTCTCTTATTATAAAGTCTGTGTCCTGATAAGAAAGGGGTGGAATTTAAGATCTAGGATGATAATATTTTAGTAAATATGTTTGAGAGAATTGAATCTTTTAATATCCATTCTAAAAGAAATGTTCTCCCATTTTTCCTTTACTAGAGAAGTTCATCTCCCTTTGCCTGGAAACGATGAAAACACTTCACTTGAGGCGAGGACTATACAGATGATTCCTGGTGTTCTTAACATATGCTACCACTTTCACTCATTATTTCTAGGATAATAATTAGATTTGAGATTCAGCAAGGTCTGAAAGGAAGAATATTATCTCTACTTGGGAAAATAAAATTTATTCAACCAAAAAAAACAACACATACCTATTACATACTGGGACATTCCCAGAAGACATGAAGAAATATACTTGAGAATGAACCTGGGAGGGGGAAAAGAATATAAGCAGTATACATGATAATTTCCTCATTCAGGGGAGTATTCCATAATTTAGGATTCAATACCCTAACAAGAGTACCTGGAGCTATATTGAATATTCTATTAGGATGCCTCCTTAGAGCTTGGAGGCAGCAATAGCTTTTTGTAAATGAGGTAGACACGCTGGAATTGCTTTGGTAAAAGCAATGTTCAAAAGACCCTGAGAAGTAGTGTCTTAATCTATTTTCTTTTGCATATAGCATAACACTTAACAATGGGTAATTTACAAAGGGAAAAAATTATTTCTTAAAGTTATGGAGGCTGAGAGATTCAAGGTCAAGAAACTGCATCATGTGAAATCTTTCTTGCTGGCGGGGACTGTCTATACAGTTCTGAGGCAGGGCAGAGCATTAAATGGCAAGGGTGCTGAGCATGCTATCTCAGATCTCTGTTTCTCTTCTCCTAAATCCACTAGTCTGACTTGGTGACAACCATTAATCCATTAAACGATTGATTATTTAATGGATTAATCTTTCCATGGGGGCAAAGCCCTCATGACCCAATCACCTCTGAAATTCCCCATCTCTCAGTAGTGCCACATTGGGGATTGAGTTTAAACATGAGTTTTGGAGGAGGCAAACATTCAAACTATAGCACGTGGTCATATAATACTGGATTTACTATGGTTATACAATATTGGAATTTACTATGCAAGACTAAAGGGCTCATCAGAAGACTGTATTCCCTAGAAAGATTTAAAGAAATGAAGGTTCTCCCAGGGTTAAGGAAAAGCTCTATGATAGCTTTCTTCTAGAGATAGAATTGATAGTAGGATATGTGCTATGGAACTTCACTTCCTAGTGATAAAGGAGAAGAATTCTAGAAAAACTGAAGTTGGTGGTGGAACTTAACTGCCAGAGACAAAATGGACATGATTGCCATGAGAGACAGAAAAGTCAGAAAGCTAACAAGGGGACCTCTCATTGTGTGGATGGCTAATAAATCATAGAGTCCTTAGGAGCAAAATGGATGGCCAACCAACATAGTTATTACTTGCTATAGATAACAACAACAACAACAACAACAACAACAACAGCAAAATCAACAGCAAACAGCTGAAGGAAGATTTCAGCCATTATAATGGAAAACCACCACAATGCAGATATGAGTTTTCAAACTTGAGCCAGCTCTCAGTCCTATAGTCCAGAAACTAGAAAAGAAGGAAATGAGTCTAATCCCCTTCCAAATAGTCCTTGCAACATGTCAGCAAAAAAATACAGCAACTATTCTTTAAATTATTTTCCAAAAGGGTCTATAGCCATTTATCAAAGTAACTGTACATTGCAGGAAATTCTTTTTTTTTAAAAAAAGGATAAGTCATTGTTTGTGCATGTAGAGTCAAAAGACAATAATACTGAAAAATTCAAAATGCTATCATAGATTCCGTGTTAGAGTAAGACTTATGAGGTTCAGATGATAAGCAAAAAGTTGATTGAAGTGTTTGTCACAGCAGTTTCATTCTGTCCATGGAAACATATCATTATTGTTTTCATGGTTACCTAATGTTTAATTGAAAAGAATATCCTTAGCAACAGAGAAACCCATCATATTAGTTCCTTGACCTGAGAAGAAATATTTGTTATGGTAAAAAAGGTAATGCAGAAGCCCCTGAGATTTTTCTTAAACTGAAATTTAGCCAAAAAAGTACATCACAAGCAAGACATTATTGTGAAGAGAAAGACAGAGATAGTGCACTCCTCAATGACAAAGTATGCAAGAGTCAATATAGATATTGCAAAAACCAGGTGGATCATTGTGAAGAATAATGGATTATTGTAAAGTTCACCAAATGTTAGTTCTAATAACAGCTGCTTTACCAGATGTGGTATATTTACTGTAATAACACAGAATCTAGACATTAGTATGCAGCTATTGAGATAAAATATGTTCTTTGTAATATGGATAAAGGAGAATCAAAAGCAATTCACACTCAACAGACCATGGTACACATTTATGGTCTTCTCTGTGGGCAACAATACTCTCCTGTCAGTATTGTCCAAAGGAGACTTGATCATCTAGATATTCCGAAGATCATCAAACTAGTCAGTTCTATTAATAATAAGATGTTACTTAGAATTGATGGGCAATAAATGGTAAATGTTTTAGACTCTGATAAAATACATACATGTCAGAAGTGGGAGATTAAAACTTGTAGGGAGTCAGAGACTTACATCATTGATGAAGGTTTCACATATCCAATGTTTGGAGACATATAGAAATATCACATGCAAGATAAAAAATAAGTCATGACATCCTACGCTGTCTCCACTTAAAACAGTGGTATAATGCCTGGAAAACCTCTACAGATTTTGGAGTTGCCACTTCATTCACTCGGGAATACTTCCAATCCATTTACCAAGTGTCTTGGAAGTCTAAAAAGAGAAAGCTTGGAAGTCCTAGAGAAAGTTTAGTTTGTAGTACAAATTGTCTTGTTATTTGAACTATATACAACATAAGATTCCATGGTTCTTAAGTCATCTGTGGGGATAAAGATGCTATGCTGAGTCTCCAGCAATTTATAATAGGACAATCCAGCTCAAGACACTAGGAAGCTCAAGAAATATTGAAAAGTCTGACTCTGGTACATCAAGTTTCTCTGTGACCAGTGCTGGGCATCTTTCCAAAGTTTATGTTTGACTCTAAGAGAATTAAGAGATGGGACCTTTTGGGAAGTGATTAAGTCATGAAGGCAGAGCCTTCACAAATAGGATTAGTGCCCTTATGAAAGAGATTGAGGGGAACTGTCTTGTCTTTCCACCATATAAACAGGCAGCAAAAAGGCACCATTTATAGAGCAAAGAACGGGTCCTTAGCAGAAACTGAATCTGCCGGTGTCTAGATCTTGGACTTCCCAGTCTCCAGAACTCTGAGAAATATATTTCTATTGTTCATAAATTACCTAGTCTAAGGCATTTTGTTGTAGCCACCCAAACAGACTAAGACAATTCGTTTGTCATTTGTCATTACTTCTACTTCAGTGATCTGACATGTTTTCCTAAGTGACCATCTATAACTTTGTTGAGTGGGAATAGTTTCTATGGTCAGTTAACAGAAGAGGAAAGTATCTTGTTCACAGATGAATCAGGTCAATATGTTAATAAAGCAGGTGTTGAGGGCTACCACAAAACATGGGTAGTCTTGGAAGACAATGGATAAAGATTATCCTTGCAGTGGACAGGTCTTCAAGCAGTATACCTATCTATTAATTTTTTGTGGAGAGGAAAGTGGCCTTATATAGGAATATACATAGAATCCTGGGAAGTATTGACTGAAGTTAGAAAATGGTCTACAAAGTGGTCTGAGAAGGGGTGTATGAATTGGCACATGAGAGCGAGTACAAAATGTGTGAGTCTTCATTTCTCACATAAATGTCCACCAAAATGCACACTCCAGATAAAAAATACTAATCAAAGAGAAATGAACGATTTGTCCGGTGGATTTTAAGCATCCTCTGTTTCTATCACACCAATGCTATCATGATGGACTCATGGTGGAGGAATCTGTTGGAAGAATATAGGATCTGCATGGGCCTAACATGCTTGGCTCTCAATTGGCAAGATATCTGTCTGCTGCAGCAGATGCCAAAGCTAGACTCTTTTTATGTTACCAATGATTGAGGTGTTAAGTATGAATGGGCAATTGCAGCAATCACAGGCTCATAAGGGCACAGAAAATACGAGTTCACATTCTTCCCAGGAATGAAGGCCTAGTTGCCCCACTGGACAAATACCTGCACCAGCATAAGACATAACCTAAAAAGGAGAGTCTAGAATGGGCGTTAGAGAAGGCAGATGAATAGTAGGGCCTTGAGAACTGCATCAATGAATATTCAGGCTCATTCCACTAACTTTCTTGCTGAAAATTGTTTTCTCTTTTAAAAAGTTGTGACACAATACTACTTTAAAGAACCAATGGCAGTGAAGAACGAACATGAGTGGATGATTAACTACGATACAGTAGATGTTAATGGTGCCAGTTCTGCCCATTTCTACTTGGCACTCATACATATATTCTGACTGACAGCTTCCTAGTGTGAGCATAAGAAACCCTTTGAGGCCAGGCACACTGACTCATGCCTCTAATACCAGCACTTTGGAAGGCTGAGGAGGGCCGATCAGATCATCTGAGTTTGGGAGTTTGAGAACAGACTAGCCAGCAGGGTGAAACCTCATCTCTACTAAATATACAAAAATAAGCCAACTATGGTGGCTCATGAATGTAATCTCAGATACTTAGGAAGCTGAGGAGGGAGAATTGCTTGAACCGGGTGTGGGAATTGGGGCAGAGGTTGCACTGGGCACTCCAGCCTGGGTGACAGATTGAGACTCCAAAAAAGAAAAGAAAGAAAAAGAAAGAAAGAAAGAAAAGAAGAAAGAAAGAAAGAAAGAAAGAAAGAAAGAAAGCAAGAAAGAAAGAAAGAAAGAAAGAAAGAAAGCAAGAAAGCAAGAAAGCAAGAAAGAAGGAAGGAAGGAAAGAAGGAAAGAAGGAAAGAAAGAAAGAGAAAGAAAGAAAGAAAGAAAGAAAGAAAGAAAGAAAGAAAGAAAGAAAGAAAGAAAGAAAGAAAGAAAGAAAGAAAGAGAAGAAAGAAAAGAAACCCTTTGATAGCATTATCTGGCTATGTAAATTTTCTCAGCTTGCAAGCAGTGCAAGCCTAATATTCTGGGGGAGTTAATGTATCCAAAACAGCTCTAGAGAAGTTATAGAATGAGCAGTTTGATAAGCACCCCAGTTTGCTTCATTCTTAAGTGGGGAAACACTGAGACATTTTCTAAATATTTTTCCATATTTCCCTAACAGGATTAAAATCCAGTCAACCATATCAGTAATCTGCTCAAAAAATCATCTTTGGAGTCCCCTCCTCTGTCACATTTCTACTCTTCCTTCCCCCATTACTTCTTAAATAAACCCATTTCACTTAAATCCTCTCTCATAGTCTGCTTCTGGGGAACAAAACTTAAAGAAAAATTCATGCTTGACTTACATCAATATAAATCCCATTATATTTCAAGGCTCCTCATAGGACCATTTCCCTCCAATAAATTCTGCTTTACTGTGTCCAGTCTATAATAATATTGCTATCCTTTGAAGACCTATTCACATTAATTATGACACATATTTTGGCCTTCATAAATAAATATCTGGAATTATGCATTTTTGTTTAAAGTTTTACTCTCTTGTCTCTCCAGGATTTTATCCCTTCATAATGTTATCTACACACAGTCAGTGATAAAAACTCTTGCTGAATTTTATCAAATCTTGCCATATTTGTTGGACTTTTAGGCAATGAGGATCTATCCTTTCTGACTGCATTAGTATGAACTCATACTCTCAGTGAGATGAGCTGAAGTTCTAAACAGTTGATAGTTCTATGGTTAATGAACTCTGACAGGAGAACAGTCAACACTACATCTCTGCTTTCTCTTTCCAACTTAATGAGTTTGTAAGTAGTTTCTCCTATGATGTTACACTCATATATTGACAGGAATTCTTAGATACACATGATTCAGCCCCCTAACAGAAATGCAAGTGATAATGGTCTCAATACACAATCTTACTTTGACACCAAAGAACCAATATGATAATCATATGGTCTCTATTTTCCTATTCTAATAGGAAACAGTTTTCTATTCATTACTGCTGCAGCAAATGACTACAAATTTAGTTCCTTAAAATAACACACCTTATTATGTTATACTTCTGAAGATCCAAAGTTAGAAATGTGTCTCAATGAATTGAAATCAAGTGTCAGCAGGACTGCATTCCTTCTGGAGGCACTAGGGAAAATCCTTTCCTTTCCTTTTTCAGCATTTAGTGACCACCTGCATTCCTTGGCTTTAGACCGCTCCTTCCATTTTCAATTGCAGAAACTTCAAATCTCTCTCTCCTCTTCTCCTTCCTTCTTTTACTTTAAGGACTCTTTTAATTACATTTGGCCCACCCAGGTAAACAGGTAAGCTGATTAGGCAATCAGCTTACTTAATTTCATCTGCAACCTTAATTCCTCCTTGTCATGTAACATAACATATTCACAGGTTCTGGAAATTAGGACATGGCCATCTTTGGCAGGGGTCATTATTATGTCTACCACATCCCCCATTTCTCCTTGATGCTGATTTTCTAAGAACTAACTGAAAAGCTACACAATTATTTTAAGTAACCATGTCCTTTGTCTACCAATTGATGTTTAGTAGCTCTGGACTCTAAATAACATTTTACTGTTGATTAATGAATAAGGAATATTGACTTTTAAGGAGATGGTTGGATATACAATTGGAAACAGCATACTCTTTTGCCGGCTAATTAAACAATTGTATTTACATTTACACTTTTGATCCCGAATTTATTTTATATCCACTGCGTGTTTACTCTAACATTAAGTAGACCATGTAGAACAGTGCTGATTAATAGAAAGATAGTGTGATCCCCCAATCTGAGCCATGTATATAATTTTAAATTTTCTAGGAGCCATATTTAAAAATAAAATAAGAAACCTTTGAAATTAATTTTAATAATTTATACAATACAATGTTAATATATTTTAACATGTATTCAATATAGAATACCAATGAACTATTAAATTCCTTTTTTTTTTTGAGACGGAGTCTCGCTCTGTCGCCCAGACTGGGGTGCAGTGGGGCGATCTCGGCTCTGCAAGCTCCGCCTCCCAGGTTCACACCATTCCCCTGCCTCAGCCTCCACAGTAGCTGGGACTACAGGCGCCCACCACCACGCCTGGCTAATTTTTTTGTATTTTCAGTAGAGACGGGGTTTCACCGTGTTAGCCAGGTTGGTCTCGATCTCCTGACATCGTGATCCGCCCGCCTCCGCCTCCCAAAGTGCTGGGATTACAGGCGTGAGCCACCACGCCCGGCCTTAAATTCTTTTTTGTTCACACTATATATTAGAAATCAAGGCTATATTTTCACTTACAGCATATCTCAATTTGACCTGGCACATTTCAAGTGACAAATGTGCCTAATGACTACCATACTGGACAGTGCAATATAAAACGAAAGGGTACTCAGGGTAATTGTTAAGGGTTTCCATCTCTCAATTCTTCTTAAAAGTAAATAAAAAGAAGTAGGAATATTTTAGCTTGGAGAATGGAAGTGTGTTAATTTAAAATTCACAAATAACTATTGACTACGTTTTACTGTGTTGTGGGGTAAACCCAATGCACAATTATTTTTTTCTGTACAATATCAAGGCACCTATAACATTGTTTTCTCTATATAACCATATGAGTTTCTACATATATATATAAAATATATGTGCACATGCATATATATGTATACGTATTATCTGCATAGAAAGAATGATTATATTTGTGCATATATAACACACATACATGTACATGATGACTAATATTAATATCATTTATCTGATCTCTGCATCAATAATAAATTTATTTTGTGAATAAGAAAGGAAGAATAATCGTTTATGTGAGGTTTAGAGAGATTCACACATATAAACAACAGCAGAAACACACATACACACACACAAATTCGGAGTTTGGTATATTTTTGCCAATCTACAACAAAAATAATTAGTTTAAATTATATCATAAGAATTTCTGAGTTAAGAGGACTGCAGGTCCTTGTGTTAACTGGTAATTTCCTGAAGATAGTAATTAAATCTAAGAGAATAATTGACCTAAGATCCTGATTGCTTAATTATCTTAAATATGCTGCCCTTCTTTTGATTAGTTTATATTGCTATTAAATTTATTAGCTTAGAGTTTCTCTCTAGGCTATTAAATATTTGACTCCCATCTTTTTATCCTTCATCACTTCTCTTAAACAACCAACTTATTATAATTAAATTAAGTTTCCAGAATAAAATTAAATGGCAATATGTAAAATTTATTACTGTGATTATAGGGATATGATCTATTACATGGATTATTAGTCAAGGTTAAGAGATCAGAGGATTCATTATACATAAACTTGAAATTTATTTTTTTTCTTTTTTTTTTCACATGTGCACAACGTGCAGGTTTATTACATATGTATACTTGTGCCATGTTGGTGTGCTGCACCCATCAACTCGTCAGCACCCATCAACTCGTCATTCACATCAGGTATAAATCCCAATGCCATCCCTCCCCACTCCCCATAATAGGCCCCAGTGTGTGATGTTCCCCTTCCCGAGTCCAAGTGATTTCATTGTTCAATTCCCACCTGTGAGTGAGAACATGCAGTGTTTGGTTTTTTGTTCTTGCGATAGTTTGCTGAGAATGATGGTTTCCAGCTGCATCCATGTCCCTACAAAGGACACAAACTCATCCTTTTTGATGGCTGCATAGTATTCCATGGTGTATATGTGCCACATTTTCTTAATCCAATCTGTCACTGATGGACATTTGGGTTGATTCCAAGTCTTTGCCATTGTGAATAGTGCTGCAATAAACATACGTGTGCATGTGTCTTTATAGCAGCATGATTTATAATCCTCTGGGTATATACCCAGTAATGGGATGGTTGGGTCATATGGTACTTCTAGTTCTAGGTCTTTGAGGAATCTCCATACAGATGTCTCTACTTCTAAGATAAAAACACACAAACACATCCATTTGTTTAAAGTCATATTTGTGAGCATTTTGTAAACAAAGTGTTAAAGCAGATATGCAAAATTAGGTTTCTATTATATACTCTGAATATTAATGAAACTATAAAAACTAAAAAGCTCTAAAAAGTCAAAAAACTAAGTGCATATATTCTTGCAGCACTATATTTCTAGGAATCTAAAGTGGATTCGCCTTTGATATATTTCTTACCATGCAATTTCAGCTTTTATCTGGTCCTTATGATACCTATCTAAGCAAGTTTCTGCTTTCACGAAATAATGTGAAAGATACAGGGACCATATATTTTGTTACTCTATTGCCGAGCATACACCATAATAGAACTTTGAAAAAGATTTAAAAAGTTTTCTTCAGAGTAAAACATTAACAAAATGTTTTATCCTAATAGGTTTATATTTGAATTCCTGAAAGTATGTTGTATAATGCTTTGATTCTCACTGTTATAAAGAGGATGTAGATATCTTCTATTTATTCTATACATTGTTTACCTATGTGTTTTCCAGTTGATTATAAGTGCTTTTATAGTGTTTATTTATCTAGCTGTGTGCAGCTAGATAAATAGGCACTACACATATATATGTATACACACACACTCACACATATACGTGCAAATCTATAATTATATATGACTGTGTGTATACATATGTAATACATATGTAAAGTTTGGCATTTTGCATACTGCTTGGACTAGTCAAATCTTATGAAACTTTTTTTGGTATGAATTTGTTATCCAACTTATCTTCTATATTCATCTATTTGCATCTTCAAAGTTTTTTTTGACTATCAATTTGTCAAATGCTATATTCTCCAAATAAGTACAAATTCTGTTATTTATTGAGTTAGTATGAAAGATCTATATTTTACCTCCTATAATCCACAATTCAAAGGGAGGGAAATTAAATATTGGTTATTTAGAAATATTGTATCACTAAAGACATGCTTTCTTTATCTATTTTGTCTACCATTTTCAGGTCATTGTATTCATCTTTCTTTAAGCTGCCCTTATTTTGAAAAGGTAGATGTAGGACCTCCAGGCATCATATTCTCAGGTTCTAATTATTTCTGCATATGTTTGTTTAATTTGATCAAGAATCAGAAGAATTAATTGTAGCTATAATTAGTTTTCTTTATACTGTATTGCCTCTTTTGGAAAAATCAAGGAAATGCTTTTAGAGAAGCTTAAGTACCAGCTCCTCTTCATATCTCATACCCAGAAATTTGCCATGTGTCCCTACTTAATAAAGTTACTGACAAAGGGTAAGAGACAACTAAGATTGGTTTGGAAGCATGATTCCCTCCTAAGGCTGGGAACAGAGCCCAACATCTTTACTCGATTGCACCACAATAATAGTTGAATAGGGAAATAAATCGAGCCATAATTCTAACTAGAGACATGATAATTGGTTTTACTATCTTCAGAGAGATAAAACTATTAGCGAAATGAGTTAAATTTTTATCTGATATTCTCTCTCTAGAAGTATAAGGCTTGCAAAGGATAATATAGTTAAACATTCTCCACCTTACTGAGTGTTATCTGTTAGGTTTCATGTATGAAAATAATCATTCTTATTTTTGGTCTGACTGAGTAGTCTGTAAATGTATATGTATATTTATATCAATGAATTTTTTTCATGAGCTTGACAAAAATTTTGTCCTCATTTATGAATTTTTATAGAGGGTAGTATTTTCATAATTTTAGCATTAGATCCTGTCACAATATAGTCAAATTTCTTTCTGTGTTTACTTTAAACATGTAATTTTTAATTTTATTTATTTTTTGGCTATATCTAATTTGTAATACCAGAAAGACTATCTTGAGAAGGTACTTCATGTGTGATAAAATATTACTCTTGTTTTATTACTCATTGAATTTCTTTCTATAGAAACATTTTATATATACTTTCCAACATACTTTGTTATTCATTTTTCTTTAGACTTAGTGACAAATTCTTCATTATAATGGAAGTAACACTTAATGCTGTTCAGTGGAATCAAGTATACAGTTGTTTATTCTTCTCTCACATATATAAATGAAAATCTCCCTTGGACAGCATTTCCCTGCTAAACATATTTATTTTTGGAAGTCTCTTCTTTTGTTAGAAACCCATTTTTTAATTTTAAAAATTAAATTTTAAATAATTTTTTAATTTTTAGAAAATAAAATTCTACCATTGGCAACGCAGTCTTTTAAAAAAATACATATCACCATTATTTTTTTAACACCAGCCATGAGCAGAAGTTTAAAATTTTCCGAGGTATGCGCTAGCAATGAGAAGAGATATATTCAGTTAGGGAACTTACAGTCTGTGGGAGGAATATATAGTAACATTCCAAACATTTTACTTGCTTATTCCTCTCTGAATTTCTCAGATATCTGAAACTAAAGACTCAGTAGAAAAAAAGAAGGTCAAAGATGTTACAATATATAGTTCAATAAAAATAAATCAGGAAACAAAAGTATCAATGAACTAAAATTAACACCATTCAATATTTTAATAAATTATATCAAATATAAAAGTTTCATTGCAGTATCAAAAAGTTAGAATATATTATAAAATGTTTACACTGATTTGTTTAGAATATTTGATCCTTTTTCAGGAGAAGAACCATCACTTAAAGAAATATAGCACTGCATTAAATCAATTTTTAAGGCCCTGAGTTAGATAACATTTAATAGTTACGTTAGACATAAGGCAGAAATAAATCTTAAGAAGTTTGTGGTTAAAATGTGTGTAAGAAAATGATTCCAAACAAATTGCACTATTGTTACATAACCTGGATTTGAACTTGTTTTGTGAAATTCAGCAAGATATTTAACTTCCTTGGTGCTTAGTTTTATTTATAGCATTATTATTAAATGCCAGACACTGTTCCTATCCCTTTACATATATGTATCTTCGCAATAATCTTAAAAGATTGGTATTATTATTATCTTGACCTAAGATGGGGAAGCTGAGACCAAAGAGGTTAAATTATGGTCGAGTTGAAATTCAGATCTTGACTGTCAACCTTTCCAAAATTCCATGTTCTTAACCACAACTCTATATTATCTCTCTATTAATAAACATAAGGGAATTGAATTATGTCTAGTTTTTCTTCCACCTTAAAGAGTCAGAGAACCTAGGTTAGACTTAGTTCAGATAGAGGTCAGTTAAAGAGGCCACCAGGAGAAAAGAGCATTGGTGACCATTAAAATTAGAAAATATGAAACATTTATTATGAATATCATATTTTATGGAGTCATTATTTGTGGTTCGATTTTAAAATTTCTGTGAATGATTCTTACACTACAAATTAAAAAAGCAAACATTGATGAACTAGAATGGCACAATTCAGGTAAAAGCAAACATAGATGAACTAGAATGGCAAGATTCAGGTCAGTACTTCAAAAAGTTATACATGAAAACAAATTATTTTATATTCCATATTTTTAGTATAACAAACACTTTTTAATGACACAAAGTATTATGAATATCTGAAGGATAGTAGTTGGACTTTTAGTATCTATTGATAGAAAAAATGCACTACATCGAAAGCTACTACAATTTTGAATGCGTTTAAAGGAGTTTATATTTTATTAATCACAATGACATAGGCATGGATTTGAAAAACAATACCTATACAATAAAATGTATTCATTTTGTCAAAATAAAATTCTTCTTCACTTAGTTTTACAGACCCCATAGGGACCCAGGTAAATTATATATTCAAATTGTTAGAAGGAGCCAAGCATCATACCTGTAATCCCAGGATTTTGGGAGGCCAGAGCTGGAGAATAGCTTGAGGCCAGGAGTTTGAGACCAGCCTGGGCAACATAGTAAGAACCCGTCTCTACAAAAATGAAAAAATAAAGTTAGGTAGGCATGGTGACATGCATCTGGGGTCCTGGCTACTAGGGAGTCTGAGACATGAAGAATGTTTAAAACCAGAAGTTCGAGGGTACAGAGAGCTATGATTGTGCTACCACACTCCAACCTGAGCAACAGTGTTAGACCTGGTCTGTCTCTTAAAAAAAAGACAGAAGAAAGAAAGAAAGAAAGAAAGAAAGAAAGAAAGAAAGAAAGAAAGAAAGAAAGAAAGAAAGAAAGAAAGAGAGAGAGAGAGAGAGAGAGAGAGAGAGAGGGAGGGAGGGAGGGAGGGAGGGAGGGAGGGAGGAAGGAAGGAAGGAAGGAAGGAAGGAAGGAAGGAAGGAAGGAAGGAAGGAAGGAAGGAAGGAAGGAAGGAAGGAGGGAGGGAGGGAAGGAAGGAAGGAAAGAAGGAAGGAGAAAAGAAGGGAAAAGAAGAGAAAATAAGAAAAATGTTAGAAGAAAACTATCCCACACTTTTATTTGATTACATAGAGGGAAAATTTTCCACTCCTAAGAAGAATCATTTCACTTTCCTTAAGCAGTGAAGATACATCTGTGGAGTTAATTTAGGAGAAGAAACTGACATTATATTACATTTCTTCATCTTTTAAATTTTCAGATGAGCCTGGTTAATAATGGTGTGTTCTGTCTGCTATTTGGGATACTGTAAACTGAGACTAACAGGCTCTATCTCGTGGAGATGACTTTATATTTGTTCCTTTGTGCAAGTGATTAGGTGGATAAATTTGTCTTATTATAGTAAAAATGGTCAGACCACTAGGCCACTCACATAAAGACAAATCTTTTAATTAGCTTTGTCAGTAATGCGGTGACATTTGATCTCCACTTTTTGGCTTGTAACTTATGTTTCACTAAATTTAGAATTTTGAAAGGTAAAAGATAATGATATTTATTATCTCTTTAAGAGTATGTCATATCTAGTATTTTCGAGCTAAGGCAGAGCCTTCCAAATGGTGTACAATAAATAAGGATAAATGTATTAATGACATACATAGAATATGCAACTGAGACATAAGAGCAATTACTGAAAAGCATGGATACAAATTATCTTTTATATTATTTATAAGCATGATAACTTTGAATAGATATTTAAGAGTAAAGCTAAGTTCTAGGCTCCAAATAAATACAAATGTTATTTGAATTTCCTTAGACCTCAGTATTTAATATAGTTGATCAACATACAAGTGTGCAATATATGATTCAAATATCAATGTGCAAATCTGGCCAGAAGACCCGATGCTCGGAAGTTTATTGTCACATTTAACTAATTGACCGGGAAGAAATAACCAAACAAACCAAAACTTTAGTCTTCTATACAAAAAAATCATCTTCCAATCCTTTACAATTTTCATACATTACCTGAAAAATGAAAATTTGTCTTTACAATATATGGGTCGGCCATAAAACATTATATGTGTTCATCATGTTTTTCCAAAGAGTAATGTACTATCTATCAAAGAAACTGGTCAGTGGTTCTAGCAAACAAATATGCCACATTTTTCAATACTTCTTTTGTATGAATAATGATATTTAGTTTATTATAATGAACTTCTAATAAAGGTCCTTAAATTGAACTTTTCAAGTTTTTAGTTCTGAGAAGCATAACAGTAAGTGAAAGAAGCCTATTATATGTTAAACTGTTTTCTGAACAAAATTTTTGTTGCCGAGGAAACATTTATTTTCCTAATAGAACACATTTTCAGGGTCTCATTTGTGTTAAAAATATTCTTACTCTAATCTAACTTATTTAGGAATTAAAAAGACATTATTGTATGAATTACATACAATTAAAAAATTGACCTTTTATTTCAGATGAGTTCATGAATTCACAAATAAATAATAAATTTTTATAAATGTATTTGTATCTCACTTCTGGTTTTATGGTTTAGAGTAGTAACAAAATTCTTTCATTCTTTAGGTTTTAATTTTATCTTTGCTTAATTTGTAAACTTTTAATATATCTTTAATTAACATTCATTTTTAGTAATTTTCAATAATTTTCAACCATTTATAAATATTATGTTTTTGGCCTTCCTTATCTGAAACTAAGAACATAAATAAATTGCTTCATTTTACAAGATAAGCTCTCCAGGAGTAGGATCTGCTTTATTCATTGCCATAGCCACATTGCCTGCAAAAACGAATAATACATAATGATTTACCTAAGTTAATTGGTCAGTTTTCAAAATAAATTCATTTTTAGAATATAAATTATTTTTCTATTTAAATTTGTGACTGTGTAAATATTTAAAGAAAATGACACTTTATTCTTTTATGTCAGATACCAAATTTTTTTACAAAGTCAGCATTTTCAATGTGTCTTTTCTAGGTGATTTTATATCTTATATATTATTAATTGTTCTAATTAATACAAAAATCTCTATTCGCTTTACAATATATTAGACTAATAATAGAAAGTTGAGAACAGGATTATATAAGACTAGAGAAGTTGAGTTTATCTGATAATAATAAAAGCTTAAAGTTTACCTAAAATAAAAACACATGGTAAATAGTGAAAAACAGGATTTATTCAGAAATTTACTTTGAAAAACATATAAGGATTTATAAAATTGTTTATGCTATCTTTATCTAAATCTCAAATTTAAATAAAATGAAAATTGAAATTATTTCTTGTTGAAACAATTTAGTATTGTGTTTTGCCTCTCGGGATTATTCTACAAGAAAGTTTTAAGATAACATAATGTAATTTTCACTTAATGCTGAATTTTACAGCAAAAGTATTAAAATATTGATTTAAAAATATTCTATCAATTTAACCATTTTCTCTAGGCTCCTCCCAATCTTCTGGATAATTAAATAATTTTTATTTTGACTTTTCTCTAGTTCAATTTATAAAAGATTCTATTCTTTATTAATTGAATTAAATCTAGCAGATCCTCATCTTTCAATGGGATTGTCTGTATTTTTCAGCCATTATCTGCTTTCATGAATTTATGAATTTTTTTTAAAACTTTTATTTTAAGTTCGGGGGTAGATATGCAGGTTTGTTATGTAAGTAAAATTGTGTCACAGGGGATTGTTGTACAGATTATTTTGTTACCCAGGTACTAAGCCTAGTACATAGTAGCTATTTTTTCTGCTCTTCTCCCTCCTCCAAACCTCTACCCTCAAATACGCCCCACTGTCTGTTGTTTCCCTTTTTGTGTTAATGAGTTATCATTTAGCTTCCACTTATAAGTGAGAACATGAGGTATTTGGTTCTCTGTTCCTGCATTAGTTTGCTAAGGATAATGGCCTCCATATCCATCTATGTTACTGCAAGATACATGATCTCATTATCTTTATGGCTGCATAGTATTCCATGGTGTCAATGTACCACATTTTCTTTTTCCAATCTGCCATTGATGGGCATTTTGGTTTACCCCATGTCTTTACTCCTGTGAATAATACTGGAATGAGCATACTCATGTATGGTAGAAAGATTCATATTCCTTTGGGCATATACCCACTAATAGGATTTCTGGGTCAAATAATACTTCTGTTTTTAGCTCTTTGAGGAATTACCATACTGATTTCCACAATGGTTGAATTAATTTACACTCCCACCAACACTGTATAAGTGCTCCCTTTTCTCTGCAACCTCACCAGCATCTGTTATTTTTTGAAATTTTAGTACTAGCCATTTTGACTGATGTGAGATGCTATCTCATTCTGGTTTTTATTTACATTTCTCTAATGATCAGGAATATTGAGATTTTTTTCAGATGCTTTTTGGAAGCATGTATGCCTTCTTTTGAAAAGTATCTGTTCATATGATTTACCCAATTTTTAATGGAGTTGTTTTACTCTTATAAATTTCTGTAAGTTTCTTATAGATGCTGGATATTAGAGGTTTTTCAGATGCAAACTTTGTAAATATTTTCTCACATTCTGTAGTTTGTCTGTTTACTCTGTTGATAGTTTCTTTTACATCTGGGTGCTCCTATGTTGGGTGCGTCTGTAGTTAAGATAGTTAGGCCTTTTTGTTGAATTGAATTTTCTACCATTATGTAATGATCTTCTTTGTATTTTTCTATCTATTTTGTATTAAAGTCTGTTTTGTGTGAAATTAGGATTGTAATGCCTACTTTTGTAATAATTCATTTGCTTGGTAGATTTTCCTCCATCCCTTTATTTTGAGTGTATGGGTGTCATTACCTGTGAGATGGATCTTTAGAAGACAGCATACCGTTGGATCTTGCTTTTTTGACCGGCTTTACGCTCTGTGTCTTGTCTTTTCTTTTTTTTTTTTTTTTTGAAATGGAGTCTTGCTTTGTTGCCCAGGCTGCAGTGCAGTGGTATGATCTCGGATCACTGCAACCTCTGCCTCCTGGGTTCACGCCATTCTCCTACCTCAGCCTTATGAGCAGCTGGGACTACAGGTGCCTACCACCATACCCTACTAAACTTTGTATTTTTAGTAGAGATGGGGTTTCATCATGTTAGCCAGGATGGTCTTGATCTCCTGACCTCATGATCCACTCCCCTCAGCCTCCCAAAGTGCTGGGATTACAGGCATGAGCCACCATGCCCAGTCACTCTGTGTCTTTTAATTGGGATATTTAGCCCATTTACATTTAAGGTTATTATTGATATGTGTGGATTTGATCCTGTCATTATGTTGTTAGCTGGTTATTATGCTGGCTTATTTGTGTGGTTGCTTTATAGTGTCACTGTTCTGCATATTTAAGTGTGTTTTTGTATTGGCTGGGAAAGGTTTTTCCTCTCTAAATTTAGTGCTTCTTTCAAGATCTCTTGTAAGGCAGGTCTGTTGGCAACTATCTCCGTCAACATTTGCTTATCTGAAAGGATCTTATTTATCCTTTGCTTAGGAAGCTTACTTTGGCTGGATATAACATTTTTGATTGAAAATTTTTTTCTTTAAGAATGTTGAATATAGGCCTCCAATCTCTCCGGTCTCTTCTGGCTTGTAGGATTTCAGCTGAGAGGTCTTCTGTTAGCCTGATGCGAGCTCTCTTTGTAGGTGACCTGCTCTTTCTCTCTTTCTGCCTTTAACATTCTTTCTTTTTAACCTAGAAAATCTAATAATTATGTGTCTTTGGGATGATCTTCTTGTATAAAATCTTGCAAAGCTTTTCCCTATTTCCTGAATTTTACTGTTTGCCTCTCTAGCAAAGCTGGGGAAGTTTCCATGAACATTATCCTGAAACTTGTTTTCCTAGTTGTTTGCTTTCTCTCCCATCTCTTTCAGGGATACCAATGATTTGTAGATTTGGCCTCTTAATATAATCCCATATATTACAGTGCTTCTGCTCATTTTAAATTTTTGTTTTTTTTGTCTGACTATCTTATTTCAAAGAGCCAATCTTCATGTTCTGAGATATTTTTTCTCAGTTTGGTCTACTATGCTGTTAATATTTGTGATTGCATTATGATATTCTTGCATGTATTTTTCAGCTTCATCAGATCCTTCAGATTCTTTTTCATACTGGCTATTTTACCTTTCAGCTCCTGTATCATTTTATTGTGATTCCTAGTTTCCTTGGATTGGGTTGTGCCTTTCTCCTGAATCTTGATGATCTGTGTTTCTATCCATATTCTAAATTCTATTTCTGCCATTTCAGCCAGCTCAGCCTGGATAAGAACCCTTGTTGGAAAACCAGCTTATTTGTTTGGAGGACAGTCTAGCCATTTGAGTTACTGGAGTTCTTGTATTGGTTCTTTCTCATATCTACATGCAGGTAGGTGTTCCTTTAACTGCAAAGTAGACTGAGTACGGTCAATAGACTTCCTTTCTGGATATTTTCACAGGGCTGAAACTTTGTGCAGCGTCTTTATTTATAGCTGACGTCCTGTCTTTGGTTTCACAGATGGGTATATTAGTGAGGTATTTTTGGTGTGTAAGCTTTAGGGTATGATCCAGTGGGTGCTGCTAAGGTGTATTGGTCAGTTGGTAGGCTCTTACTGGGTCATATGGTTCCCCTAAATATCCTGAGTTGCAACCATGCTCCCTCTCAATGCCCTGAAAGTTTGAATTCCTCTTCCACTTGAGTGTTGGCTGTGGATGGCAGCTTGGCACTCCTTGGCTCCCACCACTGCTCTGGGGCAATCTTAGCGTTTGCCATTCTTCCCCAAATTGAAGGCAGCAGAGGAAGGGACCTTAGTAGTGATTGTGGCCTAGGGTCATTTGCTTGTCTCCTGGGGGTCCTACCGCAGACGGAAAATCCTGCATCTTTTAAAATATTTGCATTTTGTCTTTGTAAATAGATCTTATTTGTATTTATTTTGCAGTGATCAATAATTACACTTATGATCACTGAAGAAAAACCCACTGACAATTTTTTTTTTTTTTTTTTTTTTTGAGATGAAGTCTCACTTTGTCACTCAGGCTGGAGTGCAATGACATGATCTTAGCTCATTGCAACCTCTGCCTTTCGAGTTCAAGCAATTCTCCTGCCTCAGCCTCCCAAGTAGCTGGGACTACAGGCTCCCGCAACCATGCCTGGCTAATTTTTGTATTTGCAGTAGAGATGGGGTTTCACCTTATTGGCCCGGTTGGTCTCAAACTCCTGAGCTTGTGATCCACCCACCTCAACCTCCCAAAGTGTTCGGATTACAGGCGTGAGCCACCACGTCCTGCCGAGCAATATTTTACACTGATGCTAAGTCAAGATGGTTATTTGTGTAGGGGCTATTACTTAAACTGGTTTAATTAAGGAGGACTTGCTTTAATAAGTTTTGTTTAACTTAATAATTTAATTTAATAATAATAAATTATTAAATAAATTTAATAATTTTCTTTTGGGATGATAAATAGATAATTAACTATTACCTGTGTGTGAAGGTAAATTCATAGGGCTGAGTCTGGAACTGGTCCTTAAATACGATAGCTTCAGTTTGAAGCCTAGAAAACTATCTGCCTAATATAATTACTACAAATAGTTGTTAATTTATAACATAGCATTTATAAAATTATATGTAATAAAAAGAAATCTTATTAAAATAGCAGTGGTAGAAGAGCAGGACTAGATATGATTTTAATCTCCTTACTCTAATTTCCACAGTGGCTATAATGAGAAGTTATGGATCATAAACCACAAGATTTAGTTAGGTAAATTTCATTTGGTTATGTTTTAATGGTCATTTATTCCTCCAAAGACCTATCATTATCATTATCTCATTTTTTATATGTGAAAAATACTAAGAGATATTTTATGTGGTTAGAAGTAATTATTTACAGATACTTCTGCCAAATCAATACAAGACCATAATTAGTGCACATTGCTCTTTAAAATAAAAAATTATACCATAAGAAAGTCTAAAATCTACAGCAGTCCAGAGTTATGTGATATAAACAAAGAATTTATTCTATTAATGTGTGAAATTAGTAATCTATTTTTCATTAAAGTCTTCAAAAGGTGGAAAAACTCAACTAGAGAACTCATCTTAGAAGAAAAATTCATTACTATAGGAAATCACCTAAAATGCATATAGGCATATTATTTTCATTGTTCATACTTTCCAGGTTTGAACACTGCAGAAAAAATTTTCTCCTTTTTAATCAGCCACTACATTTGTAATTATTTTCATGATCTCATTATTGATTCTTTCTTTGCTTTACCACATCTTCTATTGCAGTTTTAGCCATTAGTTATACCTACATAAGTAAGGTAATGGCTCCTTTCTAAAGTCATTACTTCAATTCTTTTCACTCTCTTTAACTTTGATATGAATCCCATTTTAACCTTCCTACCTCAAAACTTAAATAAACTAGCATTTGCCTACTATAATTTTGCAACATTTTAAAGTTACTATTGTTTTATTTTAAATTCCCTGTCAGGAGTTAATCTTTTAAAGTGTAAAGTGTAATTGATGTGTATTACTTACTAATATATGCAATCACTATTTTATTGTTGTATATGTAGAGGGTCTTAAGATTTTTTATTAAAACATTTTTGCTTTGTTTATCTTATAGATAAATTTACATGCTGAATTATAATTTTTAAATAATAAATTTCAATAAATTGGACTTGAACTCACAATGCACACATTTTAAGATTTTTGATGAATTTTACAAAACCACTTTCAAGAAAATTTCTATCAAAAGACAAACATTTATGAGAATATGTACTTCCATAATCTTCATCGTTTTTACATGATTTAACTTTTAGAGTATAAAAAGATATTCATTACTGTTTTATTTGTTATTTTTAAACATTTATGAAATTTAATATTTTAATACATTTATGGACCATTTATTTTTTATCATTTGTTTTCATATTTATAGGTTTTATTAAGTTTTCTATCTATAATTTTTTATTTTAATATATATAAGAAGATATTGAAGATATAAACTCATGCTACTATTGATGATCGTTAGCCATTATTTTTTTTTTGTAATGTTATAGATGGATCTACATACATAAATGTTTCTCCTTGTTTGTTGTTAGGTAGAAATCTTATTGCCCCATTCCCCTGTCCCACATGATTAGTTAATGTGCCAGCATCACTTGTAGAGAAATCCATTCATTTCCAAGTCATCACTATCAACAGACTTAAATATCTATAAATATTAATCATCTCATTGTATTAATAAAAACTTATGACAGATGCATATTTTTAAGTGTTTATACTTGAATCACCATCAAAAGTAAGAATAGTGTACAGATTCCAAAAAGAGTTAATCAGTGCCCACTATAATGCACTTTCACATACACTGAAAAAAGTTCATATTTGTGGCAATAATGTGTAACATATTTTTTTCAATGTGTGTGAAAGTACATTAGAGTTTGTGATTGTAAACAGTTTTGAGTTACTGAGTTGTGAATAGCACAGTAACAATGTACAGATTTTTGTTTTTTTTCAAGAATTACTAAAGGGTAAACCTCACGTTTTTCTTTTTTTTCTCCAAATCTGTGTTTGTGTGAAGAAGCTTTATGGTACAGTAAATACAGAACTACTGAGAAGTCAGAAAGAAATAAATTAGGTTTTCAATATACCTATTATTTTAAGACATAAGCAGATTTGTAGAGCACATAATTTGCTTACCAGAACTTATAAAAATTTATGATATTTTATTTTCACTTGAAGGCTTAAATATAATTGCCCATTTTCTACAAAAGCTTTTTTTGTAAAATGTCAATATTATTTTAAAACATTCATAATAATAGTAATTAACACCAGATTAATTAATTACTTATTCAAAGTAGTGTTGAAAGTTCACCAGGAGTAATATATAATGACTTCTGCAAAAAGTACTTATTAATGCAGCAAGTTATAGAATATTATTTGGATTATTTCAAAAATTTCCCACCCTTCTAGGATAAGAGTGATTGCTTTTTAGCCATAGTTACATACAATCACCAAAATTGGCTTTAACACATTTAAGCAATAAACTTTAGTTATATAACTATGGTAACAAATAAACACCAGAAATGCTCTGTATTTTTTCTGATTGATCTATATTAATTCACATCAGTGAGCATACTTCTGAAAGACACCTAAATTTAGTTACAGCCAGCCTCATACTTTAATATCTAGACTGTCAGCATCAGACTTACTCCAGGGAACACGTTGCTAAGACTAATGTCAACCAAATAATGGCTCTGTAACCAATATCAAGCATACTTCTAAGGCTGTAGTCAACCTGCTTCCTTTCTATGACCAACTCAAGCAAGGACAAACTCTTTCCATGATTCTATATAAGCAGTTTGGTGATAAGGCTCTTCTAGACCAACAATGTATTATTTTTACTTATGTAGGTACTAAATTCAACTTTGTCCCCCCCCCCCTTTTTTTTGGTTTTAAGTTTGAGGCTCATCCTTGGACAATTCTGGAAATTCTAGTTTGGTTGTTTGAAAGTTTTCATTTGGCAGCATTTTATGGAACACTCAGACCAGCAGGTATGCTCAATGGGTCTCTAGGCCCAAATTCCTTTTCTTCAGATTTGCTGTCCTGCCCTGTCTCAATAAAATTATTGATATCTTATAAATATCTTGTTAGTGATTCTTGTTTTATTAGCCTAAAATTTGTAAGCAAATAGAACTTTGTGTTTTTAGATCTAAATAATAAAATGTGCATAATTCAACTAAATCTAGGAATTTCTATAAGGCATTTGTGTAATTAGAACTTTTGGATTGGAAGTGTACATTTTATTTAAAAAATGGACTTAAATTTTGTGAAACTGTATTATAACTTTTGTTAGAATGTGTCATTCATGTAAACTACTCCAGTCAAATTTGTCTCAATATAAGGATACCAGATTCCTCGGGTTTGTAGATTTGCAATTTCGTTACTTTTTTATTGCCATTAATTGGCTTATTTTTCTGCTGCTTGCTTTTATTTTGCTTTTGTTTAACCATTTTCACAAAGTGTTGTCTTACGGTTTTTATGTCTTTGTTTCCTTTATCTCAGATATTTTTGTGTCTGCTGAATGTCCAAGGGAGTGTTCTATGGAAAACAGGCCTAATAAATCTCCAACTAATCCCAATTGTTCTGAGGACTAATGATTGACTATCCATTTAACAGATAACCCATTTGTGCAAAGGCAATTAATCAACTTTTCATCGAGTCTCATACAAAACAATCATGAGCACACTTTGCCTTGTAAATTGGCAACAGTAGGTTAATATTCTTTAGTCCATATTTAGGCATAAATAACTCTTGGGATGTTGATCATCATACAGGTCCCTCCTAGATTGTCTTTAGTTAGGGAACCTGAGACATCCTCTTTAGGCACCTATATTAGATTGAACATAATGCCCTTTTTCCTGTTTGTCATTGGTTCTTATATCAATGATAATACATCTTCTTTTGTTAACAATTCTATGCCTATATAAGGTTGTGTGATAAAGATTAATACTGGGCATCAGGAAGAGTAGATAATGGTTTCTGGTCTTAATACCTAGGTGATGGGATAGTCTGTGCAGCAAACCACGATGGCACATGTTTACCCAGGTAACAAATCTGCACATCCTGCATATGTACCCTGGAACTTAAAATAAAAAATTTTTAAAGATAAATATTGGTTTAAATTGGTAAAAGTTAGAACATTGACTTTGAAAAAAAACTTGCCATTTTGGGTACTTCAGACATACCAAAATTATAAAAGAGCTTATAAAAATAAATGCAACAATAATTCAAAATTCAATAGTTAACCACTTCAGTTGACTTTCTAAGGACTCAATTCTGAATACTGTATCCAAAATCTTTAACTTTGAAAACTCTTTATGTCATTTATACTCAAATATTTTGAAAACCACTCATGCCTACTGTGTGTTTCATTACTTCTCTATAGCATCCATTAGAATACTTCCATTTTTCCTTCTCTTTCTACTGTCATTCTAAATGAGTTACTCTTTCTTCAGTCTTTTCCTAGGAAGATATTAACCGTATTTTTATTACTATCAGTGGTAGACAGGATAAAGAAAATGTGGTACATATAAAATGATATGTTAGACTTTGTGTCCCCACCCAAATCTCATCTTGAATTGTAATCCCCATAATTTCCATGATCCCCACAATGCCCATGTGTCAAGGAAGAGACCAGGTGGAAGCAATTGAATCATGGAATGGTTTCCCCCATGCTGTTCTCATGATAGCGAGTGAGTTCTCATGTGATCTGATGGTTTTATAAGGGACTTGTCCCCCTTTGCTCAGCCCCTTCTCCTTCCTGCTGCCTTGTGAAGAAGTGCCTTGCTTCTCTTTTGCCTTCTGCCATGATTGTAAGTTTCCGGAGTTCTCCCCAGCCATGCTGAACTATGAGTAAATTAAACCTCTTTCCTCTATAAATTACCCAGTCTTGGGCAGTTCTTTATAGCAGTATGAAAACAGATTCATACACCATGGGATACTGTTCTGCCATTAAAGAAAAAAAAGAAAAGAAAAAAAGATCGTGTCCTCTGAAGGAACATGGATGAAACTGGAGGCCATTATCCTTAGCAAACTAATGCAGGAACAGAAGACAAAATACCACATGTTCTCACTTATAAGTGGGAGCTAAAAGATGAGAACACATGGACACATAGAGGGGATCAACACACTGGAGCCTATCAGTGGGTGAAGGGTGGGAGAAGGGAGAGTATAAGGAAAAATAACTAATGAGTTCTGGGCTTCATAACTGGATGACAAAATAATCTGTACAAAAAACTCCCATGACACACAAGTTTACCTATATAACATACTTGCACTTGCACCCCTGAACTGAAAATAAAAGTTAAATAAAAATAAAAATAACAGACATATTTTTATAAAATGTGTAACACTTAGCCAGGTGCAGTGGCCATGCGTGTAGTCCCAGCTTCTCAGGAGACTGTGTTAGGGGGATCACTTGAGCTAAGGAGTCTGAGTCTAGGCTGGGCAACATAGAGAGACCCCATATCTTTAAAAAAGGTTTATACCAAAATCCTTGTTACATATATCATCTATCTGTCTAATTATATATGTCTTGATGGATATGCATTTATATAATACATATAGGTATTTTTATATAATATATGTATAGATAAATCAGAAGAGTTTTATTGTGGGAATTGGCTCATGTGATTTTAGAGGCCAAGAAATCCCATGATATGCTCTCTGTAACTTGAAGGACCAGGAAATCCAGTGGTGTAATTCATTTTGAGCCTGAATGCCCGAGACTCAGGGGAGCTGATGATTGAAATAACTCCTAGTACAAGGCCAAAGGCCTGAGAAATGAGTGGGTGGCTGCTGGCATAAGTCTGGAAGTCTGAGGGCCCAAGAACAAGGAGCTTCAATGTCTGAGTGCAGGAGAAGATAAAATGTCTCAGTTCAAGAAGAGAAAGGCGAAGAATCTGCCCTTTCATCACCTTTTTGTTCTATTTGGGTCCTGGAGAGATTGGATGATGCTCGCCCTCAGTAGTAAGGGCAGGTTTTCTTTACTTAGTCTATGGATTCAAATGCTAATCTCTTCTCAAAACCCAACACAGATACAACCAGAAATAGTGTTTTACCAATTATCTGGGCATGTCTTAGCTAAATGAGATTGACATAAAATTCACTATTACGGATCTGCATTTTTCCTTTACCAGATTCTCACAATGTCCATTTAAGTTCGTGAACATACATAAGACTGTTTCTTCCCAAGATTATAAGAAAAATATTATTTTAACTGCCTGTAACAACTGGCAGTTTTTATGGAAATACATTTTATCAAGTTCTTATTATTACCACTAATAACTTGCCCAAATGTAGGCTTTATTTGGCACCATTAAAATGCTAGCTCTATAATTCAGCTCTTACAAGCTATTGCTACTGCAGACAAAAATTAACATAACTTGTATTACACTACTATTCCAAATAATTATCCTATTTGCCAATAACGTAAACATGAAGGAAAATATCCTTACTCTAGAAAAGGGTAATACATTTTTAGGGAAGCAACATTGACTTATTATTGTGGCAATACTTATAGAAGATATAGTTTGATTTGCTATCTTGGCAACACCTAGGTATCTACAGATTCATTAAGATTGATTACATTCCTTATGCAGCACCGAAATTCTTTCTTTCTCTCTCTCTCTCTTTCGTTCTTTCTTTCTCTCCTTCCTTCCTTCTTTTCTTTTCTTTTCTTTCTTTCTCTTTCTTTCTTTCCTTCCTTCCTTCCTTCCTTCCTTCCTTCCTTCCTTCCTTCTTCTTTTTAATTTTTTTTTTAGACAAGGTCTCCCTCTCTTGGTCAGACTGGAGTACAGTGGTGTGATTGTAGCTCACTGCAGACTCCAACTCCTGGCTCAAGGAATTCTCTGCCTCAGCCTCCAGAGTAGCTGGCTACAGTCACAGGCCACCATGACCAGCTAATGTTTTAATGTTTTTTGTGAAGTCTAGCTACATTGAGAGACCAGGCTGTTCTCAAACTCCTGGCCTCAAGCAATACGCCTGCCTTAGCCTACCAAAGTGCTGGGATTGCAGATGTGAGCCTCTGTGCCAGGCTCTCTGAGTATTACAGAAGTCTAAAGAAATATGAAATTTATTGGGGTATAATAAATATCAAATAGACAGATGAACCTAAGGACAAAGGTCACATCTGGAGGAGTTAACTTGATCATCCTCAACAGCATATTCTTCATTTGGGCTAACATCATAAAGAGTTCTTTCCCTGGAAGCATATTAAGCTGTTAAAATTGCTTAGTTTTGGATAATTAAATACTTTTGGATTTGTTCTGGCCAACCAGATGAATGTTTACACCATTGCTAGCACTTCTTGATCAATTTGGGTTAACATTAAATACCAGATGGAGAAATCTATGCTGAAAGAAAAAGCAATCTGATTGTTTTAGATAGATTTTTAGAGTGGTTGAGACTTTTTTTTGGTTCAAGTTTTCTTGTTGAGGTTTGGGAAATATTAGGTTATGGTTTCAGACTTTGGCAGTCTCATGATATTTTAGTTAAATTTGTTGACACAATTGTTTTTTAGATTGCTAAATGCTACTATGCAGGTACTGTCCTTACAAATGTTTCCAAATGACTCAAAGATGAAAACAGGATGAAATCATGTTGCTCAACATGAGCACTGAAAATCTGTGAAACATTTTGTCTTCAAGAATAATCAATGATTCAACCTGTTTTACATCATGGTGACTATAATTAATAACAATACATTGTATATTTGAAAATTGCTAAAAGAGTAGATTTTAAAGTCTCTCACCACACGCGAAAAAAATGGTAAGCATGTAAGACAACGTGTATATTTAATTTCTTGATTTAGCCATTCTACAACATATTCACACATCAAAACACCATGTTGTATGCCATAAATATGTACAAATTTTGTTAATTAAAACTTTTCTTAAAGAAGAGTCATCAATAGTAGTGAAAATCTGAATAAACTTTGCTGCTCTATCATGTAAACTTAGTTGCAGTGAGACCAGTGAGGGACTGAAAATATTAAAAAGTCCCTTTGGGAAGCCAAGGCAGGTGGATCACAAGGTCAGGAGTTTGAGACCAGCCTGACCACCATGGAGAAACCCCCATCTCTACTAAAAATACAAAAATTAGCCGGGCATGGTGACGTGCGCCTGCAATCTCAGCTACTTAGGAGTCTGAGGCAGGAGAATGGCTTCAACCTGGGAGGTGGAGATAACAGTGAGCTGAGATCGCACCATTAAACTGCAGCCTGAGCAAGAGAGTGAGGCTCCATCAAAAAAAAAAAAAAGGTCCCAACACACTTAGACAGAGACTGATTTTTCTATAACCATCGTAAGAAGCAACCTTCAAAATCGGTTTTAAACATGTCTAATAAGTCTATTTATTTCCGTAATCAGAGTAACATTTAAACCTGAGAACTGGTTTTAACATCTAATTAATAAACAACTCAGTTTAGTAAGCATAATTCTAAGAGCAACCAATCAGTGACAGCCTTATACTTTGCAAGTCAACTATTCAGCATTAGACTTACTCCTGTGAACACACTTTTAAGGCCGATGTTACTCTTGCCTCTGTAACGAATACATGACATGCCTCTAAAGCTATCATAAGCCTGGCCCAGACTCTGTGATCAATACCACCTATCCCAGTGCTTCTCTAAATCCTAGTGTAAGATCAATCCTTCACTTGACATAGTGAGAGAATGTCTGTTCATCATAGCTATTCTTTTTTAAAGTATTATACTCGCAATCACATTTTTAGTATTATAAATTACTGTCAGAAATACAGAGGCTTAGAGTGTCATTTGACAACTCTCAAGGAGTGAAATTATCCTATTCCAAATCAGTGTGTGCATTTACATATATGTATATTTAATAATTCCATATTGACTGTAACATTGTGATGATTTTATACTTAATAAATGTATTCATTCAACAAACACTATGCGATGTAGATTTTTTTTTGGTATAAGTTATCCAGCTTAGTGCTACAGAAAAGTCTTGCATGGACAAGCCAGAACCTTTTCTAGAGCGTTACATCGCTAGTGAGAAAATTTAGGTCTAGCTTTCTTGGTGTTTACATAGGATGGTATATTCATGGCTTTATTGGATGAAATCTCAGCATTTTTAAAATTTGTGAAATCACAAGAATATAAGTCTACCAATAATAAATTGCTCTTTTTCTGGTGATGTAATAACTACTTTAAGTATTCTGAGGAAAAATATCAGTGTGTGCTGAAGTGCTTAGGAAAAGATCTTAGATAGAACTTAAACTGGTTCTAGAAATGTAGCTGAACCTCAGCTGATGAAGAACAGGTGAGTATACAAGCCAGTTCAGCCTAGCAGGACCTGCCATGCTTCTAAGTCCTGTTCTAAAATGAAGCCATGTGAGGCTCCCATATAGACAAAAGGGACAGATCTCAGAAGAATCAATGCATCTGCGATGTTTCTGTGGCTCATTTCATATATGGACAAAACCATACCTTCTTTAAATACGAACCCCAGTGTAGGATCAGTTGTGTTAGGAATTATTTTCAAAGTGCTCTAGTTCCTCTGTTATATTTCACAATGCCCTTCATTCACTAATCTTGCCGAAACTACGGATTTTTGAAGGAGTCAAAAAGTTGAGCAGCAAAACACAATATGAATCTCCTTTACCAGGATTGTGAAGCAATGGCTTGACCCTCTACTGCATCATTATAGCATCAAACAATATATTCCACATTTTACCTAAGTTCTATGTTTATCTTAACTCATCTCCCAACCACGAATCTTCAAAGCAGATTTAGTGTCACTTTCCTTTTTCTAACTCTGGACATAATTTTTATCTAACTTATTTGTGATCTATTTTTAGCCCTTTGATTTTCATAACATACTAGGCTATATAAGAAATATATTTCATGGCAAGACTCCTCAAGACTTCTTCCCATTGCTTCTTTTGTTTTCACTTGGTTTAATATTTTTCTGTAAATAATTTGTATGTTCTGTTGGATTTTGAACAGAAACTCTTTACAAAGTTCTGGAGTCCTGTAGGAGGGATATTTGCTACTGAGCTTGTATCTAACACCCCTGGGCAAGTCAGATAACAAGGACTACTTCTGCTGTTTAAAATGCCAGTCAGTCCTTCACCTCTCACCACCCTTCAGTAGGAAGTATCTCCAGCATTGTCTCCATCCTTACCCTGACGAATTGAGCTGTTTATATGTACTTTGAAAAAATATACTCCAGGTTCATATACTGCTATTAAAAGCTAAACATAATAAATCATTCAGCTATGCAATTTCCAGGCTACTGATTCTTTGCACAGTTTATTTGTGTTCAGGCATCTCATAATTTAGAAGAAGAAAAGATAAAACTCTTCACTGCAAAAGTTGCAGAGGATAAATTATAACTTCGGGATAAAAATGGGTGTAATAATTTTTTCCACATTCACTGCTATCATGAATTTCAATTGCAATATAGCATATAAATAATAAGAAGGTAATACCTCATAGATTTTACTATTAGACTTCTGATACTAGGTAAATCTTAAAGCTATTTGGGGTTGATGTTCACAGTTTTTCAATCTTCATTAAATAATACTTTAGATGCATTAGTAACTTAAAGACTCTTCTTATCTATATTCTGTTTTAGTTCTCACAGTATTTGTGTTTGAGTGTTGATAATTTAGTTTTTTTTAAAAGAATGAATACATTCACTGAATTTCAGTAATCACATATCTTGCAAATGATTATACTGAGAATAATCCAGATTCTATTTTAGCCCCAGTGTTTGCCCACATAGGTCTTTTTAAGAAACATAATAAGTAGTAAAAAAAAAAAAAAAAAAAAAAAAGAGAGTTCTAGAGGATAACTTTAAGAGATCATGAATTTTAAATAAAATGTTTTCAGGAGGCAAGAAAGGAACAGATAGGGGTTAAGAAACAATCAAAGGGCCAGGTGCAGTGGCTCACACCTGTAATCCCAGTACTTTGGGAGGCCGAGACTGGCAGATTACCCGAGGTCAGGAGTTCGAGATCAGTCTGACTAACAAGGTGAAACCCCGCCTCTACTAAAAGTACAAAAATTAGATGGGCATGGTGGCAGGTGCCTGAAATCCGAGCTTGGGAGGCTGAGGCAGGAGAATCGCTTGGACCTGGGAGGCGGAGTTTGCAGTGAGCCGAGATCACGCCACTGAACTCCAGCCTGGGCGGCAGAGAGAGACTCTATTTAAAAAAAAAAAAGGAAAAAGAAAAAAAGAAAGGAAAGAAGGAACCAAAGAAAAAGAAACAATTTAAGCAAACAATTTAAGATGGGAAAAACACTATAATATTTTTTTTAAATGTGAGAAAAAAGCAATTAGAAAAAGATCTAGATATCTGCAGAAAGTTAACTTATTTTTCTCTCTCTAATTAGATGTTGTGAAAAAAAAATCCATTTGTGATAACAATAAAAAGCTATTCAACCCTCTGAGACTTATTTACCAAGAAAGGTGTAATAATTTATCATAATAGAAAAGTTAAAATTCTGAGAGACCATGAAATGTTTCCTAAATAGAAATATAGAAAATGTCACTAAGAGCAAAGATGAAATATAGCCATAAAGAAAAGAAATACCATAACATCTGTCTAAAATAACCTTAAAGACTCCATGAAAAATTAAGACACCAATGGGAATTATCACAATAGCATATAGTGTTTAGAAAGCATAGAGACTCTCCAGCTTCAGGTTAGAGAGTTTTGAAAGGGTGTTCTAATAAGTCTGAATTTTAAGGAAAAAGTTTTATTTCTAGTTCCATGGTAGGCCAGCATACCAAACATTGTATTGCAAATAAGAACATAATTTGATGATTATTTCAACAAAAAGGGGAAGAAGGGACTTTTGCCATCGGCAAATGTTCATCACTGTGCCTTTTTGCTGCTTGCTTATTTTATTTTCCTCCAGACATTCAGTACACACAGGTTCTAAATTTGTTTATAGTACTGAGTTTAAACTCATCAGTTTCTCCCATATAATATTTATTTAAACTTTAAAGGAGGAAAACTATAGATTAGAGAGTGTGGTACTCTAAAAATGGAAATTTGGTGTCTGAGTGTTAGTAGTATTTCTTAGATCAAAGGATTCTTACTGGCACCCTCCAAATGAATCATTTTGTGACTGCATCTCTTCCTAGTAATCCAACTCCTGATATTATCTGACACAAACTCCTTACCTTCTCATGATATTATGGTACAAGTACAAACAACCTTAGATTTGATTTGATTTTTAATGTTATTTCACTCACCATGCAAAAATAAACTTGCTAATGTTACGGCTGGGGTTAATGTTAAAGCCGAATCTGCAGTCTCAGAGCCAACCTCTTCAAACTTTGAATAAATTTGCCTCAACATTGAGTGCTATAATGCTCTGTTGTTGTCTTGAAGGAAGGAAAAAAAGTAAGACTCTGACTTCAGTGCTACACAGCCAGCGGCCTCTGTAAGAGTGAATGCCTTCATGGGGACGTGCTTAATGTGATACCGGTATTGTGCTGCCAGGCTGAGCTCAACTGAGGCTGAGAAAAGATCAATATGAAGTTTCATATTGTTGCACTGGAAAGTTTTTATTTTATGGCTCCAGGAGCATTTTCCAAACGGAAGCATTCTATTAAGAATTAATTCAGAACATCATATGTACCCCCCCCAAGTATAATATACCTTCACTATGTACCTTTAAAAATTAAAAAAGAAAATGATCACAATAGGCAAAAATTTGCTGAAGTAGAGTTTAAATTCCAGCTTTTCCCAGGTGGTTCCCCATTATTCTACCTGAAGCCCTAGGCAGGATGATATCCTGGGTCATGAGGACCTGAAGAAAGAAGAGGATTAAACTGTATCAGCTCAGGGATCCTGGTCACCTGCAGGTTTTATGCAGGTTTGCAGCAAGTGACTCCTGGGCATCCCCAAACACAGTAGGAAATCGAATCGTGTTCTCTTTCTTTAAAAATCATTTTGCTTTCTCTTTTTTTAGTTTAGCTGATATTATTCAATTGTTGCTACATTTGTTCCTATTGCTTAAAATAGTGTTTTACAAATAGGAATGATTTTAATATAATTTCTATGAATACATTATTTCTATTTCAAATCTGTTTCTTCTAGAAATAGAAGAAGGTATAAGTACTTTGTTTATATTAAAACTAAAAGTTTAATATATGTAGGCCATAGTTGAAGTTTAACATGACTGGTTAAGATGTTTGAAACAATGAAGACCATAAGCAATGAGATTTATTAAACAGAATGAATTGATTTTAGTGCTTATTTATTGGAGAGACAATCGGCATTTATGTCTTAAGGACTTAGGTTCTTTGGAGAGTTTGAAAGAAATATAGATGACTCATCTTTACCTTTGAATTTCATTTTTTGACTTTATAGTTACTAAATTAAATAACTATGAACAGAAAATAAAGCTTTTAAATTAAAATATGTGTGTATATACATATGTATATATACACATAAAATAACACATAGCTATTTTAATTTAATACCTATACAATTCTATGTATATATAAGCTTCTAAACTTAAAAAAAAACACAAATTGATTACCATCAGCCTTTTTGATATCTATAATTGCTATATTTAAATATTTATATATATATCACTTGGTTATTATATTTTTTGTTACAATGAAATTCACAGGAAATAAAATCAGCAATTTTAAATGGGACACTTCAATGGCATTTAGTACATTCACTATTTTATGTAACCAATACCTCTGCCTAGTTCCAAAATATTTTCGTCTCTACAAAAGAAACCTCTCTCTATATTAAACAGTTATTACCCTTCCCTTCTTCCCCTAGTCCCTGACAACCACCTACCTGTTTTCTGTTTCTCCAGATTGACCCATTTTTAATATTTCATAAACATGAAATCAGGTAAGATGGGACCTTTCGTGTCTGACTTCTTTCACTTAGCATCATGCTTTCAAGGTTCATCTGTGTTGTAATGTGTATCAGTACTTCATTCCTTTTATGGTTGTACGTGCGTAACGCCATTTGTTTATTCATATGTTGATGGACATTTGGTTTGTTTCCACCTTTTGGCTATTGTGAATGATCTATTGTAAACGTTGGTATATAAATATGTGTTTGAGTCTCTGTTTTTAATGCTTTTGGATATATATCTGGAAGTAGAATTACTGGGACATATAATTATTTGTGTGACATTTTGAGAAGTCTCCAAACAAATTTTTATAGTAGTTGAGCCATTTTACATACTTAGCAAAGTTTTAGGAATTCTATTTCTCCATATCTTTGCCAACACTTGTTATTTACCTTTCTTAGAAAAGTTGGGGCTATTCTACTGGGAGTGAAGTGGTATCTTATTGTGGTTTTGATTTGAATTTCCCTAATGACTAATTACATTAAGCATCATTTCGTGCACTTTTTGGCAATATGTTTATCTTCCCTGGAGACATATTTATTCAAGCCTTTGCCCATTTTTAAATTGTGTTGTTTCATTGTTGAACTGCAAGAATTCTTTATACATTCTATATACTAGGCAGATGCTATTATTTTAGTAAATATGATTTAATTATTTTAACTTCAATTGCAAACTTGTGTTTTTCTTTTAAGTCATTTTAATATGGTATATCCTGTTAATATCTTCAATAATTTATTGTGAATATTATTAATATAGGAGAGTACTTGATTTGAGATAGAATTTGAGTTAATTTGTATGAGAATTAAATTCTATAAGGTTTTGCTAACTATGGAAAGATTACGGTTGGATATTCCCTGCTTAAAGAGGCACACAAATTAGATACTTTTTATGGAATTTTTTTTCAATTATCTATTTCTGTTTTCTTACAATATTTTTCATCAGTGAAATTATAATACCTGCTTCTAGCAAAATAATGATGGTTGAATGAATCGGTGAGTGACTGGGAGGATGAAATACTAATAAAAATCTGTTAAATATATTATGCATATCTTTGAGAAGTTCTACAAATAACTTTCTTATTCTATTGGACTTACAATTGTTTTTGCCAAAGTTGTTACCCACGAACATTTAAAAATAACCTATCTAATGTTATGACGATGACATTCTATGTATATAAAGATATATTTTAAATGGCGAACCATCCTTTTATCCCAATGATAATGCCCATTTGATTGTGGTGAATTAAATTTTTGATTGCTGCTGCATTCAGTTTGCTAGTATTTTGTTGAGGAATTGTGAGTCTAGGTTTATAAGAGATATTAGCCTGTCGTTTCATTGTTGTTGTTGTTGTTGTGTCTTTGCCAGATTTTGGTATCAGGATGATACTAGTTTCATAGAATGAGTTAGGAAGGAATCTCTCCTCTATTTCTTGAAATATTTTCAGTAGGATTGGCACCAGCTTTCCTTTGTACACTTGGCAGAATTCAGCTGGGAATCCATCTGGTTCAGGGCTTTTTTGTTTGGCAGGTTTTTTATTAATTACTCTGTTCACGATTTCTGTTTCTTCCTGGTTCTGTCATGGGAGGTTGTATATTTCGAGGAATTTATCCATTTTCTAAATATGTTCTAGTTTGTGTGCATGGGGAAGTTCATAGTAGTCTTTGAAGATCTGTTGTATTTCTGTGATATCAGTTGTGTGTTACCTTTGTCACTTCTGGTTGTTCTTAGCTGGATATTCTTTTTTTCTTTGTCAATTTAGCTAGTGATCAATTGATCTTGTTTATCCTTTTAAATAACCAATTTTTCACTTCTTTGATCTTTTGTATGGTATTTTGGGGTCTCATTTAATTCTGCTCTGATTTTAGTTATTTATTTCCTTCTTCTAGCTTTAGGTTTAGTTTGTTTTTGTTTTCTGAATTTCTTTAGATGTAAAGTTAGGTTGTTAATTCGAGATCTTTCTCTTTGATGTAGGTGTTTAGCACTGTTAACATTTCTCTCAATATTGCTTTTGCCAAATCTTAGACATTTTGTATGTTGTGTCTCTATTTTCATTTGTTTCAAGTTTTTAAATTTCTGCCTTAATTTCATTGTTTACCAAGAAGTCATTCAAGAACATGTATTCCTGTGATTTTTAAGAGTTATTCTTGGTATTGATTTCCATTTTTATTGCATGTGGTCCATGAAGATGGATGGTACAATTTTAATTTTTTGAATTTGAGACTTGCTTTATGACTGAGCATGTGGTCAGTCTTAGAGTATGTTCCATGTACAGATGAGAAAAATGTATATTCTGTGATTGATAAGGTGAGTTTGAGTATCGGTAGATACTGTCGATGTCTATTAGGTACAGCTAGTAAAGTGTTGAATTTAAGTCCAGAATTTCTTTGTTAGTTTTCTACCTCGATGATCTGTCTAATGCTATCAGCAGGGTGTTGAAACACCATGATATTATTGTGTAGCTGTCAAATTCTTTTCATGGGCCTAGAAGTAATTGTTTTATAAATCTGGGTGTTTCAATGTTGGGTTCATATATGTTTAGGATAATTAAGATTTCATGTCGAATTGAACACTTTCAGTGTAATGCCCTTCTTTGTCCTTTTTTACTGCTATTGCTTTAAAGTCCATTTTCTTTGATATGTGAATAATGACTCCTGCTCATTTTTGTTTTCCTTTTGCATGGTATATCTGTATTCCTTTATGTTGAACCGATGGGTGTCATTACGTGTGAGATGTGTCTTTTGAAGCTGCTTGTTTTCATGTAGAAAATCAAATTTTTGCTTCTTTTAAAATTTTTAAATAGATGTAAATATAATATGATTGACTGGAAAGACTTTTTGTGTTTTAGAATTCCCCCAATTATATACTTTCTTAAAGTATGACCTATGCAGAGACTTAGACCTCTTTCACTAGGAATATCAATGAAAATGCCCAAATAGGAGTTTGGATGAAGTAATACTTTACAAGAAGTATGTGTTGTAGAAAATTATCTTTCAGATAAACTTCTGAAATACATCTGGAAATATTAAGATTAGTGCAAGTGAATAATTAAGAGTTAATTTTACATATAAAGAGTTTACTAAAAAGCTCATAAATCAATTGTCTTTCACTGTACATTAAACTACATCATATCATAAAAGTAACATTATTTTATTGAGAAATAGAGCAAAATTTGGTTTTATATAACTTATTTAAAAAATTCAATTAAGCGTCTTACAATTAGCTATTACAAAGCATGTTGTTGAAGTACCACAAGAGTTAAAACCAAAGGAAAGAAAATATCCATGATACACCAAAATCAAAAAGGACTCTCATACGTGCAGAAAGAAAACAAGATTTTGATTGGGTTCAGACTCAGATATGTTTGTCACAGTGAAGGTTTAGTGAAAATGATCAATCAAGAGTGAGACGGAATTGGATAAAGTAAGATTTTGAAAGAGAAAGGATTCATGAGAGTTGAAGAAGAGGTGATCAATGCTAGGTAAATATTAAACCTAGGGCTTCATCCAATACATCTTTATATTGTTATTCATTTCTTAGTAGAGAACAGTTATTTGAAAAGTATAGTGTTTCTGGTACTGTTTATAGTTATATTTTTGCATATAATGGAAATTCAAGGAAGTTTCCAGTAATTTTTCTTAATAAACTGACTCTCTGTATGTGTGCTAAATATATGGTTTTTATGATTCACTGTTAAACACAGGCAAAAACCAATGGCCTTCAATGTGTCTTTTCTTTAAGCAAAATCCTTAGCTGCACACTTTTTTTGCATTTTTACTTCACAAGGTACAGTCTTCTGATAAGTATGCTCCTTCTTTGTGGAAATTCACACGGCTGACCTTGCAGTCTTCTGCTGTGGAAGGGCTGCCACTGGCAACTGCAGATTAATACCAACTCAAATCTCGTTGTTTTTGATTAAGGTCTTGAGGTTAGAAACATGTAATTTGTACCTTAGAAGATAGAATAGGAAGAACATGACAGCAATTAATCCTTTTCTTGCTGATGAGAATGATAAAATATCCTCTGTTGCCTACAATATCTTTGTTAATATTCCGAAAGACACTTTTTTCTTCATGTTTATTTATAGATAATTATTTTTCATAACTCTTAAGTGTTTAATATAAAACTTTATTAAGCACTTTGAAAAATCAGGAACATGTCTATCATTATTGCAAGAGTTATTTGTGAAAACTGAAATGATGATGCATAATGAAACATAATTTTAATGAAACATAACCCCCCATACATATATATAAAAATGGCAAATATATTTTTGCAGGTCCATTATGTATTACAAATTTGGTAGGTTCAGGAATTCCAATAAAGAGCAAAGCAATCTGGTACACTGAAGCTATTAGCATACTTAATTTAAACTTCATCACTTTACCTAGATTTTTAAACTCGGTGTGTTTATATTGTGCTAGCTTCACTTACCTGCATCACTCTCAGGTCTCACCAGTTTGGTTTCAGTGTAAATTGTCTAAACTTCATTAATTACAAAATGCTTTGTATGGCCTCTGGTCTGGCAAATTAGAGGAATTACAGGTACTAAAATAATGACATATTCCACTTTCTCTAATCTACCTTTGTGTTCCAATCAAACTCAACACTCAACAATATATGCAATTCAAAAAAATTGTACAATCATCGAACAAAGAAGGACAATTAAAGAAGAAGTGTCAAGGTTAATATCTCCCAATAATTCCACTCTTGGCAGGATATAAATATTCTGGGGACATGACAGGGACATTCTCTTTGGATATATATGACTGATAACAAAATCTCTGTGAGTACATTTATTGCTCATAAATTTCTTGTGGTTGTTAACCATCAAACTCCTTGTACAAGAAGAAGACAAAGAGATCATTTTGAATGTCAGAATGCTTCACAGAAAGGAAGGATTTCACTAATGACTGTGTTCGAAACACATGACAGGAGCTCTGTCTTACAGCTTTTGAATTACACGATTCACATTTTTCTCCTCAATGATTATTGCATCATATGTGGAGTATAATCGCTGGTAACTTATTAATGTCTAAGACCTGCTCAGAACAACTAAAGATTATTATGAGTTAAACAGATTTAACCTATTTTGGAGCAAACTGTGATTTCAAACATAAAAGAAAATCTCAAAACTGAAGGATGATCCTAAAACTAGGAATTGGAATATTCCTATAGCCCACTATTCTTGATAAATTTAAGAGTATTTCTTCTTTTTCACCACAGTATTTTTAATTCATAAACTCATTGATATGTACTTAATTGTGTCCCTGCAAAATGTATATAATGAAGCTCTAATCCCCAGTGTGATAGTATTTGGAGATGGAACATTTTGGAGGTAAGTAGGGATAGATGGCACAATGGGGTGGGGCCCTCATGATGGAATTAATGGCTTTATAATAAAAGGAAGAGAAAGAGATCTCTCCCTCTCTCTCCGCACCCTTGTGAGGACACAGCAAAGAGACAGTCATCTATAAGCAGGGAAGAGACCCTCACCAGCAATCAAATTGGCAAGCACTTTGATCTTCGACTTCAAGTCTTTAGAACTGTGAGAAATAAGTATCTGTTGTTTAAGCCATCTAGTTTATGGCATTTTGTTATAGCATCCTTAGAAGACCAATACATTGACAAATATTACTCCCCTTCCTTATGTTCAGGAAGAGACAACCACAAACAAAAGTCGTAGTAAATATTGCCAGACATGGCTTGGAGTATCATTGTGAAGTAGGAGACTTAAATAGGAAACATAAGAAAATAGGTATTTGAATATGGGCATAATTATTCTTGATAATTTCTGAATTCAGAGGAGTTAAGTCCACTAATGTTAAAGAAAGTGTTCCTTCCCTTGCCTTTACGACTCTGAAGATTATGAATTTATCTCTAATGTGGATTAAGACAGAATAATGAAAAATTACCAGTGAATGGCTTTATCAAAAATAATAAAGAAAATGTGGTGTATATATACACAATGAAATAGTCTTCAGCCATAAAAAGAAAGAATTTCTGTAATTTGCAACAACATGTATGGAACTGGAGGACATTATGTTAAGTGAAATAAACCGGCACCCAAAGACAAATTTTGCATATTTTTAATCATATGTGGTAGTTAAAATTTTTTAAATTGAACTCATGGAGATAGAGAATAGAATGACGGTTACCAGAAGCTGAGAAGGGTAGTTGGGAAGGAAGGGTAAAGTGTGGATAGTTAGTGGGTACAAAAATATAATTAGAGTGAATACAATCTAGTATTCAATAATACAACAGAATGACTATTTTTAATAATAATTTACTGTATATTTTAAATTTACTGGAAGAGTGAAATTTAAATGTTCCTAACACAAAGAAATGATAAATGCTTGAGGTGATAGACACCCCAGTTACCTGGATTTGATCACTACACATTGTATGCCTGTATCAAATCAACACATTTACCCTATTAATGCATACAACTATTAGGTACCCATAAAAAATTAAAAATAAATCCAATTAAAGAACATCTTAATATCTATATGCCATATAGAAATCAAGTTTATTAAAACAGGCTTAAACATAAGTAGCAAATTTATAATAATAATTTTTAGTTGGTGACTACAAGCACTACCTTTGATTTTTCTGGAAATTTCAGTCGCATCTCTGCTCTGCTTTATCATGCTTCTCTGAGAGTGCCCTGGATTTGATCTTAAATCAGGAATCTTTTCTTTGCTTTTTTTTTTTTTTTCCAGCTTAGAATCTTTTACCCTCTTGAGAGCCTGGGAATCTTCAAAAACAAGTCATGTCTCCTTTGTTTTAACAGTACTTGCTTTATATTATCTCTCGCCTGTCATCTTTAATCAGCAAGTAGGAACCAAGGCAGCACTTTAAACAATCTTGTCGAAAATCATCTTAGCTAGATTACCCAGTTCAATAGAGGAATTTTCCACATTGTATATTACTTTAGCTAGTAGTATTGATGAAATAAAAGAGAAATAACTCATTCTACAATCATAGTAATAGATCTTAATTGCTCTATATTTAACATACAGGGAAATATTACCATGTGAATATGCCATTCATTGAGTTTCGTATAGCATATTTCAAGAGCAGAACATTTTCATAATCCTAAAGTATTTTCTTATGCCCTTCCTCCCCAGCCAATGTCCCCCATCTTTACCATACAAAATGACAGATATGATTTTATGGTCACAAGCTAATATTGTTCAACCCAGTATTTTATACAAATGGAATAATAATGTATGCACTTTTGTGTCTTAGTGTGTTTCAACTACCATAATGTTTTTGAGGGTTGTCCTTCTTATTAGACGCATCACTATTTTTAAAATTTTTATTGCTGAGTAGTATCAGATTGTATAACTGTAAATAGCTTGTTAATTCTTTCTGTTGTTAACAAACATCTTATCTTTTTCCATTTTTTAAATATAAAGAATAAAACTTCATTCATTTTGTTGAAATATATTTTAATTTCTCCTGAATATTTACCTAAGAGAATTTTGGAGTCATAGACTTTATACATACTTAACTTTAAAAAAAAGCCAAGAAGTTTTCTAAATGTTTGTATCATTTTACATTTCTACCAGCAATGTGTAAGAGTCCTGTCTGCTCCTTTTGATTGCTGACACTTGGTATTAGCAATCTTTATTTTAGTCATTCTGATGCTTATGTATTTGTATTTTACTGTGCCTTGATTTTGGATTTCCTTGATGACTAATGATGTTGATCAATTTTACATCTGATTATTTGACATTCGTTTTCTTTTGTAAAGTTTTAATACTTTTACCTATTAATTTTTGTTTGTCTTTTTTAATGAGTTGCAAGAATTTTTCATAAATTTTAGAAAAAAAAATTTGTTAGATATATGCAAGTATTTTCCTCATCTGTGAATCACATACTATTTTCTTGATGTTTTCTAAAGAACAAAAATTTTAAATTTTAAGTTTTATTTTTTATGTGCACTCTCTACATTCTACGAAATTTTGCCTGAGCCAATATTGCAAGATATTGTATATTTTCCTCTAATAATATTTTTGTTTGTTTTACTTTATATTATTTTTACCTTTATGCCCATCAATCTCATTTAATTGTTTTATTGAACATAATACTTGTACATATTAATGGGGTACACATAATATTTTGATATATGCATACAATGTATAATGATCAAATCAGAGTAATTGAGATATCCATTACTTCAAGTATTTATCATTTCTTCTGCTGGGAACATTCCAAATATTATTTTCCAACAATCAATTCTTCTTGTTGTTTGTTATATAATGTGAAGTTGAGCTATTTATTTTTTCTACATGTATATTCAATACATATGTATGTATATGTTATTCAAACAGCATTTATTGAAAAGATAATTCTTTTTTCATTGAACTATTTGGTTTACTTGTCAAACAACATATCATGTACATATGGATCTATTACTGGGCTCTCCATTCAGTTCTGTTTATTTCTTTTTATATTCTTTTACTAATGTAACACTGTCTAGATTACTGTAGCTTTAGAGAAAGTATTAAAATCTGGTAAATTAAGTCTACAAATTTGTTCTTCTCAATCAAGGTAAGTTGAGCTGTTATTGGTTCCTTGCATTTATAAGTAAATATTTAAATTACCTTGTAAATGTTTCTATATGAAGATGGCTAGAATTTTTATTGGAATTGTGTTATGCAGATAGACCTATTTGGGGAAGAAATTATGTCAATAATATTAAGTCTTTCATCCTGCAAATTTTCTCAATGTTTTGCTTACAAAGAATCATTATGCATATATTTTACTACATTGGCCCTAAGTGTTTGTTAGTTCCTACATCAATTATTTTTAAAAATTTAAAAACATTTATAAATAATACTTATTAGTTATACACCTGCACTATTCATAGCCACAAATAGGATACAAATAATATTCCATCAACAGTTGATTGAATAAACTATGATGTATTCACATTATTGAATACTATATAGCAAAATTAAATCTAAGTTGTGCCTTTGTAATTATACTGGCCAACCTGGGTGTAAGTTTAGGAAATGGAAAAATGGAAGTGGGTTCTGGCGCTCAGTATTCTCTTTATTGATTTCAAAGTTTATTATATAATTGCATATAGCTGATAAAAATTCATTGACCTCTTTGTGTATTCATAATATGTCTTCTCATTTGTATGTGCATTATAGTTTAAAAATGTGTAAAAGTCTTTTGATATGTATATAGCAATACTTCCTCCTCGTGTTTTCATATCTCTCTGTATACAAATATACTAGTTTTTCCCATCTTAAAAAATCTTTTTTTCTATTTATTTTCTCCCCTCTTTGATAATAGAGATGTCTGTATTTGTTACCTTTATCATTATTAAGTCTTTAACCTAAAGAACTCTGGCTTATGTCCCTGTCATATCACTGAAACTATATCTGTCATAGTTCTCAAAAAATTTCTGTTAAATAAATCAGTGGTCTCTTTCACTTCTCTATTATCAGTTTAATTAACTTCATAATACTTTCTCCTTTTGGAAATACCCTCCTGTATTGACTTCTGTGACAACACTGGAAGTACCTGCTCAGTTAACTTTTCTGGATCCTAACCTTAATCCAACTTTCAAATGAAGGAGTACTCCCAGGTCCTCTTCTTCTCTCTACCTCTGGTCTTTCCCTAGATAATTTCACATAGCTTTAACTATTATCCATATGCAAATGAACCTCTTAATATGTATCTCCAGTTCAGTCTTCTGTCTTGAATTTCAGGCTCATATTATTAATGTCTTACTTGATATTTCTAATTTGTATATACAGTATGTATATATTAATAGATGTAGACACAAATTGACCCATTTATATTCATTCATACACACACACACACACACACACACACACACACACACACAAACTGGGCTCAACTACCAAATTCTATTACATTTATAGTGTTTACTGTCTTATTAAATTGTATAACATCCATCATCAGTTGACTTAGCCAATAATCCAACAAGCATAATTATTTTTTCTTTTTTCTTAATACAGTCCACAATGGCATAGGTGATGATACAAAATAAATTGAGTGAATACATTCTGCTCTGTCCTTTAGATAATCAATTAGCACTCTGTCAGTGATGACATTTATTATGTTGATGCAATGTGACTTATTTCAAATTGATGCTAATATCATTCATGAATATTAGCATATTTATTTTAGCCTTTAGCCTATGTTGTTCAATAAATAATGAGCGAATGACAAATAAACATACAGAAGGACAGAAAAACAATCATATTACTTTGTTCTCTTCCTTTGAAAAGAAAGGTCCAGATTGGCTACAAAATTTTTCTGTATGATGCCCTTTTTCTTTGATCTGTATAACCTTGAATCTAGAGTAAAGATTCACTTGAACACATATACAACACATAATCCAATTATTTCTATTCTATGCTCAATACTAAAACTACTTAACGAGAAGTTTTAAGTCTTTTGCAGTACCTTCGAAGAGCACAGTAACTTAATGAATTAAGTCCTGAATATGTAGTCATAAAAAGATATGACTGTGCATGTGTATAAATATATATACACACACATATACAATCACAAAGGGATAGGTCCCAATTGTTCAGAATTATGTTTAATAGGCATTAGTTACTTATTTTAAAATGAAATTTAATTTTAGCTAGAATTGCACTGACATTTCATAGCGAATTTCATTGAATGACCTTTGATAAAGAAAGAAATTCCTATTTTGAAAAGTGATAAGCTACATAATGTTAACAATAAATGGAATATAAAAAAAACTAAAGAAGTGTGGGTTTTTACTTATCTGTACATTTTCAAGCTTATCCTCTCTTATAGGTCAAAGAGTTTTCACTCAACCTGAAAGAAAAATCTAGCATATAATTTAAAATCTTTTGCCAGGGGAGCATTAGTACAGATTTTTCTAGATCAGTACCTGAACATCATATGGTCAGGCTAAGAAAAATCAATCAAATAAAACAATACAGCAGAAGACTGTAAGACAACAATACATATTACTGAAGATACACAATAGCTAAGAACATAGTCAACAACAAATAAAAACTATTTTTGCAGTGGAGACCTATAAATGTAGGTTAATATTATTGATGTAACTACAAATAACAAATGCACACTTACATTTTAAGTTATAAAACATTCTAAAATCTAAAGTATCTAGTATTAAAGTATATGTATTACATATTATGGTGAATTACTCATTATTTTCAAGACTCTTAATAATGACATCATATTATGTGTGCTATTAATAAAATAATATATCTGTTTTTAAAAGACAAGTATTTGTTATTTTTGAAATAAAAAAAAAGGTGCTGCTAGGTAAAAACAGTAAATGACTAGAAATACTTAAACAAATGTTATTTGGTATGAGATGTCATTGAATTGGCAACGAGATAGGAAACATAAAGAGATGATAAATAAAGACTGCTAGAAAATAAATAATTTGGTTCAGTAGGGGAGAAAATTAAATTAACCACTGAGAAGAAAAAGAAAGAAGTTTCTTCTTCATAGCGTTAAGGCTTATTGAAAAATCAATGAAAGCCGTGTGTAGAACCTAGTGATTACATTCAAGCCCAATGTGCATTAATTACTGTTTATCTAGGGATAGGGAAATAGTAGGCTTGTATACCTTATTGTTCTCTCTTGGCTGCTTAAAAAAGAATTAGACATCAAGATAGAAAAAGAGTTCTTAAACAAGAAATAAAAGGAAAGACAGATTAATTCAGTTGCATAAAAATAAAACAACTTCTCTTTTTCAGTAGATTTAGATTTAATTAAGTAAACCAGGAAATACAAGCCATAAATGCGGAAAAGTATTGAAGTTCAGATATGCAAGAAAGACTATCTATGAAATATAAGGAAATGCTAGAAATTACTACAAAAGGGCAAAGAAAATAAGTAGTATAAAATACAAACTGAACAGAACATGAAATAAAAATGGTCAATAAATATACATTTTAAAATATTAACCAGCCTAGTATTAAAAATCTAAATTCAACTATTAATTAGATGTTTTTTTTCCATTTTTTCAAATCAAAATCTGACATTACCTTGTTTTGGAAAGAATGTGAAACAATAGCATTCATACATTGATGATAGAAGTTAAATTAGTGAATCACTATAAAAGGCAAGTAATTTGAAAAAGTGCCTCTCCTATATACAAAAATTTACTCATAAAGAAACACAGATTCTTATGTCAAGGAGACAAGATTAAGAATGTTCATATCACCATGGTTTGTAATTTTAAAAATATATAATTATCTATAATGAATAAATTAATAATAGTATATTATATAATGGAATAATATATAATAGTGAGAATGAAGGATCTAGGAAAACACATATAAACATCCATAATTTTCTCAGATAAAAATGTTTAGGCCGGGCGCAGTGGCTTACGCCTGTAATCCCAGAAATTTGGGAGGTCTAGTGGGGGGGGTGAATCATGAGGTCAGGAGTTCGAGACCAGCCTGCCCAGAATGATGAAACCCTGTCTCTACTAAATAGAAAAAATTACTCAGGCATGGTGGCGCACGCTTGTAGTCCCAGCTACTTGGGAGGCTGAGGCAGGAGAATTGCTTGAACCCGGCAGGTGGAGGTTGCAGTGAGCCAAAGTTGTGCCACTGCACTCCAGCCTGGGCGACAGAGTGAGACACCATCTCATAAACAAAACAAAAACAAAAGTTAAACACACACAAAAATACTTATATATTTTAAGGATAAGTAGATATGTAAGAAATAGAAATATGTGATGAACATCAAATTGAGAATGCTGATTCATGTTTGGTTCTAAAATGGATGGGGTTTACCTGTTATTTTTGACAAATGATTTTTCACATTAAATTCAAAAGTAAATTAACAAAATTGTTGGCATCTCATAAGAAGGAAACCAGCAAATCGCTCATCCATTTGACCTCAGTTTGGTTTTCCTCCACAGTGCTGCTTATATAAACCTATTTTTAAAAAAATCTTAGTACACAGTTGAGAATGTTGGTATTCTGCCTTTCAACATTAACTGTAATGTCAGCTGTGGGTTTTTCATAGATCCTATTTATCTGTATGAGGAAATTCCTTCCATTGCTATTATACTGAGTGTTTTTATAATGAAAGTGTATTAGTTTGTCTAATGCTTTATATGAATCTACCAACATTATCAGGTTAAATATTTATACTCATTATGTGATCTTATCAGATTTTAAATTTCTTTTTTAGTCCATTTTGGTATTTGATATCTTTCTCAGAATTTATCAATTTCACCTAGGTTTTCTAATGTGTAGGCTTATTATTGTTCATAGCATTCTCTTATAATCTTTTAAAACATTTTTGTAAGATTGGTAACCATGTCTCCTCTTTCATTCCCAATTTTAGAAATTTGAGTCTTTCTTCTCCTCTTTTTCTGTTGTTCTAGCTATAAGTTTTTCATTTTGTTTATCTTCCAAAGAGATGACTTTTACTCTCATTGTTTGCCTCTTAATGTTTTTATATATTTTACTTCATTTATTTCCAATCTAATCTTTATTATTTCCTTTATTTTTACTTTAGATTTATTTTGTTTATTCTCTTTCTAGTTTCCTAAGTTGTATATTTAGGTTATTTATTTAAAATTTTGCTTGTTTTGCAACACAAACATTTACAGCTATAAATTTCCTTCTAAACACTGTACTAGAGGCATCACTTCGTGCATACTGTATTTTGTTTACAATCATTTGAAAATATTTTCAATGTTTTCTTCTGATATCTTTTTTACTCATTTGTTAGTTTTTGTTAATTTTAGTGAATTTCCAAAGTTCTGAAAAAAATGTTGATTTTGCCAGATTTTGACAATATTCTCGCTGATTGTGTAGATTTGTCGATTTTCAAAAGTTGTCACACTATCAGTTTGGAAGTGCTTACGATGATATAGTCTAAAAGAAAACTATGTTTTTGGAGGGGGGCATTCCAAATTCTAAAAAATCGTATTTCCTGAGAAATTTGTGTCAGGTTTCCAAAAAGCTTTCAATATTTGGGGGCCTTTTTGTTTGCTTCCTTTTTATGATTTCACTTATCATAACAGAATTAACCACTGTTTCATTTATTACTATATCTCAGCCAAAAATGTTAATATTTTACTTAAATATCAGTTGATGTTATTTCAGTACAGATGTGGTAAAATTTTAGAAAAAGACGAACAAATTTTTATCTTTATATAATTTAAAAATATTAAACTAATTTCAAATAATAGGCGAGAAGATTATATTATCAATATATTTCATTTTGGAATTTAATACTTCAGGCTGCGCACGGTGGCTCAAGCCTGTAATCCCAGCACTTTGGGAGGCCGAGATGGGCGGATCACAAGGTCAGGAGAACGAGACCATCCTGGCTAACACGGTGAAATCCCGTCTCTACTAAAAAAAAAACAAAAAAAAACAAAAACAAAAAAAAAAAACCTAGCCGGGCGAGGTGGTGAGCCGAGATCCGGCCACTGCACTCCAGTCTGGGTGACAGAGCGAGACTCTGTCTCAAAAAAAATAAAAGAATTTAATACTTTAAATTATAATACTACTCCTACCTGTATCTATTACTATTAGAAGAAAACCATTTAGGGAATTATAAGATTATTGTCCATTAAATTACTATAATAAAAATTATTAGTCTGGTTATTGCATCAAAGAAGAGTAAAAACACTTCCCAGGTAATAATAATTGTAAGCAAAACTGATGGCAGTATTAGACAATATATAAATGAACATAGAGTCTTTAGTTTGATTTTGCTGAGAAATTCACATTTTCAAAAGCTGGTTTTAGTTTTAATATTAATTACTTTAAATGTGGAATTGCATATTTTATCAAAGTACTTTCTAAAGTAGATTGGATGATTGATTCTGATTTTTGAGTATTTTTTTCTTACTTTACCAGCTAAACTATACTGATATTTTATGTAATAGGGATTTTGATCATGAGCTCTTCCATTTATCTATGAACCCCTGGGAAAATTGTGTACCTTTATTTTTTAATTGTAAATTCAGAAAAAATACAGTCACTGCTTTATGGGCTTATTGGGTAACTAAAACATACCAAGCTTGCTTATAAAAGTATCTTAAATGTGGAAGAAATATATTAATTATGGTTATTCTTGGCAAATCAACTACTTGCTTAATTGCCTCTAATACACTTTCTCATAAAGCTAAAATAGGACAAATTTTACTTCAGTTCAGAATTTTCTTTTCATAAACTTACAGTTATCAAAATTAGAATATTTCCTATTAATGCTTAAGAAACCCATAAAAAGGTTACCTAAAGATTATGTATTTATTTTAATATTATTTTCATGATTTTTTTTTTACCAATTAGAAATTCAACTTAGACTCTGTTTACACTGTTAAGATTAATTCTACAAAAGACAATGATTACTATGAAATAAAACACAAGTGTGCATATTCTGTAGTAAGTGTTTATTCTGGATTAAATATTGATTAATAAAAAATAGATCACCAATTTTTATCAGAAATGTCATCAGTTTTAAATATCTAAGCAATTATATGAAGAACAAGTATTGACATAGAAGGTGCTTGTGATGTCATTTGAAGAGTATGCTGACTCAAGATTCAAAACCCATCTCTCTTATCACACAAACATTGATGAAAGTAACTCAGATTTGGCATTGAGACATTAGCTCTGACACCAACTCTGCTAATACTATATGCTTGACTTTCTTGAAAGGTTAAATGAAACAAGATTTAACCTTTCATGAAAGTCATGAAAGTGTTATTCTTTAAAAACCACTCTAAGGTATATGCAATACAAATAAAACTATATAAAAGCAAAACAAAGAATAGTAATGACAGATGGGCCATTCTGTCCTTTTCGTTGCTAGTAATCAAATAAGATGAAAAAGATTTTTAAAGTTTTCCCGAAACCACAAAGAGCTAGTATGTAGAGAAAACAATTAGACAGGTAAGCCTTGGAGTTAAGGCCACTTGTATCCTGAGAGATTGCAGCAATTCCAAAAGAAATAGCTAACAAACTGACCACAGCTATTGAAACAATCTGTGAACTAGGGAGATAGAATCACGGGTTCAGGGTTCACAAAGGAAGGAAATATTTCAGAGTTTCCTTTGCATTGATTTGAGGCCCAAAGAGAAGCAGACAAAAATAAATAAATAAATCATTAAGGATACAGAAGATTTTCATCACCCAATTAAAAAACTGCTTTCACTAGAATTTATAGAAAATTAAATTTGACCACTGCAGAATGCACTTTACTTTTTTTCTCATATATGAATCATTTTCAAATGAGCTTATGTAGGACTATAAGAGAAATCTCGGTGAATTTCTCTGATGATAGCATGTTTAACTACAAGCCAATAATAAAAATGCAATTATGAGATTCTCCCAATATTTGGAAGTTAAGAAATATACCTAAGTCCTGGGTCGAAAAAGAGATGGAAATGGAAATTGAAACATAATTTAAACTGAGTGATTATGGCCCACAGATGTAATGATACTGACTTTATGATAAATTTGGCACTGAATACCAGTAGAGAAAAGATGTATTTTTCAAATTAAAGGTACTCTGTCATTTGGATACTCATGGGAATGCAATATAACAACCCTGCCTCACAACCCACACAGACTAAATCTAGTTGAGTTATATTTATATAGAGAAGAGAAATTTAAACAACAAATGGTCTATAAATTACAAAGGACTTTGTAGTTTGCTAAGATTTGATAAAGAGGATATAAAATACATTAAGGTTAAAAAACTTTAATGTGAGTACTTTTTTCATTAAAAGACACAATCAAGATAATAAAGTTGTACATTACAGAGTAGGATAAAATATTGTCAAAACATTATGTCTGAAAAAGAGATCACAGCAATAAAAAAGTTCAAATCAACAGGAAACAGAACAAGAAATCAATGTGCAAACTATTGCCAAAAGACTTGCACAAGCACTTTATAAAAGGCTATCTGGGTGTATAATAAGCATATAAAATGTACAGCAAGCAAAATAAAAATTGAAGCCATCATTCCATACACATATCAAGTTGCAACAATTAAAATGCTTAACAATGCCAAATATTACCAAGGATGTTAAATAATGGGGCTACTCATACATTGCTGTGAGGAATGTGTATTGGAACCACTCCTTTGGAAAATATTTCATAAGTGGGCAAAAGACTTCAACATATGCATGCCTTCTAATCTAGCAATTTTACTCTTAGGTGTATAATAAATAATTAAATATATCTGCACATAAAATGTAAACACAAGAATATTTATAGTAGCATTAAATGCTAGAGTTCAAAACTAGAATCAACCCCAATATGTGACAAAATAGAATGAATAAATAAATAGTGATATAGTCATTCACTAAGAAATACTACGCAGAAGTGAAAATTATTTATGCTACAGATAGCAAAATTGATGACTTTCATAAACTTAGTGTTGAGTAAAAGAGGCTAGAGATAAAATGAAGTGTTTTTCATAAACAATTTATATAATAGTGGAAAATAGGCAAAACAATGAACTATTTTTTAAAAATTTAATTGTGGTAAAATATACATAAAATGTATCCTGTGAATCATATATGGATACAACCATATATGTAAGGATTTATTTCTGGGCACCTCAATTTATTCTTTTGCTATATATGTATGTCTATCTTTATGCCAGCACCACACTGCTTTGTTTACTATCACTTTTGAGTGACAGTACGTTTTGAAAGATTGTTTTGGGTATTTGCGACCTCTTGAGATTTCATATGAATTTTATTAAAACATTCTATTTCTTTAAAGAACGTCATTGGAATTTTGATAGGTATTGCATTGAATTCATAGGCTGTTTTGGGTAGTATTCACATCAAAACATTATTAGGTCCATAATTTCCTATTTTTAAAATAAAGGCAATACAGTAGGCAGATGTGAGATATTTAAGAACAACTGCCAGAACTAAAGGGCAGTTTCCAGATTGCATATAAGTGACCTTAATAATTTACCAAAAAAGTCTCACTGTAGCACACACAACTTTTGAGGACAATTTAATTTTAGAGAAAAGGAAATGTCAGCAATAAAAACAGAAGTGAAAATAATTTCCAACTTACAATTCTACACTTAGCTATGGTATCAATCAAATGTGAAGGCAGATTAAAGACATATTATAATGGATGTCAAATGGAAAAAAATTCACTTTTCTCAACATTTTGGCTGTGACCTCAAGCTGAAAAAGTAGATAATAATAGTCACATAATCTAAAGTGAGTTGAAGACACATCTTCAGTTAATTTGAATATAATTGACTTGAAATTTCTCACTTGCAACCCATAACCCATCTATTTATGAGCAGATGATAATATAGAGATTTATCAAAAAGGGAAAGGAGAAACAGTAATGTCAGTAGTTAGTCTAGTATGAAATGTTCCATTTATATCTTCTCTTTCAAATACCCAGTGAAATAAAATCAGTCGGTGGTCCCTGGCAACAACATAGAACCTAATGAAAATATTGGAGTATTATTTCCGTTTTTGAGTAGTGTGAGATTAATGTGCTTTTCCAACAATAGAGGGAAATTTATGCACAAATAAATTATCTAGAAAAAAGTTAAACACATGCAAGCACACAGGTATTCATTGTTGAAAAGAGGCATTGTAGACCATTTTGGAGAGGATTATAGAGAATGAAAGGGGTGGGTGTAATGAGAGAATATATGGGAAAACTTTGCACTTTCTGTTGAATTTTTCTGTAAACTAAAACCATTCTACAAAATATTGATTTTTAAAAACTTGAAAGGAAACAGAAAGAAACGTGTAATGTAATTGGAGGTTTCAATATCCGTCTTTTCATACTGGATGTATAAGTAAAATGAATATCAGGGAGGATAAAGTCTTGACCAACATTTTAAATCAATTTAATCCAATTTATATTTATAGACTAATCAATTGAAGACGATAAGGAAAAACATTTTCAGGAGTACAGAGAGAGTTTATCAAAATAATCCATATTTGGAGCAATTAAACAAATCACAATGAATTTAAAATGATCCAAATGATCCAAGCTATATAAATTATAGTTTTTTTGTTTGGTTGGTTGGTGTTTTTTTTTTTTTTTTTTTTTTTTTTTTTTTTTTTTTTTTTTTTTTGAGAAGTCTTGCTCTTGTCCCCCAGGCTTGAGTGCAATGGCTCGATCTCGGCTCACTGCAACCTCCACCTCCCAGGTTCAAACGATTCTCCTGGCCCTGCCTCCCAAGCAGCTGGGATTAAGGCGCCTGCCACCACGCCCAGCTAATTTTTGTATTTTTTTAGTAGAGCCAGTTTCACCATGTTGGCCAGGCTGGTCTCAAATTCCTGACCTCAGGTGATTCTCCTGCCTCGGCCTCCCAAAGTGCTGGGATTACAGGGATGAGTCACAGCGCCTTTTTTTTTTTTTCCCCGTAAATTATAGCCTCTGACCATAATGTTGTAGGATGCCATTACAAAGCAATATAGGTAGGAAGTTTTTGCACTGAAAATCTACTTTGGCAACGGAGAAATTTCTCACATCAATTACTACAGTTTCCACTCAAAGAAACTAGAAAATCTAGTTAAAATTATAGCTATAATAAGCAGTAGAAAAAAATCTAAATGAAAATAATTGAAATAAAAATTTAAAAAATTGAGCCAAAACTTGATTCTTTTAAGATAAATTTTAAAATAAACTTCTCATATGAATCAGGAATAAAGTGACATAAATCACCAATATTAGAAATGGCATAAATGACATGGATTTTAACAAGCCCTTCAGGTAATTTTGATGCCTGACAACTCTTGAATAACAGAGAAAAAAAATTCAAATTACACTGTTTGGTTGGTGAGAATCAACATATATATTTTTTTCACATAAAATGATCTCCAAAAGCAGTTAAAAGTATTATAATTCTTTTTAGTGAACTCTTGTAAGAAAGTGATAAAAAAACACAATAGCCCTTTTTTTTTTTTTTTTTTTTTTTTTTTTTTTTTTTTTTTTTTTGAGGGAGTCTTGCTCTGTAGCCCGGGCTGGAGTACAGTGGCCGGATCTCAGCTCACTGCAAGCTCCGCCTCCCGGGTTTATGCCATTCTCCTGCCTCAGCCTCCGGAGTAGCTGGGACTACAGGCGCCCGCCACCTCGCCCGGCTAGTTTTTTTGTATTTTTTTTAGTAGAGACGGGGTTTCACGGTGTTAGCCAGGATGGTCTCGATCTCCTGACCTCGTGATCCACCCGTCTCGGCCTCCCAAAGTGCTGGGATTACAGGCTTGAGCCACCGCGCCCGGCCTACAATAGACTTTATACAAGGCTCTGTTCACCCTTTTATTACAAACACAGTCTCTTTGCAAAAACTCAGCTCTGAATGTCCCTGTCACATGGATTGTGAACTCTACATCTCAGGAAATTGACATTGTCAGTCCCCTTAGCTTTCCCTTTTTCTCCCTTTTACACTCCACATTCACATTTCATATCTATACGTAAATATGTCTATATACATCTCACATACTTTTTTCTACCTGAATTCTGTATATTACCCCACTACATAAAAGGAAAAAAAATCTTTATAAATCGAGTAAAATAAAGCAATTTTAAATACATGTATAATCTTGTTATAAAATGAAATCTACATTTTTACCTAGAACTGAGACCATTTGCTGAGTTTTGTGTGATTTGGCATGTTTGAGTCATTGAAAAAGATGTTATTTGAAAGTAATTCATCTGGATCCTGAGAAATTATGTACTTTGATCCTCCAGGTTTCTTCAATTCTAATGACTATATGTAAAAAATTTCTATACAGTGTGTTCAACATTCAAAGTGTGTTTATACATATTACAGTTTCTTGTTTCTTAGTGAAAGTTGTAAAGCTCACAAAATAAAAGTGTAAGTTCAATTTCATTAATAGCTTAAAGTGTAAACTCAATTTCATTAATTTCATCTTAGGTGTGTCATTATCCATTTAGTTTGAAATTTTTCCAATTTGCATGTCATAGTATCCATTTTACTTTTAACTGGTTATTTTACATATAGTTTAGAAAAAAACACGCAGAGAAAATAATGAGGTGTCTCAAATATAATTTAAAGAAAAGTCAAAAATTAGGTTTGTCATAGAATATGATAATAAACAGAAATTCAACATCAGATGTTACCAAGATTGCTGACACAATGAAACAAACAGAACACAGGAAAAACAAGTTATTGTTACTGTATCAGTGGATTAGCAGTTGTCTCACATTATGGTATTGATTTGCATTGCCTTAATGGTGAAAGATTGGTAGCAATTTTTACTATGCTTATTTGTCACCCTTATATCATTTGGAGCAATGGCTGTTCAGTTTATTTGCCAGTTTTTAAATCGGGTTATTTGTCTTTTTCTTGTAGAGCTATAAAAGGTTTTTTGTATACTTTAGATATGTCTCATAGATACGATTAGCAAAAATGTTTTCATATCACAATTTAGAAATCATTGTCTAATTTAATGTCATAAATAATGGTTTCTATGTTTACATGTAAGATTTGTACAATTTTGGCTTTATAATTAGGTCTATTGTCTATTTTGATATGATTATTTGCATGTTGTGTGAGGTAGGATTCCAAGTGTATTCTTTTACATACTGATAACTAGTTGGCCAAGGACTATTTGTTGAAAAGGCTAATATTTCCAACAGTGAAGTGTCATGGCATCCTTGTCAAAAATTAGTTGACCATAAATATGAAGATTAATTATTGCCTAATTGTTCTGGTTATAAGCTCCAGTATGATATTGAATTGAGGTAACGAGTAAATATGTTGTGTTATTGATCTTAGGAGGAAAGCAATCACTCATTCTTCATTAAATATAACGTTAACTGTGGCCATTTTACATATGATTTTTATTAGGTTGAAGACACACCAACGTGGTTTGGCTGTGTTCTCACCCAAATTGCATCTTGAATTGTGGCTCCCATAATCCCCATGTGTTATGGGAGGGAGGCCAGTGGGAGGTAACTGAATCATGGGTGTGGGTTTTTCCCATGTTGTTCTTGTGATAGTGAATAAATCTCATAAGTTCTGATGGTTTAAAAAGGGCAGTTCCCCTGGACATGCTTTATTTCCTGCTTCCATGTAAGTGTGCCTTTTCTTCTCCTTCACCTTCCACCATGATTGTGAGGCCTCCCCAGCCATGTGAAACCATGAGTTCAGTAAATCTCTTTTTCTTTATAAATTACCAAGTTTTGGGTATTTATTTATAACAGTATGTAAATGAACTAATACATTATATTGGTACAGGTAGCATTGGGTACTGCTATTAAGATACATTAAAAAGTGAAAACAACTTTGGAACTGGGAGACAGGCAGAGTCTGAAACACTTTGAAGTGCTCAAAAGAAAACACAAAGTTGTGGGAAAGTTTGGAGCTTCCTAGAGACGTGTTGAATGGTTTTGACCAAAATGCTTACAGTATTATGGACAATGAAGATCAAGCTGGGGTGGTTTCAGATGGAGATGAGGAGCTTATTGGGAACTGGAACAAAGGTAATTCTTGAGATGCTTTAGCAAAGAGACTGGCAGCATTTTGCCCCTGCCATAGAGATCTATGGAACTTTGGACTTTAGAGACATGATTTAGAGTATCTGGTGGAAGAAATGTCTAAGCAGCAAAGTGTTCATGAGGTGATTTGGGTGCTCTTAAAAGCATTCTGTTTTCTTCATTCACAAAGATATGATTTGGAATTGGAACTCATGTTTAAAAAGGAAACAGAGCATAAAGGTTTGGAAAATTTGCAGCCTGATGATGCAATGGAAAAGAAAAACCCATTTTCTGAGGAGAAATTCAAACCAGCTGCAGAAATTTGCATAAGTAATGAGGAGCCAAATGTTAATCTCCAAGACAATGGGGAAAATGTCTCCAAGGCATGTCAGAAGTCTTCACAGAAGCCCCTCCCATCACAGGCCTGGAGGCCTAGGAGGAAGGAATGGTTTCCTGGGCCGGGCCCAGGACCTTGCTGCTTTGTGCAGTCTTGGGTCTTGGAGTTCCAGCCATAGCTTAAAAAGGCCAATGTACAGCTGTCACCATTACTTTAGAGGGTGCAAGCCCAAAGTCTTGGTAGCTTACAAAGGGTGTTGGGTGTATTGATACACAGAAATCAAGAATTGAAGTTTGAGAACCTCCACCTAGATTTCAGAGGAAGTATGAAAGTGCCTGGATGTCCAGGCATAGGTGTGCTGCAAGAGTGGAGCCCTCATTGAGACGCTCTGCTAAGGAAGTGTGGAAGGGAAATGTGATGTGGAAGCCCCCATAAAGAGTCCTGGCTAGAGCGCTGCCTAGTGGAGCTGTGAGAATTATACAAATCTTGCATGTAAACATAGAAGCCACCATACTCCAGAACCCAGATTGGTAGATCCACCCACTGCTTGCACCATGGGCATGGAAAAAGGGACAAACACTCAATGCCAGCCTGTGAATACAGCCAGGATCAGTGCTGTACCCTGCGAAGCCACAGGGGCAGAGCTGCCCAAGATTATGGGAATCCACGTGTTGCATCAGTGTAACCTGGATGTGAGACATGGAGTCAAAGGAAATCATTTTGGAGTTCTAATATTTGACTACCCCACTGAATTTTGGACTTGTATGTGGCCTGTAGCCCCTTTATTTTGGCCAACTTCTCCAATTTGGAATGGGTATATTTACCCAATGCCTATATCCCCATTGTATCTAGGAAGTAACTAATTTGCTTTTGATTTTACAGGTTCATAGGTAAATGGGATTTGCCTTGTCTCAGATGAGACTTTGAACTGTGAACTTTTAAATTAATGCTGAAATATGTTAATATTTTGGGGGACCATTGGAAATGTGTGGTTGGTTTTGAAGTGTGAGAACATGAGATTTTGGAGGAGCCAAGGGCAGAATCTCATGATTCTCATGAGAATCAAATCTCTTCTTGAATTGTGGCTCTCATAATCCCCACATATCATGAGCAAGACACCATGAGAAGTAATTGAATCGTGGGTGTGAGTTTTTCCCATTCTGTTCTTATGACAGTGAATAAGCCTCATGAGATTTGATGGTTTTATAAAGGGCAGTTCCCTGCACAAACCCACTTACCTGTCACCATATAAGACATCCTTTCCTCCTCTTTTGCCTTCCACCATGATTGTGAGGCATCCCCAGCCATGTGGAACTCTGAGTCCATTAAATCTCTTTTTGTGTATGTCTTACCCAGTCTCAGGTATTTCTTCACAGCAGTATGAAAATGGAGTAATATACACATCATTCTATTCTTAGCTTGTTTAGTGTTTTTATTAGGAAAATATTGGATTATAACACATGCTTTTTATGTTTATATTGTGATGATCAAGACTTTTTAGTTTATTAATACATTCAGATCAGTAACAATTGACAGGATGTTTCTAAAGATTTTTCAAGTTATGCTTCTAAGACCTAGAAATATAAACCCCTGTATATGATCCCTTTGCCTTACCTTTGCTTTTTATCTTAAATGTCCACCTTATCTCAGAGAACATGGGCAGGTTATTCTTGTATTTTCCCTTTCTCACTAATGTGATGGTTAAATTAATATATCAAGTTGACCAAGTCACATGGTGCTCAGATGTTTGGTAAAATATTTTCCTGGGTGTTTATGTGAGGATGTTTTTGAATGTTATTAACATTTTAATTGGTAGAATAAAGAATATTGCCTTCTATAACATGAGTGGATCTAATCCAATCAGATGAAGATCTGAATAGAACAAATGACTAATTATCTCCCAAGTAATAGAGAATTCTGCAGTGGACTGCCTTTGAACTTCATCTACAATATTGGCTTTTCTTGCCTGCTGGACTTCAAACTGAAACATTGCCTGTGCTTGGCTCTCCAGTCTGCTGGCCTACCCTGTAAACTGGACTTACCAACATCTATAATCATGTGAGCCAATTCCTTATAATAAATCTCTCTCTCTCTCTCTCTCTCTCTCTATATATATATATATATATATATATATACACACACACACACACACACACACATACACATACGTGTGTGTGTGTGTGATAGTGTTTCTACTTATTTCAGAAAAACTGACAAATACAGCCAATAAAGATTCCTCTGAATCATATTTTTTTTTTCATTTTTATCTCGGCCTCAAAGGTTAATAGGGTACAGGGAGATAAGCTTCAGGGAATTTCCAAGTGATTATAACCATTATACAATGCCACATGCATTACAGCCCTTCAATAGATTCATATCACTGTTATACTCTTGAGATGAATGCAGCATGAAGATAAATAAAGTCTAAGAGTCCATGTTGTGTTCTGTATTAATTTTTTCTTTTTATCTTTTGGCTCACTAGCATTAGAACTTTAATCACATCAACCCAAGAATTCCTGAATGGGGAAAATGTTTCTGTTTGGGAATTTCTATACATATATTATCTAACAATAATTATCATTGTTTTCTAAAGTTTGGCCTGGAGATATTTAATGTAAAAACATAATTTCTCTGGCCATTTCTAGTAATCATATGCAATATACCAATAGTGTGTCAGCCTGTTTGCTTCAAATATATACACTGTCAGTAAAACAAAAGAAAAAAAATTATATTCTGCAAATGTTCTTATATGTCTCCGAAACTATGAAATAATGTAAATATTGTTCCTCAATGATTTACTCTTTGGATTCAAGATTTCATATATTTAGTTTACATTCATTAATTTAATAAATCATTAATGAACAATATGTGTGAGGCCTGGGGTAATGCCTTGGGGAATGGGGATGAAGATGACAGGCTCTATTCTGGCCTTCTGGGGCATAAACAAGAAAGGTTTTGTTATTTGGAGAACAATTTGTGATTATATGATGATTACATATAAGTCCATATTTTTTAAATTTTGGAATAAAAGTGAACTTAAAAATTAGGGATGAGAAGTTTGATGTTTTAATATTTTTTAAATTGATATTATAAATTAGATAATTTTTGAAAGATATATTAGTAATACAACAAAAGATCAAAAATATTTTCATTATTTGTATTTTATTAAAGTTTCCACTTGAATATATAATGTGTTCATCTTCTTAATAAATAAAACATACAATTTTTAAAAATATATTATTCCCTTTGTTTCTCTGCTTGCACTGATTCTGATCATAATATTATATTATATTCTGACCAACTCTTATTGTATTGGTGTGTTGTTTCTGTCATAGTTATACTAATGAATACAAATGTGTGTGTGTGTATATATATATATATGTAGATTTGACTATGCATGCACAAAACAAACACAAAATTCACGTTTGAGGTCAGCCTTGAGTATATTAATATTCATTAAAACTAAATGTTCTAGCAATTTCTATAAGTTATGTTTGTGATTACTTAACCTTTGCTGAAATGTAAGTGATACGTAAATGTTTTAAAATGCCTTTATTTGGCCAGGAGTGGTGGCTCACGCCTGTAATCCCAGCACTTTGGGAGGTCAAGGTGAGCAAATCACGAGGTCAGGAGATCGAGATCATCCTGGTTAACATGGTGAAACCCCGTCTCTATTGAAAATACAAACAAACAAACAAAATAGCCAGGCGTGGTGGCGGGCGCCTGTAGTCCCAGCTACTCAGGAGGCTGAGGCAGGAGATGGCATGAACTCAGGAGACAGAATTTGCAGTGAGCCGAGATTGCATCACTGCACTCCAGCCTGGGTGACAGAGCAAGACTCCATCTCCAAAAATAAAATAAAATAAAATGCTTTTATTTATAAATTTTCTGCAGGGATTTTTATTGATTTTTTCACTGGAGAAAAATACAGAATCAAATTCAACATTGTGGGTTCAGAAAATGTGTTTGGCTCAAAATGCACCATGAATCCAACATACTTCATTTATAGTGAACGTTATATTGCATATAAGTAAACATAATTTATTAAGGCAGAAGGTTAGGTGCCTCTATTTCTTTGCCTGAGATTAGTGAGGGAGAAAAAAAAAGAAAGAAGAGGCAGGAGCGAATGAAGAAGGCAAGAATGAAGGGAAGAAGGAAGGAAAAAAAGAGAAGGAAAGAAGAAAGCAAAGAAGAAAGGAAGGAAAACAGACAATTTTTATGTTTGAAATATAGTGGGTAACTTTGTTTACTTTTCTAGACAGGAAACTTGAGGGTGGAAGGACTCATTCTTGTTTACATGCTGATTAGAGATTGAGAGTACTATTTTATTTTTTGAGATGGAGTTTCACTCTCATTGCCCAGGGTGGAGTACAATGGCCCAATCTCATCTCACTGCAACCTCCACCTCCTAGGTTCAAGCAATTCTCATGCCTCAGCCTCCTGAGTAGCTGGGATTACAGGTGCCTGCCACCACACCCTGCTAATTTTTGTGTTTTTAGTAGAGACGGGGTTTCACCACCAGTTTGGCCAGGCTGGTCTCAAACTCCTGACCTCAGGTGATCCACCCTCCCAGGCCTCTCATAGTGCTGTGATTACAGGTGTGAGCCACCCTACCCAGTGGAGAGTACTGTATTTTAAATCAACCATAAATTTTCTTTGCTCATGATTTAAAAGTTTTAGATGTATAATTATTTCAAATTAATGTTATGAATTTTAAAATATAATTAAATCTATAAGTTTTAAACTTATACTATATAACCTATTCTAAGTCTAGAAAATTTCAGTTTTTTGGCAGAGCAAGATGGCCGAATAGGAACAGCTCCAGTCTCCAACTCCCAGAGCGAGCAACACAGAAGACCGGTGATTTCTGCATTTGCAACTGAGGAGCGCAGCTCATCGCCAGCAATGGATCAAAGCTTGACGGAGAATGACTTTGACGAGATGAGAGAAGAAGGCTTCAGTCCATCAAACTTCTCAGAGCTAAAGGAGGAATTACGTACCCAGCGCAAAGAAACTAAACATCTTGAAAAAAAAGTGGAAGAATTGATGGCTAGAGTAATTAATGCAGAAAAGGTCATAAACGAAATGAAAGTGATGAAAACCATGACACGAGAAATACGTGACAAATGCACAAGCTTCAGTAACCGACTCGATCAACTGGAAGAAAGAGTATCAGCGATTGAGGATCAAATGAACGAAATGAAGCGAGAAGAGAAACCAAAAGAAAAAAGAAGAAAAAGAAATGAACAAAGCTTGCAAGAAGTATGGGATTATGTAAAAAGACCCAATCTACATCTGATTGGGGTGCCTGAAAGTGAGGGGGAAAATGGAACCAAGTTGGAAAACACTCTTCATGATATCACCCAGGAGAACTTCCCCAACCTAGTAGGGCAGGCCAACATTCAAATCCAGGAAATACAGAGAACACCACAAAGATACTCCTCGAGAAGAGCAACTCCAAGACACATAATTGCCAGATTCACCAAAGTTGAAATGAAGGAAAAAATCTTAAGGGCAGCCAGAGAGAAAGCTCGGGTTACCCACAAAGGGAAGCCCATCAGACTAACAGCAGATCTCTCGGCAGAAACTCTACAAGCCAGAAGAGAGTGGGGGCCAATATTCAACATTCTTAAAGAAAAGAATTTTAAACCCAGAATTTCATACCCAGCCGAACTAAGTTTCATAAGTGAAGGAGAAATAAAATCCTTTACAGATAAGCAAATGCTTAGAGATTTTGTCACCATTAGGCCTGCCTTACAAGAGACCCTGAAAGAAGCACTAAACATGGAAAGGAACAACCGGTACCAGCCATTGCAAAAACATGCCAAAATGTAAAGACCATCAAGGCTAGGAAGAAACTGCATCAACTAAGGAGCAAAATAACCAGTTAATATCATAATGGCAGGATCAAGTTCACACATAACAATCTTAACCTTAAATGTAAATGGACTAAATGCTCCAATTAAAAGACACAGACTGGCAAACTGGATAAAGAGTCAAGACCCATCAGTCTGCTGTATTCAGGAGACCCATCTCACACGCAGAGACATACATAGGCTCAAAATAAAGGGATGGAGGAAGATTTACCAAGCAAATGGAGAACAAAAAAAAGCAGAGGTGGCAATAATAGTCTCTGATAAAACAGACTTTAAACCATCAAAGATCAAAAGAGACAAACAAGGCCATTACATAATGGTAAAAGGATCAATTCAACAGGAAGAGGTAACTATCCTAAATATATATGCACCCAATACAGGAGCACCCAGATTCATAAAGCAAGTCCTTAGAGACTTACAAGGAGACTTAGACTCCCATACAATAATAATGGGAGACTTCAACACTCCACTGTCAACATTAGACAGATCAACGAGACAGAAAGTTAACAAGGATATCCAGGAATTGAACTCATCTCTGCAGCAAGCAGACCTAATAGACATCTATAGAACTCTCCACCCCAAATCAACAGAATATACATTCTTCTCAGCACCACATCGCACTTATTCCAAAATTGACCACATAATTGGAAGTAAAGCACTCCTCAGCAAATGTACAAGAACAGAAATTGTAACAAAATGTCTCTCAGACCACAATGCAATCAAACTAGAACTCAGGACTAAGAAACTCAATCAAAACCGCTCAACTACATGGAAACTGAACAACCTGCTCCTGAATGACTACTGGGTACATAACGAAATGAAGGCAGAAATAAAGATGTTCTTTGAAACCAATGAGAACAAAGATACAACATACCAGAATCTCTGGGACACATTTAAAGCAGTGTGTAGAGGGAAATTTATAGCACTAAATGCCCACAAGAGAAAGCAGGAAAGATCTAACATTGACACTCTAACATCACAATTAAAAGAACTAGAGAAGCAAGAGCAAACACATTCCAAAGCTAGCAGAAGGCAAGAAATAACTAAGATCAGAGCAGAACTGAAGGAGATAGAGACACAAAAAACACTCCAAAAAATCAATAAATCCAGAAGTTGGTTTTTTGAAAAGATCAACAAAATTGGCAGACCGCTAGCAAGACTAATAAAGAAGAAAAGAGAGAAGAATCAAATAGATGCAATAAAAATGATAAAGGGGATATCACCACCGACTCCACAGAAATACAAACTACCATCAGAGAATACTATAAACACCTCTACGCAAATAAACTAGAAAAACTAGAAGAAATGGATAATTTCCTGGACACTTACACTCTTCCAAGACTAAACCAGGAAGAAGTTGAATCCCTGAATAGACCAATAGCAGGCTCTGAAATTGAGGCAATAATTAATAGCCTACCAACCAAAAAAAGTCCAGGACCAGACGGATTCACAGCTGAATTCTACCAGAGGTACAAGGAGGAGCTGGTACCATTCAATCTGAAACTATTCCAATCAATAGAAAAAGAGGGAATCCTCCCTAACTCATTTTATGAGGCCACCATCATCCTGATACCAAAGCCTGGAAGAGACACAACAAAAAAAGAGAATTTTAGACCAATATCCCTGATGAACATCGATGCAAAAATCCTCAATAAAATACTGGCAAATCAGATTCAGCAGCACATCAAAAAGCTTATCCACCATGATCAAGTGGGCTTCATCCCTGGGATGCAAGGCTGGTTCAACATTCGCAAATCAATAAACATAATCCAGCATATAAACAGAACCAAAGACAAGAACCACATGATTATCTCAATAGATGCAGAAAAGGCTTTTGACAAAATTCAACAGCCCTTCATGCTAAAAACGTTCAATAAATTCGGTATTGATGGAACGTACCTCAAAATAATAAGAGTTATTTATGACAAACCCACAGCCAATATCATACTGAATGGGCAAAAACTGGAAAAATTCCCTTTGAAAACTGGCACAAGACAGGGATGCCCTCTCTCACCACTCCTATTCAACATAGTGTTGGAAGTTCTGGCTAGGGCAATCAGGCAAGAGAAAGAAATCAAGGTATTCAGTTAGGAAAAGCAGAAGTCAAATTGTCCCTCTTTGCAGATGACATGATTGTATATTTAGAAAACCCCATTGTCTCAGCCCAAAATCTCCTTAAGCTGATAAGAAACCTCAGCAAAGTCTCAGGATACAAAATTAATGTGCAAAAATCACAAGCATTCTTATACACCAGTAACAGACAAATAGAGAGCCAAATCATGAATGAACTTCCATTCACAATTGCTTCAAAGAGAATAAAATATCTAGGAATCCAGCTTACAAGGGATATAAAGGACCTCTTCAAGGAGAACTACAAACCACTGCTCAGTGAAATAAAAGAGGACACAAACAAATGGAAGAACATACCATGCTCATGGATAGGAAGAATCAATATCGTGAAAATGGCCATACTGCCCAAGGTTATTTATAGATTCAATGCCATCCCCATCAAGCTACCAATGAGTTTCTTCACAGAATTGGAAAAAACTGCTTCAAAGTTCATATGGAACCAAAAAAGAGCCCGCATCTCCAAGACAATCCTAAGTCAAAAGAACAAAGCTGGAGGCATCACGCTACCTGACTTCAAACTCTACTACAAGGCTACAGTAACCAAAACAGCCTGGTACTGGTACCAAAACAGAGATATAGACCAATGGAACAGAACAGAGTCCTCAGAAATAATACCACACATCTACAGCCATCTGATCTTTGACAAACCTGAGAGAAACAAGAAATGGGGAAAGGATTCCCTATTTAATAAATGGTGCTGGGAAAATTGGCTAGCCATAAGTAGAAAGCTGAAACTGGATCCTTTCCTTACTCCTTATACAAAAATTAATTCAAGATGGATTAGAGACTTAAATGTTAGACCTAATACCATAAAAATCCTAGAGGAAAACCTAGGTAGTACCATTCAGGACATAGGCATGGGCAAAGACTTCATGTCTAAAACACCAAAAGCAACAGCAGCAAAAGCCAAAATTGACAAATGGGATCTAATTAAACTAAAGAGCTTCTGAACAGCAAAAGAAACTACCAGCAGAGTGAACAGGCAACCTACAGAATGGGAGAAAATTTTTGCAATCTACTCATCTGACAAAGGGCTAATATCCAGAACCTACAAAGAACTCAAACAAATTTACAAGAAAAAAACAAACAACCCCATCCAAAAGTGGGCAAGGGATATGAACAGACATTTCTCAAAAGAAGACATTCATACAGCCAACAGACACATGAAAAAATGCTCATCATCACTGGCCATCAGAGCAATGCAAATCAAAAGCACAATGAGATACCATCTCACACCAGTTAGAATGGCGATCATTCAAAAGTCAGGAAACAACAGGTGCTGGAGAGGATGTGGAGAAATAGGAACACTTTTACACTGTTGGTGGGATTGTAAACTAGTTCAACCATTATGGAAAACAGTATGGCGATTCCTCAAGGATCTAGAACTAGATGTACCATATGACCCAGCCATCCCATTACTGGGTATATACCCAAAGGATTATAAATCATGCTGCTATAAAGACACATGCACATGTATGTTTATTGCGGCACTATTCACAATAGCAAAGACTTGGAATCAACCCAAATGTCCATCAGTGACAGACTGGATTAAGAAAATGTGGCACATATACACCATGGAATACTATGCAGCTCTAAAAAAGGATGAGTTTGTGTCCTTTGTAGGGACATGGATGCAGCTGGAAACCATCATTCTTAGCAAACTATCACAAGAACACAAAACCAAACACCGCATGTTCTCACTCATAGGTGGGAACTGAACAATGAGATCACTTGGACTCGGGAAGGGGAACATCACACACCAGGGCCTATCATGGGGAGGGGGGAGGAGGGAGCGATTGCATTGGGAGTTATACCTGATGTAAATGACGAGTTGATGGGTGCTGACGAGTTGGTGGGTGTAGCACAGCAACATGGCACAATTATACATATGTAACAAACCTGCACATTATGCACATGTACCCTAGAACTTAAAGTATAATAATAATAATAATAATAATAAAAGAAAATTTCAGTAGGTCTTTGATAATGTTTGTTCACACTTGAAAATATAAATACATTAAATCATTTCAAACTGCACATATTCATATACTAAGTTTGGTTTCCACTTTAAATCCTTTTTTTTTTTTTTTTTTTTTTGAGAGGGAGTCTCACGCTGTTGCCCAGGCTGGAGTGCAGTGGCGCGATCTCGGCTCACTGCAAGCTCCGCCTCCCGGGTTCCCGCCATTCTCCTGCCTCAGCCTCCTGAGTAGCTGGGACTACAGGCGCCCGCCACCGCGCCCGGTTAATTTTTTGTATTTTTAGTAGAGACGGGGTTTCACTGTGGTCTCGATCTCCTGACCTTGTGATCCGCCCGCCTCGGCCTCCCAAAGTGCTGGGATTACAGGCTTTTTATTAGATGGGTTAACAAAAACAATTTTGCTAAGTAGTAAATAACAAAAACAAGAAATGTTAAATGTAAATGTAGAACAAGGTAACATCAGTACTCTCATACATATATAAAAAAATGAATGCATGTTAAAATTTATATTCTACTCATTAATCAATGAGGGAACCCCATAGATTATATAACTGGTTCAAGAAGGATCTGAAGAAGAGTTACGTTTATAGATCAAGAATATTGGAATGCCTGTTTAATTGAAGGCAAACTGATTTGTGCACATCAGAGAAGGAAGTCTATTAAATTTCTACTTCATAGAACAGAATTTGAATGTCTATCATTTATTTACAATATATAGAATTAGAAACTTGTACAAAGGCAATGAAAGGCTAGGTTAGATAATCTCAAGAGGTATTCTCTAGACAAATCATAGTTTTCCATTGAAGTACATAATATTTTTTTCTAAAAATTAAATGTATATATACTGTGAATATTAATCGCTTAAATACTGTGATGCTGAATACAAATTTAGTGCTCTTATAATGTAGAGCACTACGTTTAAAGTAGTTATTCAATTTTACATTTTATGTTGACGCAGTGAAGCTGTCACTTAGGTCAAATTGTCTTAAAAATTATAAGTGAATACAAAGCCAAAATGTGTATAAATATCTTCCAAACACAAAAATATTTACTATAACCTAATAATAGTAATTTATTACCATTTCTAGGTTCAATTCCAAATCTTCTGAGGTTGAAAGTGCTTCTCTGAGGAATATAATAATAGAAACTGTAGCTGGGGTGCGGAGACCTGGGTTTGCAGAAATATGGGCAATTCCTTGTTCCAACAACTACAGAAAGTCTTAGACCAATCCCCGCAATGTTTAGGGTATCTACTGTACATGACTAATGTTCTAATTGAATAGAATATGTGGAATAAAAAAATTCCCTGTAGAATAGCTTCTTATGCAACGAATTGGATATAATATTTTTAATAATTCTGAATTGCTGAAAAAAATAGTAGCAATATTCTAAAAAGTAAAGTTAAAAAAATTGGTCCATGTCTCTGGAGTCAAGTTTAAGCAAATTATAGAGAAGAATTTCAAAAGTCCTCATGGAGATATTTGAATGCATGTCTTCAATATAATTTTTTCCCTTACATACTCTCACCTATCTCCAACCCGAAATGTCAGTGAAACCTAAATATCTGTTCTTCAGTTCTATTCTTCCTATCTTCCTGCTCTGATGTATACTGTCTGTTGTAGTAAAAGAGATTTGACAGGAAACACCAGTTAAATTAAAGTTGATGGAAATTATATTTTCAATTGAAGACAAACTTTGGAGAAAAAATTATAAATTAAATATTTAAGAGAATATTTAAGACATTGATTTATGAATGGTGATCTTTAAGAAAAAATTTTAATTAAAACTTTTTATTTTGTAGCTGTGTTATATTCTGCATTAATTTTTGTTGTCCTAAATTACTCAGTGGAATCTTAGCTAGTTAGATCATTTCTTTTTATTAAATAGCTGTAACATCATTTTAAAAGAAGAGATAGATACACCTAATCAGGAGCTTATTACTGGTAAAATAAACACTCATGCACTATTATATATTTGGTTGCTAGTAATATTCAACACTGTAAATTGGGTGGCATATATTTAAAATCATGGAATTTTATTTAAAATTATTCTAATTATTGAAAATGTATAATAGTGATATGTTTCTATGTGTTGAATATATGTAACAACAGTAATGAAGAAATAACAAGACCTTAAAGGTATTCAAAACCTGTGTTTATTTAAAAAATAACATTAGTGAGAAAATGATTAGAAACATATGAACAATATATATATTTGAGATAACAAAGTGCTTAAAGGTGTTATATAATAAAAAGATGTAATATTACTAGTTAATGAAGTATTTAGTTAAAGCAAAATATTTAGTAGAGACAGAGAGAGAAGAAGATGACCAATTAGATGCAAGCAGGAGGTGCCTCTTCCACTGAGAGAGATGACAATTTCTAGTAAATCAACATGATTTGAACAAATCTTCGGAGAAAAATGTTTAAAAAGCCAAGAGTATAGGGAGTATATACAGAACATATACAGAACACTTCACCCCAAAACCACAGAATATACATTTTGCACATCTACACAAAGAACATACCCTAAGTTTGATCACATGCTTGGTCATAAAGTAGTTCTCAATACATTAAAACAAAAATGAAATACAGCAAGTATAATCTCAGACCACAGTGCAATAAAAACCGAAATCAATATCAAGAAGATCACTCAAAACTACACAAATTCATGGAAATTAATCAACTTGCTTCTGAATAATTTGTCAGTGAACATCGAAATTAAGGTAGAAATAAAAAGTTTTTTGAAATTAATGAAAACAGGCACACAACTTGCCAAACCTCTGGTAAGCAGCTAAAGCAGTCTTAAGAGGAAATTTTACAGCACTAATCACCTTCATCCAGAAGTTAGAAAGATTTCTAATTAACAATCTAACTAAAGGTAGTATAAAATCTAAAGGTCACTAGGTCAAGAGATCGAGACCATCCTGACCAACATGGTGAAACTCTGTCTCTGCTAAAAATAGAAAAATTAGCGGGCGTGGTGTCATGCGCCTATAGTCCCAGCTACTTGGGAGGCTGAGGCAGGATGGTCGCTTGAACTCGGGAGGCAAAAGTTGCCGTGAGCCAAGATCGTGCCATGGACTCCAGCCTAATGACAGAGTGAGACTCTGTCTCCAAAGGGAGAAAAAATAAAAATTAAAAAAATAAAAATTAAAAAAAAAAGCTAAAGAACCTAAAAGTACTAAAAAAAAAAAAAAAAAAAAAAAAAAAAAAAAAAAAAGGAAAAGTCAAACCCAAAGCTAAGAGAAGAAAGGAAATAACTAAAATTAGAAAAATGGTGAAGAAAATTGGAATGTAAAAATTCATATGAAAGATCAATGAAGCAAAGAGCTGGTTCTCCAAAAAAATAATCAAAATTGATAGACTGTTAGGTAGATTAACAACAAAAAAAGAGAAGATCCAATAAAGTACAATAAAAAATGACAAAGATGACATTATAGCTGATCTCACAGAAAAATAAAACAGCCTCAGAGAGTAAGTACTATGAAGAATTGTATTTACACAAATTAGACTATATAGAGGAAATCGATAAATTACTGGAAACACCCAATATCCAAATATTGTATTAGGAATAAACTGAAACATTGAACAGACCAATTTTGAGTTCCAAATTTCAATTAGTAATAAAAAACCTATTAGCCAAAGAAAGCCCTGGATCAGATGAATTAATAGCTGAATTCTACCAGACGTACAAAGAAAAGAAAACTTGTACCAATCCAACTGAACATATTCCAAAAAATCAAGACAGAAGGATTCCTCTATAACTCATTCAAAAAGTCAGAATCAGCATGATGCCAAACTCTGGCAGAGATACAATAGAAAAAGAAAATTCAGGCTAATATTCCTGGTGATCTTAGATGCAAAAATCCTCAACAAAATACCAGCAAACTGAATCCAGCAGCACATCAAAAAGTTAATACACTATGATTAAGTAGGCTTTATTCCTGGAATGAAAACCTGTTTCAACACACAAATCAATAAATGTGATTCAGCACATAAACAGAATTCAAGGCAAAATTATGTTATCATCTCAATAGATACAGACCAGGCTTTTGATAAAATCCAACATTCCATCATGATAAAAGCCCTCAATAGACTAGGCATGAAAGGAACATACTTCAAAAAATAAGAGTCATCTATGGAAAACCCAGAGCGAACATTTTACTGAATGAACAAAAGCTGGTACCATTCTCTTGACAACTGAAACAGGAAAAGGATGCCCACTCTCACCGCTCCTATTCAACATAATACTGGAAGTCCCAGCCAGAGCAATAAGGTAAGAGAAAGAAATAAACGGCATCCAAATAGAAAAAGAAGACAAACTATCTCTCTTTGCTGCTTATGTAATTCTATGCTTAGAAAACCCAAAGACTCTGCCAAAAGACTCCGCCAAAAGACTCCTATAACTGATGAATGACTTTAGTAGTTTCAGGATAAGAAATCAATGTGCAAAAATCAGTAGCATTTCTATACACCTATAACATCCAGAGTGAGAATCAAATCAAGAACACAATCTCATTTACAATAGCTCCATAGAAAACAAAATATTTAGAGATACAGTTAACCAAGTAGGTGAAAGATCTCTAAAAGGAGAACAACAAAACACTGCTGAAAGAAGTCAGAGATGACACAAATAAATGGAAATATATTCCATGCTCATTGACTGGAAGAATCAATATGATTAAAATGGCCATCTTGCTCCAAGTGATGTACAGATTCAATACTATTCCTATCAAACTATCAACATCATTCTTCAATCAGTTAGAATAAAACTATTCTAAAATTTTATGAAATTCCCCCAAGAAAGCCAGAATAGCCAAAGAAATCCTAAGGAAAAAGAACATAGCTGAGGGCATCACATTACCCAATTTCAAAGTATACTATAATGCTTAGTAATCAAAACAGCATGGTACAGGTACAAAAACAGGTACATAGACCAATGGAATGGGATAGAAAACTCAGCAATAAAGCTGTATACCTATGACTATCTGATTTTTAACAAATTGGACAAAGGCAATGGGAAAAGGACTACCTATTTAATAGTGGTGCTGGGATAACTGGTTAGCCATATGCAGAATAATGAAATTGGATCATATACAAAAATTAACTCAAGATAGAGTTCAACCATTGTAGAAGACAGTGTGGTCATTCCTCAAGGATCTAGAACCAGAAATACCATTTAACCCAACAATCCCATTACTGGGAATACACCCATTGGATTGTAAATCATTCTACTATAAAAACACATCCACATGCATGTTTATTGCAGCACTATTTACAATAGAAAACACTTGTAACCAACTTGAATTCCCATCAATGATAGACTGGATAAAGAAAATGTAGCATATATACATCATGGAATACTATGCAGCCATAAAAAGGACTGAGATCATGTCCTTTTCAGGGACATGGATAAAGCTGGAAGCCATCATTCTCAGCAAACTACCACAGGAACAGGAAAACAAACACAGCATGTTCTCATTCATAAGTGGAAGTTAAACAACGAGAACACATGGACACAGAGAGGGGAACAACACACATCAGGGCCTATCGGGGTGTGCGGGGCAAGGAAAGGGAGTGCATTAGAACAAATAGCTAATGCACGTGGGGCTTAAAACGTAGATGACAAGTTGACAGGTGCAGAAGCAAACCACCATGGCACATGTATACCTATGTAACAAACCTGCACATTCTGCACATGTACCCTGGAACTTAAAGCAAAATAAATAAATAAATAAATAAATAAATAAATAAATAAAAATTAAAAGCATTAACTCAAGATAACGGTTTAAATGTAAGACACCAAACTACAAAAACCTTAGAAGAAAACGCAGTAAGTACCCTTCTGGATTTCAACCTTGGGAAATAATTTTTGGTCATGTTACCAAAAGTAATAGCAACAAAAACAAAAATTGACACGTGGGATCAAATTAAACTAAACTAAAGAGCTTCTTCAAAGAGAAAGTGAAAATATTCACAAACTATGCCTCTGACGAAGGCCTGCTATCCAGCATCCATAAGAAACTTTTCAATATGGTATTTAATATTCATTCTGTTTTTAAATAAAAATAATTCAACTCACAGAACTAACTACACATAAAGTGCATTTATCAACTTGTGTTTTAATATTATTGTATTAGGGAATAAAGTAGATAGTGATGTAAAAAATGAATCTCACCAAGAGTATTTTAACACTTTTGAGGCTGTATGTTAAAAAAAAAAATGAGAAACAACCAACATTTATGCACTAAAGTGCAAAAATCTTTTAAAAATTTCATTTTGGTAAGAACATTTAACATGAGTCATACTCTCAACATACACACACACACACACACACACACACACACACACACACATATATATATATATATATATATATATATATATATATATATATTTTTTTTTTTTTTTAAACAGACTCTCTCACTCTGTTGCCCAAGCTGGAGTGCAGTGGCGGGATCTTGGCTCACTGTAACCTCCACCTCCTAGGATCAAGCAATTCTCATGCCCAAGCCTCCCAAACAGCTGGGATTACAGGCACTCACCACGATGCCTGGCTAATTTTTGTATTTTTAGTAGAGAAAGGGGTTTTGCCATGTTGCCCAGGCAGGTCTTGAATTCCTGGCCTCAGGTGATCTCCCCGCCTTGTCCTCCCAAAGTTCTGGGATTACAGCCATGTGCCACTATGCCTGGCCTACTTTCAACAGATTTTTAAGTATACAATACAGTATTGTTCTCTATAGGCACAATGTTGTACAGCAGATCTCTAGGATTTATTCACAGTTCACAAATGAAATTTTATACACTTGGCAACTCCTAATTTCCCCCACCCTCAGCCCCTGGCAATCCTTCTACTCTTTTTTGCTTCTATGAGTTTGCCCATTTTAGATAACTCACGTAAGTGGAATCATGCAGTATTTGTTCTTCTATGACTGGCTTACTTCACCTACAATGATGACCTCAAGATTCATCCATGTTGTTGCATAGTGCAGGATTTCCTTCCATTATAAATGTGAATAATATTTCATTTTACGTATTGAAAACATGTATGTGTAATATGCATAAAGCCACATTTTTAATTCATTCATTTATGAACATTTAGGTGTTTCTATATTTTAGAATATCTATCCTGAATAATGTTAAAATGTGCAAATATTAACTATCAGTTGAATGAATTTTTATATTTGCAAACATTCAGGTAACCATCAAATATATCAGGATTTAGAACAGTCGCAGCACACAAAAGCTTACTTCCACCTGTTCCCAGTCATTTCTTTTCCAGGCAAATAATAACCACTATCCTGACTGCTGTTAGTATGGATTAGTTTTTTCTGTTTACAATCTTCCTATAAGTGGAATCACAAATATATACTCTCTTGCTTATTACTACTTTGTCGGTTGAATAAAGTCATTAGAGTCATCACACTTTTTTTTGCATGCTGTCATAGGCTGATTCTTTTCTATTTGCTTTATGAAACATACTGTGGTAAATAATTTAGCTCATACATTTTTTGCTTCAAATATGATATTGTATAGTTTCACAAAAGGACAACTTACAGGTCAAATGATAAAACATTGTTTAAGTCTCATGATAAATGGTTTTAGAATGTTGATATCAATTTATACCCACACTGAAAATATATTTTGTGACTCTGTGTGTGTGTGTGTGCGTGTGTATGTGTGTAGTGAGGAAAGGAGGGGACAGAGATAGAGAGAGAGAGAGAGAATTCTTAAATTGTTTACATAGTTTTAGGTTGTATAGTATTCATAAGATTTAAGCTTATTGAAGTTTGTAACTACAGTTGACTCTTAAACAACATGGGTTTGAACTACTTGGTTCATTTATATGTAGGTTTTCTTATGTCTCTGCCAACACTGAGACAGCAAAACCAACCTTTTCTCTTCTTCCTCCTTCTTAGCCTATTTAATATGAAGTCAATGAGAATGAAGACTTTTATGATGATCCACTTCTGCTTAATAGATAATATATTTTCTCTTTATTTTTTTCTGCCTTACATTATTGTAAAAATACAGTATATATTACATATACTGTATAAAATATGTGCTAACTGGCTATTTATGTTACTAGTGAGGCTTCCAATCAACAGTAGGCTATTAGTTATTAAGATTTTGGAGAGTCAAAAGTCATATGTGAATTTTCAACTGTATTGTGGGGGTGGTCAGTGGCCTTAAACCCCACTCCCACCACACTGCTCAACAGTCAACTGTATTTCTTTCTTTTGTATTCTCATATCTCCTCTTCTAAAATATTCAGTAGTAGCCACACATGGAGTATTTACTTTTGAATGTGTCAGGAAATAAATGATGAAATACAGTAAGATTTTTAAGTTTGAGTGCCTCTTTAAAAATGAAAGCTGAAATAAGAAATCTGGATATAACCATGCTAGACTGAGAAGGATAACTAAAGCACAATCATTTAATGGTTTCATGTTATGTTTTTATCATTTGTGACTTCAGGTTTCTCTCTACAGGCAATATTAGCCTGTGTGTTTAAATTGTTTCTTTATTATAAGGAAGTGATGAAAAATTCCTTTGTTATAAGGAAGAGCTTTGAAGCGGTTATCTGGGGATAGAAAAAGCAAGAGATTAGAAAACATTACTGAGGGATTATAAATATCTAATAATAATAAACTGGTCTGTAATTTATGGGAGTTACAGAATAAAATTACAGCATTAGAGTAAACAAAGACTACACTACAGCAATACATTATTTTTAAATATAAGCATTTCCTAAGGACAAATTCAATGTCATGTTTTTCCCATTGTGACATTTTTGTTTGTAATACATTATATTTCTTTATTTTGCCAGCTTATTTTCTAGTTTAACTATGGTTGAACTAACTAGAATGCTCCTGATACCTAATTAATATAAGACCTCTTGATACATTGATAAATTTGTTGCAAACTCTGGGTTGATATCCTTTAGTTTTATTTGTCCTAGGTTCATAATTAGATTATGAAGCTGAAGTAATATCGTATGACTGTGATAATTTAATTTTCAAGTTATCAACAAATAAATTATCAAGTATATTATTAGAAGACTGCACATTCATAATAAATGCTATGTACTGGATAACACTAATTTATAGGATATGAAGATTAACAATAGGTAAGAATTTAGAATCAATGATTTTTTACAAGTCAGAGCTGATAATTTTACATTGAAAAGAATTTCCAAGCTATATGGTAATCATTGTTAACTTTTAACCTAATATTTTATAGGAATAGGCTACTTAAATAAATTATAGTTGCTATATTTTATAGAAGAAAGATATTTTATTTGGGACATTGCAATTGTTGACAATTAGTTTAGTTTTGTAGTATTAACAGTTATTACCTTTTGCTTTATTTTGTATCAGCTGAATTAAATTTAGACCTTAGCGAACATTTAATGCAATATTGCGTCCTGTATTTATTTACACTATTCTTTTTGACATGCAAATTCTCCTTCAAAGTAACATCTCCTTTTACTATTTGTTGATGGTCTCTTGTACCAAGGCATGGTATTATTTTACCTTAGCATAAACTAGTCTTTTAGACATGAAACTGCCCACAAAGATTGCCTATTATGTGAAAGCGTAATCCATCAAAATAAGTTCCTTTATTGCTGCAAATACTAGAATAAAAATCCACTGAATCTTACAAAATGCAAAGCTCTTAAAAGAATGTGGTGGCACTACTTTGGTGTAAGTTTAGCGTATCCATATTTATTTTACCTTAGCTAAATTCTGATTGTCTATATAAGTGTTTCCCAAACAGGGTTCTAATAACTATTTGAACAATTTTGCATTTTGTCTATAGCATTTTTACTCTTCATTATTTAACATGTCAGTAGACTTAATCAATCTGCTTTATAAATTTTGCCTCATACTTACCAATACTGGAAATCCCTGGCTTCATGGACTGGATATATTTTTTCATATGTGCCCTGAACATAAACATGTTAAGTAAGTAAAAGTACAAATGGTACACAGAAAGAACAAAATTGTTTAAATGTCAATTAAAGTCCTATTTGGGAAACAGCTGTCTAGACAATCACAGTTTAGTTAATGCAAAATTAATATGAATACACAAAAACTATACCAAAGCAGTGCCACTAAACTATTTCAAGAGTTGTGCATTCTAATCTCAGTGAATTCTCATTCTAGTATTTGCAGCAATAAAGGGGTTTATTTTGAGTCAGGATACTTTCACCTTAAAGATCACTTTAGCAGGCAATTTCAGGTCTAAAGGACTGGTCTATGATATAGTTTTATAGTGCTAGGTATTAACATATTAACATACATGTATATATTCATATACCACCAAGAACTATTTTGAAAACCGTGACAAGTATGAAGACCTACAATAGAAAATGCTGTCCTGCATGGCTGTTGTATTGGGATAAGAGTTAATAATGGAACATGATATATAGGTAAGTTATAGAATTTTGGTATTTTATGCATTTGAAAAGTGAAGTCTAGATGTAGACCAAATATAAGATGTTTCTAGTTTAAAAAATGAATCAGAAAATATATTCCATATTCAAAATTTAGCCTTAAGATACTATTTAACTTCTTGTGTTTTACAAATATTTTTGCTTTGAGGCTTCTATTGAGAAGAGGAAAAAAATTCTAGAAAGATGAAAAGTCATTTTTAATGCATTTTTTCATCTGACTACAAGGAGAAGTACATTTTAAAAATTAAATTAAAATAGTACCCAGAAGCATATTCCATCTTGGTTCCACTCTCAGTGTAAGAGGTCTATACGAGTTTGTGTAGTTGTATAGAAATTACTGTTTTACAATCCCACCAACAGTGTAAAAGTGTTCCTATTTCTCCACATCCTCTCCAGCACCTGTTGTTTCCTGACTTTTTAATGACCGCCATTCTAACTGGTGTGAGATGGTATCTCACTGTGGTTTTGATTTGCATTTCTCTGATGGCCAGTGATGATGAGCATTTTTTCATGTGTCTGTTGGCTGTATGAATGTCTTCTTTTGAGAAATGTCTGTTCATATCCTTTGCCCACTTTTGGATGGGGTTGTTTGTTTTTTTCTTGTAAATTTGTTTGAGTTCTTTGTAGGTTCTGGATATTAGCCCTTTGTCAGATGAGTAGATTGCAAAAATTTTCTCCCATTCTGTAGGTTGCCTGTTCACTCTGCTGGTAGTTTCTTTTGCTGTGCAGAAGCTCTTTAATTTAATGAGATCCCATTTGTCAATTTTGGCTTTTGCTGCCGTTGCTTTTCAACCATTATGGAAAACAGTATGGCGATTCCTCAAGGATCTAGAACTAGATGTACCATATGACCCAGCCATCCCATTACTGGGTATATACCCAAAGGATTATAAATTATGCTGCTATAAAGACACATGCACATGTATGTTTATTGCGGCACTATTCACAATAGCAAAGACTTGGAATCAACCCAAATGTCCATCAGTGACAGATTGGATTAAGAAAATGTGGCACATATACACCATGGAATACTATGCAGCCATCAAAAAGGATGAGTTTGCATCCTTTGTAGGGACATGGATGCAGCTGGAAACCATCATTCTTAGCAAACTATCACAAGAACAGAAAACCAAACACCGCATGTTCTCACTCATAGGTGGGAACTGAACAATGAGATCACTTGGACTCAGGAAGGGGAACATCACACACAGGGGCCTATCATGGGGAGGGGGGAGGGGGGAGGGATTGCATTGGGAGTTATACCTGATGTAAATGATGAGTTGATGGGTGCAGCACACCAACATGGCACAAGTATACATATGTAACAAACCTGCACGTTATGCACATGTACCCTACAACTTAAAGTACAATAATAATAAATAAATTTTTTAAAAAATAAAAATAAATAAAAAAAAATTGGAAAGGGAGATACTGGCTAATGCAAATGCAAATAGCAAATAAGAGTTTCAAGGGCTTCAGGACATTTCCTATTTTCATGACTAATTTATTAATCTCTAATAACCATATGATCTTCAAACACAACATTCCATAAATACGACTTCTTTCAAATATAATTTTTTTCAGTCGTACCAATGAATAATAAAATAGAAATGGCTATAAAAAAAAAAAGAAATTACTGTTTTGCCTTTGTGATACACTGTGAAAGAGAACATTTTGATTACTGACAGAAAAAAACATATTTCTTGCACTGAGATGAGAAATATATGCAAATATATTTTATTTACTTTATTTCTAACAAATAAGAATTTATTCCCAAATTGGTAAAGAAAATTCTGAACTTTACTTAGATATATTGTGTGTATTATATAATGTAATTTAATGTTATAAATTTAATGCATTTTCCACAATCACCTTGATAGTGATGAACAGTGATTCTTTTTCATTGTAAAATGACCCAAAATAATTAGGTCAAACAGAGCCATTAGATTTTTCTAGTTTACTACAATAATTAGATACAGGCAAGTATTATTGCTTTTCCACCACAATCTTATTCACAGAACAATTTCCTGACAATTTTGCAACACATGCACATACAAACTTTAGCACGTGTCGGGGGTGGGATGAGGAACAGGAACACACTATAAATATAGTCATACAACCTTTTCCGTAGAAGTTCAGGAAGTCCCAGCTGTCTTTTTCAGTTTTCTGATTAAAATTTGCATTCAATGTCCAATCATTGAAATTAGGTCTATTAGGGATTAAACTTAGAATGTCGGTACAAAAATAAATTTTATTTTATTTTGTTTCCAGCTTTTAAGTTCAGAGGTACATGTGCAGGATGTGCACATTTGTTACATAGGTAAATGTGTCCCGTGGTGATTTGCTACACAGATAATCTCATCACCCAGGTATTAAGCCCAGCATCCATTAGCTATTCTTCCTGATCCTCTCCATCCTCTCACTCCCTGCCCTTCGATAGACCCCAGTATGTGTTGTTCCCCACAATGGGTTGATATGTTCTCATCATTTAGCTCCCACTTAAAAGTGAGAATACTAGGTATTTGATTTTCTATTTCTGCATTAATTTGCTAAGGAATTATAATGGCCTCCAACTCCATCCATGTCCTTGCAAAGAACCTAATCTCATCATTTGTATGGCTGTATAGTATTCCTTAATGTTTATGTACCACATTTTCTTTATCCAGTCTATCATTGATGGATATTTAAGTTAATTTGATATCTTTGCTATTGTGAATAGTGGTGCAATGAACATACACATGAATGTGTCTATAATAGAATGATTTATCTTCCTTTAGGTGTATACCCAGCAATATTTGAACTAATTTACACTCCCACTGACAGTGTAAAAGTGTTCCTTTTTAACCACAACCTCACCAGCACCTGTTGTTTTTTGAGTTTTTAATAATTGGCATTTGGACTGGGGCGAGATGGTATCTCACTGCAATTTTGATTTGATTTGCATTTCTCTAATGATCAATGATGTTGAGGGTTTTTTTTCATATGTTTGTTGGTTGCATATGTATATTCTTTTGAGTGTCTGGTCATGTCCTTTGCCCAGTTTCTAATGGTTTTATTTTTCTGTAAATTTCTTTAAATTTCTTATAGATGATGGATATTAGACATTTGTCAGATGCGTAGATTGCAAAAATTTTCTCCCTTTCTGTAGGTTGTCAGTTTACTCTGTTGATAGATTCTTTTGCTATGCAGAAGCTCTTTTGTTTAATTAGATGTCATTTGTCAATTTTTGCTTTGGTTGCAAATGCTTTTGGTAGCTTCATCATGATATCTTTACCCATGCCTATGTCCTAAATGGTATTGCTTAGGTTTTCTTCTAGAGTTTTTATAGTTTTGGGTTTCATTTAAGTCTTTAATCCATCTTGAGTTGATTTTTGTAGATGGTTTAAGGAAAGGGTCCAGTTTCCATTTTCTGCATATGGTCAGCCAGTTCTCCCAGCGCCATTTATTAAATAGGGAATCCTTTCCCATTGCTTGTTTTTGTCAGATTTGTCAAAGATCAGATGGTAGTAGGTGTGTAGTCTTATTTCTGGGTTCTCTATTCAGTTCCTTTTGCCTATGTGTCTGTTCTTGCATCAGTATCACGTTGTTTTGGTTATCTGTAGCTGTGCAGTATAATTTGAAGTTTGATAGTGCGATGCTCCCAGCTTTGTTCTTTTGCTTAGGATTGACTTGGCGATTTGGGCTTCTTTTTGGCTCCCATGAATTTAAAAATAGCTCTTTTCTAATTCTGTGAAGAATGTCAATGGTAGTTTAACGGGAATAGCATTAAATCTATAACCTGCTTTGGACTGTATGACCATTTTTACAATATTGATTCTTCCTATCCATGGACGTGGAGTGTTTTTCCATTTGTTTGTGTCATCTTGGATTTCTTTGAGTGGTGGTTTGTAGTTCTCTTTGAGGTCCTTCACTTCCCTTGTTAGGTGTATTCTTAGGTATGTTTTTTTTTTTTTTTTTTTTTTTTTTGTGGCAATTGTGAATGGGATTGCGTTCTTGATTTGGCTCTTTGCTTGCCTGTTGTTAGTGTATCAGAATGCTAGCAATTTTTACACATTGTCTTTGTGTTCTGAGATTTTGCCAAGTTGCTTATCAACTTAAAAAGCTTTTGGGCTGAGACAATGGTGTTTTCTAGATACATGATTATGTCATCTGCACACAAAGATAGTTTGACTTCCTCTCTTCCTATTTGAATATTATTTATTTCTTTCTGTTGCCTTATTGCCCTGGCTAGAAAAACAATACTGTGTTGAATAGGAGTTATGAGAGAAGGCACCCTTGTCTCCTATTTGTTTTCAAGGGGAATGCTTCCAGCTTTACCCATTCAGTATGATATTGGCTGTGGGTCTGTCATATATGGCTCTTACTATTTTGAGGTATGTTCCTTCAACACCTACTTTATTAAGAGTTTTAACATGAAGGAATGTTGATTTTTATTAAAGGCCTTTTCTCCAGCTATTTAGATAACCCTGTGGCTTTGTTTTTAGTTCTGTTTATGTAATGAATCACATTTGTTGATTTGTGTATGTTGAATCAGCCTTGCAACCCAGAGATGAAGCCAACTAGATTGTGGTGGATACGCTTTTTGATGAGCCGCTGGATTTGGTTTGCCAATATTTTGTTTAGGATGTTTGTTTGCTTTATTTATTTATTTTTTTCAGATAGTGTCTCACTCTGTTGCCCAGGCTAGAGTGCAGTGGCATGATCTCAACTCACTGCAACCTCCACCTCCCGAGTTCAAGTGATTCTTCTGCCTCAGCTTCCCAAGTAGCTGTGATTACAGGTGCCTGATACCACACCCGGCTAATTTCCTTATTTTTAGTAGAGACAGTGTTTTATCATGTTGGCCAGGCTGGTATCAAACTCCTGACCTCAGGAGGTCCACCCACCTCAGCCTCCCAAAGTGCTGGGATTACAGGCGTGAACCACGGTGCCCGGAATTTGTTTAGAATTTTCGCATCAATGTTCATCAAGGGTATTGACCAGAAGTTTTCTTTTTTGTTTTATCTCTGCCATGTTTTTGTGTCAGGATCATGTTGGCCTCATAGAATGAGCTAGGGAGGAATCCTCCCTTTTCAATATTTTGAAATAGTTTCAGTGGGAATGGTACCAGCTTTTGTTTGTACCTCTGGTATTATTAAGCTGTGAATTTGTCTTGTCCTGGGTTTTAGTTTGTTTGCTAGACTATTTATTATTGCTTCTATTTCAGAGTTTGTTATTTCTTTATTTAGGGATCCAATTTCCTCTTGATTCAGACTTGTGAGAGTGTGTGTGCTCAGGAATTTATCCATTTCTTTTAGATTTTCTAGTTTATGGGCATAGAAGTGTTTATAGTATTCTCTGATGTTGTATTTCCATGGAGTCAATGGTAATATCCTCCTGATCATTTCTGATTGTGTTTATTTGAATCTTCTCTATTTTTTTATCTATTAGTCTAGCTAATGATCTATTTTATTAATTAAAAAAAAAAAAAAACCCAGCTCCTGGATTTGTTGACATTTTGAAGAATCTGTCATGTCTCTATCTCCTTAAGTTCAGCTGTGATCTTGGTCATTTCTTATTTTCTGCTAGCTCTGGGGTTTGTTTGCTCTTGGTTCTCTAGTTTTTTTCGTTGTGAAGTTAGGTAATAACTTTAGATCTTTCTAGCTTTCTGATATGGGTATTTAGCGCTATAAATTTCCCTCTTAACACTGCTTTAGCTACATCCCAGAGATTCTGGTATGTTGTATCTTTCTTCTCATTAGTTTCAATAAACTTCTTGATTTCTTCCTCAATTTCATTATTTACCCAAAAGTAACTCAGGAGCAGGTTACTGAATTTCCATGTAGTAGTATGGTTTTGAGTGAATTTCTTAATCTTGAGTTATAGTTTGATTGTGCTGTGGTCTGAGAGACTGCCATGCTTCAATTTTTTTTTTATTTGCTGAGGAGTGTTCTACTTCTGATTTTGTGATCAATTTTAGAGTAAGTACCATGTTGCAATGAGAAGAATGTATATCCTTTTGCTTGCGCTGAAGAGTTCTGTAGATATTTATCACGTCCACCTGATCCAGAGCTGAGTTCAGGTCCTGAATATCTTTGTTAATTTTCTGTCTTGATGATCTATCTAATATTGTCAGGGGGATGTTAAAGTCTCCCACTATTATTGTGTGGAAGTCTATGTCTCCTTGAAGATCTCTACGAATCTACATTATGAATCTGGGTGTTCCTGTGTTGGGTGCATATTTATTTAGGATAGTTAGCTCTTCTTGTTGGACCGAAACCTTTATCATTATGTAATGCCTTTCTTTGTGTGTGTGTGTGTGTTTTTTGTTGTTATTGTTGTTGTTGTTGTTTTGGTCTTTGTTGTTTTAAAGTCTGTTTTTTCAGAAACTAGGATTATAGTCCCTGTTTGTTTCTATTTTCCATTTGCTTGGTAAATTTTCCTCCATCCTTTCCTTCTCTGATGAAAATTTGCATTGAATGTCCCATCCCACCACTGAAATTATGTTTATTAGAGATTAAATCCTGAATGCCATTTGAAAAAAAAAAAAAAAAAGTTTTACATTAGGTTACTTGTTTCACTAGATCCTCATACTTTATCATGCAAAGATAAAATGTATTTTATTTTATGCTATTTATTTGTCTTAAATATCACCAATTTCATTAATAAGAATTTATGATACCGAATAAAAAAACTACTCATTTCACCAGTGATCGTTATTTAGGTCTGCCAGATTTAGCAAATACATATACAAATAATGAAATATAAATTTCAAATAAACAATTTTTAAAAAATATATGTATGGCTTGTGCATTAATTGAGAAAACAGTTACACAAAAATAACACATATCTTTCTTAGCTGAAATTCAAATGTAATTGGTTGTCCTATACTTTATCTGACAACCCTATACCTATTTTTAACATTCATTATGGCATTTACCAAAAGCTATACTATGGATCATTTACCCATACAATAAATATTAATTAAACACCCACTCTGAGTCATGCTCTGTTCTATAAATTGAGAATATAACTATCAATAAAATAAAAAAGAATCTTTACTCATAGAAATTACACTCTAAGAGGAAAGAGTAACAATTTTAAAAGTCTGCATGAATACCTTAACTACTATATTAAAGATGATAAGAGCCATTAAGAACAAAAAGCAAGAAAAGGGAATGAGAAAAGGAAGGTAAATAGCATATTAAAGGTGATAACAGGCAATAAAAGCGATAACAACCTTTAAGAACAAAAAGCAAGGAAAGGGAATACAAAAAGGAAGGTCAGTTGAACATTGTTTAATGAGAAACTAAAAGACCTCCTTGTGTTAACATTTGAATAAAGACCCAGAGAGAATGGGGTCTTGCAGACATTTGGGGTAAAGCGGCGGAAACGGAAGAAACAGTAAGTGAAAGAACCAGAAGTAGACACCTGCTTCATGTATTTTGGAGGAGCAACAAGAGGCCCTCTCAGGTTAGAGCCTCTCTCGTTAGAGCAGATGGGAAGGGAGAAGAGTGTTGGGTTGAGGTAGGCTATTTTGAAGAACCTTGCAGATTTACTTAAGGGCTTTGGTATTTAATCAGAGTACATCATAAAACATCAGAGGAGCATAAATAGTTAAGGCATTTGATAGCTTTCTTTGAAGTGTAGCAATGCTAGCTGACCACTTTTGCGGGGAGAATTCTTGAAGAGGGTGACTAATTAGGATAATTGACCATGCAGAGTCTGTAACTGAAACTAATGAACATTTATATATCATGATGACTTAGTTAAAGATAATTAAATTGCACATATCATAATAATAAAAAGTCAAAATATAAAATCATTTTATTTGCTGACAAGTATTTTTACAGCCAACAGTAGCAAATGTACTACTGTATAATACTAGCTACCATCTTTTTGCATGCCATTTGAATGTCTATCCTCTCTTAAAAATAATTTTTGGGCCTGGTGCAGCCTTAATCCCAGCATTTTGGGAGGCCAAAGAGGGAGGATTGCTTGAGCCTAGGAGTTCAAGTGCAGCCTGGGCAAAACAGGGAGACTCCCTTCTCTACAAAATATTCAAAAAAAAAAAAAATTCTTCGAGCATGCTGGCACATCCGTGTAGTCCCAGCTACTCCAGAGGCTGAGGTAGGAGGATTACTGGGGTCTGGGAAGTCTAGGCTGCAGTGAGCTGTAATCACACCACTGCACTCCAGCATGGGTGATAGATATCTAGTCTCAATAATAATAATAATAATAATAATAATAATCGTACACAAAACTTCAGAAAATCAATCCAAGAGGGCTTGGAAAAACAATTCATCTAAATCTACCAAATTGTTCTGGTACATTTCTGTCCCTTTTCATTTTCTTGAATTTTATGCTTTTTTAAAAATTACAGTGACCCAAATTAATTTAGTTGAAGCAACAAGATTGATCACATAATTAAGTAAACATTTTTGGAACCCTTGTACACAGTTGGTGGGAATGCAAAATGGTGTAGCTATTATGAAAAGAACATGGAGATTCCTGTAAAGGTTAAAAATAGAACCACTATATGATCCAGCAATCCCACTTCTCAGTATTTATTCAGAAGAGTTGAAATCAGGATCTCAAAAACATATTAGCATTCCCATGTACACTGCAACAGTACTTTCTGTAATAGTAATTTTGGTTGCTGTGGAAACAACTTAAATGTGCATCAAAAGAGGAATGGACAAAACAAAAAGTGGTAGATATATATAATGGAATATCATTCAACTTTAAAAAAAAAAAAAAAAAAAAAAGAAAATCCTACATTATGGGCCAACATGGATAAAGCTGGAAAACATTATACCAAATGAAATAAGCCAATCACACAAGGACAAATACTGCACCATTGCATTTACATGAAGTAACAAATATAGCCAAACTCACCGAAGCAAAAAGTAAAATGGGAGTTGTCAGGAGTTTGGAGGAAGGGCAAATGAAGAGTTACTAATTAACATATATAAAATTTCACGTATTCATGATGGATAAGCTCTAGAGATCTGCTGTACAATATTATGCCCGTAGATAACAATATTGTATCATATGCTAAATAATCTGTTAAGAGAGTAGCTCTGATGTTGTGTTCTTACCACAATAGAAAATAAATAAATTAAAAGTGTAATAAATTAGCTCCTGACTATTCATGAATTTGTCTCATATATACACACTATTTGGCTTTATTATTTGTGCTCTGAATAAATAACATTTTATCAGATCAGTAAAATGGTTTAGGGTTGTTTAATTAGAATGCGGAAATAGTGATATGAATTAATATAATTTTATTTTTGATTATAAATCTACTTATATTTACAATTTAGACATGATGTATCTTTTCTTTTATTCATTTCTTGATTAATTCTTTTACTCAAATGAATGAGATACTTTTTAAATTTTTTACAAGTTTTGTGGGCACATAATACCTGTATATATTTATGGATACATGAGCTATTTTGATACAGGCATGCAACATGTAATAATCACATCATGAAAGTGAAGTGTGCACCCTATTAAGCATTTATCCTTTGTGTTACAAACAATCCAATTAAACTCTTAGTAATTTCATAATGTATATGTAAATTATTTTGACTATAGCCACCCTGTTGTGCTACCAAATACTATGTGTTATTGATTCTTTCTATTTTGGGGGGTACCTATTAACTGTCCCCACTTACTCCCTAGCCCCCATTACACTTTCAAGCCTTTAATAACCATTCTTTTACTCTCTATCTCCATGTATTCTATTGTTTTAATTTTTACATTCCACAAACAAGTGAAAACATGAGATATTTGTCTTTCTCTGCCTGGTTTATTTTACATAACATAATAACCTTTGTTCCATCCATGTTGTTGCAAATGACAGGATCTCATTAATTTTTATGGAAGAATAGTACTCAATTGTTTATAAGTACCACATTTTCTTTACCTATTTATCTGTTGATGGACACTTAAGTTACTTCCAAATCTTGGCTATTGCAGTGCTGAAGCAAACATGGGAGTGAACATCTCTTTGATATACTAATTTCCTTTCTTTTGGGTATATACCCAGCAGTGGGATTGCTAAATTATCTGATAGGTCTATTTTTAGTTTTTTGAGGAATCTTCAAACTGTTCTCCACTGTGGTTGTACTAATTAACATTCCCACCAACAGTGTACAAGGGTCCCCTTTTCTCCACATCCTCTCCAGGGTTTGTTATTGCCTGACTTCTGGATATAAGTCATTTTAACTGGGGTAAGATGATACCTCATTGTAGTTTTGATTTGTCTCCCCTTATGATTAATGATGTTGAGCACTTTTTCATATGCCTGTTTTCCAATTGCGTATCTTCTTTGAGGAAATTTCTATTCATACATGCACCATTATTCACAATAGAAAAGACATGGAATCAACCTAAATGCCCACCAATAATAGACTTGATAAAGAAAATGTGGTACATATACACCATGGGATACTATGCAGCCATGAAAAGAATGTTGTATTGGAGATGCATTTTATGTTATTTGTTTCTTTTCTCTTGATGTTTTAGGATTCATTCTTTATTCTTCACCTTTGGAGTTTGATTATTAGATGTCTTAACATCGTCTTCTTTGGAATAAATCTGCTCGGTGTTCTATAACCTTGTACTTGAATGTTGATACATTTATCTAGGTTTGGGACGTGCTCTGATATTTTTTCTTTGAATAAACTTTCTACCCATATCTTCCTCTACTTTTAGAAGATAAATAACTCTTTTAGTAGATAAATAGTAGACAAATAACTCTTTTAGTAGATAAATAACTCTTCTAGTAGATAAGTAGTAGATAAATAACTCTTTATTTTAGTAGATAAATAGTAGTAGATAAGTAACTCTTTAATGCCAGTAACTCTTAGATTTTCCCTTTTGAGGCTATTTTCCAGATGTGATAGGCATGCTTCATTATTTTTTATTCTTCTTTCTGCTATCTCCTCTGTTTATTTTCATATAGCCTGTCTCCAAGCTCATTTATTCTTCTTCCTGCTTGATGATTTCTGCTATTGACTCTGATACATTCTTCAGCATGTCAACTGCATTTTTCTGACTCTAGGATCTGATTGAGTCTTTAAAATTGTTTCGATTTCTTTGCTAAGTTTGTATGATAGAATTTCGATTTCGTTCTCTCTGTTATCTTGAACTTCTTTGAGTTACCTCAAAACAGCTATTTTGAATTTTCTATCTTGAAGGCCATATTTCTCTGTTTCTCTATGATTGGTCCTTGGTGCCTTCTTTATTTCATTTGGTGAAGTCATGATTGCCTGGATGATCTTGATACTTGTAGGTGTTCTTTTGTGTCTGAACATTGAAAAGTTGGGTGCTTATCTTAGTCTTCACCATCTGGACTTGTTTGCGCCTGTCCTTCTTGATAAGACTTTCCAGGCACTTGAAGAGACTTGGGCACCAAGTCCAAGATTACTGTCATTTTTGCAGACTTGTAGAGGTACTTACTGCTTCTGTGGTCTTGAATAAGATCCAGAAGAATTCTCTAGATGATCAAGAAGAGATTCTTGTTACTTTCCCTGTCTTTCTCCCAGACAAACAAAGTCTCTCTGTCTGTGGTGAGTTTCCTGAAGTTGGAGGTCTGGTAATGCAAGCACCCTTGTGACCACCAGCACTGTGACTGCACTGTCTCAGACCTGAAGCCAGCAGAGCTCTGGTTCTTCCCAAGGCCTGCTGTAACCACTCCCTGGCTACCATCTATGTTCACTCAAGGGCCTAGGGCTTTATAGTCAGCAGGTGGCAAAGCCAGCCAAGTTTGTAACCTTCTTTTCTGCATGGCAAGTTCCCCCAGGCTGCAGGAAGATCCAGTGATGGTACCTGAGAGCCAGATTTTATAGTTAAAAACCTTATAAACTTGCCTGATGTTGTTTTCTACTGCAGTTAAGTTGGCACTCAAACCAAAATATAAAGTCATTCCTGCCCTTCCCTCCCCTTTCCACAGGCAGAGGAACCTTTGTTGTCACCACCATCACCAGCCAAGGGCCGGGGGAAGAGGGGGTTCTGCCAGGCCATTGTTGGTGTTCATTTAAAGCCCATAGGCTCTTCAGTCAGCTTGTGGTGAATTCTGCCAAGAATAAGACTTGCCCTGAAGCTCCCCTCTGGCCTAAGGCAGATCTAGAAGTGCTGTCCAAGAGGCTGGGCCCGGACTTGGGGACCCAAAGAGCCTACTTAGTGCTCTACCCCCTAGTGGCCATGGTGGTACCTAAGATGCAAGACAAAGTCCCTTTTACTTTTTCTTCTGCTTTTCTCAGACAAGAGTCTTTCGTCACAGCTGCCATGGCTAGGAACGTGCTGGGTCACACCTGTAGGCAGCATGTCTCAGAGCCCAAGGCCCACGGCATACTACTTGGGTATCAGTGGTGATTATTGAGGGCACAAGGGCTATTTAGTCAGTAGGTGATGACTTCTTCCCTTCAAGGCAATAGGTTCTCTTTTGGCCCAGGGTATGTCTAGAAATGTGTGGTAACTAGGGCCTGGCATGGCAGACCCCACGACACTGCCCAGTCCCCTACTCTACTGTGTCTGATCTGGTATCCAAGATGCAAGACAAAATCCTCTTTAGTCTTCACTCTCCTCTTCTTAAGCAGAAGGGAAGAGACACTTTAATTGCTGTGAGCTGCACTGCCTGGGTTTGGAGAGGAGTGACTGAAGCACTCCATTAGATGTCCTGACTGGTGTCACCTTAGGTCATGTGCCACCCTAGTTCTCTGGCTCTGAGCCCAGCCCAACAATAGGAGTTGCCTAGGAATTGTAGTTCTTGTGTCCTAGACTGTCTTTCAAGTTTACCTCGGACCCCAGAACATTTGACTCATGGTGGCTACGCTTGCTCAGATACTGAAGCTCCGAAGCATGGGATGGGCAATCCTGTCTGACTAGCTCTGGTCTAAATGTTCCCTCTGTGTATGGGCACTGACTGAGCCCAATAAGGCTTTACTTTCTACTATGGCAAGGCAGCACTGAGTTCAATATAATGTCCTCCAGTCACTGTACTCTCCAGCCCCCAAGTGCACAGATTCTCTCTTCATGCTGCACAGCTGCTGCCAGGGGGTGTGGGAGAGGTGGCATTGGCAGTTCCAGACTGTTTCTCCCACCATCTTCAATGCCTCTTTCAATTATATAAAGTTAAAACAAGGTACTGTGGTTGGTCATCTGGTTTTTAGTTCTTATAATGGTGCTTTCCTGTGGGCAGGTCGTTGTTTAAAATGTGATGTTCCTGTGGGGGTTTGGGGGGAAAGAATGGTGTGGGCTTTTATTTGGCCATCTTGCTTTGCCCTTGAGACACATTTTGGGAGGGAAACTGAAATGAATGAGAAACCTCTCTAGAGTGGAATCTAGAGTTACGTTTTTTTATTGCATTTCTTGACATATTGTGGGTCATAAAACTCACTGCCACCAGGATTATGTTATTATAAAAATTAAAATGTAATAGAATATAGCAGAGTAGATTCCAATGTATAAGATAATATTGTACATAAAATAAGTATGGCTTCAGGGAATGTTCGATGCATGATGTAGGATTGTGGTTTCTATTTGCAAAGTACATGTAAGTGTTTTAACTGTGAACAGAAAACAAAACTTTAGAAATAGTTATCTACAATACTATCTGATATTTGTATAGGCATATTTTATTGTGAAATCGATAATTTAAGAAGTTATAGGCAAATTGTTATAGATGAATCTTCATGGGAAAGATGACAGAACCCAATATACAATACATATCTGGACCTTGGTTATGAGGTTAAAAGATAAATATGGCAGGAAAGTGGGGATTAGGTAGAAAGAACACTGAAAAAAGATAAAGCATAAAATATGCAAAATATAATGAATGTTCACACAATAGTGAGGCCTTATTTAAGAATATAGCTTGATGCATTTTATAATTATATACCAATGTAAAATAGGTGGTAAATATATAAAACATTTCCATAACCACAGACAGTTTTCTATGCCCATTTCTAATTTTCCCTACTAACATTTTTTGACTTATTTCACCATAGATAAATCTTGAACTTCACATACATATAAACCTACAGTGTGTTTCTATCCCTGGCTTCCTTTGAGCAACATTGTGTTTTTAAGATTCCTCCACATTGCTGACTGCATCAGGAGTTTGCTCATTTTTTTATTCCTAAGTAGTGTTCTATTTTATAAATTATTCTTTTCGTGGATATTTGCACTTGTGTATGTGTGTCTGATTACTAAAGAGGTTAAAATATGCAATATTTAGTTATCAAAATTTAAATTTACTTAAATTATACTCTTTCAAAATGAAAATCATAACTTTATCACACTGTGCTTTCCTTCAAGTTTTCTCCCACTGTTTGTGCTATTTTCTCATATATTGTACTTTTAAATACTTAACCACACAATACATTGTTATTAATTTGGTCCACACTTTTACTCTCTGTAAGGATCTTTTTCTTTTTTTATAGAAGTGTAATTCATACTTTAAATTGGTTTCATTTTACTTTAACCTAAAGAACTTCAACAATTCTTGTACAAGTATACAGGTTTTGTTTGCCTATGTCTTTATTTCCTTTAAGAGTTTTTTCTCTGTAGTGGGAATCTAGCCTATAATATTTTTCTTATATCTTTTTCCCATGTTTTAATGATGCTTATATCACTTCCTAGCTTTCATTGTTTCTAATGAAAATTTGACCATTATTCTTATTATTATGTGTCTGATTGTTATATTTTTCGTTTCTAACTGCTTTGAAAGTTTTTCTGATTATCTTTGCATTTCAGCAGTTTTTACTGAAATGTTATGCTTTTTCTTGGGTGTTGCTGGTCTTGGATCTGGGGGTAAATATTATTCACTAATTTCAGAAAATATTCAGACATTGTAGCTTTAAATGTTTTTTTTCTCTTTTTCTAGAAATCCATTTCCATGTATGTTAGCTATCTTGAACATCTTTTCATATGACTTAGAGTCCCAATTCTTTTTCTAAAAATGTCTGTTCTTCAATTTAGCTAATTTATATTAACCTACCAATAAATCACTTATCTTTTCTTCTTTTTTACCTGTTGTTATGCCCATCTAATATTTTTAAGATCAAATATTGTAGAATTTTAGTTCTAGAATTTTTATTTGGTTCATTTATCAAAGCTTTTGTTTTTATGTTGAAATTCTGTACATATTATTTTATTCACTATCTTAATTTTTCCTGTAAGTTCTGCCATTCTCTGGGTAATCTGGACAATTTTTGTGTCATCTTTTATTGTCAGTTTTTTTATTTGATTATAGTTCACACTTTCCTGTTAATTCACAATCACATACATGCATGCATGTGCACGCGCACACACACACACAAACACACACATCTATGTAGGATGCCAGGCACTTTGCATAAAGTAACAGTTGAGAATAGTATTTTTTCTCATGAAAGGTTTTGCTCTTTTTTCCCCCAGATGGCTAGAATGAGGGTTTGTTCTAATAAAACTAGGAATTGAATTGAGCCAGAGCTGAAATGCAACTTTTTAAAGTTTCAGCTCTATACTGAGTTCCTGCATCTCAGGGTGGGATGAGAACACTTGTACTAGTTCTAGCCATTCTAAGAAGACAAGAGCCCCTTCAACTTCCCTGCTCAGCACCAATGCACAATTAGTAAAATCTCATGGGAGTGATTTGGTGAATTTTGAGATCTAGCTTTTGTTTAGGATACTAGATCTAACAGAGTGTCCTTCACTACTTGTTCTTTCATTTCTTCTATGGGAGATTAGCTTCTTCATCCACCTCTGTCACCACGAATAAAAACAGGCTAGGTTCTACTCACCTAAGAAATGCTCAAAGCACTCTATCTTTTAGATTTCTTTGTCTTTAGCTCTCTGATAGGTTTTAGTAAAGTTCTGATTGCATGAATTACATGTTATTCTCTCATTGTAATGGTAGGATAGCTGGTTTTTCACATATGCATCCTAACTAGAAGCAAAGTTGAGTATTTTAATTTTTTTCTGAAATGTATGTGCAGCTTGAGAGAAAGGTGGAGGAAAAAAGATTTGGAAGTCACATGATAGGCAACATAAAAATCTTGATAACGTTTCTAGATCCCTAGATATTATTATATAGACAAAAGCAATAATCCAAATATTTTAAGTTACTCTGGTAGAAATATATATTAATACTAATATTAAAAGATATGGAAGCCAATTAAAGGTTAGTTATATAGGAAAACTTTTAAAGAGAGTAATTTGTGTATTTTTCTAATTTATTTGCCTTACTCATCTCTTTCAGTAACTCTAATTTGATCCAATCTGTCAAGTCCAATACTAACATAAAGCTTGTACTTACTAGCTTACTTTATAAATATTTACACAAAACTTTACATATAAATCATTTTACATATCACTACGTAGCAGTAGAGAGTGTAGGAAAAAACAAAATTTACTTGTGATACCTATTTGTTTTATTTCACAAACCACAGATTTGTGAAGCAGACTTACTGTGCTCTGGTTACCAATCTGTCTGAGTCCAGTGATACCGAACATACTCATATATAACAGGTTATAGGAAGTGGATTTATTGCTTACAGATAGGCAACAATAAAGGGAGTCTAGGATCCATTGTGAGTTGATTCTCCGTAGATCCGAAAGGTGTCCTAGATAGATGGAGCCTTGATTGCACATGCCCCACTTGCACCATAGATAAGGGACCCCCAGAGGCCTGGAGCCACCTGGGGGTCATGAGAATTAGTGGACAAAGCTTTGATAAATATCCTGCTACCAGGAAAGACAGGAATGAAACTCGGGCTATCCTGGGCAGTTCCTCCCTAACGCAACATGCCACATTTCCCTGAAGGAACAGGAACAAGGTATGAGTTGTTTTAGGCAGTTCAACTCTATCTCAGAATAATGCATTCTCAGCCCATTCTAGAGTTATTTGAGAACCATGAAGAAGAAATGGGGGAAAACTAGGTGGGTCCACAGCCGCCTAGAGTACTGTTCTGCAGTAGTATGCATAGAGATAATCTTTTCTGAGTTAACTGATGATTGTTTACAAAGGAAGGTAAATTATTTTATGGATAATTTGTTCTTCTTGCCAGTATTTATTGGGTCAATATTTTAATTATTTATTTAATAGTATACAAGGACATTCTAGAAGTAACTAAAAATCAGTAACTCTTTTTTCGACTTCTCCAAAGTTCACCTATTATCTTTTCTCCCATTTCAGAAAACTGTATGTTCTTTTTTCACTTGCTTGATGAATTTACCCGAAGAAAAAAAATTATGTTATTTGGAAAGCTATTACTATCAGCCATTTATATTGTTCAGAAAATCAAAATCCATATTTTGTTAATAGGGCTATTTACATTTTCTTTCTACTCAAAACAAGGGTTAGAAATTATTACTTTCTTTTAAAATAAAATCATAATACATTTGTGATGGTTCTGCTCAGAGAATTATCCATGGTATCCACAGACTACTTTGTGGATTAATTCATTGCTCTGACTCAATATTTTCTATGCCATTGACATAGAGTTAAAATGAACTCCATAGAAAGTCTATGTGAACGTTTGTGAAAGTTTTGCATCTCTTGCTCCTGGCAAAAAACGGAACAATTTCTTTAAAATATGTGTGTGGGCAACTATATATTTTGCAGAAGGCATGAATATCATATTGCCAGTACCAATGTTCAAGAAATATGTGATTTTGTTTTCATTGTGGTAGTGGGAAATTTAAGCTCAGCTATGGATATTTCTTCCGTTTTTCTAATAATTGTTTGAGGTGAAATGAAGGCCGCAATGCTCCGATAAAATGCAAACTTTCGGCAAAAGGTTTATACTGTAAAGCCACACTACTGAATTAATGCACATTTTCTAACCTTCTGTGGTCCCTAAAGAGGGTGTCTCTGTTCTTTTTGAATCAAGCTCGAGTACCGACTTTTTTAATGAAGCTTTTAACCCCAATGCCTGGGTTGTCTGGATACAGACATGCTCCTCTAAAGCTGTTCGACAACTCAGAAAACTTTAAGACTTGCTTTTGCATGTTCTTAGCTGAGTGTCTTTATTGGCCAAGTTTTTCATGATGACAAAGTACAATTTATATATATTTTTCTTTTGTTTTATCTTTTTGTGTCCTGCCTAAAACATCTTGGCATGCTGGCAAGTAGTAAAGATATTTAGGTTTGTTCTTCATAAATTATTATTTTCATATTGTGTGAGGCCGTTGCTCACTTTTCCCCATATGGATGTCCAGACTTTTTTGTTCCTCATTGAATTTTGCTGAATGTGTGTAAAAATTATTGACTCCATATGAGTAGTTTTATTTCTGGATTTGCTATTTTGTTCCATTTATTTATTTGCTTTTTATGATTATATCATACAGCCTTAATAATTTTTGAGCCTTGCAACCATGTAGTGAAAGTATGCTAATTCCGTACTTTTTGAAAAATGTTTTAGTTATTCTGTACCCTTTGCATTTTTGTATAAATTTTAGTATACACTTGATAATTTCAAGGAAATGATTGATTGGATTTTAACTGGTATTGCTTTTTAATCGTGAGATTAATTTGGAAATAGCTGACATCTTAGTAATGTTGAGTGTTTCATTATATCATCCCACTCTTTAATTCCCCTTAGTAAATGTTTTATAATTTTAATAATATTTGCTGCTGAACTCAACTTACTAATGTTTTTTGGAGGGGGCTTTTTTTTCTTATTTATTTATTTATTTATTTATTTATTTATTTATATTACTTTAAGTTCTGGGGTACATGTGCAGAATGCGCACTTTTGTTACATAGGTATTTATACACGTTCCATGGTGGTTTGCTGCTCCCATCATCCCATCATCTACATTAGGTATTTCTCCTAATGCTACCCATTTCCTAGCCCCTCATCCCCCAACATGCCCCGGTATGTGATGTTCCCCTCCCTGTGTCCATGTGTCCTCATTGTTCAACTCCCACTTATGAGCGAGAACATGCGGTACTTGATTTTCTGTTCTTAGGAGAGTTTGCTGAAAATAATGGTTTCCAGCTTCATCCATGTCCCTGCAAAGGACATGAACTCATCCTTTTTTATGGTTGCATAGTATTCCATGGTGTATATGAGCCACATTTTCTTTATCTGGTCTATCATTGATGGGCATTTGGGTGGGTTCCAAGTCTTTGCTATTGTGAATAGTGCTGCAATAAACATACGTATGCATGTGTCTTTATAGTAGAATGATTTATAATCCTTTGCATATACACCCAGCAATGGAATTGCTGGGTCACATGGTATTTCTGATTCTAGATCCTTGAGGAATTGCCACACTGTCTTCCACAATGGTTGAACTAACTTACACTCCCACCAAGTGTAAAAGCATTCCTATTTCTCCACATCCTCTCCAGTATCTGTTTCCTGACTTTTTAATGATCGTCGTTCTAACTGGAATGAGATGGTGTCTCATTGTGGTGTTGATCTGCATTTCTCTAACGACCTACGATGATGAGCATGTTTTCATGTTTGTTGGCGGCATAAATGTCTTCTTTTGAGAAGTGTCTGTTCATATCCTTCACCCACTTTTTGATGGAATTGTTTGTTTTTTTCTTGTAAATGTGTTTAAGTACCTTGTAGATTCTGGATATTAGCCCTATGTCAGATAAATAAATTGCGAACTCTTTCGTCCCATTCTGTAGGTTGCATGTTCACTCTGGTAATAGTTTCCTTTGCAGTGCAGAAGCGCTTTAGTTTAGTTTTTCCTTCTGTTTAGTTTTTACTTCCTATTATACCCCAATCTGACTACAACATCTGTTTAGTTTTTACTTCCTATTATGCCCCAATCTGACTACAACATCTATGTCTACCCTTCTCAGCAGTTCCCTTTTGGGTCACCACCCATGGCACTAAAAGGAAATGAGTGACAATTGTTTCACTCTATTTTACAAAAAAGCCAGTATAATTTAATATAGGAACCAATAATATATATACTAGCAAACTCTGTTTTTAGTAACAAATAGTATATATAGTTTGTGTTTATCTGAATGTATTATATATGTATAAATATGTATATATAAATATGTTTGTATACATAGTATATTTATGGGTATATATAGTGTGCAAATATATATAGTGTTTATATATATTTGTGTATGTATGTAAATATATATATATAGTGTGTGTGTGTATATATCACAAGTTTAAGCAGTTACCCATCCACGGAACATGACGTAACATGTTTAAAGAAGAGTTATTGTTTTAAATGACATTCTTAAAAAAACATTATGAACTTAGAACGAGATGGCCATCAAAATAAAGTATGAACATCAAAAATAAAATAAAATTACTATCTCTTATAAGATTATTGTTGTCAAAATTCAATGAAATGTCACAATTCAATGAATTATTAAGGTACAATATTGCCTACACTTTCCAATGAATAGACATACACTCTAAAAATGTGTTGGCTATAAATTATGCTTTAAAATGTTACTCATGTGGAAAAATTTTCACAATTCTAAACAGGAAGTGGTTAAAGAGATGTTGATTAAGAGGTACAAAAATATAGTTAGATTGAAAGCATAAATTATAATTAACAGTAATTTATAGTATTTTTCAAAATTGCTAAAAAAAACTAATTGCAATGTTCCCAATACAAAGAAATGGTAAATATTCGAGATGATCATTGCACATTATATACATGCATCCAAATACTACATATACCCTCAAAATATGTACAATTATATAGCAATACAAAAATTGAAATGTAAATAAAATAAAATTATTTTTGATTCTCTGAAATTAAAATATCAGACCCACAAGAGGTTCTACTAAACTTGAAATATACATAAGAACATTGTCTCAAAATTTCACATTTTAACCTTATCAAATTGTCCCATTCTTTTCCATATATTTTCTCAAATAAATAGAAGAGTTTAAATTCCCTTTTATTTATTTTTTGTAATACCTCTTTCTTTTGGATAATTTTAATCACATCACTGGTTTTATTTTTTCTTCATATTGTATGAGGTGTATGAGGTCATCACTCATTTTTTCCATATGAACGTCTAAGTGTTTTTGTTGTTGTTGTTGTTGTTGTTGTTCCAAATTGAATTTTAGTGAATGTTTGTAGAAAATTATTGACTCTATATGTGTGGTTTTATTTCTGGATTTGCTATTTTGTTCAATTTATTTATTTGCTTTTTACGGTCATATCATACAACCTTAATAATTTTTGAGTCTCTCAACCAGGTAGTTGAAGTAACTTTGTATTTCTTTTTTGAAAATTGTTTTAGTTATTCTGGATCCGTTCCTTCACCCCTTGCAAGTATTCTACATTCAGAAAATACATGATTCCATCTCTCAGCATTCAAACTCACACAGCATTGACAAGATAGTGATTAAAGAGTGTAGATTCTCTTCATATGTTTTAACTAAATATTATAAAGAGAACCTACCTTTGGTACTTACCACTTAAAGTGCATAAACTGAGAAAATAATAAAGTCAGCCAGCAATAATATATTACTCCATAAAAAATAGTTTTGTATTTTCTTTATTAAACTGTTTTTTTTTTATAGAATGAGAAGGTGGATGTTTTATGTTTTAAAATTAAACTATTTACAAATGTATCTCTTTTTCAAGTAAAACAGTAGCCATCCTAAAATCGATTGCTTTGCAATCAAACCCCTATGACTGTTCACAGATAAAGAGACTAATTGTTTTATTTTGCAGTGATAAGTTACAGATCAGGAATATTTCAGTGTCCTAAGAGAATATTGTGAAGTATATTTAGGTTAAGGATGAATATATTCGCTAAAAACATTTTATATTTGAAATTCTCAAGTATTCCTTTTTACAATTTGAAAATAATGCTATAAAGGTCATATGAAGAAGGAAAGGATACTTTCATCAATGAGAAGGTAAAAGATTAAGATTTATAAAAATGCGTAGACTTTACAAACTTTCTGAAGTAAAACAGGCAAACAAACTTCTTTAAATCTTTCAAAAAACGCAGCCTCCATTTAGAATATATCAAACAGGCAACCTGAATACCTGAATCAATACTTTGACTGAATTAGATATGTAGTTCAGTCTGAGGATATCTATTTTATACAATTTTATTTTTTTCCTGAAAAGATGGATTGTTGTTGAGACTAATTTAATCAACTAATTGGTCATTATGTAGGTAAAGTTTACTCTTATCATTAATAATTTACCAAATTAGTTTATAGATTTATTTCTATCATCTTCATTTCAATGTTTTCCTAAAGTTAGTATAGGCCTTTGAATATTGACAAAAGTAGAAGAAGAATACTCTTGAAAATATAGTTTCTCTGCAAAACTATTTATGTTAATTTGGTTTTCTATCATTTAACACTTGTAAAGAACATTTCTTTACATGTAATGACTACACATTTATTATTTTATGTTACTTTAACACAAAACAGACACTATATTTAGGGTCTTATAACATTATCTTTACCATCTACTAAAGCTATTAGGCCTGCTAGAATCATATCATTACTGTTCTTGCTTATGTGATTATATATACAGGAAATTCATGTTTAAAACTATTCTCTCTTTGGCTTCAAATAGGCACCACTATTGGAATTAAGATAGTAGGCAAAATATTTTGTGAAGACTTCACGTATAATCAACAGTAAAGAGCAAATTAATGAAGAAAAGATATGTCAGCTAGGATAAACATCATAATAATGAAATGGCCAATTAATAATAGTTGAAAAGGAATATAAATTCTGGTGGAAACATTCAAAATGAGAGGTATCTGGGAGGAAAACGTGATAACCAAAAGAGAAAATTAAAAAAATAAAAGAACAGAGTGGTCATATCCTGCAAGAAAAAACATAAAAAAAGAAAATAAAATATATCAGACTCTTAGATTGTATTAAATTGAAATGTTACCATAACTATTCTAGATTGATGTCTTCCCATTCAATTGTTTCTGTACAGTTAACAGGATGATAGTCTTCTTCATCTCAAGATAATAGGGTCATATAGTCATCATTTTTGGTTTACTCAGAATAATTTTAGTTATTTTGCATATAAATTAAGTGTTTAAACATTTTAATTATATTAAAGTTTCATTTAAAGAACATGATGGTCTACCACAGAAAAGTCATGCATGAATATCTGAAAAAATAAATTTTATGATATATATATATATATAGTTGATTATATAATTTGTAAAATCTTGTTCTCTTTGCAAAATTTATTTACATTGTCACATAGTATGTAACACATACAACTTGGTACATCTCAGGCATGAAAGCAGAATATTTTCTTTCTTACAGAGGTACTTTTTATGATGAGAAGCTACTTTACTGTGAATTTGAACAATTTTTTAATGTATAATGATCAATGTACAATTTTTAATGTATAACGTATAATTTTTCGCATTATGAAGAGTAGGTAATGCACATATTATTTTGCATTCATATTTATGTTAGTATTCTAGAGTTTGTATTTATATTTAATATTCTAAAATATGTATTCATGTGTAATCTGGAAAGTAAAAAATTGCCCTCATACTTTCCTGGTATCACTGTCTTTTTCAAGTTGGAAATAATTGCAAACCATGCCATCAAGGAATCTAGAATTAAATATGCAGATTTTCTTTTTCCCTTTTTTTAAACCAAAACATAACACACTGTCTCACCATTTGAAGCAGATTTTGGTTCCAATTATCTGCTAAAGACTGAAAGATGGCTATAATGTTGGAGAAGTATAGATAACACACTTCTATGCCTTAAAACCGCTTGAATTTATTAGCAAGAACTAATCTGGAAATGGCTGAAACAAATCCAAATTTTTCTATTTCTGTTAGTCTTCTTTAGGAATCCAAATGACTTTAACACCTTCAGAAGACCAGTTTTGTATAAAACATTTCAAGCCTTCTATTCAGACATTTAAAATACTAGGTCCACTTATCTTTTCTGATTATTAAATTCACGTATGCTCTTTGTAAATCATAGAAAACTGTAAAAAAGGAAATAATAGATTGTTTTCCTATCACCCACCATATTAATCATAATTAATGATAGATTTTGGTGTTATTACCTCCCAATCTTCACAAACACACACATAAACACACACACACACACAGAAATCCATTTATGTACATGTTATAAAATGAAGCCCTATGCATTTATATATGAATTGTAAAAGTAGCCCAAATGAGCTATTTTTTCAAAAATTGAGATTATTCTGTATTTATATTTTACACTTAATTATATTCTAAAAATTTTACTACGCCAAGAAAAAAACTTTGAATAAAATGATCATTATTGTGCACGTTATCCATAATGTAGATAATAATTTAAACATTTTCTTGAGTTTAATATTCTTAACTTCAATTTCTCAACATAATAAATAATAACTTAGTAAGCATCTTATTATATATGTAGTCAGAAGCATTTTATATTGTTAGTGATTCAAATGTATTGTTTTTTAAAAAAATATGATATACTGACATACTCATTTCCAATGAGTGATATACTTTTTTTCTTATCCCTTGAGAACTTGACACTATGAATGTTTTAATATTAGTTTCGTAGATGAAAATGTTATTTAATATGGGACATATGCATGTACGCATATGAATATATCCATGTACACACACGTGTATTTTTTTAAATAAGAACATTTTTATATTTATTTCTTAGAAACTTGCATGAATGCCATTTTCTTTTTTTTTTTTTTTTTTTTTTTTTTTTGAGACAGAGTCTCGCTCTGTCACCCGAGCTGGAGTACAGTGGCCGGATCTCAGCTCACTGCAAGCTCCGCCTCCCGGGTTTACGCCATTCTCCTGCCTCAGCCTCCCAAGTAGCTGGGACTACAGGCGCCCGCCACCTCGCCCAGCTAGTTTTTTGTATTTTTTAGTAGAGACGGGGTTTCACCGTGTTAGCCAGGATGGTCTCGATCTCCTGACCTCGTGATCCGCCCGTCTCGGCCTCCCAAAGTGCTGGGATTACAGGCTTGAGCCACCGCGCCCGGCCATGAATGCCATTTTCTTAGTGCTCTAATAAGTTGCTAATTAGGTCAAGTTTTATAAATATAAAGTGGACCTGGGCACCTGTGGTCACTTAATACTGTTCAACAGAACTCTATGTAGGTGATCAATGAATTTTAAGTCTTTTCAAAACTGTAGAATAATTATTCACCTATTAATGACCTAAAGCTTTAGATTTCTATTTTGTTAACAACCTGAAGAAATGAAACTCTCAGCAGAGTTCTTAAGGAAATAGATTTAAACTCTGGTTATAAAGAATAGTAGTTTTCCCCATTTTGATGTCTAATCAGTGTTACCAAATATATATGCCCTAAACTGAATTCTTGATTATTCAGTTCTTCAAATGTTTTTCTCTGCATTCCTTCTCTCTTAATGGCAACTCTATCTATCATTTATTAGGCAAACAAATGTGCCTAATAATTAGGCAAATCAATTCTTAGGCAAATAATTCAAAAGCCCCCCTTTTTTCATATCTCATATTAACTTACATGAAAATACACCTTAGAGGACTATCCAGAATTTGACGCTTTCTCCCTTCTTACAATTGTCACCATTTCCCACACACCTCTAATTTCTTGACAGGAGCATTGCAATAACCTTTTATCTGGTTTCCCAGCTGTGGCCCTAGGAGACTATTCTTAATAGCCAACCAATGTGACATTTCTAAAATGGAACACTAAATTATGTCATTTTGTGGAAAACATCTCAGTAGCTCCTCATTTCTCCCAGAGTATATGTAAAGTTTTCCTAATGTTTGGGAAGAAAAAATATGTGCTTACATAAATATCTGAAATAATTTCCATGTGGAGTATCATAAAAAACTTTTGTGTGGATAAAAAAAAAATCATTGAAAGGTAGAATCATTCACTTATTCAACTAACTTTCTTTGTGTTTGCATGTTTAGACCAGAACTTTGCAAGTTGCAAGATATACAATAAATCTTATGTAAAATGTAATGAGTCTGTTGGTGGGACTGTGAATTAGTTCAACCATTGTGGAAAACAGTGTAGCAATTCCTCAAGGATCTAGAACTAGAAGTACCATATGACCCAGCCATCCCATTACTGGGTATATACCCAAAGGATTATAAATCATGCTGCTATAAAGACACATGCACACCTATGTTCATTGCGGCACTATTCACAATAGCAAAGACTTGGAATCAACCCAAATGTCCATCAGTGACAGACTGGATTAAGAAAATGTGGCACATATACACCAAAGAATACTATGCAGCCATCAAAAAGGATGAGTTTGTGTCCTTTGTAGGGACATGGATGCAGCTGGAAACCATCATTCTCAGCAAACTATCGCAAGAACAGAAAACCAAACACTGCATGTTCTCACTCATAGGTGGAAACTGAACAATGAGATCACTTGGACTCGGGAAGGGGAACATCACACACCGGGGCCTATTATGGGGAGGGGGGAAGGGGGAGGGATTGCATTGGGAGTTATACCTGATGTAAATGACGAGTTGATGGGTGCTGACGAGTTGATGGGTGCAGCACACCAACATGGCACAAGTATACATATGTAACAAACCTGCACGTTATGCATATGTACCCTAGAACTTAAAGTCTAATTTAAAAAAATGTAATAAGTCTTCATTTTCCAAACAATAATTGTATAGCATGGAAATGCAAGCAGAATGCCAATAGGAATCAACTCTGTAAAGGAAACACATAGTTTCCAGGAGTGGACCACTACACTAAAGGATAGAGTGACCTGAAAAAATTTGTGTGATTAAAACTGCAATTGATAGGTGGAAATTTAAAAATTTAATGTGTTCAGAAAAAAAAATACCATACATAAGTATTAGCTTAAGAAGTTTCCCAGGATAGTTCAACTTTTGAAGTAACGTAGGTGTGACATGGCTGGATAAGAAAAGAAAAAAAAAAGGTCTTGTTCCCAAGAGCTGTTCACTTTTGTGGTTCATATTAATTCATTAATAAAGATGGGAATTTGGCTTAGTGTTAATTTAGAAATTTAGGTTATTTTCAAGATATTAGCACTATCTCTGCCTATGAAATGTTGTGTTTGTCTTGATTTTTCTGTAACAATCACTTATGTCTTTTGCTCATTATATGATGCACAACTAGTGAAGGAGAAATATATTGAAATTTACTGAAGAGGCAAATTTCGATCATACTGTATTTCTTTGTTCATGTTTAAGCTCCCTAAGCCCATTAGTTCATTTTTAAATACAAAATTGTGTACTGGAAATTTAGTAAAGAGAGGCTAAAATGATATCTTTAAAAAAAGAGATTAAAAGTGCACATTTGGTATTTCAAAGGACAGATTTGGCACAAATATAAAAATAATTTCTGCCACTTTGAATACTTATGAACTTTTAGCAAAACACCGTATCTTACACAGATATCTTTACCTTCATTGTCAAAAATCATTTTCCAAATCATTATCCCTACTGACGAGATCTATCCTTTATTCCACAAATGACTGCAACAAAGTTCTCATTCAAGGGCCCCTGTGTCACAGACGGTAAGAACACATCCCTTTTCTGTAGAAAGTAAATCAATTTAATCAGTAAAATTATCTCTCACTTTCTCCAACACATACTGACACTGTGCCAGGGACTTACCATACTAATTCTGTGCCAGTTACAAAAGGTGACACAATTTTTAGCTTCATTTTACAGATGAAGAAAACTGGCTTGGGAAGATTAAATATTTTACTGAAGTCCCCAGCCATTACAGAGTGAAGGTGAAATCTGAACTCAGTACTTCTGGAAAATAAAGTCCATCCTTTCAGTGGGCCCTACATAATAGTTCCTCTTTCAACGTGAGAACTTCTGGCAACTGCCCAACATCATGTGTGTACATATATTCTGTTTGTGCTTTATATGTATAGATGAAATAACTATTTTCACTCCCCAAAATCTATGACTAATGCTAATCCTTTAGCAATAGACCTGATATTGATTAGACAAAAGAAAAGAAAGTAAATATTTTAATCCATATAGACTCGTAATTTTATTTCTGTACGCTTATTGGTAGAAAAGTTTCCAAAGAGACATTTTCTTCTGAAAATAGAGACCCAAAAAATTAATTTTAAAATTAAAGAGGCATCTGGCTATATGCTAAAGTATAGCGTGGGACCTACAGGTACGTGTTGGGTTTGCGAGGGTGAGGATGATAAGGAAAGGGAGAATGGAATAAGGCTTCTTTCTTTCTTTTCTTTTTCTCTTTTTCTTTTTCTTTTCTTTTCTTTTCTTTTTTTTTCTTTTCTTTTCTTTTCTTTTTTTTTTCTTTCTTTTTTTTTTTTTGATATTGAGTCTCTCTCTGTTACCCAGAATGGAGTGCACTGGCATGATATCGGCTCACTGCAACCTCTGCCTCCTGGGTTCAAGTGATTCTCCTGCCTCAGTCTGCAGAGTAGCTGGGATTACAGGCACTCGCCACCACACCCAGCTAATTTTTGTATTTTTAGTAGAAACAGGGTTTCACCAGGTTGGCCAGGCTGGTCTTGAACTCCTGACCTCAGGTGATCCACCTGCCTCGGCCTCCCAAAGTGCTGGGATTACAGGCGCGAGCCACCACGCCAGCCCCGGAATAAGGCATCTTTGAGGGACTGTCTCTTTCCTAAGTTTATGAATAGGGGCATCTCTGGACTATATAACTTAACAGACTTGACCTGAGAGTCTGGGCTGAAAAATGGAAATTGGTAAGAAAAACTGGCTCCTATTTCCTGAGATCTCTGCATAGATTTACCCAGCAATATATGTTTCCAGAGAGCTCACTTAGTGGGAAGAGAAAATTAACATCAATATAATCTTGTGTTGAGTGTTGCTAGGAGCACATTGTTAAAAAGTCTAGTTTCTTTTAAAGTTCATCATGCATATATTGTGCCATTACTCATGAGGGAACTGTTAATTCCAACCTCCATTTCTAGTGCAAATTAATGTCTTTACTCTTGCCATTCTGTCTATTGCTGGAAGCAAGTTATTCATTGTCCAAATCTTTGAGGGTTCTCTATCTAATCATGTGAAGTTAAGATGTGTGAAGCCTTTGAATTCTCTCCTTCTTTGTCACAGGGAGGGGCACTGAAAACCCAGACATAAACTATGTAACCAGAGGCTATGCCTTACCTTCTAGTAATGCCTAGGTGGAGAAAGGGATTGATGTGGCTCTTTCTTTCTCTTTCTTCCTTTCTTCCTTTCTTCTTCCCTTCCTCCCTCCCTCCCTCCCTCCCTCCCTCTCTCCCTCCCTCTCTCTTTCTTTCTTTCTTTCTCTTTCTTTTCTTTCTTTCCTTTTATTGCTTTCTTCTTTCTTTATTTTACCCATTTTACTGCTGTGACAACTGTACTCAAAACAGACATGTCATCTGTTATATTCTTATGATCTATACTTTTTCATTTTCTCTCCTACAGGTTACAAAAATATCACATTCAAGAGGAAAAAAACAACAGATGTATTAATATTTCATTGGTCATTGCCAGTCATGATAAATCCATGTTATTTCTCTTCAAGGCAGCAATTAAATTAGACAAAGTTATCAGACTCTGTGTCCCATTCCAAAATTATAAATCAATAATTCTATTTGAAATTTTGTTGAGAAAAAATTATGTCATAATCATTTTTTAAATGTTGCCATGGCTGTTAAATAATAGAATATGGAGTAAAGGAGACACACACACATAAAAAAAATTTATTAAATGAAAAAAGTTCTAAATATTATAAACCATATATTAATTTTTAAAAGTACATACAATCCTAGCAACAAACTATCTGTTCTCAAATACTTGTGGTGATGCTTAATAGCTATAAGACCTTTGACAAGTAACTTTCCTATGACCCATTTGCTTATCTATTTGCTGAATAATAGCTAACTCATAGGGTTTTGGAATGTCTGATTAAATACATGTAAAATATGTATCTCATTACCTGATATTTCTAGGGATGATCATCATGGATAAACATGAAATCAAACCAATCAATCATCATTACCACCATGTATTTTCCTTAATTGGCAAAATTCTTAGCGACTTTATAAAATAGAAGTAAGTGTATTGCTCCATCTCAAATTAATTATATTCTTGAATAATAATAATATTAATAACAAGAGTAATAAAACTAAATCTGGATTATACTCAGGCAGTTGCCATAATACTATATTAATATTAAAAAACCTATTATAAGAGTATCAGTGTAGATGTCACTAGTCAATAAAATAGAAACTTTTAGAATAAAATGATATTCTAGGAATATATTATTTTGTATTTTTGTTATATTTACTGAAGATAATCTTTATGTGGGAAGAAATGGAATGTTATAATAATGAATAAGAACTTGACAATTGGGATTGAATATTGCAGGCTCTAGTTATTTGTAATTATGTTATGTTTATGTAAAAGAAATGGAGTTATGGTTCCTATAATAACTAAGTAAACCACACTTCAGTAGTCACTAAGACCCCACTTTCCTGTGGAAACCCTGACTAGAAAGCTTGGAAGTAACACAAAAAACTATGTGAAAGCGCTGGAAAATAAAGAAAAGTGCATAGATTCTCATGGGAACTGCGTACTCAGAGGAGGAGGGGAGAAGAGCAGTATGAAGTAAATTCCTGATATTGGTGATTTTAAGCTTGGGGCTAAAGAGTGAAATATATGTCAGCAGTAGAGACAAATAGTGAAGAAAAAAAAATGTCACTCTCTGACTGAGAGAATCAGGCATTTTCAGCCGTGATCATTGAAGACGAGAGGATCCTAGAAGGGAAAACCAAAAACTAACAAACAAAAACAGAGAAGAAATTGCATCCCTATTTACTGTGATCTATGACTGAACCATCAGACATATGCAGAAAAGACCCAAAGATGCTCAACTTAAAACAAAAGACTTGAACTAAGATTGGAGCTACTGCCCAAGAAAAAGAGTTTGAAATACACTCTTACACAAGATTTGTACCTGTCTGCAAAAGGAAAGAAAATATTTGTCAGAGAAACATTTAGAATGACTGAAATACGATTTAAAATTAATAGAAATATGAACTAAGAAAATGGAACATATTATCAAGGGAAACAGAAACAACTGAATCTGACCCCCAATATGAACCTCTTATTGTAACTAAAGATGGGATTTTAAAGTAGCTATTGTAATCACCTTTGATGAAATAAAGCAAAGATATTCATAGAGTAAACAAATAAGAATGCTTGCCTAGAAATAAGAAATCTCCACAGAAACATAACAAAAGCTCAACAGAGAAATACAAATAATTAAAAAATGAAAATGTTAGCATTTTTAAAACAATGTTTGAAAACGAACAAACAAAAATGCTAATGCTCTGTTGAAGGAACTACTGACCTAGAACCGTGATCAATCGATTATCAACAAAGGCACCAACAACACACTGGAGAAAGGATAGCCTTTTCAAAGAATAGCATTGAGAAAACAATATTTACATGCAGAAGAATCAAACTGGACCCTTACATCACACCATATACAAAAAATCAACTCAAAATGGATAAAGATTTTAACTTAGAGGGAAAAAAAATTCCCTGAAACTATAAAACTAGTAGAAGAAAACAGGGACAAAGCTCCAAAACCTTAGTCTGGGCAATGATTTATTGGAAAGGACTCTAAAATCACAGGCAACAGAAGCAAATATAGGCAAATGAGATTGTATCAAACTGAAAAACTTCTGCAGAGCAAAGCTAACAATTAACAGAGTGTAGAGACAAGCTACAGACTAGGAGAAAATATCTGTAAATGATACATAAGATTAAGAGGCTAATATTAAAATTATATAAGGAAGTCAAACAACTCAATAGCAAGAAAACAACTTGATTAAAAAAATGGTAACAGGACCTAAACAGACATTTATCAAATAAATACAAATGACCAACAGAGATATGTAAAAAATGTCCAACATCTCTAGTTATCAGGGAAATGCAAATTAAAGCCACAATGAGACATTACTTCACATCTGTCTGAATGGCTATTATAAAAAAGATGAAAGGTAACAAGTCTTGGCAGTGATGTAGAAAAAACAGAACCCTTGTATACACTGTTGTTGAGAATGTGACCCAGTAGAGCCATTTTGAAAAATAATATTAACTTTCCTCAAAAACTAAACATAGAACTGCCAAATGATGCAGCAATCTACTTCTGGCTATAATCTAAAGGAATTAAAATCAGTTTGTAAAAGAGATTTCTGCCCTCTGATGTTTACTGAATTGCTATTCACAATAGCAGTGATATGGAATCAACCTAAGTGTATATCAGTGAATGAACAGATAAAGAAAATGTGGCATATATACAAAATGGAACATTATTCAGCCATTAAAAAGAACATTACACAACATGAATAAAACTGGAGATCATTATGTTAAGTGAAATAGCCAGGCACACAAAGACAAATATTGCACGTACTCACTGACATGTGGGAGCTAAAAGAGTGGATCTCATGAACATAGCAAGCAGATTAATGGTTAGCAGAAGCTGGGAAGGGTATGGAGAGGGGAAAATGAAAAGAGGTTGATTAATGGGTACATATATTTGCAGGCAACTATACGAAATATTGTAGGAGAAAGACTAGTATAATCTTACAAAAAATCCTTAAAAAAAGTTACAAGGAATACTTCCCAACAGATTTTAAGAAATCAATATTACTAGATAATAATATTACCAAAAAGCCATATGCTGATATTCCTCATGATCAATAACAAAATTTTTGTTAATAGAATGAAATCAAATATAAAATGTCAATACTTCTTTAAGAAGTAGCATATTTTGTCAGGAATTTGAGATTACTTAAGCATCAGAAAATCAAAGAATGCTATTCATGTTAGTAACAGACTGTAAAAGAAAACAAAATCATAAGGTCATTCCAGTAGACACAGAAAATGAATTTTTAAAGTTTCAATTACCATTAATGAAAAAATCCTTAAAGTAGGCATAAAAGAGAACTTTTTCAAACTGATAAAAGCCATCTATGAAAAACCTAGAGCTAGCATCTTATTGAAAGTTAAAAGTCTCAATGCTTTCTATGTAACATGAGAAACAAGGCAATAATTCCTATTCTCACTGGATCTATTCATCATTGCACAAATGTTCTAGCCAGTTGGACTAAGGCAAGAAAATAAAATAACAACATCTTATGTTTAGAAAAGAAAAAGCAAAACTGTCTTGATTAGCAGAAAATCTTAGGATTTTCTATGATCATGTTCATAGAAAATCCTAAGAAATCTTCAAAATAGTATACTAAAATCGACATGTGAATTTAGCAAGATTACCTGGCACAAAGTCAAAGTTTAAAATAGTTGTTCTTCTGAGTACTAGAAATATGATACAGTAATCCACTTCTGGTTATAATCTAAAGAAATTAAAATCAGTTTGTAATAGGGATATCTGCACCCAAATTTAGAAAATAAAAGGAATTCTATTTAAAATAGACTTCAGAAAAATTATTCAGGAAGAAAAATAAAGATATGCATACCTGCTTACCAAAAACTACAAAAAATTGCAAATAGAAAGTAAACACCTAGGCCGGGCGTGGTGGCTCAAGCCTGTAATCCCAGCACTTTGGGAGGCCGAGACGGGCGGATCACGAGGTCAGCAAATCGAGACCATCCTGGCCAACATGGTGAAACCCCGTCTCTACTTTAAAAATACGAAAAACTAGCCAGGCGAGGTGGCGGGCGCCTGTAGTCCCAGCTACTCGGGAGGCTGAGGCAGGAGAATGGCTTAAACCCGGGAGGCGGAGCTTGCAGTGAGCTGAGATCTGGCCACTGCACTCCAGCCTGGGCGACAGAGCGAGACTCTGTCTCGGAAAAAAAAAAAAAAAAAAGAAAGAAAGAAAGTAAACACCTAAATAAGCAAAGTGACATATTAAGTTAGTGAATTTAAGGATTCAATACTGTTAAGATGGCAATCACTGAGAATTAATGTAGTTTTTAATGCAATCTCATTTCTAATAGGCATCTATGCTTATTAAAACTTGATAAGCTGATTTTAAAACTTATATTGAAAGTCAATACCTAAAATAGAGTAATCTTGAAAAAGACAAGGTTGAGAGAACAAGAGTTCAAGACTTACTGTTAAACTATGTAAACAAGATAATGTGGCATGCTGTAGAACAGATATGTAGATCAATAGAATATAATAGAGCATTGATAGCAAAGGAATACATTCACACATACATTATCAATTGATTTTCTGTAAAGTTTCTAGGGAATTTAATGAGGAAACATGGTCTATAACAAAATAGTGCTTGGATATCTGCATATTTATATAGAACAGAATTAACCTCCATCTCTATCTCACACCTTATAGAAGAACAAACTCAAAATTAGTCATATGCTTAAAACTAAGAGATAAAACCATTACACTTGTAGAGAAAAACACAGGGCATTGTTACATAGGTTAGACAAACAATTCTTAAGCACGATTGAGATTATTTCAATCTACCAACTAAAAGATAAAATAAAATATAAAAATAAGTAACTTTTACTCCTTGAAATGCGCAACTAAGAAAATAAAAAGACAAACCACAACTGGGAGAACATATTTGCAAAGCATAAACCTAACAATTGGCCTATATTCAAATAAATCATATGAAAAAATGCTCAGTTTCTCCATTCATTGGAGAAGTGAAATTTAAAACAATAGGAAACCATTACACAGTGAAATGATTAGAAAGGTTGACAACATCAGGTGTAGATGAGAAAGTGGAGCAAGTTGAATTCTCAAATGCATAGCAGGTGGGAATGTGAATGATACTGAACCTTGGAAAACAGTATGGTGGTAACATAGAAACACACGTATACCGTGTAACTTATCCGTGGTACTCCTAGATATTTAACCAAGATAAGCACAAATGCATTCACAGAAAGTGTTGAGTGCAAAAGTTTATAGCACCATTGTTTTTAATAACTCCAAGTTGGAAACAACCCAAAATATCCAGCAAGTAATGGAAAATAAATTGTATTATAGCCAAACTAAGAAATACTACATAAAATTAAGAGAATTTAGGGAACAACTAATTTACAAAAAAAAAAAAAAAAAAAAAAAAAAAAAAATGGCTTAATATCAAAAGCATTTTGTAAATGAAAGAAAAAACATAAATTCAACATTTTAAAATTTTAACATTTTAAAATTAAATTTCTATAAGATTCTAGGGCAATACAATAGTGAGAAGAAAATCAGTGTCTGCCTGTTGCTGGTGTCAGGAAGAAGTAATCAATTGCAAAGGATCATAAGGAAACCTTTTAGGGTGATAGACGTATTCTATACCTTGATTGTGGATGATCCCACATGGCTGCATATAGTTTACTAAAGTTATTAAATTGCACACTTAAACTGAGTAAATATTTATGCTAAGACTGTAAATGTAAACTGTTCTCAACACTTAACTGTGAAAGAATGCATATGTGTTGGTTGAGTAGATAAGTGTTTGAATGATTTTATGAAAGGTTTGCATTCTAATAACTAATTCCACAGCTATTTTTCCATTAATTTCCCTCTTAACATTATGAATTTATTATTAAATAAAATAGCTGTTATTATGATAAGAAACTGAAATATATCTATTTAAAAGTATTTAATCAGTTGATTAAAAACTAAATATATTTTACTATTCAGAACATTCAGAATATGAGAATGACCACTTAAAATTATCAAATCATGTGACCATTAAATATAATTTGAGAAAGGAATCAAGTGTTACTTTATACCTAGTAAGGACCATATATTCTACTATGTGATTTTATATGCATTATATAGAGTTTGATGATCACTTAAGTATAATTGCTTTCTGTTGAAATTTCATCTACTCTATAAACATAGACAACAAATGTATTAGTTTCTGTGTTGTTTATAACTGTAAGACTTGGAAAAACTAAATATTCAAGTATAAATTTTACATTATATCAAATAATAGCTGATTTGTTAGATACATTCTTATATATAAACCATTAAAACCCTGTTAAGGAAACTATATAAGGACATAGAAATATTAAGACATATTGTTACTTTAAAACGCTGCTGTTAAAATTTTACTTGTTGATCTAGGTTGGTCAGCATTCTACATAAATGTTAACCATTGTTTGCTCTGTGTTGAAATATTGCAAGTGATTTTTAGTACTAAACAAAATATAAATATTATTGGAATTAGGTTAGCACAAGTACAAATGATGGAATTATAAACACTTTACTATTATATATATTTATTATATTTACTATTGAATAATATTATTCAAGATTGAGTCACTCAGAGGATGGAAATTGCCTATATGTCTTTTCTATCATTTTAAATTATACTTTAATTTTGAATTAATATAGTGCAGATAACTTTAAAATTATTTATCATGTAGATAGAGGAAAGATTTAAAAAGTCACTGCTTCTGCTGTTTGTATTCTGCAGTGCATACTTTGAGTCCATACTTACACATATTTGGAAAATTCATTGGAAGAAAAGGTAATACAACAAATAGAGACATCTTACTTTCTGTCGTCTGACAAATTCTTGTATGTAGTCAACATTTGATTCCATCTTTGGGAACCAAGATTTGAGAGCTTCACAGATATCTGAGCAGAGTATAAAGGGATTGAAAGCTGAAAACACGGAAACAAAAACGCCCACTCTGGATTATTGTGACCCTTAAATGAGCGGATTTTTGCATCTTGATATTCTAACACCGGCCAAATGAGTTTTAGAATGGCCGTCAAAAAAATTGAGATTTCCGAAAAAATATTTGTCTCTCATTATATTTCCAGCTACACATCCACATGTTTTTATGCCATTCTTGCTGACTTTTTTCATCCCATATCTGACTTTCTGTTAAGGAAATTCCCGTAATTGTTGTTTGTCCTTTGTTTTTCCTGTTTTGGTTTGTTTGTTTGTTTCATTCTGTCAGCAATTTTGGTAAAATCTGATGTTGAATTTCTGTTTATAATTGTATTCTAAGACAAACCTCATTTTTAGCTCTTCTTTAAATTATATCTGAAATACCTCATTATTTTTTCAGTGTGGTTTTAGCTAAAATATATGCAAATAATTAGTTAAAAATAAAATGAATAATATCACATGCAAATTGGAATAAATTCAAACTAAACAGATAATGTTATATCTAAGATGTTGTTAAGGAAATTAAGCTTATACTTTTATTTTGTGGGCTTTACAACTTTCACTAAGAAAGAAGACACTGTAATTTATATACACTTTGAACACCAAGCACACTGTATAAATAATTGTTTACATACAGTTATTAGAATTGAAGAAACCCGGAGGATCAAAGTACATAATTTCTCAGGATCTTGATTATTTATCTTCATTTAAAATCTTTCTTAATGACTCAGAAATGCCAAACCACACAAAATTGGGCAAATGATTTCAGCTCTAGGTAATAATGTAGATTTTATTTTATTACAAAATTATACATATATTTAAATTGCTTTAATTTACTTGCTTTAAAACGATTATTATTTTTCTTCTATGTAGTGAGGTAATATATAGAATTCAGGTAGGAAAAATATGTGAGGGGTGTATAGACAAACTTGCTTTTAGATACGAAATGTTAGTGTGGGGGACAGAAGGGTAAAAAGGAGAAAAAGGGAAAGCTAGTCGGACTCCATTATTCTGCAGCTGTCAGGCATCAAAATTACCTGAAGATCTTGTTAAAATTCATGTAATTTTTGTCATTTCTAATATTGATAATTTATGTCTCTTTTTTCCTGATTACTATGACAAGTTTATTTCAAACTTCATCTTAAAAGAATCAGGTGTGGTTTCATTAATTTTTAATTTTTTAAATCTTTATTTCAATTGTTTTCATTTACATTTTTTATGCTGCTTACTATGGCTATAATTTCTGTTTGATTTTTCTAGTTTGAGTGGAATCTGTGGTAATTGAAGTGAGAAATTTCTTTTTCTAATATAGATTTACAGTGCAAAAAACTTTTCTTACCTATATTGCTGTCAAATGGCATCCTACAAATGTTATGTTGCATTTTTCTGAGTAAAATACTTCCTAATATTTCTCTTGATTTCTTCTATCACCAATCAATGATTAGAATCCTATTATTTAATTCCAAATATTTTGGGGATTTTCTAGAGAGAGCTCTGTTTTTTTGTTTCTAATTTGATATCATTATGGTAAGAGACAATAATTTATGTAGCTTGGATCATTTTAAATTCATTGTGATTTGTTTAATTGCTCTGAATATGGATTATTTTGGTAAGTGTCCTGCATACTCTTGAAAATAATTGTCCTTTTTTTTTTAATTAATTTATTATTATTATACTTTAAGTTCTAGGGTACATGTGCATAACGTGCAGGTTTGTTACATATGTATACTTGTGCCATGTTGGTGTGCTGCACCCATCAACTCGTCAGCACCCATCAATTCGTCATTTACATCAGGTATAACTCCCAATGCAATCCCTCCCCCCTCCCCCCTCCCCATGATAGGCCCCGGTGTGTGATGTTCCCCTTCCCGAGTCCAAGTGATCTCATTGTTCAGTTCCCACCTATGAGTGAGAACATGCGGTGTTTGGTTTTCTGTTCTTGTGATAGTTTGCTAAGAATGATGGTTTCCAGCTGCATCCATGTCCCTACAAAGGACACAAACTCATCCTTTTTGATGGCTGCATAGTATTCCATGGTGTATATGTGCCACATTTTCTTAATCCAATCTGTCAGTGATGGACATTTGGGTTGATTCCAAGTCTTTGCTATTGTGAATAGTGCCGCAATAAACATACGTGTGCATGTGTCTTTATAGCAGCATAATTTATAATCCTTTGGGTATATAGGCATGGGCAAAGACTTCATGTCTAAAACACCAAAAGCAACGGCAGCAAAAGCCAAAATTGACAAATGGGATCTAATTAAACTAAAGAGCTTCTGCACAGAAAAAGAAACTACCATCAGAGTGAACAGGCAACCTACAGAATGGGAGAAAATTTTTGCAATCTACTCATCTGACACAGGGCTAATATCCAGAACCTACAAAGAACTCAAACAAATTTACAAGAAAAAAACAAACAACCCCAACCAAAAGTGGGCAAAGGATATGAACAGACATTTCTCAAAAGAAGACATTCATACAGCCAACAGACACATGAAAAAATGCTCATCATCACTGGCCATCAGAGAAATGCAAATCAAAAGCACAATGAGATACCATCTCACACCAGTTAGAATGGCGATCATTAAAAAGTCAGGAAACAACAGGTGCTGGAGAGGATGTGGAGAAATAGGAACACTTTTACACTGTTGGTGGGATTGTAAACTAGTTCAACCATTATGGAAAACAGTATGGCGATTCCTCAAGGATCTAGAACTAGATGTACCATATGACCCAGCCATCTAATTGTCCTTTTTATTTTCTTCAATTGATTATTCTATAAGTGAAAATTAGATTAAATTGATTTAAAATGTTGATCAAGACTTTATCCTTCATGGTTTTCATTTTAAGTATACTATCCCATATTAAAAGAGTGATATTGAAATCTCCAATTATATTGTAGGTTTCTTTCTATTTCCTTGCAGTTTTTTTTTAATTAATAGATTTTGTAGAATGATTTTAGTGTACAAAAAAATTCAACACAAAGAGCAAAGCTTTCCCATATATTCTCTCTCTACAGCCACCCCTTACATTTTCCTGTTATTAACATCTTTTATTGGTATGGAACATTTACCACTGAGGAAATAATATTAATATATTATTATTAACTATAAACTATTATTAATGTTCCTAGTTTAGGTTCACTCTTTTTATTGTACAGTTAGTTGTATAGATTTGGCAAAATTCATCATATATCCACCATTATAATACCATACAGAATAGTTTCACATCCCTAACCAAAAAAAACCCTCAGCGCTTCACTTACCTCTTCTGTCTTCCTGCTCTTGCCAATTTCTGGCAGCCACTGATCTTTTTATTTCTTGATAGTTTTGCTTTGTAAAAAATGTTATATATTTAGAATCCCATCGTCTTCAGCTTTTTCAGAGTGACGTCTTTCACTTTACAATTTGCATGTAAAGTTTCTTTCCCTGTGTCTTTTCATGGCTTGATAGCTCATTTCTTATTATTACTTAATAAGATTCCACTGTATGAATGTACCTCTATGGCCATATCACCCTGAATGTGTCCGATGTCATCTGATCTCAGAAGGTAAGCAGGATCAGGCCTGGTTAGTACTTAGATGGAAGTTATGATAATCTTAAAAGCACAATAGCAGTTGTTGATGAGGATGCATAGCAATAAAATTTCTTACATTTACATTTTTTCTCTGAAACTCACATTACTTTTTTCCAGAAAATTCTATACAAATGAAGGCATCATATGTATGTATATCATCTCTTGTGTACTATGTAATGTACAAATAACTGAAACAAACATTTGGATTAGTTGATGTATATATGAATGAAAGAATAGAAACCGATAGATAGTTGAAGGCCTGAATAAAGAGAGTGATCAAAGCAAACTATGTTTTTTTTCTTTCAGGAATTATCAATCCAAGTCACACAGTTTTGAGATAATTATAAGCATCATCCATTTTCCCAAAAGTCAGCCTAGACCTCTAGCTTAGCTAGAAAGATTGATGAACATCTGTAAAAGAAAAATTATCACTAGGGGTATTTAAAAATCATTTCGTATTTTGTCTTTTATATTATGAGCATTACACATGTTTAATAAATACAAAAAATCAATAGGATGCTCTTATTTATTACAACTAAGCATTTCTTTTGAACAGGTTTTGTAGTTGAAATATTTTTGTAATATAATTTTATAAAAATTTAGAGAACGGGTTTAAAACAATCTTAAAATAAACCTTAATATTTACCTTCTTAAAAAATCAACCTAAATAAACTGCATCTTATAGGCACTGACAGAAAAATAAAGATATCAATTTCTAAGGAAATACTTTTTCATGTGAGATTTTACCCAGAATGTGTACATTACATACAAATTTCTTTGTATAAGTGTCAGAATCACTGAATCTATTTTGCAACTGAAGATTATAGTTGTGAAAGGAGAAAATTCACAGACTAGAAAACTTTGGATGGAAAACTAAAGCTCATCTTGGAATTTTACTATATTTCAGTTTAGGTGATATACTGTTGCATGTTTCAAATGTAAAATCTTTCAGAACGTATCAGAACACCAAACAAGTAATGTACTTTTAGAGTATAAGCTGTAGATTGGGATTTATGATTTCTTTAGGAAAGCTCTCTTATTTTTTCTCTATCGATCTTTCATAGAAAAATGAACTTTTTAATGCATAAATTTTATTTGCTAATCATTAACTTTGGGGGTCATAAAAACAGAGAACTAAAATTTAAAATAATGCAAATATTTTCAAGTATTTTAATGATAACAAGGAAGAATATTATGACTGTTCCTGGAATAAGAAGGAACATGAAATCTACAACATTTGCTTCCTGACTCTTATATTCCACCTCATTTAACAAATAATATGTTTCAATATTTGTGTTTTAGGGTCCATAGGGCTTCATGATGGTCATTTAGACACACCATGTCACTATAATCTAGGTTTCCAAAGAATATGTTGTTAACAGTGTAGTAGTTAAGATTGAGAGTGTTCTAAAATGCCAGATTGTCGTATCAGACTCGCCAAATCAGAGCTCTTATCCAGTATTAAGCTCTACTAATAATTTCAAAGCTACAACTGAGAATCACAGAGAAAACAGAGGGGATTCTATAAAATTCTGCATGGCTTGCAGAGGTATGTCCTTCTCATATTGGACAAGTTCTGTACCTGGATTAAACGTGCAATGTCTAATGAGGTGCTACGGTCATCTCACACAGTCAAGAGCATTTAGATTATGAAATGCTCCATTCTTTACTTAGATTTCTATGTGGTTTAGAAGGGAGTTCCCAGAGAGATATGTCTCATAAATTCATGGATACTTTGGTTTTTATTATGAAGAACCCTAAAACCAAGGCCATTCTTTTTAGTGGATAATTTAAATAAGTACTTTCCCGTCTAGAAAATATCATAAATCTATTTACTAGGAAATCAGCTATCAGTATGTTCACACAAAGAAATAATATTAGACCAAGTCATCTGTTTTCTTTTTTAAATTTTATTTTTCCTCGTAAAACTGTCCCCCTGGTAATCAGAAAACAAATAGATTATAGGCCATATATTTATTACCTTCTTCCCCAACAAGTGGTCAGGAAGCATACTAAATTTGCTACTCTATAGCAAAGGCCACACAAATCTAAATTTTTCAAGATATGGAAATGTCCTCTCCTCTAACTCACCTTTTGGCCATGAGGTCACATAAAGCTCCACCATCATATTATGTGTCCAGGATATATCTTATATAATAACAGAGAAGGAAAGAAAATCTGTAATAAGTAATAATTTACTTAGTATTAGTTATCAATATTAGCCTAACGCATGCAACTAATTTCTCCTGAACTCATAACCCACAGAAACTGAGGCTTTATTCTGGGGATAGCATGCTCTTTGGGGATAATGTGTTATCCCCTAAATAAACCCACAGTTTCTGTGGGTTATAAATCAGGAGTGACTTCATTGGATGGCTCGGAGTCAGGGTCTCTCATAAGCATGTAGTAAAGATATTAGTAAGAGCTACAGAGCTACAGTCATATGAAAATTTGCTAGGCCTCAAGATTTTACTTCCAAAGTGGCTCACTCATATGTTTGGCAATGTAGTGCTGGTCTCTGTCAGAGGTCTCAATTTCTTGCTCCAGGAACCTCTCCATAGAAATTTTTAGCATTAGCATCGCTGCTTCTACACTTAGAATTAGTGCTCCAAGAGAGTATAATGTGAATCCACAATATATTTTATAGACTAGCCTCCCCAGTCATACTGTATTATGCTTGGTATATCCTACTGATTACACAGGTAAGTTCTATTTAGGATAGGAAGAGATTGCATAAAGGTTTGAATGCCAGGATGTAAGAATCACAGAGGTCATCTTAGAGCGTGGCTACCACACTTCGAAAGAGAATGTTACCTGAATATAGGACTTAAATATCAGTCAAATAAAATTAGCTAATCTGAAATACAAGATGAAAAACAAGTGAGAGGAAAGCACGCAAAATAGAACATCTAAGAGCTGTAGAACAATATCAAATGATGTACCACATGTACAATTAGGGTTTCAGAAGGGGAAGGAGACAGGAAAAGAACTATACAAAGGGATAATGGCCACATGAATTTCACGAATAATAAAAGCAAGTTGCAGATTCAACAACCTTAGAGAAGTCCAAGAGGATGCTAGATGTGGGGTAAATGGGAAATCCTTGTTTTGCAATCATGTGTAAAAGTTAACTGTATGACAGCAACAGAATAGATGGAGGGAGGATTTGGAATGTACTCTTATAAGACAGTTGCAGTAAATGAAAAATGAAATGATATAACATTATTTGGACATTAATTAATTAAAGAGGTATCTAGTAAACATCTTTAATTTTGGTTTCTCCTACAAAATTCGGGCTGAAATTTAAATTTCCAATGTAGCAGTATTACGAAATGGGAATTTTAGGAAGTAATTCAATCATGAGGGGAGAATCCTCATGAGTAGAATTAATTAACTTATAAAAGATGTAAGAGCCGAAAGTATAAAAACCTAGAAGACAACATAGGAAAAAACTTTCCTGGACATTGGCCTAGGCAAAGAATTTCTAATGAAGACACAAAAAGCAAATGCAACAAAACAAAAATAGACAAATGGGCCTTAATAAAACTAAAAAGCTTCTGGGCAGCAGAAGAAATAATCCACAGAGTAAACAGACAACCTGGAGAATGGGAGAAAATATTTTCAAATTATGCTTCTGACAAAAAGACTAATATTCAGAACATACAAGGAACTAAAACAACTCATCAATGAATAAAGTATACAACAGCATCACCATCCCATTAAAAGCTGGGCAAAGGATATGAACAGACAATTTATCAAAAGAAGAAACACAAGTGGCCAAAAAACACATGTCAAAATGCTCAACATTACTAATCATTAGACAAATGCAAATGTAAAAACCACAATGAGATATCACCTTACATCAGTCAGCATTATTAGTAGAGTTAAAAAAAATACACACACATAAGATGTTGGCATGATGTGGGGTAAAAGGAATGTTTATGCACGATTGCTGAGAATGTAAGTTAGTTTAAACTGTATGAAAAACAGTATGAAGAGTTCCCAGATAACTAAAAACAGAATTATCATTTGACCCAGCAATCTCACTACTAGGTATCTACCCCAAGGAAAATATATCATTTTATAAAAAAGACACCTGTACTCATACATTCACGAGGTCAAGAGTTCGAGACCAACTTGGCCAACATGGTGACACCCCATCTCTACTAAAAGTAAAAATATTAGCCAGGCATGGTGGCGTACACCTGTAATCCCAGCTACTCAGGAGGCTGAGGCAGGAGAATAGTTGGAACCCGAGAGGAGGAGTTGGCAGTGAGCCAAGATCACGCTTCTGCACTCCAACCTGGGCGACACGGCAAGATTCTGTCTCAAAAAAAAAAAAAAAAAAAGTAATTTTTCTTATTAAATAGCTATCATTAAATTAGAGTGGCCATATTCTTTATTTAGAAGAAATTACTCATATTGAAAAGATAGATTTAATTATTGGGGTAATCTGTTTATCATAACTACATAAACAATGCTACAATATCACTAAGAGTGATGTTTCTGATTCTCATAAGAATTTTATCTCATTTACAGAAGCATAGATGTGCATTATCCTCTATTTCAAAACTGGCTAATTATAGTAAATTATAGTAATTGAGACAATTTTAAGTTAATAAAAAATTTGGTGTTTTTGTTTACTACAATGAGTAAACTACTCTACAAGTAATTTATAACTTTAAATTAAGGTGCTATTTTTTTATTTTTTATTTTATTGAGACAGGGGCTGGCTCTAAGGCCCAGGCTGGAGTGCAGTGGTGTGACCTCAACTCACTGCAGTCTCGACCTCTGAGGCTCAAGTGATCCTTCCGCCTTAGCCTCCCAAGTACCTGGGACTACATGCATACACCACCATGCCTGGCTAAATTTTTTGTAGAGATAGTGTTTCACCGTGTTGCCCAGGCTAGTCTCAAAATCATGAGCTCAAGCAATCTACCCACGTTGGTTTCCCTAAGTCTTGGAATTACAGGTCTGAGCCAACATGCCTGGCCTAAAATAAAGTGTTATTAGAATAGTGTTTTAGTTATCATCAGAGAATGATTGCTTTAATATTTGACACAACTTTAAGTCTTTTATTTCTTTATAGAAATGGAATATGACTTTTCAATGAGCACCATTCCAACTGGTATGAGATGGTGGTATCTCATTGTGATTTTGATTTGCTTTCTCTAATGACCAGTTTTTTTTTTTTTTTTTTTTTTTTAATATGTTTGTTGGCCTCATAAATGTTCTTTTTTAAGAAATACTTTTCTTATCCTTCACACAGTTTTTGATGGGGTTGTTTTTTTTTCTTTTACATTTGTTTAAGTTCCTTATAGATTCTGGATATTAGCCCTTTGTCAGATGGATAGATTGCAAAAATGTTCTCACATTCTGTATGTTGCCTGTTCACTCTGATGATAGTTTCTTCTGCTGTGCAGAACCTCTTTAGTTTAATTCTATCCCATTTGTTAATTTGGGCTTTTGTTGCCATTGCTTTTGGTGTTTTAGTCATGAAGCCTTTGTACTGAGTGGTATTGCCTAGGTTTTCTTCTAGGGTTTTTATGGTTTTAGGTCTTAACATTTAGTCTTTAATCCATCTTGAGTTAATTTTTGTATAAGGTGTAAGGAAGGGGTCCTGTTTCAGTTTTCTGCATATAGCTAGCCATTTTTCCCAACACCATTTATTAAATAGGGAATCCTTTCCCCATTGTTTGTTTTTTTCAGGTTTGTCAAAGATCAGATAGTTGTAGATGTGTGCTGTTATTTCTGAGACCTCTGTTCTGTTCCATTGGTCTCTATATCTGTTTTGGTACCAATGCCATGCTGTTTTAGTTACTGTAGCCTTGTAGTATAATTTGAAGTCAGGTAGTGTGAAGCCTCCAGCTTTGTCCTTTTTGCTTAGAATTGTCTTGGTTACGTGGACTCTTGTTTGGTTCCATATAAAATTTAAAGTAGTTTTTCTAATTCTGTGAAGAAATTCAATGGTAGCTTGATGGGGATAGCATTGAATCTATAAATTACTTTGGGCAGTATGACTATTTTCACAATATTGATTATTCCTATCCATGAGCATAGTATGTTTTTCCATTTGTTTGTATCCTTTTTTTTTTTTTTTTTTGAGATGGAATCGCTCTCTGTTCCCCAGGCTGGAGTGCAGTGGCACCCTGTCAGCTCACTGCAAGCTCCGTCTCCCAGGTTCCCAGGTTCAAGCAATTCTGCCTCAGCCTCCCGAGTAGCTGGGATTATAGGCACCCACCTTCATTGAGCAGTGGTTTGTAATTCTCCTTGAAGAGGTCCTTCACGCCCCTTGTGAGTTGTATTCCTAGTTACATTATTCTCTTTGCAGCAATTGAAAATGGAAGTTCACTCATGATTTGGCTCTCTGTTTTTCTATTATTGGTGTATAGGAATGCTTGTGATTTATGCACTTCTATTTTGCAAGCTGAGACTTTGCTGAAGTTTCTTATCAGCTTAAGGAGTTTTTGGGCTAAGATGTTAGGGTTTCCTAAATATAAAATCATGTGATCTGCAAACAGAGGCAATTTGACTTCCTCTCTTTCTATTTGAATATGCTTTATTTCTTTCTCTTACCTTATTGCCCTGGCCAGAACTTTCAATACTATGTTGAATAGGAGTGGTGAGAGAGGGCATCCTTATCTTTTGCCGGTTTTCAAAGGAAATTCTTCCAGCTTTTCCCCATTCAGTAAAAAATCAGGAAACAACTGATGCTGGAGAGGATGTGGAGAAATAGGAACCATTTTACTCTGCTGGTGGGAATGTAAATTACTTCAACCATTGTGGAAGACAGTGTGGTGATTCCTCAAGGATCTCGAACTAAAAATACTATTTGCCCCAGCAATCTCTTTACTGGGTATATACCCAAAGGATTAGAAATCATTCTACTATAAAGACACATGCACACATGTTTTATTGCAGCACTATTCACAATAGTAAAGACTTGGAACTAATCCAAATGTACATCAGTGATACACTGGATAAAGAAAATGTGGCACATATACACCATGGAATACTATTCAGCCATAAAAAAGAATAGGTTCATCTCCTTTGCAGGGAAATAGGTGAATCTGGAAACTATCATTCTCAGCAAACTAATCCAGGGACAGAAAACAAAATACTGCATGTTCTCACTCATAAGTGGGAGCTGAACAAAGAGAACATATGGACACAGAGAGGGGAACATCACACACTGGGGGCTGTCAGGGGACATGGGGGTAGGGCAAGGATAGCATTAGGAGAAATATCTAATATAGATGACGGGTTGATGGGTGCAGCAAACAACCAAGGCATGTCTATACCTATGTAATAAACGTACATGTTCTGCACATGCATCCTAGAACTTGAAGTATAATTAAAATAAAATAAAATAAATATTATACCATATTTTGATGTATTTTATTTTTAATGAGTTAGAATATATTTAACATTTTCTCTCAAATGTTACTTTCATATATGATGATCTAGAAATAAAATTATTTTTTGTATATTAACCTTGTTTCTTGTTTCTTCTTGCTAAATACTATTTTTAGTCTTAATAGTTACATTAAATGCATTTATATTTTTTATGTACATCATAATATTTTCTGTAAAGATGGTTTTACTTCTTACTTTTAAATCTTAACACTCTTTACTTTCCTCCAATATAGTTATACAAAGGAGTTGATGGCAGACATCTTTGCCCAGTCCTTATATTAGAGGTGTACATCATTGTTCATCATTAAGTATGATCTTACTTGAATGATTTTTGTGTGTGTGTGTTTGTTTCTGAGTGGTGGTGGATGCCCTTAAACAATTTGAGGGCATTTCTTTCAACTCTGTTTGCTCAGAGTTTTTATCATAAATAGATAATGATCTACTGGGATGATAATTTATTTTCTCTTCTAATACTGGAAATTATACTCAATGGTTTTCAAATGTCAAAGCAACCTGTAATGTTTGGGACAAAAAATACTTTCATAAAAAATTATACTTTTTTATATGTTGATATAGTATTCACTTGTTTGTTAAAGATTTTGCATCTGTGTTCATGAGAAATATTCATTGGTAATTGTCTTACCTCGTAATGCTCTTGTCAGGTTGTGCTATCATTTTTTAAGATCTTTGCAGAGTATAAATAATTTTTAAGTGCCTGCAGTTCATGATATTTTCTGCCAATCTCATCAGCTACAAATATTTGTTAATACCCAGAGTCATGAAGGTAGAATGTATGGTAATAAACAAGTCAGCTCTGGCCAGGGCAATCAGGCACGAAAAAGAAATAAAAGATATTCAACTAGGAAGAGAGGAAGTCAAATTGTCTCTGTTTGCAGATGACTTGATTCTATATTTAGAAAACCCCATTGTGTCAGTCCCAAAACTCCTTTAGCTGATAAGCAACTTCAGCAAAGTCTCAGGATACAAACTCAATGTGCAAAAATAACAAATATTTCCATACACCAATAACAGACAGAGAGTCAAATCATGAATGAGCTCCCATTCACAATTTCTACAAAGAGAATAAAATACCTTGAAATACAACTTACAAGGGGCATGAAAGACATTTTCAAGGAGAACTACAAACCACTGCTCAAGGAAATAATAGAGGACACAAACAAATGAAAAAACATCCCATGTTCATGCTCATGGGAGGGAAGAATCAATATTGTGAAAATGACCATAGTGCCCAAAGTAATTTATAGATTTAATGCTATCCCCATCAAGCTACAATTGACTTTCCATGCAGAATTAGGAAAAACTACTTTAAATTTCATATGGAACCAAAAACGAGCCCATATAGCCAAGAAAATCCTAAGTCAGAAAGACACTACCTGACTTCAAACTATACTACAAAGCTATAGTAACCAAAACAACATGGTTCTGGTACCAAAACAGATACATAGACCAATGGAAGAGAACAGAGGTCTCAGAAATGACAGCTCACATATGTAACTATCTGATCTTTGACAAACTTGACAAAAACAAGCAATGGGGAAATGATTCCCTATTTAATAAATGGTGCTGGGAAAAAATGGTTAGCCATATGCAGAAAACTGAAACTGGACCCCTTCCTTACACCTTATACAAAAATTAATTCAAGATGGATTAAAGTCTTAAATGTAAAACCCAAAACCATAAAAACCCTCGAAGAAAACCTAGGCAATACCATTCAGGACATAGGCATGGGCAAAGACTTCATGACTGAACACCAAAAGGAATGGCAACAAAAGTCAAAATTGATAAATGGGATCTAATTAAATGAAAGCACTTCTGCACAGCAAAAGAAACTATCATCACAGTGAACAGGCAACATACCGAATGGGAGAACATTTTTGCAATCTAGTCATCTGACACAGGTCCAATATCAAGAATCTACAAGGAACTGAAACAAATTTAAAAGAAAAAAACAAATAATCCCATCAAAAAGTGGGAAAAGGATACGAACAGACATATCTCAAAAGAAGACATTTATGTGGACAATAAACATGAAAAAAAGCTCATCATCCCTGATCATTAGAGAAATGTCAATCAAAACCCCAGTGAGATACTATCTCATGCCAGTCAGAATGGCGATTATTAAAAAGTCTGGAAACAATAGATGAAGGCAAGTCTGTAAATAAATAAGAACGCATTTACACTGTTGGTCAGAGTGTAAATTAGTTCAAACATTGTGGAAGGCAGTGTGGCGATTGCTCAAGAATCTAGAGCCAGAAATACCATTTGATCCAGCAACCCCATAACTGGATATATATTCAATAGATTATAAATTATTTTTCTATAAAGACACATGCACACATATATTTATTGGAGAACTATTTACAATAGCAAAGACTTGGAAATGCCCATCAGAGATAGACTGAATCAAGAAAATGTGGCACATATACACCATGGAATATTATGCAGCTGGAAAAAAGAAAGAGATCATGTGCCTTGCAGGGACATGGATGAAGCTGGAAGCCATCATCCTTAACAAACTAACACAGGAAGAAAAAACCAAACACCACATGTTCTCACTCATAAGCGAGAGCTGAACAATGAGAACACAGGGACACAGGGAGGGGACCACACACACTTCAGCCTGTCAGGGGATTGGGGATAAGGGAGGGAGAGCATTAAGACAAATACCTAAAGCATGTCTTTATGTTAACCAGCAATTGTTTGTTAAGAATTTGCACGTTTCAAGCATATTTAAAACATCCTAGAATCTGGGGATCTTTGTTACGAAGACCTTGAGAAAAGATGATTGAACACTACTTCCTTTGCTATCCTATTTCAATGTTTAATTACTTTTACTTTCCATTCAGTGAACACATTTGTATAATTCTACTAACCAAAGTGCTACAAAATTATTCAATTGAGTGCATTTGAATTTAAGAAAAATTAACATAATTTCATTTTAAATTGCTTGGTAGGAAAAGGTGTTGTGGCAAACAGAATTGAAATGTATATGGCAATCTTAAGTATGTTTTTCCTCACAAGTTTATAATAGGCTGACTAGCATGCTTCAAGAGTTCTCAAATGTTCCAGGTGCTCTGGATCACAAATTTATTCTCCTTATACTTGTGTGTTTCAATTCACTAAGTAACAGTTTCATAACTAGAAAAGTTAAGTTTCAACGTTATGCATGCAAAATGATGCCATTACTACTACTACTGACTTAAGAGAGAAAATATTTTAAAATAACCTGCTGCGAAAAACATATTTATTTGTGAGAATTTTTGAAAAAAAAAAATTTATTGGATATCTTTGTTTTAAAAAATGAGCTTTATGTAAACATTTTAAATAACTATACTGATACATTCAAATAAATAAAAGGGCCAAATTAGGAATGATATATAGCTGCATGTCTTAGCCTATTTACCAGGGCCACAGTAGGAAGGACACATAGTTGCATAGCTAAATCTGTCTATTAGATTTAAGATAAGGGTGTTTCTTTATATTCAAAGTATAATATAATTTATTTTGTGTATCATGGGGCACCATTAGCACAAAACATACTTATACATGAAAATAAAGGCAAATAAAAGACTTCAGCTATGCAACTGGGGAGTCACTCTGAGTCACAGTGAATTGGTAAAAGATCTATAATAATAAAATTAACTTTCTGGAACTCAAGTAGCCTCAGGATAAGCAATCTGCAGAACACATTAAATGATACAGTTGTTTTGACACAGAGTTAACTTTAAACAAAAAAGTGATTTTTTCCCAAGCATAATACAAATCTTGACATTTAAAAACAATTATATAAGTATTTCAAAGTGTTTTTTTTTCCTTGAACTAAATATACGTAACTGCACTGTTTATGATCCCTTCATCACACTTCAGAGACTTGCACCCTGTATTCTGCAATAGTAATGCACTGCACAGATCAAGCCCCTTCTGCTCATGAGCCTTGGGTCAGTGAAGGTATGGAGAAGTTAGACCTACCAAAGAGAGACAAATCAAAAGTCTCTGGAGGGTCCTTCCTCCCCAACTCTAGGTATCTAAGCAAAGAGCAGGTTCAGCTTTGTCATTATGATGTAGCAGTAAAGAGGGAAGTAGGCATCATCAACGGGCACAAACACATAGATTATTAACATCTCCTTGCTAATATGAAATTTGGTATGTTGGGAAACTTTTATAAGTCTAAAAGAATTAGATGGACCTAAAGCATCTCAAAATAACAGGAGGAGAGAAGTGTTCCAGGTCCTAGAGTTGACATGAAGAAAATATTCTCATGGTCTAGTTTCCAGCAAATTTTCCACCATTGGGAATGATCCAATTATAAGTCTTTTAAGTCTCTTACATTAAATGCAAGTCACCCTTAAAAAAAATAGGGAATCATTTTCAGGTATAGTATAGGAAGCTCATTTTGAGGAAGGAAACACTCCCTCAATTGTAGTGGCTCCATTATAATGCAGGAAATATAGCACTTGGTCCTTTACTGATCCACAGATCCACATCGAATGGGAGGAGTAGAAATAAGTAGGTTATTATGCCAATTAAAGAGGCTGCATAATCTTCTGCATGGCTCCCTTCATTACTCAAGGGAAGGCTTCTGACTTGATTAAAATCTTAAGATTCAGCTGCCTTCCTCTGGAGAGGGAATTTTACTAATTCTTCCTATTTATCCACATAATTGACTAGAGATGAGAGGTAAGCAAAGAAAAGAAATAGTTTTCTCACTTTGACTTTTTTTACCTCTACCTTTTCCTTTGTATCCCCACAGTTTCCCAGGGTTTTTCTCATATATTTAACATAATAGAAAAATAAAAATTAAAGTAGTCACTCTTCCATTGTAATTTCATTCTGCCTTAACCCTGAAGAGCCCAAGCCTTTGAAAGACAGCAAGCACTTGTGATGAACAAAAAGTCTATTTACCTCCTGAGCAAATCGAAAATAAATGTAGGCTGCTTTTATCTTTGTTAATTCTATTGCCAATAAAGAAGTAATACAGAAAAGTATCTGATATCAGAGCATATTTAAAATATAATAATAAATATTTTCTATGAGATTATTTGATCCAACATTCACACTCTTGAAAAATAAAGGATGTAGTATAAATTTCATCCAATGAATTATTTACTTTCACAGAAATTTTGTAATCAACAACGTGCAAGTTTCCGAGGATAGGTCATCAAAGCAAACAAACTCTTCAGGTAAAGGAACATGATCTTCTACTGAACAGATGACCTTTCTAGACCTTTTAGGAATCTACGTTTGACCGGGCATGGTGACTCATGGCTGTAATCCCAGCACTTTGGGAGGCTGAAGCTGGCAGATCACTTGAGACCAGGAGTTTGAGACCAGCTTGAGGAAATCTCATTTCTACAAAAATTAGCTGGGCATGGTGGCACACATCTGTAGTTCCAGCTACTTGGGAAGCTGAGGTGGGAGATTCATTTAAGCCCAGGAAGTCGAGGCTGCAATCAAGAGCCAAGGTTGCACTACTGCACTCAGCCTGGGCAACAGAGTGAGACCTTGTCTCAAATAAAAGAAAAAAAAAAAAAAAGAATCTATGTTCAATTGATTTCAACTTTTTATAAGAACCTAAAATAAATTACTGATGACAGAGAAGAACAAGAATCAACTGTCATGGACCACATATTTGAAAAACAGCATTGGAATCTTTTTCTATAATTTAATGATGACTGGATAAAAGTCATAACTACTCTCATCTATCATAATTCAGCACTTTTTAAGTAGATGTAACAGCTTAAGAGATTCAACAGAAAGAAGAGGAAAGTTGATGTATCCCTGAACTTCCCTTCATTCCTGCGAGAAATATCTTACTAAAGTGATATATAGGTCTGATGTCTGGGGCGGTGGAATGGCAGCTGTAAGTAGAAATAAGGCAGATGCCAGAGATGTTAAAATATAACATTTTAACTGTAACTTGTACCTTTTCCTTCTCTTACATTTTCCCAGGAAGATCATTTCCAGCCCCAAGGGCACCACAAAGCAAAAACAAAATCAAAACAATCCAGGAGCCCTGGCTTGTAATCAATGTATCTGCAGTTAGAGAAAACAAGATAATCTAAGACATAACAGAAGTCAGGCTGGAATGGGAAACAGAAAACAAGAGGTGAGTGCAAATAATCAGGTCCCACCTTACCCCCACTTTTTATTTCACTCTGTGAGGTAAATCATTACAACCTTAGAGAGTAAGCTTTACATAAATAGCATTGCTCTGAAAGGTCATACAGAGGAATTCCTTGAGGGAGAGAATTGCCAGATTATGTGAAACCCAAGTTTTTTTTCAGCTCAGAATACCACACTAGGCTTTTTGAGGATATTTTGCTTTTCCTCAATACACACATAGATGCCAACTCATTAAGAGGAAAAGAGGACAGGGGATTTCATCTGCCAACCCAAGTAAAAATTCTTAAACGAGTAGCTGATTCTCCCACACAAAAGAAAATGAAATAGCAAGAAATGTGAACATCATAAAGATAGACATCACAAATCAGAATAACAAAAAGAAAGAAAAAACCCAAAAGAATTAATAAAATCATTAGAACAGGAAATTAATCATCATACATATTTTCAAAGAAATAGGAAAGGATGATTGGTATAGAGAACATGACTTCACAGTTGTAAAGAGGAACTAATTTGTATTTATACATACTGAATTTTAAAAACTGTAATAATTAAAAATTAAGTAAATAGGTGAATCAAGTTACAGAGTGAATACGGTAGTTGCAAAAATCAGGCAGATATTGTCAAGGAAGTTTCCCAGAATGAATAAAAAATATGAGAATTTTATAAAGAAAACATGAAATATATACATATTAATAGGATAAATTGATAATTCTATATCAGAGCCTCTACAAAAAAGAAAAAAAATGAATTGACAGTAAAATACTTTGGAAAACTAACTGATGATAATAAGCTAAAACACCTCATTCGGTTTACAAATAAATTAATGTGCAAAAAGTTATTGACATCCACAGTAGTTGAAATACCCCTATTAATCAATTTTGAGATATTTCCAAATATTTATCATGGTCACCTTGAAAATTTTAAGTTTATTAGGAGCTGATGTTTAATTTCATGTACTCTGACTCCTACCTCAATCTTCTGTCAAGTGTCTCCCTGCTTTTCTACCTCAGGGTTGAAGCTCAGTCAAGAAGTAATGGAGTAGAGATTAACTCACTGAGAGTCAACCCTCATCCAATGGGAAGATGATTGTAAAGAAATGCTCAGCCTTCCCTCTGAAGGGTGCACAATTTTTCAAGGCAGTTCTCTGCTGATCAAGACCGCCCTGTTTATAGCAGTGAGTTTAACAGCATAAAATTTATTGGCCTTGCCTCCCTCCTTGCCTCAATGTCCCTGGCATCTCACCAGTACTTCCTGGGATCACTTCCCAGAAGGACTATTGCCCCAGTGCTTTTGATTCTGCATCTGGTTTCTGGTGGATACCAAATCAAGACGCATCTCTTCCTAAGATCTGAATCACAGCACAGGCAATACTACCTTTTACATTTTTTTTTGTATTTTCTACTCCTTAATTTTTGTCTTTTGTCTGATTTTAACCAGAAAAAAAACCTTTGTAGTTATTTTCAAGAAATTCTGATTATCATTTAGTCTTCTCAAAATGTATGCACTTGTTTTTCATCCTATGTTTCCTAACTCAATTAGATATTACCACTTACCCAGACAAAGCAATCCAGCTTGGAGCTAACTACCCCTTGCTTTTCATCAGTACCCTTCACACATGAAGTCCTATTATTTCTTTATTATAAACATCTCCTAAATCTTGACCTTTCCCTTCACCTCCGCTGTCATTTCTGTAGAATTTTCCACTTGTCATGGGACTGACTCCTGCCTATATGTGTTTGTTTATTTAATGTGGCCACATTGTGTCTTTAAAAAGATCAGAATTGGAATTAGTTTTAAGGCAGTACTGCATTTTCATTTTTCAGTTTTGGTTTTTTAAAATAACATGCTCCTCGTATAGCAACTGAGTCATTGCTACACAGGCCTGCCATGTTCTTTTGTGTCTTAATGTGGTTACTGTGTTCATACTACCTGATGTGCCCTTTCTCATTCCTCTAGTTTATGAAATCCCAAGTTTCTAGGGCCCAACTGTTACATTACTCATTATATTCAATATTTTCAATATTCAATATTTATTCAATTATATTGTATTCAATATTTATATTCAATATTTACTCTGGCTTTTGCCCTTCTGTGTTAACATCTAGATAATTTTCAATAACATGTATCAAACCATATTATCACTTTTTGTCTGCCAATAGAAGATAAACTCCTGTATTAATTAAGTTTGCATTTGCAACACTCATTGCTGTGTCTTATATCTAATAGGTATTTAATAAAGTTTATAATATAGAAGAATAAGTACACATCACAAGGTAGTTATATTTTTCCTGTACTTGACTTTTAAAAAGATCAAAACAAAATATATTGTCCCAATGTAGCAATTTATTATATACATCAGGTGCCAACTTATATTTTTATTGTTCAATCAGTAATTATAATTTCATTATAAGTCATTATACACTATAGGTAATTTTGTGAAGAGTAACAGCCATTGTGAACACAAATTATAAGAAAGCACTTTAAATCCCATATGATATCTCTTTAAAATCAGCAAGTATCTTTTTTTTCCTATAAATTCTGGGGAGTTTGTTTGTTGGTGGAGATATTTCCACTTAAGGGTTGGGAGAGTTGACAATCAGAATAGAAGAGAAGACATGGTCGATGAGTACTCTGAGTGAGCACCACGAATCCACACCTTTTGCAAAATAGAGAAACCCACAAATACGCCAGATCCAGTTCAAGCCAATTCCTGATAGTACATTCAGCTCCTCTTAAGATGCCTCTGTATCTCAGAGGAAGTAGGAGATTGTGGTAAAAATTAAATACAAATCCTGTGGTCACAAGGGTAGGTTTCTTTTGATAGTCTTCTCTTTCTCTAAATTATTGAAGCTCGTAAGGAGGTAACTGTTTTCTAAAGATTTCACTCTCTCGACCCACCTTCGCTCCATCGTGGAACAGTAAGTTCTTGACACTTTACAGGTCAAAGTCATTGGGTGGGCTTGGAGGAATGATCAAGAGGGCCTCACCTAAAGGGTACAATATTTTAGACTCTCCAGGTATCATCCAGAATTTAGATATTTTCCTAAAACATACCTTTAGTCCTGTAATTCCTACCTTAATGATACGTTTACAAATGGAGTCATGCAATTTAGCTCTGATATAGATTCTGTGACAAATTTCCTCTTTAAATACTAGAAATGGAAGAAATAAGATTTGGTTCTAAATTATGTGATGAATTCTGTTTTTAATTGCTAGAAATAGAAGGAACAAAGACAAAAAATACCCAATTGGCTCATAATGAGTTGAAGGATAATAAGAAGGTCATCTTTAGAGAAAGAAGACAAAGTATTTGGTGTAAAAATAAATAGCAGTGGTTCCATACCTGAACTTGTAATACAAGATGCAATATTGGTCTATGAGGAATTATTTCGGTGAATAATTATTAAGGGGAAAAACAGTAGAACAATATGGGTGGACCTGCAGCAATGTTTTTTGTTGTCTTGCTCTTTTCCTCACTAAAAATAATTCTATTAAATTATTTCTCTTCTGGTAGGTAGTAGTCATCACCCTAAGTGTGTCCCAAGTGCCACCACTGCCAGCCCACTCCACCAGTCCCTGAGGTTCATATGTGCTGTCCCTTATCCTCATTTGTCTCCCAGGCCAGCGTGGGTCCAGATCTCTACAGTAATCAAAGGTCTCCCTCGTAGTGGGTTTAGAACCTCAGGGGACAAATGTACAATCATTTCCTCTGAGACTATGGCCACCCCTACCCTGTATTTCCCAAACTCACCTACCTGTAGTCATGTGTGGGAACTGCTGACTGTGCTGTGTACAACTCCACGTTTTCACTATTTCTGCTGATAACACAGCTGGCTGTTAATGTTCTTTCTTGATGCCTATGCCCATTGTCTTTATGAACTTCTGGCCACGGTTTATAAATACCAAACTAAACTAACTATTTTCCTCTGTGGGTTAGTTTTTTTCCTCTAAGATTAACCAGTCTGAGATATTACTTTTGTTGTTTCCATTTGTAATAATGTATATTTTATAAACTGTTCCATGTAACCTCAGATGACTCTAGAGGGATCTATGGGGCACTAATCATTTTGGAATGTATAGATTCTTAGAACAGTTTGAAGAAAGGGTAGCAAGTTCCTTACTGCAAAATTACTTGAAGAAAAAAGTAAAGGTGAAAGAAAAAAAAAAACCTTTAACAATTGCCAATATAGGAGCAAGATGTAAGAGTAAGTACAGAGCAAAAAAAAAAAAAAAAGCATAGTAGCAAACCAGAAAATGAAATAAAGTAATAAGAATTTTTAAAGAATTATGGTCTTCAATTTTGTTCTCAACATAGAAGGAGAAGCAAAAATGAAATAAAATTTGCCAACAAAGTGCATAAATCTAATTCTTCTTATTGATTTGACTTTAATATTATAAATTACAGTAAAATGGTAGACAGAATTTGGTAAGTGGGTTATTCATCCATGACATTACTTAAAGAAGAAAAAAAAATGCCTAAGAGAAAATGTTTTAAAAATTCTTAAAGATAAGAAAGATAAACACCTTTTAGAAAAACAAAACACAACTCAATTATGCATATGTATAATCTTAGCTGATGTGCTGATATGCTGGTATGTGTGTATATATATTCATATACATTCTTATATGTATTCATATATAGAGAGAGAGAGAAAGAGAAAGATTATCTTTTACCACAGCATGCATTATCAATTGATATTGATTGTAAATTGTGAAGAATAGGAATAATTTATATGGCTACCATAGTTCCAGGAATTGTGCCTAATGTTATTCTTTTAAATGAGATCACAGGTATTTTAAAGATATTTTTCTTAAAGTAATTGTCTTTCCAGTAGAACAAGATAAATTAATCATTGACTTCACTTCTGGCATTCACCAGCTATTCTTACGAGCTAACACTTTGCTTTTTTACATTGCATAGCATATCCACGAATGTATCTTTATATTATGTTATATATAATTTTTCTGTGGATGGAAAAAGGGTGAATCAAAAATCCCTGGGTCCTTTTCTTCCATTGAAAACGGGTCATACAGCCTTCCTTTTAATTTTCAAATCAATCGTCATAAAATAGTTTGTGAAATTCTTCCTAATGTATGCCATAATACATAACTTGGTATACAATATATCCAAGAGTCACAATGGTTATGGTTTCCTATAATTC